>NW_024080844.1:596510-1323407 GCF_003009895.1 Hyaena hyaena | reverse complement strand
GAGAGTGCTGCTATGAACATTGGGGTACATGTGCTCCTATGCCTCAGCATTTCTGTATCCCTTGGGTAAATTCCTAGCAGTGCTATTGCTGGGTCATAGGGGAGTTCTATTGTTAGTTTCCTGAGGAACCTCCACACTGTTTTCCAGAGGGGCTGCACCAGTTCAAATAAACTTTTTTTAAAAAAGAAAACCTGAAAGACTCCCCCCAAAATAAAAAAATACTAGAACTGAGAAATGAATACGGTAAAGTCAGAGAATACAAAATCGATTTATAGAAATCTGTTGCATTCCTATGCACTATTAATGAAGCATCAGAAAGTGAAATTAAGAAAACAATCCCATTTGAAATTACACCAAAAATAAAATATCTAGGAATAAACAAAACCTAAGAGGTGAAAGACTTATACCCTGAAAACTGTAAAACACTGATGAAAGAAATTGAAGATGACACAAAGAAATGGAAGCACATTCCATGCTCATAAATTAGAAGAAAAAATATTGTTTAAATGTCTATATTACCAAAACCAATCTACATATTTAATTCAATCCTTATCAAAATACCAACAGCATTTTTCACAGAACTAGAACAAACAACCCTAAAATTTGTACAGAACCACAAAAGATCTCAAATAGCCAAAGCAATTTTGAAAAAGAAAAACAGAACTGGAGGTATCATAATTCCAGATTTCAAATTATATTATAAAGCAGTAGTAATTAAAATAGTATGGTACTGGCACAAAAAATAGAAACATAGATCAATGGAATAGAATAGAAAACCCAGACATAAGCCCACAAATATATGTTCAATTAAGCTTTGTCAATGCAGGAAAGAACACAGTCTTTTCAAAAATGGTGTTGGGAAAACTGGACAGCCACATGCAAAGAATGAAACTGGATTACTTTCTTCCACATACACAAAAATAAAATGGATTAAAGACCTAAATGAAACCAGAAAAATCCTCGAAGAGAGCGCAGGCTGTAATCTCTCTGTCACTGGCTGTAGTGTCATTTTTCTAGATATGTCTCTTGAGGCGAGGGAAATAAAAGCAAAACTAAACTATTGGGACTATAAAATAAAAAGTTTCTTTACAGTAAAGGAAACAATTAAGAAAACTAAAAAGCAACCTACTGAATGGGAGAAAATATTTACAAATGCAATATCTGATAAAGGGTTATTACCCAAAATAAAGAAAGAAATTATAAAACTCAACACTCCCAAAACAATCCAATTAAAAATGGGCAGGAGAGATGAATAGACATTTCTCCAAAGAAGACATTTAGATGGCCAACAGACACAAAGAAAGATGCTCATCAGCACTTTTCATCAGGGAAATGCAAATAAAAACTATAATGAGATAGGGGCCCCTGGCTGGCTCAGTCAGAAGAGAGTGCAACTCTTCATCTCACAGTTGTGAGGTTGAGCCCCATGTTTGGTGTAGAGATTACTTACATAAAAAAATTTTTTAATTAAAAAGAAAACTATAATGAGATATAGTAGTTATCCATATACACCCATCAGAATGGCTAAAATCAACAACAAAAAACAAGTGTCAGCAAGGATGTGGAGAAAAAGGAACCTTCCTGCACTGTTGGTGGGAATGCAAAGTGGTGCAGCCACTCTGGAAAACAGTATGGAGATTCCTCAAAAAGTTAAAAATAGAACTACCCTATGATCCAGTAATCATACTACTGGGTATTTACTCAAAGAATCCAAAAACACTAATTAAAAGAGATACACGCACCCCCTATGTTTATTGCATCACTACTTACAATAGCCAAGATATGGAAGCAGCCCAAATATCCATCAGTTGATTAATGGATAAAGAAGATGTGGTATATATACACAATGGAATATTACTCAGCCATAGAAAGAATTAAATCTTGCCATTTGCAACAACATGGATGGAGTTAGAGACTATAATGCTAAGTGACATAGAGAAAAACAAATACCATGTGATTTCACTCATTTGTAGAATTTAAGAAAGGAAACAAATAAGCAGGGGGAAAGAGAGAGAGAGAGAGACAAACCAAAGACAGAATCTTAACTCTAGAGAACAAACTGATGGTCCAGAGGGGAGGGGTTGGGGGCATGGATGAAATATGGAATGGGGATTAGAATACACTCATCATGATGAAAAATAAGAAAAAAGAGAAGTACAATTGATTTAAAAAATGAAATATACTGAATAGGATTAATGGCACATGAGACATTGCAGATTAAGCCATTAGTGAACTTGCAGATATTGCAACCAAAACCATTCAAAATTAAACACAAAGAAAAAAGATTTTAAAAAGAGAAAGAAAAGAGTAACAAGCTTTATGATATTTCAAACGGCCTCCTGGATATATTATTGGGGATCTTGAAGAAGAGGCAAGAGAGAAAGGCAGTAAAAACATTTAAAGAAATAATAGCTGATGGTTTCCCAAATTTGATGGTTTTCATCAAACCCACAGATCCCAGAAGTTCAGTGAATTCCAAACAAAAGACATAAAGACAACTTTAGGGCGATAAATCTGACAACTGAAATGAAATGGACGAATCTCTTGAAAACTACAAACTACCAAAGCTCACTCAAGAAGAAAGAGATCATCTGAATAGCCCTATAGCTATTAAACAATAAAATACACTTTATTTTGCAACTTGAAATCTTTCTTAACTAGAGGAAATGGAATGGGTACTAAATTTTAACGGTTGAGAGAAGTAGTATGTCTTGTATATTGTGACATAGAAGCTGTTGAGAAAAACAGCATAAGATTGATGTAAGAACAGGTATTTTCACAATTTACCTCCTGCCTAGTCATAATTCTCTAGTTAGATCAAGAAAAAAGGCATTCTGTGATATGGTACCATTCTGTTTTCTGCAGTTATGTGCTCTTTAGGTCCCTTGCTTCTCTACCTGTCCCTTTGGTGGGTTCCTCTGCCTCCTCAGGTTCTAACAGTAGATAAGTCTTTGGGCCTTCTGCATTTTTGTGTTGCATAAATTCACTTAACAAAGAAAATAATTCCTTAATTTTATGCTCGCTCAAGTTCCAATTTTATATTTTCAGCTACCCTATATAAAATCTTCAGTGGCCTTTGGTATTTTTTTTATCATTATTGATGCATGGATAAGGCACTTATGTATAGTACTTCACAGGGGTGTCATTTACAGAAAGACTGATTGACGTATCTGTGCCTCGGGTATTTGATGATGACACTATATTCATTTTTTTTCATTCTCCCATCAAAGTCTTTGAGCTAAACTCTAGACTATATCCTGAAAGCACCTTTATTTTATATATCATATACCCTTTTCTCTGTTTATACAGTCTACCTAGCCCCTATGTTCTGGCTTAAACCCTATCCCCTCTGAAGGATTGTTCCTGACTTGCACCTGAAGTGAACATCTGATCACTTTTCGACCTTTTGGCTAAGATCAAGTGAAATGAACATCTGTTGCCAATTACAAAATGTATCATTCATTTTGTCACTAACATGCTGTGTTTCATTTTATTTTCATATGTGTATGTCCTGCATTGTCTGATTAGGCTTTATTTCTTAAAGAGAATCTAAAGCTTTCTTTTTATTCACAAGAGTGGCAAGTGTATTTCTGCACATTCAGCAAACATTCCTAATTCCTGATTGATGCACAGAGTAGCAAAGGGCCAAAGGATTAACCTCATTCTTCTTCTATTTGTTGTATTTAAGTAGATTGCACTTCATCTAAAGCAGTATTTGAAGTAGTTTTGATTTTCCCCTAATGATATGTGCTTTGTTTTCATGTTTTATGTTGGAGAGAAAGAAACCATACTAATCCCTGCTTCTTTAGATTGATATTTGTTAATTGTTTATATAGTAAATACAGAGCTGTTCACATTATGCATGCCAAAAACTTCTTTTGAGTATAAAGTCCCTTGTTCCCAAATTTAAAATTTTTTTCAATTTAAATAATCATACATGAAAGAAATTTCCCTCAGTTAAAATTACCAGTTAAGTACAGCTTAGAACACTGTTTCCATTCCTTTTCTCCTATGTTTAATAGAACTTTATTAACTCCTAAAGATTGGAAATGGAGTTCAGATACCCTAGTCTTTTCCTGAAAACTGTCCATTCTATATTCACATGGATGGTTCTAACTTCATCACGTATCTGTAATCTAGAAAAACTGGAAGTAGACTCAGGAGAAGCCATGTACATGTTGGGCATGTCTTCTTTCTCTCTGGGAATAGCCTTTCAGCCTTTCTAAATCTCCCTATTTTTCAAGTTCAGCTCACATCTGACCTCTGCCCATCGCTTACCTTCCTGTGTATTTATGTTACAAAGCAGGCTCAGGCTCTGAGCTGTCAGCGTAGAGCCTGATGTGGGGCTCTAACTCAAGAACCGTGAGATCTTGACCTGAGCCAAGGTCAAATGCTCAACCAAATGAGCCACCCAGGTCCCCTGCATTCTTTTTTTTTGTTTTTTCAATGTTTATTTATTTTGAGAGAAAGAAAGAGAAAGGAAGCATGAGCACAGGTCAGGTAAGGGGCTGAGTGAGAGGTGAGACAGAATCCCAAGTAGGCTCTGTGCTGGTAGCTAGTAGCTCAGTCTCACAAAGCACAAGATCAGTACCTGAGCCAAAATCCAGAGTCAGTTGCTTAACTGACTGAGCCACCCAGGCACCCCCTAGCTGATGCATTCTTGTTGGGAAAAAATGTGTTCTCATTTTAGAGCAAAGACAACAAAGCTGACATTAGTATTTAAAGAGGTAAAGGAGTAATACCTTTTTTAAAAAATGTTTATTGTTGAGAGAGAGAGAGAGACAGACATACAGACAGACAGAATGTGAGTGGGGGCAGGGCAGAGAGAGAGGGAGATCCAGAATCTGAAGCAGGCTCCAGGCCGTGAGCTGTCAGCACAGACCTGACTCAGGGCTGAAACTCATGAACTGTGAGATCATGACCTAAGCTGAAGTCAGGCACTTAACCAACTGAGCCACCCAGGCACCCCAGGAGTAGTGCCTCTTTGACCGTTCAAGTTCTACAGGAGCTTTTGAGCATCTTTATTTAAGTGTTGACCATACAGTCTATACTACTTCTCCACTATCATGTGCAGACTGTAAGCCTTAGATAGTAACACCTGATATTAGGCCCCATTGTCTAACATACAGTGAAATACTTATGTATTAGACTTTCAGTTCTTTAAGCTGGCTAAGTTTATCAACTTTCATTCATAGAGAAGAAAGAAATAAAAGCCATATAAATGGGGCGCCTGGGTGGCTCATTGACCGACTCTTGATTTCAGCTCCGGTTGTTATCTCTGTTCATGGGTTCGACCCCCCCACATGGGGCTTTGTGCTGACAACGGGGAGCCTGCCTGACATTCTGTCTTTCCTTTCTCTCTGCCTCCTCCTCTGCTCTTGCATGGGCACACTCTCTCTTTCAAAATAAATGAACTTAAAAAGAAATTTTTAAAAACCATATATAAACATAAAACATGGAAATTGAAACTTAGTTCTTTGGTTAATTTATCTAGCCTGGCTAATTTCACTTTAGACATCTTACCCATTTATTAATAGCTTGTACGGGAGACATATGGAAGTGACTTCCATCTGTGACAGTGATTTCCTTGTCATTTTCTTGAATGTGATTTTAACCTCTTATTAGTAGATTTTGAGGATCTGCCCTCTTGGGCAAGTAAATTTGCCAATCAGATATTTTTTTAAAGGTGTATCTTATGTTCAGGTGAATTTGGGTGCATGCTGGCATTGTTTAGAAACCTTTGTTCGAGAACTTGAGTGACTTTATTTTGCAGTATTGATTACTTATAGCCAAGTAAGTTATTACTTCTATCAGCACTATATACTTTGTTTCCGTGTGAAATGGAAAATAGTTTTTAATTTAACAATCCCCTCCCCAATATATTTTACACCCTTAAGTCCACACTAAGACAATGACTTCTGGACCCCTGTTTGTGTCGATCCTGCAAAGTGTGTAAGTCTGTCCACTGATCCACGTCCAGATAACAGCCTGTCGGATGATGAGAGGCTCCCCAAATCAAATGCGTGTGTTTGTTTCTGAAGGGACTACCAAGCGTTAGTAGGCACATTGCTAAATAATTTGAGTTTTATTTAGTTTCTTATGGCCTTTACACTTTTACTAATGTGTTAGTAGTTTCCCTTTCTTCTTCTAGAAATCCATAAATATTGAACTTTTTTCATTTTGACTTTTCTTCTTACTAATTTAGACAGTAAATAAAAGATACCATCCCCTAGCATAACACATTTCTTTCTAAAAATGAAGCTCATATTTAAATTCTGTTTATAACTCACTTCTTATTTGAGCATCAGTTATTCATTCATTTACTCAGTATTTAAATAATCCATGACTGCAGTGACTAGGAGCTCTTGCGTAGTGCAGACGCCAAGATGAGTGTGTTGCCGTTAAGTCAGGGGCTTCACAGAGAAGTAGGGAAGATAGACAGGTGTATAAATAATTGCCACAGAACAGCTGTTACTTCATGGTCATAAACAAATAGGACAGGATGCAAAGGTAGAAGAGGGAGGTAATGACAGGGATGATTTGAAAGAGAAAGTGACATTTGAGTCTTGGAAGATTAGCAAGGGAAGACAAGGAATGTTATTTTAGGCAATGAGAACGGCATATGTGAGGACCAGAAGCATGGTAAAATATAGCATGTGGGGAAGAGGTTCCAAGAGAACATTGAGCTGAAGGTGTCAAGGTGACAGATGTAATTGGAAAGGCAGGAGAGGTCTAGATTGTCTGAAACGTATCTTGTGGTTAGGGTCTTGTGTCCTTCGAACCTGTGGGCCAGAGGCTACCTTCAGACAGCTACGTGGTTAGATCTGGTGTTTTAGGAAGAAAATGTTGGAGCTAGTGAGAGATAAAGGGGAATGTGAAGAGACGGTAATAGATATGGAGAGTACTTAGGAGACTATTAGGAGAGTCCAGGGGAGAAGTCATGAGGGCTTCCTTAACCAGTACTGTGACAGCAAGGGTGGAAAGGACAGGGTTTGGGGGACCCCGAGCAACATTTCCCAGGTGCTGTCAGGGAGACGTGGGGACAGCTAGATGTACTCGATGATAAATGCTAAGTCATTGCTATTTTCTGTTTTTCCTCGCTTCCTTCCCCTGCCCTCTGAAAAAACTTTCAGTTATACTGTCTCTTTGATTTTAAGGAAAGGAGCTGCATAGAAGATGTTTTTTGCAGAGAAGGCTTATTAGACCTCATGTATCCTCACTGCTCATTTGGTGATAACCAGTGTGCCCCTAGACCCTAGCAGCTGAGTTGTTCTGCCAAATCAACTTCTGTTTGGTTCAGCCTAAAGCATGATGGTTTGGACTCCGTTAATAATAAGAGTCTCAGAGATTGTGACCAAACCAGTTGATCTTTTAGCCAAACTTAGTGCCTCAAAATCAGCAACTTGGAGGGAGGATTCATAGGTCAGGGGGCATTTCCCTTCCTCAGTGGTGTACCCTTCCCTGATTTGGTGAAGAATATTCCTCTGGCAATTTTGTATCAATGAGTCATATAAAAGAGGACATAATAAGCCACATGTACTTGGAAAGTTACACAAATATAGCGAAGAGCTATTTTTCCTTTATGATGCTTCTCAGATTTAAGCATTGCTCTGTGTCCATGGCAACCACACCGGTCCAGGGTTTCCTCTTCTCACACTTGGCTCACTGCAAGAGCTTTATGACTTGTCTACCTTCAGTCTCTTCCTCTCTTAAAATCCTTTGCCCTCTGCTACCAGAGTCATCATTCTGAAGATTTGCCTTCATTGTATTATTCGCCTGTCTGCTGTCTCGTAGAAGCCCATCCTCTGGCATTCCATTTTTATCAAAATCCAGCCTCAGGTGGACCTGTTGGGCACATTATCACACACTGTCACGTGGACCCCCTAATGTCCCAATCATGGGTCTTGTTTCTGCTATAAAGTCTATAATACCCCTGACGATAGAGACCACGTTATGCACTAGTTTTGTATTCCACTAGCACCGAACAAACTCTGGACTTATGGTGTGTACATAGAGAATTGAATATTTCCCCTTTTACCTTTTACCCCTGGGCTTTTTTATTCCTCTCTATTCCCACTTGGTCTCGGGGACATTGTTGTTAATTTCCTTCTCCTTCCTAAAGTAGTTGACAGTCATTAGCATATATTATCTAAAGTTTGCAGGACACTTTAAAAACCAATATTATGATATCTTTCTTTTTAAATATAGAAACCTCTCTCTTCTTTACCAAAACCCACAATGACTCAGCTTCTTGCATGTCTAAAATGGTTTCTGCATCTAATTTGACAATAAACTATTTGTAAAAAAATAAAAAAATAAAAAAAATAAAAAATAAAAAAAATAAAACGGTTTCTGCAGTTTTTAGGTGGCAAGTCCTTATGGTGGCTCTAGATTAATCATAGTCTTTCTGGAAGCGTAACATTTAGTATTAATCATGGCATTACTACCATGAACCAGGTAGACCATTTATATGAAAATGGTAGCCGTAGGTTCAGGGGGGAAGAAAACAGCTTGACACTCATGAAAGATGTATACTACGATGCTTTTAAATTTTTTAATACCACTATGATATTTTTATTCAGTGTCTTTTTTTATGAAATGAGATAAAATAACTGCCTTGTCGTAAGAGCATATAATAACCGGGAGGAACAAAGACTATAAGCTAAGCTTCCTTACCATCTGCTCCACAGAAGTAACTAAATTCATTCCTCAGCAAACCCACAAGTTGCTGTGTTACGGCCTTGTGGGGTCTCTCAGGGAGAGCCGAAACAATAAATATTGAATCTATAAATGTCAAGGGGTTACTTTGCTAAAGAAAAGAGCGATTCAAAAGGCTCTGTAGAATAATCATCTTTTAAGTTAAAATGAATGGATGAATGAAAAAAAGCTGAAACCAGAATCTTATTTTACATTTACGTTTTTCTCTAATAACTTGTCAGTAAAAAATTTTTTAAAGGTCTTCCTCCTCTCTCCTGTGAGCCTTCCCCTTACATTTTCTAGTGGGAGAAAGAGATTATACATGAAAAAGAAGTAAACAGTTTTTGGGATGCCTGGGTGGCTTGGTTGGTTAAGCATCCAACTCTTGGGTTCAGCTCAGGTCATGATCTCAGAGTCTTGAGATTGAGCCCCATGTCATGCATAGTATGGAGCCTGCTTGGGTTCTGTCTCCCCCTCTGCCTCTCAGTGCTTCTCTCTCTCTCTCTCTCTCTCTCTCTCTCTCTCTCTCTCTCAAAAAAAAAAAAAAAAAAAAAAAGAAGTAGGAACTCCAGGGTGGCTCAGTCAGTTAAGCGTCCAACTTCAGCTCAGGTCATGATCTTGCAGTTTGTGAGTTCGAGTATTGTGCTGACAGCTCAGAGCCTGGAGCCTGCTTCAGATTCTATATCTCCCTCTCTCTCTTCCCCTCAACCCCCAAAAATAAATAAACATTAGGGGGAAAAAAAGAAGTAAACAGTTTCAAGTAGTGATGAATGTGATGAAAGAAATAATCCAGGAGAATCCAATGTGTTCCTGCTCTCCATTAGATAAGTTGGTAAGAGAGAGCCTCTGTGAGCAAAATAACATTTGAGTTGAATGATGTAGTGGACTGAGCCATATGAAGATCGGAGTCAACAGCAAGTGCAAAGGCCCCAGACAAGATAAGTTTTGTATGCTCAAAACAGAAAGAGAGCCAGTGTGAGTGAAGCGTAGTGAGCAGGTGAGCAAGATGTAGAGAGGAAGGAGATGTGGTTAGAGAGCTATGCAAGGGCCAGATTGGTAGAGGCGTACAAACGGTAGCAAAGTGTTAGCATTTGGGTTTAAGAGGAAGCCAGTGTAAGTTCTAAGCATGGAGAAATTTTACCAGATTTATGGTTCTAAGACATTTGGATTGAGTAGATCTGGTGTGTAGAATGTGAATTGAAAAGAAGCGAGAATAGATGCATGGAAACTAGTAAGACGGTATTTCAGAAAGCCCAAGCAGGATAGGATGGTAGCTTGCAGTAAAGTGGTAACAGTGAAAATGGAAAGAGAGGACAGATTCAGATAATTTTGTAGATAGAGCTGACAGGACTTACAGATAAATTGGATTTGGAAGGCTGATGGAAAGTGGGAAATCAAGGGTGTTATAGAAATCGGGCAGACTGACTTTGCAAAACATGAACAAGTCCTTTCTTTTAGCAGTGGTCTCATTACAACGTATTATAAGAATGGGATAAAACTGTGCATGGAGGTGGATGGCACAATGTCAGGCGCTTGTGAGATTTTTATTCTTACCTCCACCTCTGCACATTTTTATTATGAATTCATATTCTCACATTACTAATTATTTACATCACCAAATCTCAAGCAAGTGACTAGAAAGTCCATAGGTGAATATTATAATTAGATTCAATCATTCGTCTACTCAGTAATTATTCTCTGAGCTCTTTGTATACATGGTCACTCCACTGGGCACTGGGAACATAAATGCATAACCTTCCCTTAAGGAACTTACTGTCTGGTGGGGTCAATTATTTCCCTCATAATATTAGTAGACAACTAGTTATTAAACCACCTCTGGCATAATTGAGAAGAATATCATGACATACTATGAGAACATCTCTTTATGGCTTCATAGTTTCCCTAGTTTACCTCATTCATTTCCATATTTCACCAGGGATTTCCAAACCCATCTCTTGGTTCCAGATTCTTATTTCCCATGGCCTTTGGTAATCTCCAGCATATTGCCATGTACTTCTTGCTGATTCCATTCATCCCCTACCCTTTCCTGGCCCCAGTGCCTCAGTGCTTTTCCTATCAGTTTGTGTCTTTACTATCACATGTCATTAATGTCACAGTCATTCATAACATTAGCAACTTCATAAGATTACTGTTTTTTTAATGTTTATTTACTTTAGAGAGAGAGAAAGAGACAGGGACAGAGACAGAGCACAAGCAGGGGAGGGAAAGGGAGAGAGGGAGACACAGAATCTGAAGCAGGCTCCAGGCTCTGAGCTGTCAGCACAGAGCCGAATGCAGGGCTTGAACTCACGAAGGGTGAGATCATGACCTTAAGTGAAGTCAGATTCATAACTGACTAAGCCACCTTAAACCTGAGACTCAAAGAGGTGAACTTTTCCTGAAGTCACACAGTTACTGGACATCAAATGTTGGTTTTAAATTCAGGTCTGTCTGACATCTCAGTTTTTGTTCTTTCAATAACAACATTTTGAAGGATTGTTAACATTTTTAAAGAAAAAAAAAAATGAAGGAAAAACATTCCAGAAAGGAAGAACATTTTAAAAGGCTCAGAAATATTAAGGCACCAATATCTCTAATCAGAGAAATGCTTATCTATCATTCTCTTACACAGTAGTTATATTTTATCCATTTTGAAGGCTGAACCATTCCAACAAACAATTATGGGGTAGCCATTATGCATCAAGTAACTGCTCTGGGTTTCAGCACGAGAAAGATGGTACATGATACCTGTCTCTAAGTGCCTTAGCAGGGGAGACGGACCCTAACTATTGATTTCAAGGCAACTCACTAAAGTATAAACCTGCAGATGCTGTGAGAGAGACAGCATAGGCGGAAACGTGGGAGGGTAAACAGGGCCAAACTCCAAGAATAAAGGGTAGTTCCTGCGGGAGGTGATATTGGAGTTGAATTTTGACAGATTAAGAAAAGGTAAGTGAGGGGCGCCTCGGTGGCTCAGTTGGTTAGGCATCTGACTTCGGCTCAGGTCATGATCTCATGGTTCGTGAGTTCGAGTCCCACGTCAGGCTCTGTGCTGACAGCTAGCTCAGAGCCTGGAGCCTGTTTCAGTTTCTGTACCTCCCTCTCTCTCTGACCCTCCCCTGCTCACGCTGTCTCTCTCTCTCTCCAAAATAAATAAAACATTAAAAAAAATAAAGAAAGAAAGAAAAGGTAAGTGAGTTAGAGGGGAAGCACAGTTCTAGAAAAGGAGAAAGCCAGAACAAAGACCTGGAGGCATGGAGTTGCCGAGGCTACGCAGGAAAATCCAAGTGCCTTGAGTATTGCCGATGGTGGAGATCCCAGCCTGTCATCCTCAGGGCTGATCTCAAATCAGAAGAAATGGGAGTGGAGAAGAGGGGATAGTTGTGAGAGATGGTGAGGAGGTTGAATTAACTAGACTTGAATGTTGATTTAGAGGTAGAGGTAGGTGAAGGAGGACTCTGGGACGACACGCAGGGGCCTCCTGTATAAATTGGGCAGATGGCAGACACCCTTAGCCTGGACAGGAATTGTAAGAGGAGGGGCTGCACTGGGGAAGAAATAATGACTTTGGATGCTGCGATTAAGGAACATGTGAGGCTGGGGGTGCCTGGGTGGCTTAGTCGGTTAAGCGTCCAACTTTTGCTTAGGTCACAATCTCGCGGTTTGTGTGTTCGAGCCCCACGTCGGGCTCTGTGCTGACTGCCAGCTCAGAGCCTGGAGCCTGTTTCAGTCTGTGACTCCCTCTCTCTCTGACCCTCCCCTGCTCACACTGTCTCTCTCTCTCTCCCCTAGAAATAAATAAAAATATTAAAACAAAAAAAAAAAGAAACATGTGAGGCTGTATATATCCAGTAAGGAGAGAGAGACAGGTCGGGAGCTCTGGAGAGGGGGCTGATCCTGTAGCTGTACTGTTCAAACTAATTAGCAAGGAGGGTATGGTAACATCACCAGGGTACAGATGCTGCTCTTTGAGCATACGTTTTTACTCTGTGTTTTTCTGTCATTTCTTTTAGAACCCAAGGCACATTAGTCCTTCCACATACTCACAGTGACACAACTGTGTAAATCCTGTTGTTTCCACTGGGAGAATTTGATTAACCTCTGGGATCGAGCCTGTTTAACTCTACTGCCTTCACTGTTTCAGATAACTCGTTAGATTTTAAACATATTTATATATCAGCAGTGTAGTTACCACAGTGTAGTTGCATTAACTTACCACTTACTAGTGGCGTGATCCTGGGCCCGTCCCTGAACTGGTCTAAGCTCAGGTGCCTCCTATGCGAAATGGTCATAATTGGTTGTTATGAATAAATGCAGTAATGCATACTCTAACGGCTTAGCATACACAGCCTTTATAGATACTGTATAAATACAAATAATAACTCTTTATTCATACTTTTAGTTATTTAAATTTCTACAGGAGTTCGTGATGTACAAGTTACTTTGTTAGGCCCTGCTTGGGACAAACAAGAGTATGGGATAGGTAAAGGAGTGGCACCATGCAGGAAAGACCTCTGTATACCTGTTCACTTGTTGCTGCCATCACTTGACAGCCTGTGGCACTATCAAATATGTACAGGGACTAAACTCCCAAGGGAGGTGAAGAGGGAGCAGATCACCTCTAGTGAACGCAGAGGCAAAATCACCTCCATTCTCACCATTTTGCTATCCCTGAAATTCTACTGAACCCATTGGAAACTGTGAGGCAGGGGGCCAGGGGATGGAAAGAGCATGACTGTATAACCTATTACCATCATTATTTCAAAGTGTGGACTTGTCTTCAAAAAAAAAAAAACAACAATAAAAAAACACATGAATGTCCCCATTTTGACATACTCATTTCATGGAAACAAATTCACTTGCTAACACATGGGCCGACCCATATAAATGCTCCACTGAAAATATGATTTTTCATAGTGACAGCTATTAAACTACAGTTAGCATTCCATGTAACAAGAAGATGCAGAGATAGCGAATTTAATAGAGAACTAGAGATGGAGTATGGGAAGAAGGTAGAGGCAACTCACAACTTATCAAGATGAATATAGCACCTCGTTTTTAATAACCATGACAAACAATGCACCCATACAAACACACACATAAAAGTAAAATGCTGATCCAGCATGAGAAAATCAAGGCACCGTCTAGATTCTATACATCATTATTTTAATCTGATCAATTTAACATTAAAAAAAAAAAAACAGCCCTTGCTGACATTTATTTATACCTTCTGCTTACCTGGCACATAAGTATGAGCCTTATACAGACCGCCCCAGGGAGGGGATGAATGAACTGAGACAGCATTCCATTTGCAGGCCTGCGTCACCAACATGGCCTCAAGGAAGCTGCTCTAATGTACACCCTGTGGCTGAGCTGCCAAGGAGACAGCCTCTCTCACTGTTTGATTGAAGAAGAGAGTGCTTCCCGGTTAAAAATTGAGAAGGCAGATGTGTTTTATTATGATAAGTGTGTGTTCAGAAGTGATTATTCTCAAGACAGTCTTTTGGATGCCCCTCTCAACTCAAGTCTAAGATTCTCAGATTCCTTCAGAGCAGATAGGCAGGGGCCAGATCAGTTCCATATGAAATAAAATAGTACAGCACAGTTTTCCTAGTAAGATGGTGGTGGTGGTGGTGGTGGTGGTGGTGGTTGGTGGTGGTGGTGGTGGTGGTTGGTGGTGGTGGTGGTGTGTGTGTGTGTTTTAAGGGGACTCCATTCATTGAAAGACAACAAATTACAGTGCAGGAAAGACAAGGTTCCCACCGTGCAACTGGGCTCTGGGACCTTGGCTTCCTGGCTCTGCCCCAAGCAAGTTTTATGATCCTAAACAAGTCCGTTACTGATGATAAGTCTTATCATCAATAGGATAAACATGTTGGACTTCGATGCTTTCTAGGGTCTACCAGCAGCACTTTATTTTATGATTCTGTTATCATATCTAGAGTATCCTTCTTAGTGTGGGTTGAGAAGTAGTGAAGGACATTGTCCAAAAAAAGAAAAAAAAAATCCTATCCAAGAGGTAGGATTGTGAACACTTGAGAATGGTCGAGAAACCAACCTATAGCCAGGATGGTTAGCTTGGAGAAAAGGAAATTAAGACAGTCTTCAAATATTTTAATTAATGTCACACAAGAAAAGTACACTTATTCTGTGTTGTAAAATATATAACCCGGTGACTAGAAATTTCACATTTCTGGCTTACCACAAGTAGTCCTTTTGAAACAAATGTCCAGTAATAAAGTAGGCAGGACCCTTTTGAGATAATTGTCAATAAATGTAAGGAAGTAGAGGCAAAATGACCAACTCTCAATGTCTATAGTCGTATTGCATTAATAAGGACATTATGTTAGAATCTGAGGACAAGGATATATAATCAGGTCATAATGATGCTACCATGATTATTCAGCATGTTATTAAATAAATTGTTGGTGGGAGAAAGTTCTCTCTTCTATGAAACAACAACAACAACAATAAAAACTCCTTTAAGATGGTTATGCCTTATGTCTTACAAGAGGTCAGACCTTTCTTAAACACTAAGTAGGTCTGTCATATTATATAGGAAATTTTCCCCCTTTAAATTCCTATAAACTTATTACCCAAACTACCCACCACAATGTCAGTTAATTATGTATTTTATTTTGTACTCCAGTTCTTCAGTGTTTGCATTCCAGCTACAAAATAATGAGACTCCTCTCCTGTGATATAAGTTATATGCTCAGTCTCCTTACATTTCATTTTAGCCTTGTCTTCAAGTAGCGTGAATAATACATAAAGTTAGAGGCAGCATCTGGTGTATGTTTCTACCTCCAGAAGCATGTAGGAGAGCACGAGCAGAATCAAGACTTGAATGGCGGACTGTGCATTGTGCAGGATTTTACATGTTTGCCAGGATGCCAATACTATTTGCTGTTTTATCTTTTTTGACCTATCTGTTGAATCTTAGGAACCTGCCAAACTATTGAGGGTTTATCTTTTAAAACGTTGTCTGTCCAACAAAAAAGAACTAACTAGAGAGTTCAATTTTGTCTTTTTACCTTTCCCAGGTCAGAAGAGCATGGGTCTTTTCCTACTTATGACTAATGTGTCTAAATTTTCAGAAAACTGAAGAGGCAGTCAGTCTTATAGGAATGCCTTTTATCAGTGTTTGACTAATTCTGTTTATAATGTTAATACATTCAGAGTCCTTTTTGTCTTTCTAAACCCCAAGCCAGGTGAACACAATACATTTTACACCTCTACATGACTTCATTGGAAAGATGAAGACAATTACTGATTATCTAGCACCCACCCTGTGCTACTATGAGAGAATCCTTTATATGCATTAACTTAGTTTTTGGAGCATTGGCTAGGTACATAACATGGACATTTTACAGAGATTCAAGGAGCATTGGAGTGATTTACCCATGTCATTCAACGAGTAAATGTGACTAAAGGATAATGAAATAAGCAATGTCCTGTTTCACTCCCAGGGATATGTTTAATTCTCATTACTCTCGGATTATGTATAGGTCCAGGCCAGTCTCACTAGTATGAGCCCACTTTGTCTGAATCTGAGTAATAAAGATGTGACTAGGTCATAACACAGTGTTGTTCTTCCTTTTATGGTGTCCACATCCAGCTTTATCTTTACATTTGAATGCCTCTCTGACTTTAAGCTCTTGCAGAATGGGAAGTGTTTCCTTTTTCACCTTTGTAACCCCTGAAGTAACTACTTTGCATGTTTCCTTTCACTCAGTGTTCTGAGTGCATAAAGTCATTACGTAAAGTAGTAAATTAAGTCAAATATGGTCTTCATTTTACAGTGGGAATCTATTTATGTCCTGTGCATATCCAACAATCATGACCCAGTAGAGTAGCTCAGAAAGAGCATTCCAGCACAAGGCTTTCATTAGGACCACCATCCACCTGATTCCAGCCCTCAGAGAGGCTTCTCTTCTTTAGACCATGGTTTTGATGCAGTTGCCTGGTCCTGTTGACTTTTTCTGTCACTCTACCTCATTGCATGATTCATCCAGAGTTCCCATATTATCTTCAATTTGCTGTTGATCTTCCTTTACAGATTTTTAAAATAATTTTTGTGATAGTATAAGAAATTTGAGAAATCATGATTACTAACCATTTAATTTAGAAGAGGGTTTTTTTTCTATCATTAGTTTCATCTTTAGACTACTTTATAACTCAAACATTTATTTCTCAGAAGTATGCTGTACTGAGTCTCATCAGCAATAAATAAATTACTTGGGGAGTTGGGGAGGGAGAAGAGGAAATGCTCACTGAGATGAGTCACTCTTCTAGGACTTCAGAAATGCCTGGAATCCATTCTTCCATTTTGCCAGGTTATGTTCTAGAAGAGTTATTTTACCTGATATTTATTAATGGCCTATTCTTAAAGGACAACCTGAACACAGGACCATGGTTGAATAATGATGGAAATTTTGAAAGCAAGGGTGATGCTTCGGTGCGGGGGTAGGGGGTGGGGAGCAGTGGGAGCACTGTTTATATAGGTGCTTTATTCTCCATAGAGTGATGCATGCCAAAACGGGCTTGGGCTTGGGCTGATGGCCCCATCTATACAGAGCTGAATAAGTAGGTCTCTGAGAAGTCTGATTCACCTTGATGTAGAAAGGAAGATGAGAGGCTGGGGATGGACATTGCAGCCTGGGATGTGTTCATTCCTCTGTGGGTCTGGCCTGGAGTGCAGGGAGATGACACAGCTCTGTGTGGTCATTTCTAGGCAGGGGATGCCTTCTGGACCTGGAGGGCCTTCTGTACCATGTGTTCCCACTGGGAATTCGGTATCTTCAGCCTTTGCCCTTCTCACCAGCTCAGGGTGTTCTGAGTCCATGGAAACGGATCCGGGGTTACTCTGTGCTGTTGCTCTCTTTCCATCTTCATCCTCACCCTTAACTGTGGGCCTGGCCTAGGACCTGGGTCCAGTTCTGCACGTCAGCAGCTACATGTCAGGAGCTACATCTCCATCCCCCGTAGTGCCAGCTGTACCCCCTCTGGTTCAGCATCTTGGTTCGGAGGCTGGTAGGAATCACCAGCTGGGCCTGCTCCCACTTCTTCCTGTGCTTCCCAAGGCGCCTCTTTGCTTTAATCCCCATGCCTTCTGCAGGGCTCTGGCTCAGGGCCCCCCCCCCCACTTTCCTTAGACTGCTTGGGGAAGGGATGCTCTGGACCCATGCTGTCGCCCCATAAAACCACTGCTGCTCTCGCAGCAGGGGCCACTCAGAGCCCAGGGCTGACCCTGCACCTTCACTTCCTCAAGGATAATGTATTTTTGAAGGGGAGGATCATGGAGAATTAGGAAAACTGAAATACAGGATGACTTGTTTATAATTCCTCTTATATAACATTTCTCAAATGTGCCCAAGTGTTTTAAGTGTAACTTGATTTCCTCATTAAAATATCATACTTCAACTATTACATTTAATATTAGTACATATAGGTTTAACTTCTTTTGTGAGCATCAGAGCCAAACCGTAGTTCCAAAGTCTTTGGATTAATTTTGACTTCTTACCAGAATCCAAGAAATTCTTTGTTTCTGGTTTATATAAGAAAAAAATAAATGCCTCTGCCAGTGTTCTTTGAAACCACGTCAGTTGCACAGAAACATTTCTCCTATCTTTAAAAAAAATCAACCCCAAAAAAGTCCTATAAGCAAAGGAGTCACTGAATTCTTCCTTCCTTTGCAAGTGAAAAACGTCCCCTTGTTCTTAAACAGGAAAGTTCCATAGCAGTGCTTTTCACACTTTCATATCCGTAGTACAGTCTTTTCAAACAGAACCCCATGCAGAAGTCCAGTATGTACACAAGATAAAAATGGAGCTGTTCCCTGCAGACTGTGGGGTGAGGGGTGGTGGGGGGAAGGCTGTGAAAGGCCCAGAACCCATGCCCTAATCCTTACAGCCTCCCTTTTCCAGCTAAACCCACCCCACCCTGGGTAGCCCATCAGATGTTTATCCTAAACCTTAGGAATCTGAAATGTTTATTTATATGTCATATTCTAATGGTTTTTATCATTTTACATTACAATCCCTAGTTTTTTAAGAAAGCATTTTCAGAAGGAATAAAAAGCTTGACAATATATAAGTATCTTAGTTAAGATATTTTGTTCATTAATACTGAAGATGTTTAACCAAAAAAATGTTTTGTTTTTATTGAGTTTTAGAAAAAGGAACTTAACAATATTCTGTTAAAGGAGGCAAGATTTCCCTTTAACCCCATTCCATAATTAATGTATTTCTTTAACTAAGATCATAGAGATATGCTGATAGATGTGTTTCTATTTTGTTGCCTGCAGTGACCTGTAACTCTTACTTGTCAGAGCAGGAAACTAAGACTTGGAAGGAGCTAGCTGGGCTCCCATGTGTCATGCAACAACATGCATGGAGACCCTCGTCTGGTATGCATGAGACCAGCTTCAGAACTGCAGCATCAGGACTCTCAATATATATGATCAGTTGTTAGCTGAAGTTTAGAAACTGCTCCTAACGGTGATCCTGTCTTTTTGTCTTCCTTTGGCTGTGACTATTATTCTCATCAGGGAAATTAAAATAACACCTACTAAGATTGTAAAATTTTAAACTATGGACAATTCTCAGTTGTTATTAGCAGGGAAGGATTCATTTGACCAGAAAGTATCAAAATAATGTTTTGAACTATTAACTGAATGTTTATCAAGGTCTGTGGCTTAAGAAAGTTATTATTGCTCGAGAATCTCAACTTTTAGTGATTCCTTAGATGTACAGTGTCATTATTAGGTTGTAGGTCTTTATGTGTTATCATACTGAATGTTTATAAAAATCTTACTTTTAATCGTGGCTTCCCCTGAATGCCGAAATACCTCACATTCTAGCATTGCAAAAAGTCATTATTATTGCGTAAACACTGCAACTTGAGGGTGTGTCGTTTCTTGGAAGCTCGCCTTTGCCCTCCATGCATACTAGATCATTTTGCCCCAGACCTCTCTTCTGTGAGGATTTTGGTCCCCTAACAAGGGCTGGAAAATCCCACTTTAAGTACGCAGCATAAAATCCGACTTGTATCTGTTAACGTTATTAGAAAGCAAGAGTGAAGAAAGGTCAGCCTCTTGGCTGGCAGGGGGTCTGGTTGCTCTGTGAGCATCACATGCTAAGAGAGGCTGGTTTGTCTGTCTTTGGCTTTAGGATTCAACAGCAGAAGCTGTCAGACTAACACTGATTGAAGGTGGACTGGGAGGGGGAAGCACATCTGTCCAACGGCTCGCCATTGGCTTCTTATTACAGCATTCTCCCCCGAGACACACTCTGCATGCTCATTCACCTACCTCCTCCTCTTCCCACCCCCCTCCCCTACCCTTCATTACTGATTCTCAGCGAGAGGCGGCAGCGGCGGCGGCGGCGGCGGCAGCAGCGCTGCTTGTCACGAATCGGGGATTGCAATGAGCTCATCCTTTTCTCCTTGCAGCTCCACAACTGCCCTGGCTTCCCGGCTACTGCTGCTGCTGTCTGCTCAGACACACAGACACACGCGCTCGCGCACACTCACGCACACACTCACGCACACACACAGCACACGCGCACACACACGCTAGACCCTTCTTAGCAGCTTGTACATTTTAACACATGTATCTGAACTCTCCTGCATCACTCTTGGCCATTTTCTTGCATTCGATTGCTTTTGCTGTTTTTTCATTTAGATCCGTGTTTGATTTCATCTTCCAGTCTACTTTGGGGCTCTTGCACAGTGGATAATTTAGCCAAAATGCTCTTCTCGTGGAGACATTAGCTGACAATTCCCACCACAGACTGGCTTGTGCTTGCTCCTGGGGAGACCCGAGCCAGGCTCCCCTGCCACTGCAGTTCTCAAAATTGTGGATAAGAGACCGAGAGCTTCCTCATTCTGGATACCTACTTCCTGCTCATGGAAGAAGGGGTGCCCTGCCCAGCCCCAGCTGCTCAGCTCACACCTCCTGTCAGAAAGTCCCAGGACATGCACGACGAGAGGAGCAAGCTGGTGAATGAGTATGCGTGTCGCGTGCTGGAACTGCTGGGGATGGGGCATCGTCTGTTTGTGCCTCGGCTGCTGGCGGTGAGACTGTTTTCCATTGAACTTCGTTTATAGGGAACCTGCCACCCTCTGGGAGAATTCCTGTATCCCTAAAAGAGGCTTGCAGTCTCCTGTTTCCTCCTCTTCCGCACTCTACCAAGAAGGAAGTGCTGAGTGGCCACTGTCGGGCTCTATCTGAGCCTGGTCCGTGCCACTCCTTAATTGGCTAGAGGGGATATGGCTCTTTCCTAAGGGCCCGGGGCCACACTAGTGGCATTATCTCCGTGGCAGGGAAAATAAAATGTTTTCTGGCTGCCTAGACTCAGCAATAAAGCAGAATACCCAAGTGCTTGATTTAGGCATTCTGTTTTGTACATCTCCAAAGGGTTAAATTTCACAACAGACATTATTGCTACTTATCTAGACTACTGTGGTTTGCATTCGAACCTCACCATTTGATTGCCAGTTTGATTTGATTTGATTTATTTATTTATTTTTTTTTTTGGATAGAGAATTTTGCCCCCTAAAAATCCTTGGGTAGAAAATTGAAAAATTTCTCTCCTGGAATGTTTGAACTGTATATCTATGAAGCACCTTAAAGCTATTGGGTTTGTGCTGTGAACCTGGAAGGTCTGGCTTGCCTATTTTTTGATTTCCCTGAAAGAGAGAAAAATCACCCTTCCTCACTTCCTACCAAGGGTTAAAATTAAATACCCACAATCGCTGGTGCAGGATTTCTTTTTAGTGGTTTGAGAACTATACCTAGCATCTGTTCTATAATGTAATCGGTCTGCAGTAGTCCTGTACCATTATTTGGTAATTGAGCAAGAATCATTAAGCTTTGTCTTTTTTATACAGTGGACTTTAACACCATTCCAGACTGTTCTTTCATTATGGTTCTGTCCTATTTGATTTTTTCAAAAGTACAATGTTGACTGAATTTCATACTTTTCTCTCACATACCTCTCTTCAGTCTAGTTCATCTCTGTTTATATTATCTTTGCAATTACCAATTCAGTCTTCATGTATGTATTTGCATGTGAATTTTTCTCTCTTGTTTAATCATAACAGCATTTTAGGGAGCTGTGTACGTCAGGGATTTTTCACCCCAAAGAAAGTCTGTTGATCCTTGCAAGAGGAAGTTAGAAGCAGTGACCAGCATACAATTTTGGGGGGGTTGATATTTTTGAGAAATACAGCTTCTTTGTCATTCAAGAGAGAAATAAAAAGAGCTCAACACATATGTTTTAATACCCAGGTAAGGCCATCAGTGCTCACTTAATTTTTTCCTGAATCATGTTTTTCTTCATCGAAAACTGAAGATTTATGATTCTATTGGAAAGGAATTTTTTAAGTGAAATAAAAAGCATTTTGTTCAAGAGCTTTGATACTATTAAGTACTAAAATACATTTCAACAAATACATCTCTTTGAAGAGTAAGTTTTGGTCTAATATATTTTCATATTGTTAAAGACTACCCAACTCTGTGATTTCAGGGCTTCTGCTATTAACTTTCCAGCAATATGGTACTGCCTTTCTCTGACAATTTATACTTTGAGGGCTTTGAAGGAAAACATAAATGTATAACTAAGACTGTCTTCCATGCTGAAATCTGCATTAGGGCTCAATTTAAACCGCCTTTAGTTTAAAACAAATTATCAGCAATAAAATCCACAAGGAGCAGGGTTCATAAGCTTCAGAGCTTTTGGAAATCACATATCTCTGTATGTTGTGACCATACAAAGTCAGCTTGGTTGCCCAATCAGGTATCCAGGGTAGTAGTACATCCCTCAGGTTGTTTGGGACTCTCACATGCAGAGACTAGGTAACGGTGCCATTTACGTTGTATGTGAAAAGTATTTATTGAGTCATCCAAGAGGCCATTTGGCAGTCTCTGACTTTGTCATACAGTATTGTGCATAAAAGATTTGTGATAAAACTGGGACACTCTACAGTTTGGGAAAATCACATGTCCTTTAATTAGCAATATGGCTGTGAACTGGAATCAGCTCTCTCCACTGAGTTACAGCTTAAAGTTTAGCATGTATACCAGGAGGAAGTACAGTTGTTCAGCCTTGTGTTATTGGACTGGCTAATGATGTGGGATCGATGGCTGATCTGCACAGGGTGGTCCTAAGGGGAATCCTGCCACGTGCAATCTCAGTCTTTCCCTTACTGCTCAAGAGGCAGGCACTGAAGATTCGGTTTTTAGTTATGTTTCAAACATGAATGCGTGAAGGTTACACACATGCAAATACCCTATTTTACTTTAAAGATCCCAGTAGTTTTTCTTTCCTATAAGCTAATTTTTGTGATGAACTGATCAAATTAATGAAGATTTACCAAGACAGTGCTGTAGATTTAGACTTAGAGCCTCTTCATTGTCCCCTGATTCACAGAGGGACCCTCAAACTGCAGGAACACCAAACACATTTGAAAAAAATTTTTTTGAAGTTTTTATTTAAATTACACTTGAAATGTTTGCATCTTGTCCTTCAGAGGTATGCCTAGTAAAGAACAATTTCCATTTAATAAATCAGGTACAAGTCTTCATTTTAGATATTACCACAAGGCATAAATTCTATGCCCAGACTCACCAAACACACGTTTCTTTGGTGAAATTAAAATACCAAAGCAAGAGATACAGGTATCCTAGATACCAGCTAAGTAATGTTTCCTGCTTCTAAAGCCTGTGCTTCTAAATGATTCTCAGACTTCCAAAAATATGTCTCTGCTGAATGGAAATCCTGTTAGACATCATAACTAAAGGGGAAAAAAGCCATTTGTGGTGAAAATAATGGTGAGAAAAAGAACCATACCTAGATTTTTTTAAATAACCCCCTAAAAAATCAAACCTAAAATTTGCTGCTTCTCAGAGGCCCTTGAAAAGAGATTTATCATCCAAGAGTCTTGAGAAGTTTGGAATAGAAACATCAGGAGCTAGCACCAAAAGGTTAGAACTGCTCCTTTCTACCCACCCTGCCTTAAAAAAAAAAAAAAAAAAATCACTCTGACATGTGATACTCTTGCACTGAATTTTTCAGTGGGAAAAACACACTCAAAATGGTATCAGCAGTGACACATAGCTAGGGTCCATACTCTGTAAGTGTGTGAAATTTGAAGAAAAAGGAAAAGTTCTTCTACTCATGTTGAGAATTTCCTTTTCTTCCCTTATGATTTGATTTGCTGTTACATGATGTGGAAAGTTATGATCAGATCATTATAAATGAATATCAGTCTCGGCTATAGTTTCAATACTGATACCCTGGGTACTATGCACAGTGAATCTGAAGGAGGATTGATACTGAAATGAAAAAACAGAAGCAAGTATTTTTACTTTTTTTTAAACACTGCAAAGATTGCTCATTGAGTAGAGATTACAACTCTTAAAATTTAAAGAGCCCAATATAAAAGTTGCCATAGATACTTCAGATGCCCTTCAAAGTGTAAACATCAATTTTTATATTAAAATACATACTAACTGTACTCTCTAATGTGCATTTTATTAATTATGACTGGTTAATACTGGGTGTACTTAAAGTAGAGCTTTTATGAATTTATGGAACAAATTAATATAGGTGTCTCTATTATATGCCTGGCAGTTTACTTATTACATCATTTTACTGGGGGAGTAGGAAGGATACCTAAATTAACAACCTACTTAAAATATCCTTACTTTTTCCCTTTGAATATTTCTCTTTACCTACTTGAAAGAAAATAGAAGTAGGACTTGAAATGTTTTTAATTGTTCAGGTAATGTTTTTATACAATTCTGTTCAAATGAAGAAAGAAGTAATTCTTTGGAGGTATAATTGAAAAACGTGTTTCATATCATCACTTAAAAGAATTTGACAGAAAGTTTGTGGAGCAAAAGATGAGTTAATAGAACCACTAATTTTCAAAAGTTACTATTTATTCTTATTTAAAAGCTGGTAGAATTCTCTGGGGTTTTTTTTAAGTTTATTTATTTATTTTTGAAGGAAAGGAGAGAGAGCAAGTAGGGAAAGGGCAAAGAGAGGGAGAGAATCCTAAGCAGGCTCTGCACTATCAGCACAGAGCCCGACATGGGGCTCGATCCTATGAACCATGAGATCATGACCTGAACAAACTTCAAGAGTCTGACACTTAACCGACTGAGCCACCCAGGTGTCCTGAATTCTCGATTTTGCAAGTGAAAGAAACACGTCTTTGCTTCTTGAAATTTCTGTAGCTCTTGTCCATGTTACCTTCTGACTTATTACTGTTATCTGTTATTACTTAACAAATAATGTCAGGAAAGTAATTGCATTTTCATTACACTATTCTTCCCTTACTACTGTTCTAAAGGCAGTATAGATGAACTCTAAGAATTTCCCAGTTGAAGAACAGCCTTTTCTTTAAATCAGTTCTTCTAGCCTGACAGAGTTCTGTGTAGTGAGCACAGAAGGATAACGATATCCAGAAGCTGGCCCTACCTACCTGCTTCTGGGTATTTGGTTTGGTTCTTGAAATGTTAGTCTGCCTTTTAGGGGTGTATTTTTAAAGCTTGGGTCTTACCATAGATCATATATGTTAAGCTTCTCTTCGTTGTCAGGTAGACAGCATTCATACAATTGTAAACATGATTATAACCATTAATTAAGTGTATATCTCCATAGCCAGTTTATTAATAATTAGCATGTGTGAAGTCATGTTTTAGTTTTATAGAAAGCACCACTACTTATAGTTTGGACTAATACTGTTACAGCAATACTTGACATTTGTGAATCATATATATATTCAACATATGTACAAGATGATTCAAATTTTGTTAGATATATATGATATGTGTGGGTAGGGATGGTAAAAAAAAAAAAAAAGGATTATAAGCAATGTAACGAAATGTTTTTTTAAATGTTTTACCACCATAACCATTACTGGGTTCTTTTAATGTTTGTTTATTTATTTTGAGAGAGAGAGAGCACGAGCATGAGCAGGGGAGGGGCAGAGAGAGAATCCCAAGCAGGCTCCTCACTGGAGCCCAAGGTGAGGCCCAGTCTCATGCACCATGAGATCATGACCTGATCTGAGCCAAAATCAAGAGTTGGATGCTTAACTGACTGAGCCACCCAAGCACCCTTGTAACCAAACGTTCATTATGTTTATCTCTGGGTAGTAAGACATGTTAGGCTTTTAAAAATTTTTTCTTTTTTTGAGAAGTGAATATGTAATCAATAAAAACTGTGTAACCCCACTAAGTGGATATACACACACACATATGTATATAATCTATGAGTTTTTAAAAGTATTTATGTTATTTTTTTTTTTTTTTGAGAGAGAGAGAGAGAGAGCCAGCAGGGGAGGGTCAGAGAGAGAGAGAGAGACAGAATCTGAAGAGAGGCTCCAGGCTCTGAGCTGGCTGTCAGCACAGAGCCCAGTGCAGGGCTTGAACCCACGAACCGTGAGATCATGACCTGAGCGGAAGTCAGACGCTTAATCAACTGAGCCACCCAGGCGCCCCTAAAGGTATTTAGAAAACCAAACAACTCTCTGATAAATTCTTAATGAGGCATCCAAATTTTTGCAGAGCCAGAGAAACCTATTCTTCAATTGTAGAGGAAAAAATCTCTCAGAAACAGCTATCAGAAAATGGAACGTTACCCCTATAAATGTATAACCTGATTATAGCATAAGAAGGTATTTGGAGGTGACACTTAATGATTATGGAAGTCTCTTAAAGATAGAAATTTAAAGGAAAAAGCCCATCAGAATCAAAGTAGGATTGCAAATTATTTCCTGGAACAGTGGCAAGCCTTGTTTTTGTTAATATACTTTTTGCTTATTGGCATGGTTTTTACCCCATGGGGTTGTCTTCTGGCATGTTTTTATTTTTTTATTTTTTTTTGGCATTTTTTAAAAAAATTCAGAATGAAATTAGCTTTATTTTAGTCCATGACAAGAATATAAGTTCTTACAACTTAGACTGCCTGCTTTCTGGAATTTAAAATGTCAGTGAGAGGAGGGTACTGTTTTTAGCTACTAAAATGTCAGTATCTGAGCAGCATAGAGACAGCCTTCCAAACTGTCATCCCTTATATTTGTTTTGGAGTTCACAAAATGCACTCCTATGACTTAACTTATTTCCTTCTCAAATACTTGAGATTAAAGATACTCCCTTTTTGAAGTAGGACAAGAGAGATGGAGGCCGCACTGTGAGGTAGTCAGAGGTGGGGTCAGAATTTATTTCATCCTTTGGAGCCACGTTTGTACCTTTAATTGCCAACTGCCTTCTAGAAGATGGGATTAAGGGATTGAATAACATGCAGTTTCACACGTGTCTACTAGAGTCTTTCTGCTCCACGATTGTGAGAGCTCCTCTCTCATGGGGCTTAACTGAGGTGGGTGAATCATGGGATCCACAGCAGCCCGACACCAGCAGTGTCTTGGAAAGGACAGTCATAGGGTCCTCTGAATGCTGGTTTCCTGAGACTCGGCCCCACCCAGATGGGGAGCTTCTCGCTACACCCCCGCCCCGCCCCAAGAAGACAGCCTCCTTCCAACGGCATCTCTTTCTACATGACCACCCTGTCCCCCATGCCTGACCAGAGGTCACATGTCACACAGGCTCTATGATTCCTCATCTTGAGGCTTCATCTTTCTCCTTTTGCATGATCTCAGAGACTGGACTTGAAATTAGACCTGAGGCAGTATTAGAAAATTAGGTAATCATGCTACTGCCTTCAGGCAAGGGACCACACCACCATTCAGGGACATCTGTTGCCAGGTAACTAGAGGTCAGTTGCACTGAAAATCTAACAGTGCCCTCAGAAGCTTTGGGGTACTGAGCAAAGCTGCTGATCCTGTTTCCCACAAACCCTAGAAGCAGCCTGTCTTGAATTTTCCTGACAGTCACCAGAGGGCTGACCATCAGACCCAGTATTACAGGCGAACAAGGAAGACTAGGGTATAGCGTGTCTGGAATATCTGGTAATGGGTGCTTTTCCAATGATTGAGTAGTTGATGTTGTGGTCAGAAAAGGCCTCTGTTAGGCTGAAGTTTCTGATAACTGTCTTTTCCAAATAAGTTAAGGTGAGTTGATAACACTCTATCATGATATACATTCTCTCTACCACTTACTGCCATCGTGTCTGAGCATCTGTGAGGGAGGCAATAAATCTGAGATGTACTGAGGCTTGTTTTTTCCACTGCCCCTGTTAGCCTGGCTTTATTTTCTGACTACTCGTGTGTGGATGGAAAGCTGAAGCAACCTAGTACCCTTGTGAAAATGCCTGGTGTATGAATTAATATTTTATTTTATTTTACATGTTTCTGTTTAAAAGGGAAGGGAGATGAAATTAGAAATCATTCATTCTGTAAATTTTAATTGAGAACCTTCTGTATTCCAGTTACTTGTCTTATCGCCGTTGATACAGCAGTGAACAAGACAGACAAGGCCCCTTTCCTTAGAAGGAAAGAGATATGAAACAGAAAAATTAGCTGATGGAAAATTACTTGATGGGCTGGGGCGGGGGTGGGAGTGGGGGTAGAATTTAAGTGCTAAGAAAAGGTCTCACTCTGATCTTACATTTGAGCTAAAATCTAAATTACAAAAAGTTGCTTTCCGTATGGAGATTATTCCAGGCAGAGGGAATAAATAGCAAGGGCGTTTGCCCTCAGTCAGGAATGAACTTGGTATGCACAAAACACAGAAACAAGGCCAGTGTGCCTGGAACTTGAGAACAGGAGGGAGGTGTGGTTCCAGACGGGGTTGGAGGGGAAAGCAGGGACTCTAGATCATGAAAGTCTTGTAGTCAGTGGTAATGATTTTGGATTTTATTCTGAGCACAGTAGGAACCAGCGGAGGGCTTTATACAGAAGAACCACATGATGTGAAAGGGTATCATGTGGCTGTGATAGGGAGAGTGGACTGTGGGGAGACGGGTTAGGGAGTTACTGCAGTAGCTGACCTAAGCGATGACAATGGCTTGGACCAGGGTGGTGAGGACAACTCAGGCCCTGTCATGAGCAGGAATTTCTCTTGACTTCCTTGTACTCTTTTGGTACAGCCGTTAAGGTTAATCAGGTCTACATCTGAATTGAGATAAAGTGATATTTTGAAATAGCGTATAGTTCTATGATTTCTAGCCATCCTGAATGTGTTTTTTTGTTTTATTGTTTTTTGTTTTGTTACTCGGGTTTTTGACAATTTCAGACTCTTGAAATATCTTATTTCTCTTTGGTTTATTTCTGTGTACCTAGTCTGCCTTAATCTAAAATTTGTATCACGGTGTTTGCCAAAGATTGCTGATAGTTTTTTAATAAAATACTTATTGTCTTTCTTTCATTTAAAAAAAAAACCCTTTTTTAACGTTTATTCATTTCTGAGAGACAGCAAGAGACAGCATGAGCAGAGGAGGGGTAGATAGAGAGGGAGACATAAGATCTGAAGCAGGCTCCAACTCTGAGCTGTCAGCACAGAGCCTGGCATGGGGCTTGAACCTACGAACCCCAAGATCACGACCTGAGCTGACGTCAGACACTTAACCGATTGAGCCACCCAGGCGCCCCTCATTATTTTAAAAGTAGGCTCCACACCCAACATGGAGCTTAAACCCACAACCCCAAGATCAATGGTCACAGGCTCTACTGACTGAGCCACTGTCACCCTTTATTGTCTTTCTTATTACAAAATCTTTACTGCAAAAAATACAGCAAAAGATAAGGGGCGGGGGGAACCCATGATCCCACTATCCAGAGAAACCTTTTGTTTCCTTTCAGTCTTTTCTCTATGCATGCATATATTCATTTCTAAGTGGTTATTTCTTGGAGAAGTAAATTTTGAAAACAGTAGTTTTCATATGAGGTTCAGTCATTAAGTGATTTATTTATTTTTTTCATAATATTCTTTAAAGTAGGGGATAAATTTCGTATTTTCTTGAACTGCTGCTGTCATTAGTTGAAGAGCCCTCCTCCCATTAGGTGCTCCTTATGTAATTCTAACATACTTTGATTACCTTCTCTGTATCTTCAGCCAGGTTTCTTTTTTTTGAAAAAAAAATTTTAAGTTTATTTATTTATTTTGAGAGAGAGGGAGACAGAATCCTAAGCAGGCTCTGCCCTGTCAGCACAGAGCCTGACACTGGGCTCGAACTCCTGAACTGTGAGATCAGAACCCAAGTTGGTCATTTAACTGAGTCACCCACCACCCAGGTACCCCCAGCAGGTTTCTAATAATATCCTTAAAATATCCAGCAAATTAAAGTCATAGATTAGACCCAGAGTTAAAATTGTTTTGCTTTTCTTGCATTTTTCCCTCTCAGAGCTATAACTTGGTTAGCATTGCTGGGATCCACCATTCTAATCTTTAGGTTACATAAATTAAATATGTTACCCTGCTAATTTTTATATTGTATTTGGGATTCATGGTGACTTATTTCATCTTATAGTAAAGAGGCTAGAAATCTGTTCCTAAAAACCTATGGAACGAAGCTAGATCTTAGCTACAAACATGCATTCAGGAAAACAAAAATTCATTTTTCAGTGTATGTTTCCTGAGTGCAGGCTAAAATGTAATGATAATTCTTGGAATTATTTTACAGACCTCAAAGGAAGATCTTCTGCAGGCTGATTTTGAAGGTGCTTTAAAGTTTTTCAGAGTTCAACTCCCAAAGAGATACAGGGCAGAGGAAAATGCCAGAAGATTGATGGAGCAGGCTTGCAATATTAAGGTAAGATACATGGATTTATATATAATAAAGATACAACTTGAATGAAGAGAGGATGTGGCCAATTACTTAAAACCCTCTCTCTGTATGTTGCTGGATTTGGGCTGTATTAAACAGGTGGCAGTGTGTATAAACTAGTCTCAGACTTTTTTGTGAGGCTCGTACGTATGTAATAGTCTCTAGTAGGACTTGGAGTGGAAGTTAGTAGGTTCAGATTGTAACAATAGGAAGACAAACATTGATCTTACAGGTAGGGCTCTGGAATGGGCTGCTGTGATAGTGGTTTCCATGGCAGCAGACTTAGTATTTAGCTTTTGGCCATCTGTTTTAGGATTATTTACCACAAAGCAAGGAAAGCCTGCTTAGACAGTGCTTTCTTTTCTCTAAGCTACTTGGAAAGCGTGGAGTCTTGATCTGCCCATTTCCATCCCTCATCTGCAAAATGGTTGTTGATACATTGCTCCTTATCATATGCCTGATAAAACTAAACAAGTTTTATAAAATAATTTGATATGGAAATTGCTCTCCAGAAAATTATGGTATCAAGATTAGAGAACACATTTTTTGTAAAAATTTGGAACCAATTTATGGGTGTAAATTTTTGTACGTCTGTAATATACTAGGGAATCTTCTTAACCTTATCTAAATAGTTAAATAGAAATTTCCCTTTTGAACGAAGAGACAGAGATCCCATGTCTTACAGACCTCATGTTCTTACAGAAGGAAACAGACAGTAAATGACTGATATAACAAAGAAAGAATGTATTTAACGTGTTAGAAGGTGATGAACAGCTGTGGAAAAAGGAGATGTATGGTGAAATAAACAAGACCAGATTGGTGAGGAGAAGGAAAGTTACAGTTGTTATTAGTTATGCAGAGTAGGTAGACTTCATTAAGAAGGTGAAAGAGATGGGTTTGTCATGGAGATGTCTAGGGAAAGAGCATTCCAGCAGAGGCAACAACAAGTTCAAAAGCCATGCAGCTGGCTCATACCTGGTGGCTTGGAAGACCAGCAAGAAAGCCAGTGTAGCTGCAATGACGTGAATGCAAATGAGAGCAATAGGAGAGGAAGTTTGAGAGCTCACAAGGAGCCAGCAAATGAGGTCATTGTAAGGAGTTAGGCTTTACTCTGAGTGGAGTGGGTAGCCCTTACAGAGTTTGGAGTGAAGTGATGTGATCTGTCTGAGGTTTTAGAGGATCACAATGTTTACTGTGTGCAGAACAGACTAGTGGAAGGTAAGGGTGAACGCAGGGAGATCAGACAAGGGTTTCTGCACTAATCTTGTTGAGAAATAACGGTAATGTTTACCAGGGTGATAACATTGGGGATGGAGATGAAGTAGAGATGGAGGTGGTTGGAACCAGAGTGTGTTTTGAAAAAGAACCGAAAGGATTTCATGATACATTAAGCATGGGTATGAGAGGAAATGAGGAGTCAAGATGACTCCATAGATTTTGGATTAGGCAGTTAGAAGATAGAGTTGCCATTGAGTTGTTAAGCTCAAATACTTACAATGTACTTTGACGCAGACTTCATCCAAGCACTTTTTCTCGTGTGACACTGTTGTTTTTAGTTTCAACTTATTTTAAAGTAAATTCTAAATGGGGGCGCCTGGGTGGCTTAGTCGGTTAAGCGTCCGACTTTTGCTTAGGTCATGATCTCGCGGTTCGTGGGTTCGGGCCCCGCGTCGGGCTCTGTGCTGACTGCCAGCTCAGAGCCTGAAGCCTGTTTCATTCTGTGACTCCCTCTCTCTCTGACCCTCCCCTGCTCATGCTGTCTCTCTCTCTCCTAGAAATAAATAAAAAACATTTAAAAAAAAAAAGTAAAAAAAAAAAAAAAGTAAATTCTAAATGTTAAAAAGTACAACTCAATGTTGAAAGTAAATAACTGAGCGGAACAACTATATTTTCTTTCAAGTGAATTATATACTCAAAAATAATCAAGCCTTCAGAACTGATTATTTTATTTGGCTGGGCCAGATGACTAAGCATGAGCCACATTTCTCTGTGGACTTTGAAAGCACATTGCAGTGGCCATTGTGACTTTGATTGAACTTTGTGGGTCGTATGTTTGAAAGGCAGACTTCAGCCCCTGATAGTCCCAGAGCTGTCAGAAAACAGTACTGTAATTGGAACAATGCTGCAGGAATTTGTTAAAATAAAACATTCACTTCTGCGAGTGAAAGATTAGAGAGTTAGGAAGGACAAGTTAGGTAGAAGGTTAAATGTCTTCAAGGGAAGTTTGGTAGCATTGGAAATCATTGGGAATGAAAAATCCAGGAAAACAATCCAAAATTATGAGGTACACAGGGAAAGATGTTTTTTTTCCAATACAATTCATGAAGCCCCTCAGAAGATGGAGGCAACTAACAATTGTCAGGCTGGAAACATGGGATCGGAAAGACACAGAAACTTAAGATGTTAGAAAGTCAGTTCAAAATATGATCTGGATGGACCATTTCTGGAATGAATGTGTCCAACCAGAGTGATATAGGTGAAGATGAACAGATAGACATGAATTATTACTTTAAGTTATAATAGGGTTATTTAATTTTGTTTTTTGTTTTTATGTTTTGTCTGGGGTTTTGGTGTTTTTTGTTTTTACATTATCTGAGGAGAGTAACTTTTTCTTGGATATTTAAAATAGTGTTCACAGGATACCGTTTTTATTATGGTATAATTCACATAACATTGTATTAGTTTCACTTGCAAAATTGCAAAATGATCACCACAGCACATCTAGTTAACATCTGTCACCATACAGTTACAAAATATTTGCTTCTTGGGGTGAGAATTTTCAAGATCCACTCTCCTAGCTACTTTCAAATATGAAATAAAGTATCAACTACAGTCACTATGCTGTACAGTACATCCTCATGACTCATTTATTTTATAATGAACAGTGTCATCATTTATAGTGAAATTTGTACATTTGACCCCCTTCACCTACTTTGCCCCCTCGTGTACCCCCTGCCCCAGGCAATCAGTCTGTTCTCTATATCCTTGAGCTTGGTATTTTTGTTTTGTTTTTGTTCTGTTTTGTTTTGTTTTGTTTTAGATTCCACATACAAGTGAGATCATATGATATTTATTTTTTCTGCCTGACTGATTTCACTTAACATAATGCCTTTAAGTGCCATCCATATTGTGCCCAATGGCAAGATTTCATTCTTTTTAAGCTGAATAATATTCCATTGTATATGTATACCACATTTTCTTTAGCCATTCATCCATCAGTGGCCATTTAGGTTGTTTCTGTTACTGGCTATTGTAAAATAATGCTGCAGTGAACATAGGGGTGAATCTTATTTTTTCAAATTAAAATTTTCATTTTATTCAGATAAACAGTCAGATGTGAAATTGCTAGATTGTCTGGTAGTTCTATTTTTAATTTTTTGAGAAACTTTCATTTTCCATTGTGGCTGAACCAATTTACATTTCCATCAACTGTTGCATGAAGGCTCCCTTTTCTCCATATCCTTACGAACATTTATCTTATCTTTTTGTTGTTTTTTTTAATGTTTTATTTATTACTGAGAGAGAGAGAGTGCGAGAGAGCGTGAGCAGGGGAGGGTCAGAGAGAGAGGGAGACACAGAATCTGTAGCAGGCTCCAGGCTCTGAGCCCGCTGTCAGCACAGAGCCGGATGCGGGGCTCACACCCATGAACCGTGAGATCATAACCTGAGCCCAAGTCGGTCGGGTCTCTGACTGAGCCACCCAGGCACCCCTATCTTATCTTTTTGATAAGATCCATTCTAACAGGTGTGAAGTGATTTCTCATTGTGATTTTGATTTCCATTTCCCTGATGATTCCTGGTGTTGAGCACCCTTTCCTGTACCTGTTGGTCGTTTGTATGTCTTCTTTGGAAAAATGTCTATTCAGATCCTTTTCTAATTGGAATGTTTGGGGGTTTTGTTTTTGTTTTGTTTTGTTTGCTGTTGAGTTATATGAGTTCTTTATATATTTTGGATATTAACCTTTTTTTAAGACATGATTTGCAAATATTTTCTCTCATTTAGTAGGCTGCCTTTTCATTTTGTTGATAATTTTCCTTTGTTGTGCAGAAGCTTTTTTGTGTGATATAGTCTTACTTGTTTATTTTTCTTTTTGTTGTCTTTGTTTTTGATGTCAAATCCAAAAACAATCGTCACCAAGACCAATGTCAAGGAGCTTACCACCTGTGTTTTCTTCTAGGAGTTTTATGGTTTCATATCTTATGTTCAAGTCTTTAATCCATTTTGAGTTAATTTTTGTGTATGGTGTAAGATAATGGTCTAGTTTCATTCTTTTGCATGTGGCTGTCCAGCTTTCCCATCGTCCTTTACCGAAGAAATTGTCCTTTCCCCCTTGTATGTCCTGGCTTCTTAGTTGTAAGTTAATTGACCATATATACGTGGATTTATTTCTGGCTTTTTTATTCTGTTCCACTGGTCTATGTGTCTGTTTTTTAATGCTACTACCAATCTGTTTTGATTAATTTGGCTTTGCAATATAGTTTTAAGTCAGAGAGTGATGCCTTCCTCTCAAGATTGCTTTGGGTATTTGGGATCTTTCCTAGTTCTAGAAGAATTTTTAAATTGTTTCTGTGAAACATGCCATTGGAATTTTGATAGAGATGTTATCACATCTATAGAATGTTTTGAGTATATGAGCATTTTAACGATATTAATTCTTCTGATCTGTGAGCATGGACTATCTTTCTATTTATTTGTGCCTTATGTTTCTTTCATTGATGTCTTACAGTTTTCAGTGTACAGATCTACCCTTGGTTAAATTTATTCCAAGATATTTTTTGATACAATTATAAGTGGGATTGTTTTCTTAATTTCTCTTCCTGATAAGTTCTTATTCATGTATAGAAATACATAGAGAATATACACAGAAATATACTGATTTTGTATCACAGGACATCATTTTAATTTCTAACATGATTGTGAGGCAGATGTGAAGTGAAACTCAGAGAAGGAAGACATAAGTACAATCTCCAAGCATCACGCTGGAACTAGAGCACAGGTTTCCAACCTAAAGTTTTTAAACTGAGACCTACATTTTAAATAGCTTTTACATCAAGACTCTGACCACACACACACCTCTGAATACATATGTACCCTTACAGTGTGTCATGCACTCTGATGTTTCCTCTTCTACTGCTGTTTTGTATTCGGTGTCATTTAAACTCCCCCTCCCACAAGAAAAGTCTTCAAACTGAAAAGGTAGTTATAACCCACTCAGTCGATTTCACAACAGCTTGCAATTTTGAAAGAACCCCAAGGCCTATAATGCTGTTCACACCACCCTCCCTTCCCCATCCTGATAGGCTGCAACTTGTAAGAGGCTGTGGAATACGAGATGTTACAGTGAATAATGCAAATAGGGGTGTGGTGAGAATGTGAGTCATCATGCCATCATTATCACAGACTGTGCTAGCAGCTGGAAATTTTAGGAAACACTGGATTGAGAGATCAAGGCTCTGTGTTAGACAAAGGTGATGGCAGGCGTGGAAGAAGCAGAAAGGTTGCACTCACAATTTCTAATCTATAGCCTTGAGGTGAAAGATAGAATGTTGGTCAAAAATAATTAAAATTTTTTTTAATTTATGCTGAGAACAAACTGAGGACTGATGGATGTGGGGGTGGGGGTGATGGGCATGGAGGAGGGCACTTATGGGGATGAGCACTGGGTGTTATATGGAAACCAACTTGACAATAAACTATTTGTAAAAAAAATAAATAAAATAATTTTTTTTAAATTTTAATTCTTTTCAAAGTTAGGATTTGTGTATGGTTGTATCTTCTTTGAATGGACATGTTCTCATTTAATTACCCAACAAAATGAATCACTTTCCTCTAACTTTAAGGAACTAGATGATCAGTGATTTCAGTGAACTGACTGGTTTTAAAACAGGTACAAGAGTTGCAAGTGAAAAATAACTTATTAGCCCTGTATGTGATTTATTTCTGTGAGTGTACCAATAAGATGTATTAACAAACCCCACTGGGTTAGACAAATAACTTTATTCTTTTAAAAGCTGTGTAATATTAAATATCAAATGTTTTTGTGTTTACTCTTTCTGATTTAAGTAACATGATTTAAAATTTTCACATATCTCCCTGTGCCTATGGTTTCAGCCAGGTTAAAATCAGGAAATATGCTGACCCATCAGATTTGATTTGAAAAATCATTTGCTTACTTAATATATGAATATATTGACTATACACTGCAGGTTTTGGTGAATATTGTTACTCAGTTGTTAACTTATAGTTAAAAATTCTGCCATTGCAGACCTTCTTAAACTTGAATCTTGTCTTCATGGACTCTAAAGCAGTAGAAATTTGAATTTCTTTATACAAGCATATGAGGAGTTTGTTTTTCCTGGTAAGAGAATATATACCTTTCATTAGATTCTTTTAATCTTTTTAAAATATTTTTATTTATTTTTGAGAGAGAGAGAGATTGAGAACACGAGCAGGTTAGGGGCAGAGACAGAGAGGGAGACAGACTCTGAAGCAGGCTCTAGCCTCTGAGCTGTCAGCAGAGTCCAACACAGAGCTCGAACTCCTAAACCATGAGATCATGACCTGAGCCGAAGTTGGACACCCAACTGACTGAGCCACCCAGGTACCCCTTATTAGATTCTTAAGAGGAATTCAGTGACTCAGAAAAATTAACCTCTATATTGTGGGACAATCTTAAACTTGTTAAGTAAATTGATATTTCTTAGAACATGTAATGGTTTATGAATGGGATATCTATAAATATTGAAGGGCTTATATATATAAACTTTATAATTATTCTTGGCCTGTCTTTTTCTATGTATTTTTATTCAGTATCATTTATATTGTATTTGGTTGAATTGATGACATTGCCATTCTTGTTGGTAAAAAATGTCAGATATTAGACATTGTATGTAATTTAATTCAGTATTTCATGCTTCCATATGATTCAGTGCTATGTATGATGCCGTGTATTCAATGCTATGTATGATGTTATGTATTCAATGCTATAAGGATGAAATGCTAAAATTTTGAGTCTTTTAATTATAATGGAATTCATATAGCTGGCGTTGCTCTGATAGGAATTTAAAAAATAAACGAGAAGAGTAAAACACCTGTAGTAGAAGTTAGAGTACTACGTATACCTTCATTCTATGGACATATAAACTTTTCCTGAGAATTGTCTGTTTCCCTCCCTCCCTTCCTTCCTTCCTTCTCCTTCCTCTCCTTCCTTTCTTTCCTTTCTTTCTTCCTTCCCTCCCCCTTCCTTTCTTGCTTGCTTTCTTTCTTTCTAGTTCATTTTTTATTTGGAATAATGTTGCAAATGGCTCATTTGTGATGCACCTCATTAGTAGCAAAGTTCATCACATCACTCAAAATATTCTGTTGCTGGGGGTGCCTGGGTGACTCAGTTGGTTAAGCATCTAACTCTTGATCTCAGCTAAGGTCTTGATCTCAGGGTTGTGAGTTCAAGCCCCGCGATCAAGATCAAGCCCCAAATTTTAAAAAATCTGCTCGTAGATCTTCATAAAATAATATTTTAAAATAGAAATTAGCCTATTTCATAATTTGAGCAAAACTAAAACTTCAAAATTTGACATTGAACTCAAGGTAGTAAGGAAAGAAAGTTCTTTACTGAGTGCACAGCAAGATCATGATTTTAGTGCCTATCATGTTCCAGGAACTATGCAAAAGAACTTCTTAAGGAAGTAAGAGTTAAGAGGAGACCTGAAGGATCAGTAGGGGTGAAAGAGTATTTGAGGCAGGGGGAAGGATGTTCCAAACAAAGGATATGGAGAGGCCCAGAGGTAGGAAAATATAGTATTGTCCAGGCCCTCACCATAATTGATGACTGGAGAATAGGAAATAGAAGACGAGATATCCGGGAGCCAAACGGCTGGTGCATAGCTATGTGAGTCATGGTAAGCAATTTGGATTTTATCCTGGGGGCAGTGGGGAGCATTGTGAGGGGTTAAATAGGAGATGGAAATGATCAGCTGTTGTAGAAAGGTCTTTCTGGCTGCTCTGTGGAGAATGGATTGAAAGGAGTAAGATTAGATATTAGCGACAGACCAATTCTTTGAGAAGTAACCAGAGTATGTGCTATGGGCTGGAGAGATATGGACAGATTCCAGAGATATTCAGGAGATAGAATCAACAGATCTTAGTGATTAAGTGTGAGAATTACAGCAGGGAAAGAGAGCCAATGATGACATCCAGAAGTCTTACTTAGGCAGCGTGGTAGTGATCACACTGCAAAGGATGGAAGATAGTGAGTCAAGTGTTAAGCACGTTAAGTTTGCAGTGTGTGTCCACAAACTCCTATCCGAATATACAGAAATACAAAGTAATGGATGTTAGAGATCTGAACTTAAAGTAGGCATTTGGATGTCTTCTGTATTGAAGCAATGAGAGTGGGCGAATTCTCACAGAGGAGCGGAGAGATGTGTTGAGGATAGATACATTAACATGTAAAAAATCAGCTGAGAAGTAGAAGCTGGTGAGACTGAGAAGGCAGGAGGAAACCCAGTAGAGAAGTGAAGCATAAACACTCCGGGAAAAATGTATTCATTTTCAAGAAGGAAGAAGTTGAATAAATGTCAGCAATGTTTAGAGGTCATATAAGGTAGTGAGGAGTGGAAAGCAGGCATTGTGAAATAATGATAAAGAGGTCCTTAATAGCTTTTGTGAGAACACTTTCAATGGAGTGATGAAGTATAAACTCCAATGATTCAGAAATAAATGGAAGGGGAGGAAATGGAGAAAGGAAGATAACGCAATTCTTCTAAGAGGTTAATATTGAAAGAAGGTGGGGGGTGGCAGAGATGGCCAGCAGGCCAGAGCATAAGTACAAGCGAGATAAGAAGATAAGAGGTTGAGATGGATTTTGGGGGAATGGGAAAATGAGTCTTTAAATGCTAAAAAGCCTCAATGAATTAGTTTCTTCATTGAGCACCTACTGTATGCCAGGCACTGTGCTAGATCCAGGGAATACAAGGTAGAACAAAAGCAGATATGCCCTCTGAAATCATGGGGTTTCCACTATTGTGTGGAAATATTAGATAGTCACCTTAGTAAATGTGTAATTACAAAGTGAGATTAATGTTCAGATGGGATGTAATAAGGCTGTATGAGGAGATGGAACAGAGGAACCTGACTGACTAAACCAACAACTTTCTTAGACTGAGATTCTAAGGCATTCCAGATTGAAGGAATCGTATGTACAAACACTGTGAGGTAGGAAGGAGTAAGGTATATTTAAGAAACTGGGGGAAGACCAGTGTGACACTCAGAGAATCATGAGGGTTGATATGTAGGGACCAGACGATTCCATCTTTAAATAAGAAGAAAAGGCCCACAGAAAGAGAAAAGTTGAAAATTCAGTAAAGGAAAGGAAAAATATCAACAGAGAAAGGACTCCGAGGAGGTAAGGTCTTATTTTTTTTTAATGTTTACTTACTTGTTGTTGGTTTTTTGTTTTTTGGGGTTTTTTTTTGAGAGAGAGAGAGAAAGACACAGAGTGTGAGCAGGGGAGGGACACAGAGAGAGGTAGACACAGAATCTGAAGGAGGTTCCAGGCTCTGAGCTGTCAGCGCAGAGCCCGACGCAGGGCTTGAACCCACAAACTGTGAGATCATGACCTGAACTGAAGTCAGCCGCTTAACCGACTGAGCCACCCAGGCGCCCCTGAGGAAGCAAAGTCTTAGATTCTTAAAAAATGGACCTTTCTTCCAGTCAAGGGAATGAGCAAGGAATCGATGGGGATAAAGGGAATATGCAGCTTGGTGAAGAGGAAATTGAGGGTATTTCATTTGAAGGTTTGTGTTATTTCAGTTAAGCAGATTCTAGAATGAAGGGAATATATAGTAGAGTAAGAGGTTTTAGAGAACTTAGAAAAGTTTTTAGAACAGACATTGCAGAGATTGGAAGAACTAAGTGGGGAAACACAAGATTATTGGACTGTTGTTGGAGATCATGAATTCATAGTGGCCAAAATCTGCAGTGTTTTCTGAGTTCCTTTAGAAACATTCAGCAGCCCAAATGTATTCATGAAGAAACCAGTTATTTTGACCCAGAGTTGAGGTTGGCCAGCATGAGCAAAAGAAGGACAGCGGGGGCAGGACAATGGTGCACTAAGAGACCAGTCTTGGGGGGATGAGAAGGATGAGGATAAAGGAAATCCCTGATTCATAGCTTGTGCCAATTTCCATGGTGTAAATACTCCCACTATGGCCAATTTTAAGGTACCAATGACTTAAGAACTGGCTCACACAGTTTCTAAATGTTGACAGTTGCTTCTCAGGAACCGGTAGTTGATGAACCTAGCACATCACCGGTTCAGAGAGATGAGGGTAGTAGCCCGAGAGTGGTTGATATGATGGAAAGTGGAGCCTAACAAATAGAAAAGAAAGTGAAGACCATAGGGACTGCAAGGAAAGGGGGTGAGGGAGAGCTGCAAAGAATTGTTGAAGTCCATGCCTAAGGAGAATGGGTGGAGGAGGATGTTAAATGACTTGGTGGTGGTTACCCAAGAAAAAAGCAACTTTCCTCTGAAAACTCTTATATTTGAAACACAGTTTAGTAACACTGGAAGATGATACTGACTTGCACTTGAATTTTTTCAATTGTTAGCTCAGGTTAATTAGTGGCAGCAGAACCACACCAGTTGCTATTTTGCCATCTATTTGGCATCTCCTCTGAGTTGCTTCTTTCATTCCTAGCAACAGTGCTACCATCTCTCCCGTCTTCCCGTGATCGTGGACATTTGAGATGCTTTGGGGAGAAATGAACTGGGATGGCAGAGGCACCAGGGGAGGTGAGGAGGGCCCATGGTGGTTCTGCTTTGCCATCTTCGTCATGCACCAAAATTGTCTTCCTGCCCCAGGCAGGAGAGGTAGCCACCACTGACAAGATGTTACCTTGGTAGCTACTTGCCTGAGAAAATTCTAAGCTCAGGGCGCCTGGGTGGCTCAGTCGGTTAAGCGTCCGACTTTCGCTTAGGTCATGATCTCGCGGTTCGTGGGCTCGAGCCCCGCGTCAGGCTCTGTGCTGACTGCCAGCTCGGAGCCTGGAGTCTGTTTCAGAGTCTGTGTCTCCCTCTCTCTCTGACCCTCCCCTGCTCATGCTGTCTCTCTTTCTCTCTCAGAAATAAATAAAACATTTAAAAAAATTTTTTTAAAGAAATTCTTTGTTTAAAAAAAAAAAAGAAAAGACAATTCTAAGCTCTTTCCTAGCTCAGTTACCTCTCTACTGAGATGGACAGTGATCTGCTCTCCCAGAGCACATTGATATAGTTTGATCCTACCTCCCACAAATCATGTTTTTAATGGAATATGGTAAATTTGCTTATCTAGAAATTTAACATTTTTCCCCTTTTAAGACCTCCATCTTTGTAACCCATAAATTTTAACTTAACTGTTTGAGAAAAAAAAAAAACCTTTCAGTCTATGGCCATACCACCCTGAACGTGCCCAATCTTGTCTGAAAAAAAAACTTTTACTCTAGAACAAAAGTGTTAAGAATGTTTGTATTAAAAGCAGTGTACCTCTAATTTCTTCCTAGTATTTGCTGTCTATTTCTGGATGTTATTGCTGTGTGTAAACAAGATACAATCTCCCAAACAAATGCTTTCTTCGAATTAGCAATGAGGCCACACAGAAGCTTCTGTCAGCCTCTTGGATCTAAAATGTGTGCCCTGATGTGCACCGTGGAAAGGGTTCATCTTTTTGTTTTGTTTTGTTTATTTATTTCTGAGAGAGAGAGCATGAGCAGGGGAGGGTCAGAGAGAGAGGGAGACACAGAATCTGAAGCAGGCTCCAGGCTCTGAGCTAGCTGTCAGAGCAGAACCTGATGCGCGGCTTGAACCCACAAACCACGAGATCATGACCTGAGCTGAAGTCAGACACTCAACCGACTGAGCCACCCAGGCGCCCCGGAAAGGGTTCACCTTTAATGGAACCACATCTGGTGTTCCTTTCCTATAAAGACCTCTGTTGACAACCGCAGTTGGGAATATTTGGATTAAAGGATCATAATCTGCTGCTGGGGAACTGTTATGTTATGGGATACAGAAATGTGATAAATAACAGATTGATACAGTAGTTTCTATATCAAAACATTTACCTCTTTTTTCCCTTGAGGCTTCTATTAATGTTCATAATCCTCACTGTGCCTCAGATTTGGGTCATCGTTTTGTTTTTTCCCCAAAACGGGTTAATGCAGTTTGATCTTGCTTCTCACAATCATGCACTGTGGGAATGAGCTGGGAACATGTAAATGTTGGACATACTGAGAAACACTTGATGACAGGTGGAGAAAATAGGCCACAGCCCCAGATGCCCAGGCGCCAGGCACTCTCCACATTTAGAAAACTCGGCTTTTCTGGCCCCTCCTAATCAGCTAGAATGCATGTGTCCCTTATTTACTTCTGTCATTTTATTCTACCACTACCCCTGTATCTGCCAGTCATTTTCTCTCAGTTTATTAAGGAGAAAGCCATATAGATATTTTTAAATTAACTTGATGGGTGAACCTGGGTATTGTATCATGAGCTAATCTATATAAATCATTAGGTTGTCCTACACCAAAGGAAAATAAGATAAATGGATATAAAAATGGATTTTTATACGGGCGTCTCTCTTTTTAGTAAGACAAACAATAAATCACAGGAATAAAGCACTACACCCTTTTATGCATTCCCTACTTGGTACCATGTCCTTAGGCAGAACTTTCCAAATAGAATTAACAACAAAAATGAATACTCAAAGCTGCTGTTTCAACTGGCAGTTTCTCTCCCCTCAGGCTTTAAGTATTTTTGTTCTCCCCTGCAACTAATTCACTCTCAGCTAATGGTTATTCTCTTAAATGGACATTTTCATGTTTCATATACTTTTCTGCTATATTTTGCCCATTACTTTCTATCTATTACAATTTATCTGTGTTGGAGAATAAAGTTAGAACCTGTCTTCACTCTTCGGAAACAGTGGTCATAAATAATTTTCCCACAACTACTTACACTGAGATCCACCTTTCTTTGATTTTTTCTTTTTTTCTTTTTTTTTAAAAGATTATTTGAATTCATATTAAGCTTATATTTAAAGTGTGCTTCACAGTTTGTGTTTGGGGATCTGTTTTAGACAAGAAACTGTATATAGTGTTCCTCTGTGTCCTTGTTGCTCCTCACTAGAAATAATTTAATTTTGATTTTTTAGGTAGCAATTAAAATAGACATAAATGTTGAAAGTATTTAAGATAGGCTGGACCATTGGATCATGGGGTTTAGTATTCCAGACCCTCCAACCACAGCTATTTTAGCTGCTGGTGCCTCTTCTCTGGGGAGAATCCGGTAAAATTACATTATATTTACTTAGTTATTACTTTCTTGTTTCACCAACTCATGGACCCATTTAGCATTTCAGTGGCAAATAACTGAGTCTGATCAGTGCTTTGGAGAACTTACTTATTTTACTGTTATGTCTTTTTCTCTCCTTCTTCCTACTCCCTTCCCCCCAACAAAAAATTCGTCTAAAGTGGTAGAAGTAATACGTAAATGAGAACAGCAACCAAAAAAAGATAGTGAACATTTTGAAGTGTTATTCACATGTCTCCAACTGTTGTCAACCTTTCTGAAGCTCCACTTAAAGGCAAACAAACTGCTGAGGGGGAAATTATATTCCTTGCTATAGCTGGTAGTTGAGATTAAATGGAAAATACTCTCATTGTCAATTCCCCTGACCTGGGGACCTCTTATTGGTACCACCTGCGATAGACAGAGAGTGATTTCTGGACTCTGCAGTGTCTAACCTTTTCCCTGGGTGTACTACTTCCTGGCCAAATGACTACAGTATGTAGTTGACATGGTGTCTTTCAGATACTCATCATTTATTATTATGCCACTGCTATTACTATTATTATTATTATTATTATTATTATTATTGCTGTTATTATGTGAGGGAATCTTGGAGCACAAATTACATGAAGAGGTGGTAAGATTTCGTGTGAAGTGGTTTAGGGTAGAAGCCTCAGTACCCAGTTTGGCAAGGTATCAGTGTGTTCTCTACAGCGTTTCATTCTCTTTCCCACACACGGTGTTATCCTCCAGTATCTCTTACCCTCAAGATCACCGTGCTTCCCACTAGCCCTCACTACATGTTGAAGCTTCTTCCTAGGTTGGTTCCTAAATAGGCAGTGTTTTTCTTCTGGGTCTCATGTCTGCCCCCAGTTTCCTGTCTGTACTGGTTTGCCAGGGAGGCCATGATGAAATACCACAGACTGTATGGCTTAAACAGCAGAAATTTACTTTCTCAAGGTTGGGGAGGCTGGAAGTCCAAGATCAAGGTGTTGGCAGGTTTGGTTTCTTCTGACACTTCTCTCCTTGTCTTATAGATGGCCTCCCTCTCACTGTGTCCTCACATGGTCATTCCTTTGTCTGTATTGTCTGTGTCCTAATCTCTTCTCATAAGGAAACTAGTACTGGGAGTTAGTGCTCCAACAAGTGAATTTGGGGGGCATACAGTTCAGTCCATAATAGTATCTTTTTCATAATCAACAAAGTGTCAACTTCTCTCCACTGTCTCTGAAAATACTCTCTTCTGAACATGGATCTTAATCAGGCAACCCCTTACCTGATCTCCAGCATCTGGTAATACATTACAGTTTCTATGTCTGTCAGCATACCCAAGTTCTCCCATGCTATCGTAAAATCTCAGATTATCGAGATTTCCTTTTTCTTCACAGTCCATACTCCATTTCCATCAGGCCACGTGGTTGGCAAGCCATTTCCCCTGGCATGCGTGTTAGCTTGTTAGAGGTTCTAAGTTACCTTATATGAGGTTGTTGCAGAGTTGTGCTGCTATGCTTCAGCTGTAGTCTTCCTGCATTAACTTCCTTATAGTCCCGCCTCGATGTTATATCACATCTTATACAAACCACAACCTCCCCTTTTCTCTTCCTTTCCTAAAAGAGACACAGTGAGTTGTGCAAGGAAGTTATGTCTTAACAGGATGTCCGGTGATAGAAGAAGGTTTATCTTCTATCACAATAAAACGGATTATTTTAAGCAACAGCAGACTATGAACACAACATAGGACATAGGAGCTTAGTTTATTTTCTGAAATCACTTACATAAAATTTTTTATTGTAAAACATTTCACCAAATTTTAAGACAGCCATTGTTTAAGAAGTCAGATTGCAGACATTGCCTTGAGGGGGGCAAATTCTAAGAAAATTGTCTGGCATAGCAGGAGCTTGTCAGCCCCTTCAGGATTCCTAGTCTCAAGCCCCCAGCTTCACTTATCTGGACCATTACAGCCACCTCAGAGTAACAGGTCTCTCTCTCTGGCTTTAGTTTCTGTCTTCTCCAGTTTCCTGGATTCGCCACCACCCGAGTTGTCTGCCTGGAAAATCAGCTTCTTCTTGTCACTCCTCACTTCCCAGGACACTGCTGGCTCCTGTTACCTGCAGGATAATACGCGCCCCCCCCCCCCCCCCCCCCCCAGCTTGGCAGACAGCCCCTTCTTTCGAACCAATGCACCACGCCCCTTCCTGGCCTTGTCACATCTTGTCCCTTCCGCCTGAAGTGCTTTCCCTCTGGGGAGTGCCTGGAAAAGGCTGAGGCTTTAGAGGCAGACAAGTCTAGTGTTTAACTGTGACTCCACTTCTTACTGACTGAGTGATCCTGAGAAATTTATTTAATCTCCTTGAGTAGTTTTCTCATCATGAAGTGAAGCTAATACCTACGGCACAAAGATGTTGTAAGAATTATCAAAGCTTAGCATATGCGTGACTCACTGCTAAATTAGTTATCAATTCCATTTGCAGTTATGGTATCAAGCAAACCCCTATTTACCCTTTAAGATGCAAATCATACTTCACCCCTTCTGGGAACCTATGCAGCTATTTATTCTAAGTCTGGTAATTCCTGCACTAAAGCAACACAATTGTAGTGAAGAATGTGGTTTTCTGAAGCCATGTTGTTGGAGTTCAAATGTTGGCTTCTCCTGTATTTTATTACCTCTGTGATCTCTGGCAAGTTATTATACTCCCTGTACCTCAGTTATCTGCTCTGTAAAACAAGGATAATATTATCTGTGTAATAGGATTACTGTGAAGATTAAGTGGGATAATATATACACTTGAACCTTGAGCAACAGAGTTGAACTGTGTGGATCTACTTAAACATGGATTTTTTTTTGACAAATAAAGTACTGTAAATGTATTTTCTCTTATGATTTTCTTAATAACTCTTTTACTCCAGCTTACTGTATTATAAGAATATAGTATATAATACATGTGACATAAAAATGTGTGTTCATCAATTGTTGATGTTATTGGTAAGGCTTCCAGTCACCAGCAAACTACTAGTAGTTAAGTTTGGGGAGAGTCAAAAGTTACATGTGGCTTTTTTACTATGTGGGAGGTCAGTGCCCCAACCCCCCACATTGTCCAAAGGTTAACTAAGAAATTTAGCACAGTGCTATGCATAGTTTTTTTTTTTTGAGACTCATTGAAAACTACTTTATTTTTTTCTTAAATAGTTTATTGTCAAGTTGGTTTCCATATAATACCCAGTGCTCATCCCAACAAGTGCCCTCCTCCATGCCCATCACCCCCTTCCCCTCTCCCCACCCCCATCAGCCCTCAGTTTGTTCTCAGCATTCAAGGGTCTTTCATGGTTTACCTGCCTCCCTCTCCCCAACTATTTTTTCCCTTCTTCTCCCCCATGGTCCTCCATTAAGTTCCTCCTAATCCACTTATATATGCAAACATATGGTATCTGTCCTTCTCTGCCTGACTTATTTCACTCAGCATAACACCCTCAAGGTCCATCCATGTTGCTACACATGGCCAGATTTCATTCTTTCTCATTGCCATGTAGTATTCCATTGTATAGATAAACCACATCTTCTTGAACCACTTAGGCTCTTTCCATAATTTGGCTATTGTTGAGAGTGCTGCTATGAACATTGGGGTACATGTGCCCCTATGCATCAGCACTCCTGTATCCCTTGGGTAAATTCCTAGCAGTGCTATTGCTGGGTCATAGGGGAGTTCTATTGTTAGCTTCCTGAGGAACCTCCACACTGTTTTCCAGAGGGGCTGCACCAGTTTACATTCCCACCATGCTGTGCATAGTTAGTATACAAAATATATTAGCCATTATTATTATATTTACTTTCTTTTTTTTTTAAGTTTATTTATTTTGAGAGAGAAAGTGTGTGTGTGCACGCATATGTGCATACAGGAGTTGGGGGGCAGAGAGAGAAAGGGGGACACACTTGGCATGGAGCCTGACTCAAGGTTCAATCCCATGACCATGAAACCATGACCTGAACCAAAATCAGTAGTCAGACATTCAACCAACTGAGCCACACAGGCACTCCACTACTATATTTGTTTTGAGTCATTTTCTCTTATTGTGAGTCTGAAGACTCACAGAGGAAGGCTTTGACTCTTCCTCTAGATGCCTTGTGCTTCATCCAGTGCCTCGCATTGTAGTTGGATCAAAGAGTCATTCATTAAATATTTATTTAGTTAACAAATCCTGTACATTTAAGATGAAGAATATTGGGCTTTAAATCCTTTTTGAAAATACATCTGGAAATAAACAGAAAAATTCTCAGGTATTACATTGAATAGTGTTCCAGGGTTTTTGCTTTGTTTTGTTTTTTTAGAGAGCGAGTGAGGGAGGGGCAGAGGCAGAGGGAGAGAAAAAGAATCCTAAGCAGTCTCCACACCCAGTGTAGAGCCTTGGCCCGAGGCTGCATCTCACAACCCTGAGATCATGACCGGAGTCAAAGTTAAGAGTCAGATGCTTAACTGATTTGGCCACCCAGGCACCCCCTCCAGGTTTATTTCTACAGAAAAGTGAAATAGCCGAGGTTTTTTCCATCTGAATTTTGCTTTCAGAAAGGTGTCTAGCATATTGTATATACTATAAGGGTCGTGAAATAGGACTCTGTGAGTTTTCCACCTTTATAGACCTTTAAGACTTGGATGGAAGGTCAGCTTTCTTCCTTGATGCTCTGGTAACCAGATGCCTTTGCATATCTTCAATTATTAGATTTTACAGATCATTATTTAATGATTTTTAGACTGCTAAAAGCCTTTTCAAGTTTCATCTAGTCTCGTTTGCAATAACTTGTTGGTTGTCTATAGTAAAAACAACTGTTGAAAGAACTGTCTAAGATGTATATGCCACAGTCTTTTTAAACAAGGAAAAGCATCAAATTAAAGTTTATGATCAAGACTGCTAATATAGATCTCAAATGACAAACTAGTCTGTTCCTTATTTATATATGAAATTCTAGTCATATTTTATATTTTCTTTGTATATTTCATAATTATCAATTATATTTTATTCATAAACCAAATTCAAGGGATGTTAATAGTGTATCTGCATATTTATGCTTTCACACTGTGTCATTTGTCTATTCATGCATGACAAACAGCCCCAAAACTCACTGATCTATATCAACAATATTTCTCATGATTCTGAGAGTTGGCTGGGTGGTTCTTCTTCTTCTATATCTCTGGATTCATTCATTCAGCAGGTGGGACAGCTCTGAATAGGATCTCTCTTTCCACCTGCTTCTTACTGTGAGCTTCTTCAAGGTATTATGGTCCCAGGTTTCCAAAAAGCAAGGTCAGTGCACAGGCACACATCAAACCTCTGCTTGTGTCCCAGTTACAATGTCACATTGACCAAAGCAAATCATATGGAAAGTCAATGTTAAAAGGGACTACATATGGGAAATGGATACCAAGAGACATGATTGAATGGGAGCCATTCCTCTAACAATCTACCACCCATGTGCTTGGTAAATTTATGTTTACATATATATAGGTTTATAAATGAACTTCGTTTCTGAGAATGTGGGGTGGAAAGGATACTTCCTTGCCATTTTAATAATATTTGCTTACATTTATTAATAATTTTTATTTGATAAAAGCCTTTTATACAATTTCTATTATGAACTGATATTGCATTTTCAATTAAATTTTTTATTAGCTGCATTTTCAATTAAAAAATATTTTTTACAATGAAACTGAGTGAGTAGAGCCAAGATTGGTTTAGGTTCCCTGATACCAGACACAACAGTTGCTTATGAACTCTTAATAAAATTTGAGTAGAGATACTCTGATTACAAAGAAAATCCATCTTGGGATACTGATTTTATCATTCAGCAGAGAATTGGGTTTCCAGAGTTGAGAGGAAGCTTAAAATTTTTAAGTGTTCTACATTGTAACATACCCAATGGTGAAAAGCTGAAAGCTTTTCCTCTAAAATCAGAAACAAGGCAAGGATGCCCATTCTTGCCACTTTTTTTTCAATGTAGTATTAGAAGTCTTAGCCAGAAGGGCAGATGAGTGGCTCATTCAGTTAAGTGTCCAATTTTGGCTTAGGTCATGATCTTGCTATTTGTGAGTTCAAGTCCTGCATTGGGCTCTCTGCTGTTAGTGCAGAGGCCACTTCAGATCCTCTGTCCCTGTCTTGCTCTCTCCCCCTCCCCCACTCACGTGTGCCTGCAGGCACACGGAGGCGCTCTCTCTCTCTCTCTCTCTCTCTCTGTCTCTGTCTCTGTCTCTCTGTCTCTCTCTGTCTCTGTCTCTGTCTCTCTCTCTCAAAAATAAATAAACAGACAAAAAAGAAGTCTTAGCCAGAGCCATTGGATAAGAAAAAAAAATGAAAGGCATCCTAACTGGAAAGGAAGAAGTAAAACCGTCACTATTTCTAGGTGACATGACATTATATTGAGAAAAACTTAAATACTACATCAAAACTGTTAAAACTAATAAATAAATTTAGTTAAGTTGCAGGATACAAAATCAATATTCAAAAGTCTGTTGTGCTTCTATACATTAATAATGAACTATCAGAAGGAGAAATTAAGAAAACAGTCCCCGCTGGGGCACCCTGGTGGCTCAGTTGGTTAAGCGTCCGACTTCCATTCAGGTCATGATCTCGCGGTTCGTGGATTCAAGCCCCGCATTGGGGTATGTGCTGACATCTAGCTCAGAGCCTGGTGCCTGTTTCAGATTCTATATCTCCCTATCTCTGACACTCCCCTGCTCACACCATCTCTCTCTCTCTCTCTCAGAAATAAATAAAACATTAAAAAAAGAAAGAAAAAAAAATCCTACTTTCATCAAAAAGAGTATCCTGGAGCAAATTTAACCAAGGAGGTGAAAGATCTGTATATTGCAAACTACAAGAAACAACAGTCTCTTCAGTAAATGGTGATGAGAAGACTGGAGAACCACATGCAAAAGAATGAAACTCCACCACCGTCTTATGCTGTCCACAGAATTAACTAAAAATGAATTAAAGGCTTGAACATAAGACCTGAAACCTTAAAACTTCTAGGAGAAAACATAGGCAGGAAGCTCCTTGGACCTAGTTAATCTGTGTTTGTTTTGATTCATCTCAGGGTTCAGCTGGAGTCATTTTATCCCAACAGGCAAAACTTTAGACTCTTAGTATACAAGTGATGCAGTTAAACTCATCTTAATGTAAATTTTTCATGGAGGACCATGGATAGATGGTCTCAGGATGACTAAAAAGAACTAGTTTTATGTCTAGAGAAAAGGGTAATAAAAATTTCTTATAAAATAATCAGATCTGTAGTCAGCATGGTATTACAGGATCCAAGCTCTAGTAACTGTTTTTCACGGGTCCAATCTGGGCCATGCAGAGTTGATGCAAGCAAAGATACTATGTAACATGTCCTCAGTATTTAGAGAAAAATGCAGTTGAAAAAGAGAAGGAAGACCCCAAACATGGGAAAGATCTATTATTTTGTTTTTTGAAAAACAGGATCCACGAGCAGATTATTTCATTTGTCAGGGAAACTGCTGCGTTAGACAGAATTTGCCATTAGTGCCCAGAGATGTGCGCCGCTTTCAGGAGCAGAACTTAATCTCGCCTGTTTGGCTGATGTTTGCAAGTATTTTTGATGAATTGAGCCCGAAGTAAGGTCCAAAGACATCCTCTCCACAGAGAGTTGGTGATGGATCAAGTGAACTAAGTGCTTTGTGCAGGTTGCAAAGAGCCAGGGCAGGCCCCTCCCGGGCTCTCTGCTCTCCTGACTGCCGTGTCACTGATGTGCGTGTGCTGGCCGTGGGCACCCGTGCTGGCCACGGGCACTCTTGCAGCCAGCTCCTCCCTGCCTCTCTCAGGGATGTCTCTGGGTGCTCCTGCATCTTGCTGGTGCATCTGCAACCCAAGTGCCTTTCTACAGCTTGCTGTTCCTACCTATTTCTCCCTTCTGATTCTGTGTAACTTGCTGTTTTTGTGTGAAGGCACCACTGATTAATATTAAATTCATACCAGCAATAGCCACAGCATATCTTGCTTCCATTAGATGCCTGGCGTGTCTATCATCTAATCATTATTTTAGTAAAAGGCGAAAGATTTATACGATCTGAAGAGAAACCAGAGTATTGATCATTATTTTAACGTCACGAAACACCCTTATTGACCTGAGTGTACAGATCAGAAAACAGGCACAAAATGTTTAAGTCTCTAACTAGGACCACTTGACTCATAAGGGGCTGAGCCAAAACCCAAATCCAGGCAGCTGGAGTCTGTGCTTTACTCCCTCTCTTACACCCCCCATTTTTTGTATTGAACTTGTCCTATACTGCATAGTTTTTGAAGGCAGTCACTGTTTATAAACTGTTTACTATTGCCAGTATTTATCAGTCACTTACAGGATTTAAGATACTCTGACTCAATGTGATTACATTTAATTGCATCTATTCATTCTTTTGTTTACTAAGCATCTAAAGTTTCTTGTGCACCTACTGTGTCCTAGTACCCCGCTAGGCATTCTGCTCAGTAATAATCACATCACACAGGATTCCTATCCTCCTGATGCCTGCAGGATAATGGAAGGGACAGGTAACACAAAAATGATATATAATCAAAATTGTTATTAAGGTTACAAAGGGAAAGGGAAGTTTGATTGATACAAGAGAGAAAGGAAACTAATTTAGACTGGGGAAGACTTTTCAGAGTGACATTTTAAGCTGAAACTCTAAAAGGTGAATAGAACCTAGCCAGCTGAAGAGGATTGGTAAAGTATGCCATACAAGGTCTTTCACTTCTGGCAAAATGGTGGGCCAGATGTCAGTATAAACCCTTCTGGTACAGAACATCTGAAACTTCTGGATACAGTAATTAAAAAATATTTTTAGGGGCGCCTGGGTGGCTTAGTCGGTTAAGCGTCCGACTTTCGCTTAGGTCATGATCTCGTGGTTCATGGGTTCGAGCCCCGCGTTGGGCTCTGTGCTGACTGCCAGCTCAGAGCCTGGAGCCTGTTTCAGTCTGTGACTCCCTCTCTCTCTGACCCTCCCCTGCTCACGCTGTCTCTCTCTCTCCTAGAAATAAATAAAACATTAAAAAAAATAAAAAAAATATTTTTAAATGTGGGCTGAGTTAGTGGGAAAGTAAAAAAAAAAAAAAAAAAAAAACCCTAGGAGCCAGAAATTCTGTAAAAACTTGAATCCTGAGATATCAGCAAATTCTAAACTTCTATTTTGTTCTTTAGGCATTTGCCAATCCTTGGTGGCCTAGATCTTGTGTTTTAACAGGTATTATGCAGAAGCCAAAGACAAAGGCTTCTCTGTCAATAAGTGACCTAGCAGGAAAACCCGTCCTCTCCATATACCTCTTCTTCCCAGAGTAAAACAGTTGAGATATTACCTATCTTAGCCTTGGTGCTTGAGTAAGTGGGAGTCATATGTATCAATTACATTCTTTTTTTCTTTCTTTTTTTTAAAATTTTCTTTTGTAAGGTTTTTTCTTTTTTTTTTTAATGTTTTATTTATTTTTGAGAGAGAGATAGAGACAGTGTGAGCAGGGAAGGGTCAGAGATAGAGGGAGACGCAGAATCCGAAACAGGCTCCAGGCTCTGAGCTAGCTGTCAGCACAGAGCCCAATGCGGGCTTAAACCCATGAACCATAAGATCATGACCTGAGCTGAAGTTGGACGCTTCACCGACTGAGCCACCCAGGCGCCCCTCAATTACATTCTTTTATATGAAAATATATTTCAGGGCACCTGGGTGGCTCAGCTGGTTAAGTGTCCAACTTTGGCTCAGATCATGATCTTACGGTTCGTGGGTTCGAGCCTTGCATCGGGGTCTGTGCTGACAGTTCAGAGCCTGGAGCCTGTTTCAGATTCTGTGTCTCTCTCTCTCTCTCTCTGCCCCTCGCCTGCTCATGCTCTGTCTCTTTCAAATTAAATAAATAAATAAACAAACAAACATTAAAATAAATTTTAAAAAAAGAATATATATTTCATGGTAAAAGGAAAATATATATTATGACTTAAAACAATTTTTCTGGGCATAGGAAATACTATGTGATAAGGCCCTTATACAGAAAAGTATATGCCCTTTTCAAGGATCTGAAAGGCTGGTACAGATGGAGCAAAATAAGTGCTGGCACATGAGGTTGGAGATGAAGCCAGAGACCAGATTCTTGCAGGGCCTCAAAACCTTTGGTTGGGATTTTGGATCTGAACCTGAGTACAGTCCAAATCTTTTGAAGAATTTTCAGAAGATTGTCTGACTTATTGAGAAAGAACAGTTGAGAAAATGTGAAAGTAGGGAGCTACTCTGAAGGAAGAGGTGGAGATCCAGGTGAAAAGTGGATTGGCTTGGATTAGGGGAAATTAGAAGAAAGCAGTGATATACTTTGAAAGTTAAACCTGCTGATTGGAGCACCTGGGTGGCTCATTCGGTTAAGTGTCCAACTTCAGCTCAGGTCATGATCTCACGTTCATGGGTTCAAGCCCCACATCAGGCTTTGTGCTGACAGCTCAGAGCCTGGAGCCTGCTTCAGATTTTCTGTCTCCCTCTCCTTCTCTCTCTCTCTCAACAGTAAATAAACATTTTAAAAAATTAAAAAAAAACCCTATTGTTAAATTGAATGGGAATTTGTAAGTAAGATTTATGGGTTACTCCCTAGGATCTGGCTTAAAATAATTGTTTGTCCAGAGGTCTTTTTCTAAGATGAAATTGTCAAGAGGAGATACAGAAGGGAAGATAACAAATTTGGTTTTAGAAATGTAGGGTTTTGGAATTATTAAGTTTGACAAGTAAGAAATCCAAAGAGAGACAGTACCACTATTTGATATAATGTAAATGAAGAGATTTAAAATATTTATTTACTTATAAATATTTATATTTATTTATGTAAAATAAATAAAAATTTTATAAAGCTTACTTATTTTGAAAGAGAGAGCATGCAAGCAAGTGGAGGAGGAGCAGAAAGTGTGGAGCCTGATGCAGGGCTCAAACCCACAAACCACGAGATCTTGAACTGAGCTGAAGTTGGATGCAAACTGACTGAACCACCCAGGCACCCCAATAAAAATATTTTTATGCTGTTGAACTCACATTTGAATAAGCCAGTGTGTAAGTGCAATGACAATTTACCTTTTATGGGCAATTAATTTTATAGTAAGTTTCATTGGCAGGCAAACTTGTTAAGTAGTAGAATTTCATTGTAATAAATATACCAGTTAAATTCACATCCCTAGGATGCAAGAGCTGGGTATATTTGCAGATGAAATATAATAATCTGGGAAAGACACTGTGGCAGTGATTGGCTGATTGTTCACCAAAGCTATTTTCCTTTTCCTGCGAAGACAGCTTGGACTACATTTCCTAGCCTTCTCTGCAGTTAGGTGTAGCTATGTGACTGTGTCTGGGCAAAGGAAGGAGAGTACAAGTGATGTGCATTCCCTCCTTTGGTCTGTCTGCTTAAAAGAAATCTCCCATAGAGCCTTCATGCACCCTCTCTACCGCTTGTGCTAGCTGGATATTGGCACCTGAAGGGACTATGAAAACCACCTGTTGAAGATGATAAAATCGCCATTAGTCAGAGTTCCTAATGATTACATACTTCAGAGGCCCCAGCCCTACCCTTCTGCTACCTAAACTTTGCATGATCAAAAAACGAACTTCTGGGGACACCTGGGTGGCTCAGTAGGTTAAGCATCTGACTCCGGGTTTTGGCTCAGGTCATGATCTCACAGGCTCTGTACTGATGATGTGGAACCTGCTTGGGATTCTCTCTCTCCTTCTCTCTCTCCCTGTCTCCAGTTCACATGCTATCTCTCTCTCAAAATAAATAAATAAAATTTTGAAAAATAACTTACTTTAGGACTGATGGATGTGGGGGGGAGGGGGGATGGGCATGGAGGAGGGCACTTTGGGGATGAGCACTGAGTGTTATGTAGAAACTAATTTGACAATAAACTATTTGTAAAAAAAAAAAAAAAAAAGAAGAATAAAATTGTATTACTCAAAAAAAAAAAAAAAAGAAAAATAACTTACTTTAAATCATCAGGATTCTGTGATTTCACTATTGCAGAAGCTCCCATCGCATTAAAAGAAGATGTTAGTTTTCTTTCAAGTTAATACCAAGGACCTAATTGCATCCCCATTCATTTCTTTTCTTATTTTTCTTCCATGTATGTTTGCTGCCATAAGTGACCAGGCAATTTGAGTAGATCACGTTAGGAGGTTTGTAAAGGAGTGAGGAGATTGAAGATGCTTGGAGTAGGAGAAAGGATTTGAAGGTTATAATTGTTTCTTCTTCTCCACATAAGATAACCATCACTCCCCCTCTGCCTGGCACAGAATGAATGACTATTCATTTCAAAGAGTCACACTCCTACAAGCTGCTTGTTTCCACCTGCTAATGGCATCGCCGTTGCAAAGCAGAGTTGGTGAAGACCTTGATCGCCATTCCCTTCTTGCCTAATTTAACATTCACAAATGGTCAGACTTAACACCCTGAGATGCAAAATAACCATCACATTAAAACTGAGAAATAGCTCTTCTTTTTTATGGATCTGATAACAGATGTCAGAGGATCTCCCATGGTAAACACTTTTGAGAGACCTGCAAAACGTGTCAGAAGATGTGCCCATTTCTGATAGGACATACTGAAGGCAGAACATACCTCTCCGAATCTTTGGCCAATAGATTCACCCATGAGAGCTACTCTTACATTCTTTTCTTATCACGTATTAGTCTCCTTGCCTTGCTAGACCTTCAAGATTCCCTCCCTTGAGGGAAGGTAGAAGGTAAGTTCATCTCCCTATGCTGAATGTCCGTGTACTTCCAGCACAGCAGTATTGTAAGTGCCCAGTAACTTCTTGATTGAGAACCAGGTGGCTGCTGGAAGAAGCAACCATGGATGTGTCTGACTGACATGAACAATGCTCCTTGTAGAATGCATTTTCTGCATGGTTTCTTGTTATCCACATCAACAGTGTGCCTTTAAAATATAAGTCATTATCGGGCAATTGAAAGTATTTTTTAATGAAAAGCTTCATTAAGATGTTTGTTGTGTTAGGAATTTATCTAAATGTGTATCCCTCTGTTTGATGGATATATCTTCAGTTGAGTACTCTCAACAAAACTATGAGGTTATTCTTATGATGGGTGAGTTTATAATTTTGCAAGAATTAGTCAAATAGCACAGACACAGGGACAGGTTGGACATGTGCCCCGCCTCCCCCCCACAGGAGCTTTAAAGCAGTACATTCTGCCCTGTGGATGATTGCCTCCTCTTTAGTCCAGTGGCATACGGCGAGGCTCGGGCAAGCAGATGTCTGCACCTAACCGGGTACGTACTGTCTCAGCTCAGGTGCTCGGCCAGGCTGACGTTTACATCTGCGCTGTGAGTGAAAGTCTAAAGATATAGCAGTTTACTCTGAATCCAGTGCACCTCTAACCTGAAATGCGGTATTGTTGTCTTCTGCAGTTGTTTCCTTTTCCAGTCTATAACATGATAGTAAAACTTATTCTCACAGGGACTGTGATAAGCAAAGTGAAATTCAGGTCTAAATTGTCATAAGTGAAGTGAAAAAAGCTTTTTGCCTATGTGCTCTTAGATGGCAGAAATGTTATTATAAGTAAGCCCCAATTTCTGCTAGGCACACCGTTCCCTAGCCACGGTGAGTGGGTGCATCCTCACAGAAGCAGGTTGATCAGTCACTTTGACCCCTTGGAAAACTAGCAGTAGGTGCTATTTGATAAAACTCTTTCCAAGGAACTTCTAGCTGGCTGGATTAAATTTGCCTTTGGTGGTATAGCATAGGGACTTGTATCTTGATAGTGATTGGATTTAAATACACTGGAAAAGCTTGAAATGTTATAAAATACCTCTCAGTTTTACACAGCTAATCCCTCTTGGAATCACAGAAAACCTGGGGTAAAATGCATGCTGTTGGCAATCAGAACCAAGGAAAGCTTAACCACTGTACTAGTCAGGCCAAATCTAGGAATATCTGTATATCCACAGTCCTTTTTTCCCTAAGGGATCCTACTTACACCCTGCCCTCCTGAGGATATCAACTCAAGGCAGAACTCTAGGTGGCCATGACCTATATTGCTTGACCTTACCATCTGCATTTGACCTAAAGCAATCATGCTTTTTTGGAGTCTGACCCATTAAATGACCTGGTACAGGTACTTTATATCCAACTCATGATGGTGACATAATGGACTGATCAGATCCTCTCTTTTAGGAAATTTTAAATTTGAGGTAGAGAGAATTATTTTTGATAGGAACAGAAGTCAAACACTTAGCCAGAAAAAAAGGTAGACAAAGATGAGTCAGTAGAAGTCTTGAGTAAGAAAGGGTGATAAATAAGTAAGAGCTAAGTCATGAAATTTTCAAAAAGTGTGTGCATGGGCCTACAGTGATTTTACTTCATGTCTGCAGGGGAAGAGTATGATCAACAGATTACCACTGCCAGAGGCATAAGGAACTAAGCAAAATTTTACCCATCTATCTAATTCCAGTCAACTTGAAATCTTAACTTGAAATTCTCCGTCCATGCTCCTATACTTTGCATGAGGCCTAGTTCAGCTGCTTTCCATGAATTCCCATGAGGCCTAGCCACATGGCGTACCTTGTTCCTTATTTTCATGGGAAGCCTATGGGAATGCCCCCTCTGATACTCCTTTCTCCCACACACAACCACACACTTACTGGGGATAACTTGAGTGAGTCTCTATTCTTTGTAGCCAAGGAATCCCAATTTATACAACTGCCCTGTGAGTTCAACTCTTATTACTATTTTGGCCATGCAAGCAAGGCAAGGGCTGATGAACAACAGCAGTTTTATGCCCATGTCAAGAGTGTCCAGACCCTGAACAGGAAAGACAGTTTACCTCTAATTGTTTAAGAAAGTTGACGGGGTACATGAAGGGCCAAAGAAACATGGGGAATGCAGGTGACATAACATGAAATTGGAGGAGACTACATGGAAATGTGCATTTAGCAAAACAACATAGAAGCAGTATTTTTTTCTTTTCTCCCTGCTAAATTATGAGTTCCTGAGGCATTCTTGGTGTGCCTCACCAATAGCCAGGAGGGGGCTTTGCCCACAGTACGCAGAGCACTGAATTGTTCACATGATGTGGCCCAGCCATTGGTTTGTCTTCTTTAGTATCAGTTTTCAGTTGGCTGGTAAAAATATACTTGTAGGCAGACTAAACTGTGAACTGAAGAGACATGAATCAGAGACAAGAGTAGGATTTCCAGAAGCTTCTGGGGGAGGTAGATATAGACAGTGCAAAATAGTCTAGAAACTACATGAGCAAATTTCAAAGAGCCACATCAGAAACTGCCTTCCTCATTCAGGGTACGAAGGATCAGAACAAACTTATCGAGAACATCTGCAGCACAGAGCACAGCATAGCCTTTGGCCAGAGAGTGTGATGTAAGGAGTGGGTCGTAGAGGAGAACTGGCAAAAAACAAGTTCTAGATTCTAACTATAAAATGGCAGAGCACATATGGCATTATCTTCCTCCTCTCTCACAAAGCATGCACCTACACTAGGAGAGCAAAAAGAAAAAACATGAGCCGCATCTTTAAAGACACGAGAAGACGTGCAACCCCAAACCACAGTTATGCAATGAGGAACAGACGAAGCCAGTTGAAGAAAGATATCCACAGCCGCACATCTCAGACACACCAACAGTGCCCCGTTGAGACTAACGGGAGCCCGGGTGGGGGCTGGCGACAAGAGCTTCCTTGGCCTTAGTTAGGCAGAAAGAGGAAGCAGAGTAATGGGATGAGTGCAGAATCACACGGACAAGATTGAAACCAGGGGCAGAAGCTTACCAGGAAAACACAAACAATAAAGTAGGATTGCATCTTTAATATCCGACATGATTGGATTTGGAGGAAAAAGCTTTAAATAAGGCAAAGAAGGATGATTCATAATAGCAATATGCTACTACCATCTATGAGGAAAAACTACAGGAAATATGTAGAGAAATACTTACATGGTGGTGGTAGGAAAATATTAATTCACTTCTCTTAGCATAGGAGATCAGGTAGGGAAGAGATCAGAAAAAGAGAACCCAAATAAAAATAATGAATACAGCAAATATTTGGTTTTTTCACTTTGCCTTCTGAAAGGTAAGAATAGACCTTTTTTTTAATTTTTTAATTTTTTTTTTCTGAGAGAGAGAGAGACAGCATGAACAGGGGAGGGTCAGAGAAAGAAGGACACACAGAATCTGAAGCAGGCTCCAGGCTCTGAGCTAGCTGTCAGCAGAGAGCCCAACGTGGGGCTCTAACCCATGAACCGTGAGATCATGACCTGAGCCGAAGTCAGACACATAACCGACTGAGCCACCCAGGCACTCCGAGAATAGACCTTCTTAAATGCTGAATAAAACATTCACAAAAATAGATCATAAAAGAAATTGAATGAATTTCAAAAGGCAAAAGGAAGGCAAACAGTATATTTTCTAATCTTATTGCAATGAAACTAAAATTTAAGAATGTTCTAATTTATCATTTGAACATTTAAAAATTTTTTATTTAAACAACTCACAGGAAACCAAAGAGGTTATAGAAAAATCTAGGGGGAAAAGCACAATGAAAACACAATGGACAGAGGGAAAGCAGAATTCAGAAGCACCTGTTTTACTGAAGAAAGAAAGAAAATAAATAACAAACTCAAAAAGTTAGAGAGTGGTGCCTGGGTGGCTCAGTGGTTAAACATCCGACTTCAGCTCAGGTCATGACCTCATGGTTCGTGAGTTCGAGCCCCATGTCGGACTCTGCGCTGACAGCTCGGAGCCTGAAGCCTGCTTCAGATTCTGTGTGTGTGTGTGTCTCTCTCTCTGCTCCTCCCCCGCTCATACTCTGTCTCTCTCTCAAGAATAAACAAACATTAAACAAAATTTTTTAAAGTTAGAGAAATGATCAACAAAACAAACTTTAAATAGCAGAAGGTAGGAATAAAGATAAAAGTTAATGGACTGGAAAAAGGAAAATTGATCAGACTAATAAAAAGAGCTAGTTCTTTAAAATAAATAGGCAAATCTTTAGCTAACCTAATAAAATTAGAAAGTGGGTGGGGAAGATAGCATAAATGAGAAATAAGCATAGGGAAATGGTAGAAACAGAAAAGAATAAGAATCATAAACTGTTTTTGCTTAATCCTGTAGAAATTAATTTGAGAACCTGCAAGAAAGGATGATTCTTCAAGGAAAACAGAAATGATCAGTACTCACCTCAGATAATTAGAAAATTTAAACTGTCACAGAATAACTTCCACCCCAGCCCCCAGCCCCCTCCAGAAAAGCCTGAGTGACTCACAGGTGATTTAACACGGGACTGCTGTCAGTTTCTCAGGAACAGATAGCCAATCTTCCCAAATATATGTGCTTTAATAAGTATGGATAACACTGAGAAGAGACAAAACCTCGCAGTTGTTAGACCTAAGGAATGGAGCTAGGGCTCAGGGACAGCACTGGAAACAAGTCTTAACTTTTTTCTGCCTCTTTTCTGTCTGTTTCATACCATATGTGTATATTACTTACCCATGTGCGAGCAATTTAGAATATATTTCACATTTGGACAGGTTCACAAAACCATTTGGCTTTCGTTATTTTGTTTTGTTTGCCTCGATTTTTTTTTTTTTTTTTTTTGGTAGGCAAACACATTTAAATGGCTGCCCTGTAGATGTCCCACCTTAATCCCAGGAGCCTGTGAATATGATGAGATCTGACCTCTGTGATTAAGTTATGTTCTATATCACAGTTGACCTTAAAATAGGGAGATTATCCTGGGTTATCCAAGTGAACCTGACCTCACCCTATGAGACCCTCCTTTGGCGGAAGGCAGAAGGGCGGTCAAGGAGATAGGAAGCATGAGAAGGCATTCCTGTGCAGTTGTGGCTTTGAAGATGGAGGAGATCATAGGGGAAGGAAGGAGGAGCTGCGGGCAGCCCTCCCCACCCTCTCAGTTGACAGCAGAAAAGGAAACAGCATTTCATTCCTACAACTGCAAGGTACTACTTTCTGCCAACCACTGGGAAGAGCTTGGAAGGGGACTCCTCCCCAGAGCCTTTGGATAAGAGCCCAGCCTGCCAGGCATCTTGATCTCAGCCTTGTGAGACCCTGAGCCTGGCCCAACGGTGCCTCCCTAGACTCCTGACTGCAGGGTTGTGGGATAATAAATGGGTGTTGTTTTTAGCCATTGTGTTTAAGGTAATTTGTTATACAGTAACATAAAACTAACAGAGTAGAATTATATTTTAAAACCTCCATACAGGGGAGCCTGGGAGGTTCAATCCAGTAAGCATCTGCATCTGACCCTTGGTTGCAACTCAGGTCATGCTCACAGTTCGTTAGATCAAGCCCTGAGTTAGACTCTGTGCTGGCAGCATGGAGCCTGCTTGGGATTCTCTCCCTCTCTCTCTCTGCCCCACCCCCACTCGCTCATGCTGTCTCGCTCTCAAATAAACAAACATTTCAAAAAGTTCTTTAAAAAAAAAAAAAAATCCCTTCATCCATTTGGTTTTATGGGGACTTGGGGACCGGAGGAGCCATGTTCCCTCCAGTGGGACAGGGTGGGATGGTGCAAACCAGCCTCCGAGCCAGTGGCATGGGGGCCTTGCACTGAGTCAGGGCTGCATGTTCTCATTAAGTAAGGTATGCTCTGCTGTGTTTTCATTATTTTCTCCAATTGTGGAGAAGCCCCACTTTATGATCTTAATGAAGAGAATAAATTTTTATTACTTGTCTGGTTTTTGTTTGTCCCTGTTCAAATCATAGTATTAAAAAATAATTTTGGGGGGCACCTCGGTGGCTCAGTCGGTTGAGCATCCAACTCTTAATTTTGGCTCAGGTCATGATCTCACGGTTCTGGGAGGGAACCCAAAAAGAAGCCTGCTTGTGATTCTCTTCCTCTTCCTCTGCCACTATCCCTCTCACTCGAGTACGCTCACTAGCTCTCTCTCACTTTCTCTCTCTAAAAAAATGAAAAGAAAAAAAAGGAAGGCATTTTTTGACATTTTGGTTTTAAATACGTTTTCCATTTTGAGTGAAGAAGTTGAATTTTTTTCCTTTGGATATCTTAGCAAATTAACTCCTACCTGCCTAAAACTTTTTGGGTGTATCTGGCTTAGATTTTAAATTTGTCATCAGAACAGTTTTTGATCCTGATAGCACAGCTAAATGACACTATAATTCTTTGACTACTTGAGTTTTTTAGAGTTTGGTTCCAATGCCAGTTTTATCTAAGACCAAATAAGGATCGTTTACTTTTAAAGTTGTCAGACACTAGAGCTTGTCTTTTAGTTAATTTTTTGAGGTTAGTGGTATGAGAATCGAATATTTAATTTTCATTTAATTAATTATACCTATGTACACTTTTACCTGGAAATGTTAACTCTGAGAACTGCAGAAAAGAGAGCATAGGGGGATTCCAGAATGTGGAGAATTGCTTCTGTGGTCTCTGTCACTTCAGATTCTGAATAGAAAAATACAGAACAGTTACAACCAAGTCAGTGTCAGAAGCCGAAGTATAGAAGCATAATCAACAGGCACAATATCACATATGAATCTCTGATACTGAGTTTTGATGCATTTTCTTTTTGGTAAGTTACATTGTCCAATTTTCTTTTCCTGGACAATTCCCGGATCTTGTTATAAGCCTGTTGAGGTCAGGAAATGCTTCCGCCTCATATACAGAACACCACTGGGCAATGTGTTATAAAAAGATTTATCTATGATAGATGTGAAACTCGCAAGGAAAAACCTTAACAACTGATTTTAATGACCGTACAGGGTGTGACTAGCAGACAGAACAAAGAGTTTCTCTTTTGCTTTGATAATCACATTACTTTAAAGAATATATTGGTCCTCTTTAGCAGAAATTTGTTATTTTGCTTTATGAAATGAAGTTAAATTTTTTTAATGAAATGTTCCCAAAATGAATGGAACTATATTACTGGTAATTCTGTTGTGGATTGAGACATTTACAGCAGCAATAATTATATTAATACTCTGTGCCAAAATATATAAAATGGCTTTATTCCTGACATCTGAATTACAGAAAGGTAATAATGTATATAATATAAGAATGCTGTTTGAAAGAAAGCAGACATTTTTCTTAAAGTCCAGGAATAATTTTATATAATCAAATATATCTTGTACTGAGCTTTATCTTCTGTATGCAAAAGTATGGATACTTCTGTATCTTTATAGATACTGAGCCTCAGGTGGGCTCAGATTTCAGAATTATGTGTAACTCATGAGTGCCACACGCTTAGTTAGGTCTCAACTCAAAGGCTAGCTTTGCCTGACAGTGGTAGTTATTTTCAGAGACGCTCTTGAACTTCGGTAAAGGGAGGGAGGAATGGTATGGATCATGCTAAAGTCGTGCTTGGATTTTGCTCACATTTAGGGTTTTCCTCTGGCATGTTCACCTTGTGAATAACGCTTCTCTTAGGCAAAATATAAAAGGATAGTTTACCGTCTGAACCCTCCACCTAGTAACAGATGTGTCAGGTATGCTGATAATCAGCAATGACGTGGTGGCCACAAAAGAGAAAGAAACTTGTGGGAACATAACTTTGAGGGTGTCAGTGTCCCATCGTGGGCTGCCCATGGTGAATCCAGCATCAGCACACCGCAGTTTGCTTTCAGTCATTTGGATCTTTGCGGCTTTGGGGTAGTATCGCAAATAGGTGGGGAAATGAGCTTATTTAATAGGTTTCCAGCACATAAATACGAAGTGTCAGTTTTATTATAACAGTATTGACTTTATAGGGGTTTTTTTCTTCCTATTTTTTTGTTCACTGATTTCCTGAATGAATTACTTGGTGGGAAAGCAAGTAATATACTTCCTGACCTAATGTAAACATTTGTGTTGAAGCTGAAAAATATCATAGACGGGTACTCTTACTCATAAAACGTTAGGGGTGGAACAAAGACCCTTCATTGTAAAAAGTGAGATGATTCCTTTAGAAACCATACGAGGGGCACCTGAGTGGCTCGGTTAAGCGTCCGACTTCGGCTCAGGCCGTGATCTCATGGTTCGTGGGTTTGAGCCCCGCGTGAGGCTCTGTGCTGACAGCTCAGAGCCTGGAGCCTGTTTCAGTTTCTGTGTCTCCCTCTCTCTCTGACCGTTCCCTGCTCACGCTGTCTCTCTGTCTCTCAGAAGTAAATAAAAAACATTTAAAAAAATTTAGAAACCATATGAATTACTGAAGGGAATTATGACCAAGAATATGTTTTGGGCGAATAGATGCCAACTGCCCATCTCACTAGATGATTACTATTCTAAATATTTTTCCATTAGCTAGTTTCAGCTCAGGAAATAGATTAGACCCTTAATGGCCTAAGCAACCAGGAAATGAGCAATGTATTTATAGATTCCACCAGTGAATTTGAAACAAAACTTCTTGCCTATTAAAAATTCTGACTGGAGGCGCCTGAGTGGCTCAGTCAGTTAAGTGTCTGACTCTTGATTTCAGCTCAGGTCATGATTTCATGATTCCTGAGTTCAAGCCCCACATCAGGCTATAGGCTGACAGTGAAATTCTTGGAATTCTTGCTTGGAATTCTCTCTTCCTCCCTCCCTCTCTCTTTGCCCCTCCCCCGCTTGCACTCCTGCTCTCTCTCAAAAATAAATAAATAAATTTTTAAAATTCTGACTATATTACTCTATATAAATGTTTTTTAATGCTTTTAAAAATGTCTCTCTCTCCTCTCCCATCCCAACCCTTTTGAAGATCTGATATTCTGAATAAAGAGAATGAATTACCTAAAGTCATATTTTGAGGAAAACCTGATTTTATATTAAGTATAGGGTCTAAAATTACCATTGAGTCTAGGTCATATATTTTGGTGATAGAGACTAATCCATTTCTGGTCTTATTTTGGGAGTCTGTAGCAATTCAAAATTAGGGTGGCTATCATGGACCACGCTGATGGCCCCATTCAGGCTTAGAGTTGTTCCAATCTAAGTGGTGCTGGAGGAAGAGTACTCCCACCTTATTTAACCCTCATGGCTTAGCTGTGCCGTGTAGAAGCCTGTGAATGGCTGTGTCTTATATACAGACTGAAGGTAAGGTAGGCTTTGACTTCCATTAGGGCCCTTGCTTAAGAGTCCAGAGGGCTGATTCCCATCTTAACTTTGCCGCTGAACAGCTCCATTTGGGGCCTTTGACATAAGCAGTTGAGTTAGAGAACCTTTGAAGTCCTGTACAGCCCTTACATCACGTGAGTCTGAGTTCTACCTGTGAATCCTGAAGTAAGAATTTCATTCCCTTTCTGTGCATCTGCTAAACAAAGGCTCTTGAGAAGGAGGAATTTAGAAACAGTGAAAAGAAAGACCCAAATCACAGACATTTTAAATGGACTGAGGTCAGGGGCACCTGGGTGGCTTAATCGGTTAAGCAATTCTTGGTTTTGGCTCAGGTCATGATATGGTTTGTGAGCTTGAACCCCACATTGGACTCTGCACTGGCAGCACAGAGCCTGCTTGGGATTCTTTCCCTCCCTCTCTGTCTGCACCTCCCCCACTCACACTGTCTCTGTCTCTCTCAAAGTAGAGGACTAAACTTTAAAAAGCTAAAAAATGATAAAATGGAGTGAGGTTATTATTTGTGTTACAGTGGGGAATGAGTGATTAATACATTTACTTTCATTATGTGTAGAAATTTCTTTCATTTTCTTCTGGAGCCTACTGATAAAAATCTGAGTTTCTTGAGTTTTTCAGTCTGATACTCCAGATGGTTAGCACTCTGCTCAGTATGCGGGAGACACTCAGTAACAATGTGTTTTCTCGAACTTCACTAAAGTACTACTTGAAAAAATGAAGTTGTATTAACTGCCTTTTTGTATTTGAATTGTTTCTAAGCCTATTTTTAATGATGGATGGATGTTCATGCAACAGCCCTTTTTTATTTGTTTATACTAAAGTGCCCAGGATAAACACATCGGAAAACTTTCCAAATACAAAAGTGTATAAAACATACCCAACACACCCGTCTTCTCCACCATTTAACAGGAAGTCAAGTTAATCAAGTGCTATAACCCATCAGTCTAGAAGCCAGGGGGTTCTGCCCAGCCCTGCCCTGGGAAGTTCGGTCTGCCCACCGCCAGCAACACGTGACCCTTGGTAGGAAGCACCACCTTTGTTCAGAGCTGTGAAAATATAGCCATAACTTCTCTAATTCCTGTTCTGCAGGAAATCCCAGGGACTGAGATCTGCAATTTGTGAGGCTTTGGTTTGTCACACTAAGCCACACTCCCCCAAACGCATGACTTCTTTCCCAGTTGTTTTGCTGCTTTTTCCTTCTTAAGCTTTCTCTTTTTGCCTTCCACTCAGTTTTTTTTAAATGAAATTTAGTTTTAAACTTTTTAAGTTGCCTAAACCCTAGACTCTGGTTTCCTCCTAGATTCTGGTTCCTCCTCTGTAAATCAGGAACTAGATAATAATCTCTCAAGCCATTGCCCAAACTTTATGAACCCTTGGGAGTATATATTTGTGAATAAACAAAATAGTCATCTTTTTGATGCTAATTTTATCAACAAATCATGAGTTGGAAATGTAAGTGGGGGGCAACTTTGTTTCTACCCTCTCAGGTTCTGTGTCTAGGGGCCTATGAATTAAAGTGGCAAAAGATGAGGTGCCTGGGTGGCTCAGTCAGTTGAGTTTGGGTTAGGTCATGATCTCACAGTTCGTGAGTTCTGAACTGTCAGCACAGAGCCTGGAGCCTGCTTTGGATTCTGTGTCTCCCTCTCTCTCTCTGCCCTCCCCCACCAGCACTCTTTCTCTCTCTCTCTCTCTCTCAAAAATACATAAACATTAAAAAAAATGAAAGCAACAAAAAGCAGATTAACAGGAGAAAAAGCATATGTTTCTTTGTGATATTAATATTTTTATACGAATAGAGACTTCACAGTAAAGAGGTGAAAACCCAAAGAGGCAACTAGACCTGGGGACTTATATACCATTTTAACAAAGGGTGACAGATTGTGGACAGGTGACTAGACATAGGAAAAGGGGGTTCAGACTTGGAGGGAGGCAAATTGTGAGAAGGTAAGTAGGAAATGTAGGAGGGAAACTATTGCTAGAGAGGACTTGCAGGGGAGGTACCTTTACAAATGGAAATTTCCTTTACTAAAGGAAACTGCTTTTAGGTAGTTAGGGGACAGAGAGTTCCTCCTGTGTCCGCCTTTTCTCAACTGCCTTCATCCCCAAATAATCCTGATGCATATTTTGTGGGATATTTTGGAGTGGCATATTCTGGTCCCCTTTAGAAACCTAAGAATCTGAGAACATTTTAGAACCCTCCTATGTCTGAAATTCGTGGAAGCTACTTTATAAAACTGATCAATGAAGTTGAGTAATGCATATTGCAACATATAAGTAATATTGATACATTAAACCATACCCATAGCAATGAGACACCCCATGGTGAGTAACTGTGACTTTTCCAATTTTAACAGTATTTTATATCAAAACATCAAGTTGTCTACCTTAAATACATACAATTTCTTCTCAGTTATACTTCAATACTAAAAAAAAGAATATTTAAATATTCTGGTTTTCTGGTTGTAATTTATGAGGCAAAAACCTCACAGAACCAAAGTGAAACAAACTTCTTCACAGATATTAATGAATGACTCATTTATTGATAATTTTCAGTAGGGTTTGAGACAGTATCGGTAGGACCTGAAATCATAGAACTTATTTTTAAAAATCTAATGGTTGGAGATCAGTTTGGGATTTAAAATAATCCTTTCCATAATTTTAATTTATATATATAAATTTATATACAGACGGGGGAGGAGGGGGAGATGTTCAGGGTTCTGAGTGCAGGGTAGTTTTCGGCCCTAGGGAACATTTGGCAAGGTCTAGAAAATTAGGGTTGTCACAGCCTTGGGGGATGGGTACTACTAGTATCTAGTGTGTAGCGGCCAGTGATGGTACAAAACATTTTACAATTGACGGGACAGCTTTTCACAGGAAAAAATTATTCGTCCCCAAGTGTTAACAGTGCCAATTTGAGAAATTTTTCTATGTGTTACTCAATAGAGAGTTCTACAGTTTGGAGTGTCTACTCATGTTTAATTCTGGTAAGTGTTGAAAACAAAACAGAGGTCATTAAAACTCACATCTTAGCCATGCATATCATTACAAACTGTTTGCTGACTCCTGGCATTTTTCTTGGCATTTTACTCTTATCTGGACACTTAGATTTTTCACAGAGGATTCTTGAGTTTGGTCTGAGGCAGACAAACTATGGGAAAACAAAAAGAGAAAATGCTCAAAAGATCTGACTGACTGGTATTACGTGTCCCATCTGGGCAAGTTTAAAGATCAAGCAATTCTAGAATAGATTATAATTCTTACACAATAGTATGTTTCAAGATGGAGTTATGGACATTAAAGTAGACTCTACTAATCATTTAGTCCAATGCCATTCATTTAAAATAAAGTAAGCTTCCTACCTAAGCTCACAAGATACTTAGTTGTAGAACTAATACAAGGCATGATTACAACCCAGATGCAAGGCATCTCCTTCTCCATCACATTTGTAAGTTCTTTTTCTTAGTTCTTTTATTAAAGCAGACCCTCACCAGCCTCTGCATCAAGCTTTGCTCAGCGTAGACTAGGAAAATTCAGGGAGGAACTGATTTTGTGAACAAGAGGATTGGCAGTCACAATCCTACCCCATTTACATAACTGGCAACATAATATTAAAAATGAGGAAGGGGAAAAGTGCAGGAGCAGGGAGGGAAATTTTCCCCTGAATCCTCAAAATGATAGAACTGCATTCCATTTCCTATCTTTTCTTTCCCGCACAACAGTTGAAATCCTACAGTAATTTTCCGTTCAGTTATTTGCCTTTTTCTTTTTTAAAAAAGTTTCCATTATTATACCCAGTGGATTAAAGGGCATTCGTCTTTGCTCACTGAGTTGATATAGTAGCATCTGTGAAAAGAGTTATTCCAAAATGTGCACCTTAAAGAACAAATTTTTGAGGAATGTAATAGTTTAAGCAGTATCAGGAAGCTGTAGCTTTACTAATTTCATGTCACAGTAAGATAAAATTTAAAGAAAAATACAAACCAGGGCTGTGATTACCCTGAAATTGGGGATTTGAGGAACATGCTGGTAGCTGGTAGAGAAAGAGATCAATGGAGATCACTGTTAGGAGTAGCAATCAGAGCATACTGATCTGATTTATTCTGAGATGTTCAAAATAATTAGGCTGTTGAGTGTAGGGGTAAGTAGGATGATCACTATTTAAATAAAATTAAAATGTTAATGTACTAAAGTAAGATCCCACCCTCTTGGTGCCAGTGGAAAACAAAATGTTTAACCACTGTTGGAAGAATCACTAACCCTCTGTTATAACCTGATTAACAAGTTAACACTGATTAACAGCTTTTCCTTTTTGCTTTTGCTTTTCTTTTTTTATTGTAATTCATTTTTTTAACTGTTTACTTATTTTTGAGAGAGAGAGTGGGGGAGGGGCAGAGAGTGAGGGAGACAATCTGAAGCAGGCTCCAGGCTCTGAGCTGTCAGCACAGAGCCTGATGCAAGGCTCGAACCCAGAAACCCTGGGATCATGACCTGAGCCGAACGAAGTCAGACGCTTACCCAGTTGAGCCACCCAGGTGCCCTAAATTTCCTTTTTGTTTTTCAAATACTGTTCCCTAATTTTGCATTTAATTTATCCCTTTCTGAAAACTTGTTAATTGCATATGCTTTAGCCCTACAGAAGAAAACATTGCTTAGCAACTACCAGAGTAACTAGTAAAGTCTTAAAAAACTTACTTATTTTAAATTTATGTACAGTATTTCCTTATTGACCATTGAAACCAAGAGGACATTGTTTCACTTTGAGTTTCTTCTGATTTCTGTGTCTATTTTGTTAATTTATATATGGGCTTTTTGTACCAAAAACAAAACAAAAACCAATACATTTAGTGTAAATGTCTCTTTTCTCCCTTCTGCCTCTTAGTAATGTTTTATGTTCATCATTTGCTTTAGTTACTTTTTTCCAACATAATACCCATGATATGTGCTAGATAAAGAAATGGTTTCTAATCACTGGATACAGAATTCTACAGTATTTTTTTCAATGCGAAGAAGCTATTTTCTTTTTAGAGGAAATACATTAAGGTTTTAGGAGAGAGAAATACTTGGAGATAAAGTTGAAATGGTTGCTATTACCTGTAATGGTTTTATTTTTTGGTTATTTGACTCAGGAATATCTCAGAAGAGTCAATGTGAGCTAAGGGCTTTGGGGTGGGAAGTATCGCTGTCACATTGCAAGGTCCAGTGGCCTCCTGTCACTTAGCCTTGTTGTGTTAACTTGCCAGAGGGTTGAGTCTTCCTGCTATGACAGGCAAAGTTTTATTATTATCCAAATCCCAGACCTATTTTCTTCCCTCTGCTTCTATTCGACTGCCCCAGGGTAAAGACAGAATACCAGTAGATTTGTTTACGGCTTCCTTTCTATTTTGTGGAGTTGTAAAGTTAAAAACCACTTTTTACAAACATAGTAATAATAAAAAGAACACAGGTGATTTATATTACTAGTGCTAAGGCACTCTACATTAAAGAGAAACAGTGCATGAGTCTAAAGAGAACTTTTGTCTTGGAATGAAGCTCCTTTACAAAATGGCTGCTTTACAGTTTTTTCTCCTAGAGGCCTTGGAAAAATTTATAGCCATTTCCTTTCACAGGAAAGAACTCCTGGGATATCATCTTGCCCAACGGTTAATTACCCACTATATATATATATCAGTGGGATTTTTTAAATGGAATATCTTCATTAAGATATTACCTTAACACAAAATAAAGTGTTTTTTTTTGTTGTTTTTTTTTTTTTTTTATTTCTAGGAGAGAGAGAGAGACAGCGTGAGCAGGGGAGGATCACAGAGAGAGGGAGTCACAGACTGAAACAGGCTCCAGGCTCTGAGCTGGCAGTCAGCACAGAGCCCGATGCGGGGCCTGAACCCACGAACCGCGAGATCATGACCCAAGTGAAAGTCGGACGCTTAACCGACTAAGCCACCCAGGCACCCCAATAAAGTGGTTTTTTAAAAGCAATATTGAGGGGGGGCGCCTGGGTGGCTTAGTCGGTTAAGCGTCCGACTTTTGCTTAGGCCATGATCTCGCGGTTCGTGGGTTCGAGCCCCGCTTCGGGCTCTGTGCTGACTGCCAGCTCAGAGCCTGGAGCCTGTTTCAGTCTGTGACTCCCTCTCTCCCTGACCCTCCCCTGCTCACGCTGTCTCTCTCTCTCTCCTAGAAATAAATAAAAAACATTAAAAAATTAAAAAAAAAAAAAAAAAGCAATATTGAGGGGCTCCTGGGTGGCTCAGTCAGTTGAGCGTCCAACTTCAGCTCAGGTCATGATCTCATGACTCGTGGGTTTGAGCCCCGCATGGGGCTCTGTGCTGACAGCTAGCTCAGAGCCTGGAGCCTGCTTCAGATTCTGTGTCTGCTTCTCTCTCTGACCCTCCACTGCTCATGCTGTCTCTATCTCTTTCTCTCAAAAATTAATAAAACATTTAAAAAAAATTTTTAAAGCAATATTGAACTACTGATAGATGAAGTAACTGTAGTAGAACAATTATCTACAACTGGCTAATATAGGACTCATTTGTAAAGTGTAATCTGTAAGGCCATGTATATTGTGTTCATATCTCACTTATGTTGTCAACCCTTGTATAGAGAGAACAGTGAGCCGTAACTGGAGTTAAGTTTAAAAATGTGTATACGGGTGTATACTTCATAAGTTATCTGATAAAAATACATGAACGCTAAATAACCAATTAGTTTAGGACAAAAATAATCTTTGAAAAGAGAGAGAGAGACAGATAATGGGAGAAAGAATAGAGAAAAGGGAAAGACAAAATGTTACTATTGAAATTTAAAAACTGGCTTAAAAGCAAAAAGAAATTCACCAGTTTTGTTGATAGTGAATAAAATAGTTAAGGAAAACAGCCACTTACAAATGCTTTAATTTTGTGTGGCAAGTGCAGATGATGGAAAAATTCATTTTATTTTTTATAAAGTTTAATACCAGAACTTCTTGCCTAATGTGAATTTTTTGTTTAGTCAACCTCATGGGGCAGTTTCCTAGAACATTCCTTCAGACAGCTCTCCCCTATACATGCAGAAGAATATAGGAAGTATGTATAAAACATTTAATTGTCAAGTATAGAAATTTTCAAATACTGAAACTTTATTTTAGCTCTTGATTTTAACTTGTTCTAGCATAGTCATTTGACAGAGATGATCAGAAATTACATCTACCAGTTAATCACTAATGAGAATTTTTTCTTCATTCCCTGTTTTTGTGTTCTGGAGTATAGATACTAGTAAGTAGTGAAGTGTCAGAGAACTAGATGACTGTTAGGAGAAGCAAAAGGCATTCTTTTTACATAAATTGAAATTTCCCACAAATCTTTATTTAATACAGATTTATATTCAGTTTTACAGTCTGATCATTTATACAGATTTGCTAATATATACGCATTCCCCAAGTCTCAGCTTGTTATAGTGATTGTTGATTTAGCATCATTTTCATAATGGTTAACTGTTGGGCGTTTAGTATTACCAATCATAATCTCGTATTATATCGCATGCTTAAAATTCTCCACAAACCAGTTGTCTCAAACAGACATTTTAATTTTTTAACTTTTTTTATTTTTAAAGATTTTTTTTTCAAGTAATCTCTACACCGAATGTGGGGTTTGAACTCACAATCCTGAGATCAGGAGTCCCATGCCCTGCTGACTGAGCCAGCCAGGCACCCCTCAAACAGACATTTTTAAATAAGGATGCATCGTAGACTGTATGTCCTTAGGCCTAAAGGTTGTCCTTATAATTTGTAACTAAAAGTTAACCTTTGGGCCGCCTTGTAGACACCAATAGTCTCTCTTAACTTCCTTTTGTCTTTAAAGAGTAACACATGAGTATGTTAGCTATTTTTAGTTAAAAAAATAAAAATCATGATATTGGAGAAAGATTCTTTATGAAGATACTTTATGACAGTTCTTAAACCATTTCAGGTTTTTTGGGACTTGTTGGGAAAATACTTTAGATTGAACATAAAAAATAAATTCTTGGGGCCTCTGGCTGGCTCAGTCAGTAGATCATGTGACTCTTGATCTCAGGGTTTTAAGTTCAAGCCCTACTTTGGGTATAGAGATTACTTAAAAGTAAAATCTTTAAGAAGAAATAAATAAAAATGAAATTCTTGTTGAATCAGTGAAATTGCCACCACTGCTAGTAAGACCACTGTTAAAAAAAAAAATATGAAGACCTTTTTATTACTTTTCTACTAGCCAACTAAGCAATTCACTGTTACTCTTAAAACAAACAAAATGCCTATTTTTAACAACATGGAAGCTGCTATTGGCAGATCATTCAATACAGGAGCTATTTCCTATTGTAGAAGACTAATACGGCATAGCCCTTGTCAGTAGCTGCCCTTCAGTTTTCTTTTTCTTTATGTTTGCAAATGCTTTATAAATAATACTGTTAGATGGAAAATGAATTTTTAGTTCCTATTTTCAATATACAATGATATAATATTAAAAGCAAAATACTAAGAGGGGTGCCTGGCTGGCTCAGTCAGTGCAACTCTTGATCTCAGGGTCCTGAGTTCAAGCCCCACGTGGGGCATAGATCTTGCTTTAAAAAATGTAAAAGCGAATTATTAAGAGAAGAGCGCTACAAAGTTCAGCTTTGAAAATTTTAAAGCTTCTATTTCAGGATCTGCAAATTGAGTTTATTTTTTATTTTTTTCTTTCTTGAATTCATCTTATAATGAACCTGTTGGGGACTTGGAGGAGGTACACAGAGCCTTTGTAACCACATATTTCAGTTTTAATCATGGGTCTGATTTACTAGTGACCTTTAATTACGTATATGTATAGGACAGTGGTTTTACTCTTCTATAAAATAGGGATAACAAAACCAGCTTCATAGTATTGTTGTAAAAAAACTACAAGAGAGTATAGTTAAAGGTCCATTCAAGCACCGTAGGTGTTAAATATGTGCTACTTCTCTCCCCCTTTCCCCTTTACTCCTCTTACTCCAACTCAGTTGATATCTTTGAGATGAAATGGATTAACAGTTTTTTCAGTCAGGTCTAAGATTCCAGATGAGCTGTTACTCTAAACAATTGTATAGAGTATTTCTTTTGACTCTAAGATACCAATGAACCATGGAAAATCTTGTTGTAATTCAATTATAAAGAAGGATTGTAATTTTCACATGTTAACCCATAGTAACAGTGTTTTGTTGATCAGGTTACAACAGATGAATATTGGTATACAACAAATGCTCTCTTTGTTCCCTGTTCTTGTCACAATTGCTTAATTTATTAAGAGGTAATTGATTAAACTCTGCATTGTCGTCAGGAAACTGGAGAGGCAGCTAAACTACAGGAGACTCCACACACACACATTATCAACCTTTTATGTCCTCTAACCTGTCTCAATTATTTCTGACAGAAGGACATGTGGAAATTACCAGATTGCTCCCAAACAAAGGAACATGTAGAAAGATTTAATTGCTTAGGGGAAACTGGTAGAGGATTTGAGTTGTGTGACATCTTCTATTTATTTCTCCTGGATTTTTATTAATTGGATAAGGAAATAGAAAATGGAGACATTTGTATTCTTGATTACTGAGGATACCCCCCCACACACCTAAATTCTGAAAGTGACAATTCCATTTTTTCTTTTGGTGTTTAGCAAATGATTGCCCCTCCAGACTTAATTTTTAATATTGGTAATAACAGCAACTAACATTAATCAAATGCTTTCTAGAGCCAGGCAGCTTACTAAGGGCTTTTACATGCATTACTTTATTATCCCTCATAATAATAGCACTATTATTATTTTCTCATTTTGTGGATGAGAAAACCAAGGGTAAGACAGCTTATGTAGTCTGCTTACAGTCACAGAGCTAGTATGTGGCACAGTCAGATATTAATTACCCCAGGTTATTCTGAACTCTGAAGCCTTTGTGTTAACCATTACACGTTGACCATTATAGGTTCTTCCTCTAATGACAAAAATGGAGGCTAGGAAGGCAGAAACTTCGTAGTCTTCAGTGACTGCCCTTGGCCTACACACCATATTTTCCAAATTTGTTGACCTGATATTTGAAACCTACCACAGGCCAGTTGAAATCTGCCTTTGAAACCTTACCTCCTACTATACCCAACCAGTATCTTCAGTTCCCCACTGTGGCCAGGTTTATTTTATGTTCCCCGTAAAAAAAGTTATTTCAATTTGCCTGTCCAAATTCAATCCATCTCTTCCACGCAGGCTTTCCTGAATGCAGAGAGACCTTATACTATTACAATCCTAAAGTCACTTATAATTGCATTACTTGACAAACATAGTGTATTGTATTCTGGGGCCGGTGTGTGTGTGAAAAGGACATATCAGTGTTTGAAAAGCAGTTGTGTCTGGCACTTGGCTGATACTCTGTTTAGCCTTGCTTTCTTCCCTTATTGTCCTCTAGTGATGAAGGTCATGCAATTTGGAGCCAGACACACTTGTTTTTGAATCTTATCAGCTCCATTTCTTTTTGTTAAAATTGAGTCAAATTACTAAGCTTCTCCACACTTTAGTGGAGAAGCAGAGATAATTACAGTTCCTGACTCCTCGACTTGCTGTGAAGATTGAATGAGATTCTCTGTCTAGGACATGGTGAATGCTTACTAAATACTAGTTGCTGTTATTATCATTAAAAGTTTTTAGGATATATTAGTCATTATTATAACTAGATTATATATTACTGTAGTAAAAGTTTTGTAAGCCCCCCCCCCATGCACATTACAGGCATTTAGTAAATGCTTCTGGATTTTTTGTTTATTTGTTTTAGAGAGAGAATGCATGCATGCACTTGCACTCGTGTCCACACGAGTGGGGGAAGAGCAGTGGGAGAGGGAGAGAGAATCTTCAGCAGGCCGCATGCTTGGCACAGAGCCTGGCGTGGGGCTCCATCTCACGACCGTGACATCATGACCTGAGCTGAAATCAAGAGTCGGACACTTAACTGACTGAGCTACTCAGGAGCCCCCACTCTTTTTTCTGTTGGTTTTTTAAAATTGTGATATAATTCGCATAGCATCAAATCCATCAAGGTTGTTTTGTTTTGTTTTTAGTTTTGAAGTTCCATTTAACACAGTGTAATATTTGTTTCAGGTGTACAATATAGTGATTCAACACGTTCATACATCACCTGGTGCTCATCACAAGCGCACTCCTTGATCCCCATCACTTATGTCACCCAGCCCCCACCCACCTCCCACCTGGGAGCCATCAGTTTGTTCTCTAGAGTTGAGTTTTTTCTTAGTTTGCCTTTCTTTCTCCTTCCCTACACCCCCCGCCCCCCCGGCTTTGCTCCATTGCAAATTCATCAAGTATTAACTGTAGGATTTAAGCCAAGTCCACCACTGCAAGCTGTGTGTATGTGATCTACTGCAGGGACCTAAGGGCCCCTCGGGAAGGGACTTCTCCAGGCTGGACGCACCAGCTTGCTGGAAGAGCCTGAGACAAATGAACATCTGAATGAAAACTAGTTGCACTTTATTGCTGTTCCTAAAACTACCTCCTGGTCTTGGTTTAAAAAAAAAAAAAACCAGAATCTAAAACATTCGCCTTGTGGGATGATTTGATTTGGTTGTTAGTAAAACTTTTTAAAAATTTAAAACACTTTTTAATTTTAAAAATTGTTTGCTTTAAAAATAAGGTAACCTTATCTGTAGTTACAATTGAGTTGTGTATTCTCACAATGAGACAAGATGAAGCATTCCTCCTATTTGTAGATGTGTCTGAAACCTTCCTGGGCACTAGGACTTATTCTGGGGTAGGTAAGGTTGAAGTGAATATGTCGTGTTAAAAAACAGAATTCAACTGAGTAAATGTTAAAGATCTGATTGGTTTTTTCTAATGATTTATGATCAGAACAGCATCCAATCTAGATAGGAAGGAGCTCTGAGGTGTTTGTACCGAAGACTTTCAGAGGCAGAAGGGAGCGGGAACAAAGAAATTCCACTAGGCAAAAAAGATGATTGATTATTTCAAAGGGGTCTATCAGGCAGATTACCCAACTAGTGCTGATCAGGTAATTTCGGAGTGACTGGTTTGAGATTCTGTTTCTGAGAGAGCCAAAACTCTAATGAAGTCTGTTGGGCGACATGAGGCTTCATTCACATAAGTGGCTCTATTTGGGGCCTGTTGACTTGTTTTTATCAGTTGGCTGTGGATTTTAGAGTTACAAGTGAGGTAAAAAGCCAGATCAGGGGCGCCTGGGTGGCTTAGTCGGTTAAGCGTCCGACTTTCGCTTAGGTCATGATCTCGCGGATCGTGGGTTCGAGCCCCGCGTCGGGCTCTGTGCTGACTGCCAGCTCAGAGCCTGGAGCCTGTTTCAGTCTGTGACTCCCTCTCTCTCTGACCCTCCCCTGCTCACGCTGTCTCTCTCTCTCCTAGAAATAAATAAAACATTAAAAAAAAAAGCCAGATCATTGTGAACTCTACCTCACCCACATTCTTTGTAGTGAGATCCGAATGAGGAAGTAAGATACCCAGTATAGCCCTTAGGCAAGTATTTATGCCCCGCTGTTGTTTTTTTTTGTTTTTTTTTGCCTTTATCTCTGGGGATTTTCTTTTTCTTACGAATCTGTGTTTTCTGGGGTTTTGTATTTGCCTAGCAATTGCTATGAAAGATAGAAATGATAATGTGCTGAATGGCTGGAATTTGACACAAGAATAATGGTTTTCTTGATTTACCTTTGCATGGTTTGTAAAGAGCACTAAACTTTTGCTTTTTTATCTTTTACTTTTTGTTCTTTTCCCCTTTGTAAAAACTCAGTATGTGTTACTGGACTATTCTGAAATCCGAAATATTCTGAAAAGCTTCCTTCTATTCATACTTCTGTGACTTCTCATTCTCATTTTATTTCTTGTTCCCCCACTTCGAGCACTTGAGTTTTATAAGGTGCACTCTGAAGTGTGACACCTACTTGGAAACTTGGTTTTTCGGTGATTAATAAAGTTCTTGTGGAGTTTTGTCTTTCTTACAGTTACTCGTGTCAATGCCATGAACCTTTTGTGAAGATCTCGTAAAACTGAGTCCTGTACACTTCAGGAATGGTAACGTCAAGATTCAGGAACATCTGTAAAGATGTTCAGGAATGATTAGACAGGCACCACTGGGGAGGGAAGAAGAGGGTCCACAGGGCTCTGCCTGTGCTCACGGAGGATGCAGAAGACCCCTCTGCCCTCTAGACCATATTTCTGCCCTGTGCTTTTCTCCTCCTCTTCATCTTACCCTGATTTTATGGCCCTTGTGATGAGAATGTTCAACAAGTAGAACTCGACTCATGGGAAAAGAGTCTTTACAACCACTTGTGTGAGGTGAAATCATTTTTTAATGGTGTGCTATCTGTTCTTAATGTATTTGCTCCTTCAATTTGAATATGATTGCCATCGTAAAGCTACTTTGCTGCATCTGGGGAGAACACAGAAATTAATTTTTAAAAAAAGTTTGCGTCTTCTTCAGGTTTTTCTTGATTCTTGTTTTGGCTGTACCTAAATTTGACACACGAGAACAGATGATCTCTCATGGCCAGGAGTGGTTTATTAAACTCGTACTCATTCAGTGTGACCCACGTATGTTTTTGTGAAAAAGTAATAATCCTAAAAGAATGGCAGTTGGAACAGAGTAAAATCTTCCTGTGTAAAATCTAAAGTGGCACTTAAAAATCATTAGAGATTTTTTATTATTCATTAACATTTTCTAATTTTAATGAGATCTGGAGTGGCTTTTGAAAATTACTTTGTAGCCAGTTTGGTCTGTAAACTGAAAGACTGTAAGGAATAACTAATAAAAACTAAAACCGCTGTCATTGAATCCTCTTCATAGGCAAAAGAGTTGATGTGGAAAATCCAAAGCAGGGTACAAAGTAGACTGCATTTGTTGGGGCACAGAATAGCAACCCCCTGGGGACTTCCTTAACATCTGGGATTAATGTTACCTTTTGTTTTTTATTCTGAAAAAGGTATTTCCACCTTCAAATCCCCAAATAAGCCTATTTAGTAGTGGGACATTGGATACTTAGCTTGGGAATGTTTCTGAGCACACGTGAAAACCTCTGATCTAGTCCATCCCTCTCAATTTACATGACCATGAGGAAATTGAAACCTAGGGAGATTGAATGACTTGCCCTGGGACAGACAGCTAGCTAGTTCCTGCTTGAACTGGCGACCATCTATTGGTTACCACTGACGCCCTGTTTTCTGCTGCCGTTGGATATGCAACCCTGTCTTGGTGAATTTTAGCAGCAAGTGGTGCTACACCCCTTGATCTCAGGTAATTCCCCCACGCCCACGCCTTTTCTCAGTGGAGCTGCGCGGTGTGAAGCAGAGTAGGCAGGAGCTCAGCGCAGACAACCCCGGGAGATCCGTGGGATCGATTCACGGGGTTGGGGGGCAGGGGGGTTGGCAAGAGAGTACGAAAAACGTCTTGCAAGAGAGTAAAGGACTGTAAACATAGCTGTAACATGGCCCCTGAAGTTTGGGGGCTGGGGTATTACAAGAGAAAATGTCTTAGGAAGAGAAGAGGCCAGTTCCAAGATAGGTTTTTAAATAGGTCATCAGTTTTCAAAAAGTATGCTTTTTGTTGGGACCACACATACACATTCAGTTGTGAGAGAAAAGAAACGTTGTAATTTTCCTGCCTGCATTCTGAAAGTCAGATATGGTGGACAGTTTTAAGGGTGAAAAAAAAATGAAGGTGCAAGTCTATCTTAGGGAACCCTTGCTCTAGAAAATACATGCGTTGTGGCTTTGATAGAGGACCTCTTAGATTTAGAAATGAAATGTTATTAATAATTCTACTGACTATGGCTAATTAGAGAAGTCTTTCGAAGGTAATAAATCAGAAGCTTTAAGAAATACCTATTTACCTAAGAACCTGTGTGGAATTCTAAAAGGACTGAATTATTTAAAGTCATTAGCTTCTGCTGGTTTGTGTAGTTTTAAAACCATCTTTACAGCTTTTGATTATGTTTCTGAAGTTGTTTTGTACTCTCACAGCCCTGATCCCTTAAGTGTTTTATGAATTTAATACACAGCACCTCAACTGTTTGGTATTGTTTTTCTGGTCTTTTTTTTTTTTTTTCTTCCTTGGGTTATGAGTGTTCTTCTTAACCAAGAAGATTACCTATTGTTACACTGAATTGCTCTCCCGGGGTGCAGAGGCAACTGCTCAAATGCGGTTATAATTCTCCTTTGGCACTGGGCGGTTGCCAGCAGGGAGTAAGGCATGATGGGAAGTAGTTTCTTTACCTTCCACAACAGGTGTCTTTGTCAGCGCACCTTATTCAGGTATCAGTGTGGAAGCACTGAGTCACTGTAGCACAGAAAAATATGAAAGCAAAAGGAATTGCTTTCGCATCTAGAAAATGGTGCTGCAAGATAAATCTGAAACCTTCTGGTGCTAGTGAATGCACGAAGAGCTTCACAGTATCTTTTACAGCACTTCTGAAAAGATAAAAAGGAATTTAAAAGGTATGAACTGCCCAGATGTCTTATAAAACCTTGTCTCTTGATTATCACTTAATTTTTACCTAGTTAGTCAGCGTTAAGATAAATGTGCTGGGAAACTTTTTAACAAAAATAAAGCTTAAAAGACAAAGCTGCATTGTAGGAAAAAAATGAAGTAAAAATGCTTTACTGGCTCCAACAAGGTTCAAGCACAGTTTGAAGCTGTTTTAATCTTGAAGATTTATTGAAAGTCTTGCATTTTCTGTTAAAATAAGCTTCTTAGACTTCTGTTTCCTAACAATAAGGTGTTTATCCCCTTCCGTGTGTGTATGTGTGTGTGTGTGTGTGTGTGAGAGAGAGAGAGAGAGAGGGAGCGAGCGAGCAAGCAAGTGTGTTTAATCTAGAATGCTATAGTAATTGCAGAACTCTCCTAATCACATTTAAGTGGAACAGGGTGCTATTTAAGTAATCATGTTAATCTAGGTGAAGATACTTCAGGAAAATAAGGGAAAATAGACACCATGAATCTCATTCCAAGTTTTGTTTGTCTTCTAAAAAGCAAACAATTAAACAACATAACAATGCTATTGGTAAGAGGACTAAAAATTCCAACCAGCAGCTTTGATTATGGACAAACATTGCCAAATTGATTTTTAGCAAATAATATTTCTCATGGTACTGCAATGTCATAATCTATCAATAGCAGAGAAGATAATAGCTTAATTAGACATTTTGGCAAAACAACTTTTGGAGGAGCTTTATTCTCCTCCCTTTTTATTTGCTTAAAGTTTTTCCATGGAATTAGCATACACTGTATTTCCTGGTAACTTAGGGAACCTCATAATGATAATTATGGGCAGCTTTCAGTTTTTTCATCAGGCCATATTGAGGTTCATTTACGGTCTCCAGCTGTAAAACACTTCTGGCTGTTAAGCCACCAGTTCATGACTACCTGCTAATAGGGTAATTAAACAACAAACCTCTAAGTTTAAAAATTAAATAGGAGAACTTTTATCTATGGGAGAAAAACATAAATTTAGAAATGAGACCTTTGTGTTGCTTTCTGAAAAACAACAGAAACCAAAGTTCACCAAATCAGGAATTCTGTTTTAAATATTTGCGTGGTGTTTTAGTGGGAGAAGGGGAAATGATTATTAATTGATATTGCAGTCCATTTCATTTTTATATTTCGGTGCTTCTTTTTTTTTTAACAGAAATAATCAAAGGGAAAAAGACTCTCTTTTTTTCATACTTCAGGAGATAATTTTTAACTGCACCAAGAATTCTATAAATTCTGAAAAACTAAAGGTTGTCATCTATATATTTTCTGTGAGTGTGAAAAAATAAGCCATAAGAAAATCCACTTCTCTTCCAAGAAGACTCTTGATATAAATGATACTGAAGTAAGAAGACAAACTTTAAACGTTCCTAATGACCAAGAACATAGCATAAATCAGTTTGGGGGAGGGGGCGGCTTTTGTTTTGCTTGTTTTTGCAATAGGATATTTCCAGTTAGAAAACTTTTCTTCATTTCTCTTTTTGGAGTTTAAAGAAGATTTCCCAACACTGAACTTTCCAGCTGCTGTGTTAAGAACACAGAAGGTGTTTATAGTGTGTACTTCCTTCACAGATAAGAGACCTCAGTTTTCTACTGGGGCCGAACGGCCAGGCAATCCAGTGATAGCAGCTGCTTTTTTTTCCCCCTCCTTTTTCTTTTTTTCCTTGCGGATTTTTGATACTCCACCGCTTCACAGGTGGGTGTGGGCATTGGCACTGAGCTGCGGTAGGATTTTTTTCCCCCCGGATAGTGTGATCTGGAGCCGGGGTAGCAGCTGCCGCTGTGGACAGGCCAGCTGGCAAGATGATGGAAGAGATCTCCATTATGGTAGCCTACGACGCCCACGTTTTCAGCCAGCTGCACGATGAAGACTTCCTCACTAGCCTCGTGGCCATCAGCAAGCCCCGATCGATGGTAGGTAGGCCCTTGCGCGCTGCCCTTTCCTAACATGGTAGCTGTTCTCCTGTAGCAATGGAGGCATCACTTCCTGGGGATTTAAATAGAACTTTGAGTTGGCTTTGAGTTCAGGCTCCAAAAAGGTCTACAGTTTTTAATGATTTATTTACATCACCAAACACTGTATGTTACTAGTTCATTTAAAGTGATTTAGGAGTCTAACCTGACCTCACCTAAGTTAATGCTTTCATATTTGGTGAGGGCGAGAGAGGAGTTTTATAGTGCCAAATATCACCTTGCCCCATGCGTCTGCCTTGTATGCATGTCTGTGATGACAGATGTAGGTGAAGGTCACCTACATTTACACGCGTGCGCACACACACACACACACGATTCAGTCTTTGAGGTGGAACAATTTCACCTGTGGGCTCTTAACATCAACACAGTGGAACGATCTAAAAGTCAGGTAACTTTAAAAATGTTTATATTATTACTGAGAACTATTATGAAAATAACTCCTAGTATAATTTTAGTTTGGATTTAATATTTGTAATTTTTTAAACCATTCTCCAAGGGTCTTGGTGCGCATGTCCTTACAGACTAGGAAAATGAATTTGTTGCAAATGCTTGTTGTTTCTTCTATGTAGATGTCATATCATGGCTATGGAGTTTAAGACAGTTGTGAAGCATACCTCTTATACTGACTTTCCTAACTTTTGCCATAATAACCCCTTATTCATTATATTTGCTAGTACTCATCACAGGCAACAGAATGAAAGAAGATATCATAACCATTATCTTGCTAGTATGAAACCCTGATTCTTTATTTTAAGGCATAGGAATCCTAAAAACACACTTTGGCAATTTCTTCAAAAAATAAATTGCAATGAAAACATAAAAGGGAATCTCATCGGTAGATTTTTAAAGATTTAAGGGTTATATTAATTAGATATAGTCTATTGCTATTGTTCAGATGCTTGTTTGAACAAACTATAAAAAACATCTATAATTGACCACCAATTAAATACTTAATGATATTAAGAAGATTATTCATTTTCATGCAATAATGATATTACAGTTATGTTAAAAATAATGTCTTAGAGATATAAAAGTAACTATAGATGAAGTATCTGTAAAGATTCAAAAATATTTATGATTCAGTAGAGGGATTGGTGATGTGGACGGAGCTATATGACTGTGTTGGTAACTGCTGAAACTGAGATGAGTAGTAGGGATTCATTATACCCTCCCCACTTTTGTAGATTTTTTTTAAGTTGACTTCATGTCCAGTGTGGGTCTTGAACTCACAACCTTGAGATCAAGAGTCACATGCGCCCGCCAGGCGCATCTAGATAGTTTATAGATGCAGTTTATTTTTTTTAAGTTTAATTTATTTAGGTAATCTCTACACTCAACATGGGTCTCAAACTCATGACCCTAAGATCAAGAGTTGCACACTCTTCCAACTGAACCTACCAAGTGCCCATTAGATGCAGTTTAAAAGTGAACTGGCCTGGGGTGCCTGGGTGGCTCAGCCGGTTAAGTGGGTCCAACTCTTGGATTTAGCTCAGGTCATGATCTCACGGTTCTGTAGGATTGAACCCTGTGTTGGATGCTGTGCTGTCAGCGTGGGGCCTGCTTGGGATTCTCTCTCTCTCTCTCTCTCTCTCTCTCTGTCCCTTCGTCCTCCCTCAGGTGTGCTCATGGGTGCGCTCGCTCTCTCTTTTTCTCTCTCTCTCAAATAAATAAATAAATAAACTTTAAAAAAATGTCAGCTGGACCCCCAAAGCCAAATAAATACAACATAACATAGTTATATAAGTGTTCATTAATACAGAAACATCAAGCCTTTTGCATTCTTGTCTTCTATTTTAAGATTTTTTAAACATTTATTCAATTTTGAGAGATAGAGAGTGAGCAGGAGGAGGGGCAGAAACAGAGGGAGACCCAGAATCCAAAGCAGGCTCTAGGCTCTGAGCTGTCAGCACAGAGCCTGTCACAGGGCTCGAACCCATGAACTGTGAGATTATTACCTGAGCCAATGTCAGACACTTAACTGACTGAGCCACCCAGGTGCCCCTTAACTTCTATTTTACAATTATATATATTACGTGGATATTATGGCAACCCTTAGTTAACCACAGTATTTTACCAAGTCAGGAGAGAGTCTATCAGTGGTTGTGGATAAGCTCTTAAGCTTCATTTCAGCCATTAAATTCACACTATTTCACCATGAAGTCTTATCCAAAGAATTCAGAATTTTATTTCATTTCTTTTTGATAGTCCTGTTAGGATCCTCTTAATGGGTCTGAGCAATCTTAAAAAAAGAAGAATCAAAAACAGAGATGTAAAGGGGCACAGTCTAGAGGACAAAGGAGGCCGAGGAGGGAGGCAGTGACTGAGTCATACGGAGCCTCTTACGCTCAGTGAGTATAGAACATCGGTGTGTGTGCGCATGCACATGTACAGGAGACACAGAGAAACTGAATTAATTCATAGTAATGTGCTCACTGGGAAACATTCTTCCATTTGTAAATTATATGAATATTCAGTATGTTGATAGAGGTTATGCCTTGATGCAACTTCAGCTCCCCCAACACACATTTCTGCTCCTAACCCTGGAGCGTATTTGGTATGAAATTTGGTCACTAATATGGAAAACCTCAGAGGTAGGATAAACACGAAAAAGGGTTGCCTGCTTGGCTCGGTCAGTTAAGTGTCCAACTTCAGATCATGATCTCACAGTTCGTGGGTTCGAGCCCTGCATCACGTTCTGTGCTGATAGCTTAGAACCCGGAGCCTGCTTCAGATTCTGTGTCTCCCTCTCTCTCTGTCTGCTCCTTGCCAACTCGCACTCTGCCTCTCTCTCTCTCCCCAAAATAAATAAACATTAAAAAAAAAAGACACCAAACACTGCTCTGTGTTCTAAATTTTTAAATAATATAGATGTTGGGGTGTTGAATTTAATTATACAACTTTCTGGAGATATTTAGTTTTGTCAGATTTGAAACTTTAAAAGAATTTACTGGTACCATCTTTTGAAGGTGATACCTGGTTTTGAAAAAAAATTTTTTGTTAATGTTTATTTTTGAGAGAGCAAGAGAGAGAGACAGAGCATGAGCCCGAGAAGGGCAGAGAAAGAGGGAGACACAGAATCCGAAGCAGGCTCTAGGCTCTGAGCTGTGAGCAGAGCCCAATGCAGGGCTCAAACCCACAGACCATGAGATCATGACCTGAGCTGAAGTTGGATGCCGAACCAACTGAGCCACCCAGGCGCCCCATACCTGGTTTTGGTTCATGTGGAAAAGTCATATTAAAATTGTGCTAAGGTGAGATATTTATCACTTACTTTTGATTCTGTATTAAATTCTTTGCTGAGATGAACCCTTTAAATTGTATGAAAGGGATGAATACTTGGATTTTCTATAATACAAAATAAACTACTTCTCAGTCTGATTTATTACTGCACTATGAAGCAAATTACATTCTTGCTACCATATAAAATCTTCTGGGTTTAGGTTGACTACTAGAAAGGATATTTAGAAGCTTTCTTAGTACAGGATTAATGAAATATTTTTCTGTAATTGAACACTGTTTCATAATGGACGGTAGCTTGATTCCTCAAATGGTAAAAAAAAAAAAAAAAAAAAAAAAATCATTAAGCTTGGTGGTTTTGGTGTGGACACTGAATCATTTCGTGTTTATAAGTAGCCCTGTGGCTTTCTGACATTTTTGGTGGAGACTTGTGGTAAAAAATACAAGCCATTATGCATACAAGACTAAAAGAAAATTTGACTAAACAATACTTAACTGTTATTACATGTGAGGTATTTAATTTTTTTCCTGTTTTGTTTGTGGCTAGTTATGTACCACTAAATTGACTCCAGAAATGCTTCAAGCCACACTTAGAAAAATAGGACTAGAGCCTATTGATCCTTTAAAAATGAACAGTAATGCAGGGGCACCAGCTAAGCATCCAACTGAGCTACTTCGGCTTAGGTCATGATCTCATGGTTCAAGCCCTGCTTTGGGCTATGTGCTAACGGCTTGGAGCCTGGAGCCTGCTTCGGTTCCGATTCTGTGTCTCTCTCTCTGCCTGTCCCCTGCACACACTCTGTCTCTCTCTGTCCTCAAAAATAAATAAATGTTTAAAAAAAAATATTTTTAATGGACACTAATGCAAACAAATCACAAATTGCTTTATACAGGTGCCTTTAGACCATCACAGGCATGAAAAAAGGATAAGGAAGCCAAGCATAACTCCTCTTGCCCTCCAGATCTCTTTCTTTCATTTATAGTCTCTTTCCGCCTCTCCCCTTCTCTCCCCTCCTCCCCACCCCCGCACAGTAGGAGACTACCTAGGCTCTTGGCTGGCTCATTTGGTAGAGCAGTTGACTCTTGAGCTTGGGGTCATGAGTTCGAGCCCCATATTTGATGTAGACATTACTTTTAAAAAATTACCTAGGCCAGTGTTGTGTTTACTAAGATAGACTAAACAAAAGCTTAGAGCCCCCACTAGAAAAACTCAAGAACTTTTAAAGTACAGCATAAATTGTGTGTAAGGTGAAAATCCAGGATAATCAAAATGGCTCCAGAAACATTTAGAAAGGTGACTCATTGAACACAGTATTCCAGCCTTCCTTTAAACCTAAAAGATTACTTTTTCTATAGTGGTTCACTGGCTGAAACTAACTGGCTTGCATTTTGAGACAAAGTTGTCCTCTTTCCCCATTCTCCCTCCAACACATGTATCTTTAAATTCCCGAGTGGTGCTCACACAAGGAATAATAAACATATGAGGGAGGGAGTCTGTGAAGTTGTCCTCAGTCAGGGCCTTCTGTGTCAGAGAGGAATGGCCAGCATTCGCTTTACCGCCTCCACCATTTCCAGTTATTTCTGTAGCTGACTTGTGTAAATAAGGGAAAGAGATCTCACCTGTTACATTTATTATACATTCCAAAGGAAGCTTTGAATATGTATTTCAATTCAAAACATATGATTTAAATAGTGAACAGGCCTAATAACCAATGCATAGTTTCTGTCAAGCTTGAATATTTCAGGTTAAGTGTTAATTTATATTCTGAATTATTTCAACTTTTTAATCTATACAGTGGTTATGAAAGGAATATTGCATTTTGATGTATGTTAGGGCAGCATGTCGTGTTCCCAACATTTTTGGGTTATTGCAATGAGCTGGTATAAATAGAATATCCCTTCCTCCAAAGACCTCACAGTCAAGTAAAAGAGAGAAACAAAATAAATATTTATGGGAGTGATAATTTGGCTATTCTAGGATAGAACAAAGTAAAGAATAACCACCACTGATTGAGCAGTGTAGAAGAAGACTTCAAAAGGGACTGGGGGCGCTTAAATTGGGCTTTGAAAGCTGACCCAGTACTTGCCAACTAGTAGAAGAGGGTAGGATCTTTCTGAGCAGTGGAAACAGCTTGTCCAAAGGCCCAGAGGTTAACTGCTTTGCGGGCTTTTTAAGTTATACAGTGTCCAGTTGAAGTTTTAGATCTGCTACTTACTCCTAAATTACCCAGATTCTCTAAACTTTAGCTTCCTCATCTGAAAACTGAGGGACATAGTAGTACCACCTAATTGGATTAGTGTAAGGATTAAATGAGCATTTATACATATTAAGCCCAGTGAATGCCCTTACTAATTGTTCCCCTTCTATCAAGGAAAGGGTTGTTCAAACAGAGAAGGTTTAAAGGAAGGAGTGGGTTGAATAGTTAAGGCACCATAGCAATGTGGAAGGAGGAGGTGTGTGGACAGGAGAATGTGAACTCTTTGGGTGACCCTGGTGAATTACTTTGTTTGATTAGGCAATCACTATCAGGATATCAGTCCTACAGGAAACTTGAAGCCTTCTGACTTGAAGACGGTGCAAAGGATCTTAGGTTTGAACCTTAGGGTGGTGGGAAGGCAACGTAAAATCAATAGGAGGGATTTATATGAGCCAAACCATCTGCTGAGTAGATGTATTGGTTATTGCACAATAATCTAGTAGTATTGGACTGACAGTGGCCACGCTACCTGTGGAAAAAGTATGAAAGGGCATTACAACAGTGCAGATAAAAAAGTTGACAAGTGTCTAGTCAATGGCAGTGTGATAAAGAAATTAGTCCACATATGTTGGTTAGTTCTTGCAATAGATACAGTAATACTGCTTAGGAAGAAGCAGCAGCTGATCTGTATGAGAAAAGTAAATTATGGCGATAAGTTGAAAGATAAGCTTCTCACCTTGTAAAATTGGAATGATTGTTGTTGTGTCAACTTGAATGGGAAAGTTTGGTATCAAGAATATAATGGAGAAAAAGTGGCCTGGCTTCACCATGTTCCACATCTAGAAATTCAGGTTCACATATCACTGTAGGAGGCTTGGTGTTCAGTGGTAGAGCAATGTCCACTAACACAAGCTGCTTACCCAGGCTCATACACGACTGCGCTCTATTACCACTGGATACATGTTCGTAACTGACAGATACCGCAGCAGCCCTGTGCCAGCAAAGGAAGGGAGCTCCTTCAGGGTGCTACAGTTTATCTGATATATCAAAGGGAGATGAGGGTAGGCATTCTGAAATCACTTTCTCCTTACTGGGTTGGCACACTGATTTAATCTAGTGTGCCAAATTAGAAAGAAAAAAACATCAGAGCAATTCCATGTGCCAGAGATGGGTAAAACAATGAAATCAATAGTTATTTCTAAATCTTCATTGGATATACATTTCAGATATTGACTGGAGCAAACCATAAAGCCAATTGATTCATCCATATTCTTTTTTTTTTTTTTTTAATGTTTATTTTTATTTTTGTGTGAGAGACAGAGCATGGGCAGGGGAGGAGCAGAGAGAGGGAGATACAGAATCCGAAGCAGGAGCCTGACATGGGGCTCGAACTCACAGACTGCAAGATCATGACCCGAGCTGAAGTTGGACACTTAACCCACTGAGCCACCCAGGCGCCCCTGATACATCCATATTCTTAAAAAACTGTTAGTCTCTGAACATTTTCTGTTCTCCATTGTTATTTAGCATGTGCATGTTCTGGAGCCAAATAGCAGTAGCAGGAGCCAAATCTTCCCTCATTTGGTTGATCAGTTGTGACAGGAGTTGAGGTTCTTAGAGTGTCCAAGTAATAAAATCTTGAGCTGTCTTCGGCAGGAAAGGGAACTTCTCGTATGGAGACTGGAGTGCGTCCCTTTAAACACAAGGGCAGAGGTGTGGCCAGGCTGAGAGCTGGCACTGGACCACACTGGCAAACACGCTTCTGTCTCTTGCCATCTAATTAACTTCTCTCCTGGCCTCTCCTTTATTTATCTCTCTGTACCCGTTTTTCTGCTTCTTCATTCCCAAGAAATATGGCTGCCACACAGCATCCCGATTTACAGCTCTGTCGTCTGCAGAGAGTTCACTTGCTGCCCTGAAATCACAAGTCCAGGTTCCTCAGAGAAAATCTGCCTGAGTAGTGCCGGGTGAGGTGACACAGAATAGGCTAGAGCATACAGGTACAGACTTGGGAGCCAGACTGACTGGGTCAGATCCCACCTCACCTCCAACTAGCTCTCTGATTTTTGGCAGATTACATGACCTCTCTGAGCTTCATTTTTCTCATCTGTAGAACTATAGGATTTTGTGAGAATTAAGTCAGTTCATGCAAGTAAAGCACTTGAGATACCTAGCACATAGGAAGAGCCATATGTGCATTAGTATATTATTCCAAACTGATTTCTCCTAAAAAAATTTTTTTTAATGTTTATTTATTTTTGAGAGACAGAGACAGAGCATGGGCAGGGGAAAGGCAGAGAGAGAGACACAGAATCCGAAGCAGGCTCTGGGCTCTGAGCTGTCTGCGCAGTGCCCGATGCAGGGCTCAAACCCTCGGACCATGAGCTCATGACCTGAGCCAGAGTCAGACGCTTAACTAACTGAGCTACCTAGGGGCCCCCAAACTGATTTCTTTTTAAAAAATCTTGAAATAGGAGATTAACTTTTAGTAGACTTTATAAGTAAATTCCTCATCCAAAAATTATTTTTTTATGTGTGTTTTTTTTTGTTTTTTGTTTTTTTTTTTGAGAGAGAGAGTACAAGCAGGGAAGGGATGGGGGGTGGGGAGACAAGAAATCCAAAGTGGGCTCAGTGCTGACAGCAGAGAGTCCAGCGCGAGGCTTGAACTCCCGAACCATGAGATCATGACTGTAGCTTAACTGACACTTACCCAACTGAGCCACCCAGGCGTCCCTATATAGGTTGTTTGGCTAATAAATATGAAATCGAACCTGTTTCTGTAACAATAATTAGAACTTTCCTGCATTTAATCCTGTTTTAGATGTTGAGAAATAATCTTTCTATCCTGGACACTGGGGACGATGTTGATTTGTAAGTCCATTCAAAAAAAATTTTTGCAAGATGTTATAGAAATAGTTACAGAAGTCTGTTATAGAAACAGACATAAAACATAATACATTAATTTTTTTTAATGTAATAAAAAATACTGTCTTTTAAGTCCTAACTTGTCCACAGTGGTTAAAAAATCTTATTCTAGATTTTTTGTTTGTTTTTAGCATCCATGTTTGTATTCAGTTTAATAATCAAAAATATTCATTGATCTGCTGCTTTGTGCTCTGTTGTATTTTTAAGCCCTGTGAGCGAAGTGTGAACACAAAAGACATATGCACTGTGAATCTTAGACTATTTTGGGGAGAAGTCAGACAGAAATATTAGCTAGTGATATCACTTATCAGCTAGTGATCAGTATAATGCACAGACTTAAAATGGAGGGATATCATCAAAAGGGATTAATTGGAGGCTTTGATTTGGGTAGTCACTGAAGGCGTCTGTGGTGTCATCTGAGATCTGAATGGCATCCATGGGAAAATTAGGAAAAAGAGTATCTCAGGCAGAGAAAAGCTCTGAGAAAAAGGCTCCAAATTGGTAAAGAGTTTTATATATTAGCAAAACAGGAGGGTCAGTGTGGCGCCACAGTGTGGAAGGAGCGCCAGGGGTCGGGGGCAGATAGTGGTAAGAAACGCGGTTGGGGAGGAAGTTGGGAACCAGGTTATAATGTAGGACTTCTAAAGTCAGAAGGAGGAGTTCAGATTTTATTCCTTATTTAATGTCCTTGTATTTTAAAAATCTAACAAATCAGATTTCAGGTCTTGTTTAACAAATTTTAAAATGATGATTAAATTATTGGAGAAGCCAGTATCATATCAAAAACGTACCACAGTGCTCAAACTCAATATGAAATGAAATTGGAGCATTCAGACTCAGTGCCAGCACTACAAGCTGGCTTCTAAACAGGATTTGCAGCAAAACAAAGCAAAACTTAACACTGGAGCCCTGATTATTATAATGCCAATAGTAGGATTTCTGACAGGCTGAAATATTGAAGAAGCCTTCCTAAGTCTGACACAGTCAGGACTGTAGTTGGTTAAGAGAAAAAGTTGGCTCAGGGGATGAAGCAGAAAAAAACAGTACCTACTGACCTGAACATTTATTTTAACTTAAAACATCAGTATATATTCATTATCAATTTTGTTAGAGGAACCTTAATACCCTTTCTTAGAATAGGAATTTTGAAACGCATAATGCTTTCTAATTTTCTTTCTTTGTTTATTTAAAAAAATTTTTTTAAACATTTACTCATTTTGGGGGTGCCTGTTTGGCTCAGTCATTTAAGCATCTGACTTCAGCTTAGGTCGTGATCTTGCCATCAGTGAGTTCGAGCCCTGTGTTGGGCTCTGTGCTGACCACTCAGAGCCTAGAGCCTACTCCAGATTCTGTGTCTTCCTCTCTCTCTCTGCCCATTCCCCACTCAAACTCTGTCTGTTTCTCTGTCTCTCTCTCTTCCTCAAAAGTAAATAAACGTTAAAAAATTTTTTAATTGAAAAAATAACATTTAACTAATTTTTGAGAGAGACAGACAGAGCTTGAGTGGGGGAGAGTCAGAGGGAGACACAGAATCTGAAGCAGGCTCCAGGCTCTGAGCTGTCAGAGTAGGGCTCAAAGTCACAGACTGTGAGATCATGACCTGAGCCAAAATCAGATGCTTAATCCACTGAGCCACCCAGGCGTCCCATAGTTTATTTTCTTAAGAGAACAACAAATTAGTAAACTTATGAAGCAATCTAATGCAAATTTTGTAGAGGTTTGTTTTACAACTTTTTACATCTTTTTTTTTTTTTTTTCATTTATTTTGAGAGAGCGTGTGTGCAAGTGAGCTGGGGAGGAGCAAAGAGTGAGGGAAAGAGAATCTCAAACAGGACCCCCACTGTCAGCCCAGAGCCCCACATGCAACTCGATCTCATGTACCATGAGCCACCTAGGTGCCCCGCAATACACTCTTTAAAATAAATCTTTTTTAATGTTTATTCACTTTTGAGAGAGAGCACAGGCTTGAACCCATGAACCGTGATACCATGAACCGAGCCAAAGTCAGACACTTAACTGACTAAGCCACCCAGGTGCCTCAACTCTCTTGTAAACATAAACTTAGTTGTGGCTTAGTCACCACAAGTGTTAAGCATGCTCAGGGTATCCAATTTCTTTATAAAGGGAACAGAGAGCATTAGTTAATCAGGCAAAGTTTTTCAAGAGAACTTAACGTATTTTCTTAGATATTGCTGCACAACAAACAACTCTAAATCCCGTTGCACATCCCAGTAAGCATTTCTCTTTCCCTTAGGAGTCTGCGGATGGCTAGGGCATGGCTGATCTTGGCGGAGCACAGCTGATACAGCTGAGTTTACCTAGTTTCAGGACCCAGATTTGGTTAGATCTGTTCCATACCTCTCAGTATTTTTTGTAATCAGTAGGCTGCCTGGAGCATATCCTTCTTCTGACAAGAGTTTAGAAATTCCTAGAAGGGTTAGTGGGAACATTAGATTCCTTTTAAAGGCCTGGATTCAGAGCTGGCACACTTCAATTTGTATCCATGTTCCCATTGGCTGAAGCAAATCAGAAGGTCACTTCCAACATGGTGGGGCAGAAAGTATATACCACCATGGAGGGAGAGGAGGGGCAAGTGCCTGTTTGCTGAACAGTCATCTACCACATATGTAAAAACTGACCCTTCCTGTGGTCATCACAGTTAGGTGACTTCTCTAAAATATATGCACACTGTGCTTCTCAATACATACATCATTTATAGCCACACAAACTGTATATCCACAGATTTGTCATCAGAAAATAACATTTATTCAGAAATACAGTAAAACCTGAAGGTAAATTCATACTTACCACTCTGTTACTCTTTTTCATTTTACTTGGAACTTTGTTTTTTGTTTTTTGTTTTTTTTAAATATTTGTATTTATTTCTAGGAGAGAGAGAGAGAGAGACTGCGTGAGCAGGGGAGGGTCAGAGAGAGAGGGAGATACAGACTCCGAAACAGGCTCCAGGCTCTGTGCTGGCAGTCAGCACAGAGCCTGACGCGGGGCTCGAACCCACGAACCGCGAGATCATGACCTAAGCGAGAGTCAGACGCTTAACCGACTAAGCCACCCAGGGGCCCCTTATTTTACTTGGAACTTTGAAATGGCACTGTTCTTTCCCATCTCTCCCAAAGGTAATTAAAAGCCGAAATCTCTTTTCTCCAGTGACCTGCCAAGGTGTGCCGACATCGTTACTCCGACCTGAACCATCTTTACAGCCCAAGGATTTTTAACAATTGTGGGGTCATGGACTCTTGGCAGTTCGCTTAAGTCCATAGACCCCTTATCAGAAAACTGCTTTTAAGTGCACAAAATAAAATTACACAGGAAACTAATATATTGAAACACAGTTATCAAAATAGAGAAAAATCACATTTTAAAAGTTGAGAAATAATTGACATATAACATATTAGTTTCAGATGTACAACATAATGATTTGACATCTGTGTATATTGCAAAATGATCACAATAAGTCTAGTTAACATTCAGCACCAAACATACTACAATTTGTTTTCCTTGTGATGAGGACTTTTTTTTTTTAAGATATTGCTTTTTTTTTTTTTTTAATTTAAATTCAAGTTAGTTAACATATAATGTAATAATGATTTCAGGAATGGAATTTAGTGACTCATCACTCATATATAATACCCAGTGCTTATCCCAACAAGTGCCCTCCTTAATTCCCCCAGCCCATTTAGCCCGGACCCCCACCCAATACCCCACCAGCAACTCTCAGTTTGTTCTCTGTATTTAAGAGTCTCTTATGGTTTGTCTCCCTCTCTGTTTTTATCTTATTTTTGCTTCCCTTCCCCTGTGTTCATCTGTTTTGTTTCTTAAATTCCACATGTGAGTGAAATCACATATGTGTCTTTCTCTGACTGACTTATTTTGCTTAGCGTAATACACTCTGCTTCCATTCACATTGTTGCAGAGGGTAAGATTTCATTCTTTTTGATCGCTGAGTAATATATATACTACATCTTCTTTATCCATTCATGAGTTGATGGACGTTTGGGCTCTTTCCATACTTTGGCTATTGCCTATAGCACTGCTATCAGCATCAGGGGTGTAATGTGGCCTTTTGAAACAGCACACCTATATCCCTTGGATAAATACCTAATAGTGCAATTGCTGGGTCATAGTGTAGTTCTATTTTTAATTTTTTTGAGGAACCTCCACACTGTTTTCCAGAATGGTTGCACCAGTTTGCATTCCCACCAGCAGTGCAAAAGGGTTCCCCTTCTTCCACATCCTCACCAACATCTGTCGTTGCCTGAGTTGTTAACGTTAGCCATTCTGACAGATATGAGGTGGTATCTCATTGTGATCTTGAGTTGTATTTCGCTGATGATGAATGATGTGGAGCATCTTTTCATGTGTCTGTTAGCCATCTGGATGTTTTCTTTGGAAAAGTGTCTATTCATGTCTTTTGCCCATTTCTTCAATGGATTATTTGTTATTAGGTTGTTGAATTTGGTAAGTTCTTTATAGATTTTGGGTACAAACCCTTTATCTGTTATGTCATTTGCAAATATTTTCTCCCACTCTGTCAGTTAAGGCATTACTTTTTTTTAAATTGAAGGATGAAAGTTGGTCATATTCAAACAGGCCTCATACAGATGGTTAAAACCATCTCTTTCTTGTTAACCATCCTATTTCAGGTAATGTCCACAAGTTCTTTAGAACCATTTGAAATTTCCTTTGAGGAGGTCCACCACACCACTGTATAACAAAGGCTTGACCACACATACTGCACATATCCAGTATCTCAATGGATATCATCAACATCAAATAAATCTACCAAATCATTTAAAAAGTCTGCATGAACTGCCTTTTCATTGGCTGCCAAGTTTACCAGGAGCCCAGAGCTGTCCATATAGGGTCCATATAGGGCCCGGCGCCCTCAGGAAACATCTTGTCTACTGCTAGCTTCATCTACCCTGTGGTGCTTCAGGCATCCCTGGCCCTGTGATGAGAACTTTGAAGATCTACTCTCAGCAACTTTCAAAAATACAGTAGAGTATTATTTTTTATTCACATGTAGTTGACATACAACATTACGTTAATTTCAAGTGTACAACACAGTGATTTCACATTTGTATATATTGCAAAGTGATTACCTAAATCTAGCTACCATCTGTGTCCTGTTTATTTCATAAGTAGAAGTTTGTACCTTTTAGTCCCCTTTGCCTGTTTCACCCATTCCATTGCAGTAGAGTATTATGAATTATACTGCCCATATATTTCATCCCCTAGACATGACTTTATAACTGGAAGTTTGTACCTTTTGACTACCTACACCCATTTTGCCCACCATCAACTCCCCCACATCAGATTAATGATAGAGTACTATGTGCTCTTTATTAATACATTAAATAACAAGATATGGTAGCAAGGAGAATAATTGCCATAATTCCAAAATTATGATAAATATAAATATTTTGAGATAGATGCAATAATTAATATGAATGAAAAGTATTTATAATATCTGTTGCTGGTAATTTCAGAAAATAAAGATATTTTCTCTGTCAGAGCTCAAGGACTCTGAATTCTCTCCACAGTCCCCTAACACAACGTTTAACTTACATTACCTGAGACACAAAGGTTTTTAGTAACTTTCCTTTCCTTATGGCTGGCAATGAGAAATCTTGGCCACGGCTTGCATTCTCTCTTCTCCTTGAAGATATAGGAAAATACATGTGACACTTATGTGATTATTTGATTAATCTCTCACTAACTCCTGACATCCATGGGAGCAGGGCTATGTGTTTCTGTTTACCATTGTGTCCCCAGACCAGCCTAATGCCTGGTGCATTGTTCTGTACATATTGAATCAATAGTATTGGGGGAAAATGAAGCACCGCATAGGTATAATCATTGGTCTGCAGTGTGTGATGTTTCTGACAGTGGGCTATATTCATAAATATCTGTACACATAGGGAGAGTTATTACAAAAAATTTTATCCTTAGACCTTTATACTAAATTCTGGGTTTTTTTTAAAATGTTTATTTACTTATTTTTGAGAGAGAGAGAGAGAGAGAGAGAGAGTGAGCGAGCACAAGCAGGGGAGAGGCAGAAAGAGAGGGAAACAGAATCCGAAGCAGGCTCCAGGCTCTGAGCTGTCAGCACAGAGCCTGACATGGGGCTTAACCCATGAACCCTGAGATCATGACCTGAGCTAAAGTCGGACGCTTAACTGACTAAGCCACCTAGGTGTCCCATCAAAACTAATAAGCATTTAAAAAAATAAAATAAAAATTATTTAGAGCTTTATCGCTCTGAGATTTTCCCTGTCCAAATAACTCCTGTTGTTCTTCAAACAATAAAAGAAAACCATGTATATGTATCAGGTTAAGAAAATACAAAGTGGTTTCCAAAGACAGCTACTTGCTAAAAGATTCTTGTAATTTCTTCAGGAAAAAAGAAAAACTGTTGCATATTCCCACATAAATCACAGCATAATTGTGAATGTAGGGTTTACAGTGATGGCCTCCTCTTAAGGATATGGGTGTCCTGTCCATGCTGTCAGCATGGAGCCTGATGTAGGGCTTGATCTCATGACCCGTGAGATCATGACCTGAACCGAAATCAAAAGTCGATCATTTGACTGAAGCATCCAGGAGTCCCCATATGAGTGGGGATAGATACTGATTACATGTGCTGCTTTTCTTTTTTGTGACATTTCGTTGGCAGATGCTTTTTTCATCAGGATCTTAATGATCAGCCATACACAGTATGTAGAAGATGGAAAGCTTCAGAAAGCCAGACTCCTGTGTTGATACTCAGAAGTCTTTATGGGGGATGATCCTAATTTCCCAGGCTTCCACTGTAGGACCTGTTGGAACAGTTCATGAGCAGATCCTTTTCAGGCTGTTCTTCTTGGGTAAATAATCTCCAGGTCGCTAGTGCTGGGTTTGAACACATTCATCCTGCTGCTTCACAAGTGCATTAAGGTATCTTGAAATCATTTTTTTTTCCTTCCTTAATTACATCCTAAGAATTTTAAAGGGAAGGAAGATCCCAGGTGGATTTACTGATCTATCCATTAAAGTATTCCGAGATGATAGACTGTAACAGCTTTGATGATTTGGGAGTCAGTGTATCCAAGGTAGTATTAAAACCTTACAGTACTTGATAAATGCTAAAGTCAGCCTAATTTCTCTTAATAGTTAAAATATGACCCTTGGTTAGAAGCCCAAAAGCTTTCCCATGCCCGCCAACCTAACAATCACACTTACATTAATTTGATTCCTTCATGTAAAATGATCGTTTTTATTGCTCCCTGCCTGAAAGGTGCAAATTGCTTTCTCTCTTGGGTGTAGGCTGCTCAGCTTCCTTCTTATTAAAGAGACAGGAAATACATCTTCCATCTGAAGTATTAATGTCACTTGTAAATTTGTAGTCTAATTTGTCATTGAATTGAGCTATTCAAAGAAGATTTGAAAAACCAAGGTGTAACTTAGCACTCCAGATTGTCACACCTGAATTAAATGTTTTCCGTGACCACCTTCCTGCTGATGGAAGGGCGCAAAGTGCAGAGAGGGGGGTGAGAGAGAGGGTGAGATAGATGGGAATATATTTCATCTCACTCAGAGGGGTATGATAGAGTTGGCTGGACTCACAAGTTCATTTTTCTTCTGAGAAGGACTTTGACCTATTGACGTCAGGAAGTGAGCACTGTTTATAATCATCAATGGAAGTGGCAGTTTGGAACTCAGCACACCGCATTTAGTACATAAGGGTACTGAGACCGGACCCAGCGGAGAAAAGAGGTCATTTGTTAACAGACATTAGCTAAGAGATGAAGACCTTTTCTCACCCCTTATCAGGTCAAAACATGATAGAGATTCTACCAAAGTAGGTTAAGTATGGAAACGAAGTAATTGAGCAAAAGTTCTTTCTGTTAACTGGAATCATAGAAACTATTCTGTGTCTTCTCAGCAGACTTGAGAATAAAGAATTGAAAATACTTAAAGGTTGTAAAAATAAATTTGAAGTGATACCAGCATTCCCAGTAAAGAGCTACTTGTCACCTGCCTTAAATAATCTTGAAGGGAAAAATAAAAATACTGTAAAACAAAAGTACTAATTCCATTCAGGGTGAAATGAAGCCATTCAGCCTACTCAGTCTTTTAACCTATGTAGTCAGTGGTTATATATTGGACATATTTGAACAGGATGTAAAATCCATGATGAATTCATACTGAAAGTATTCACTCACCTGTGACCTGTTTAGGACAAACCCACGGGACTCAGCTGGCTTCTGGTTTCAGGGCCTGGGTCCCTCTGGGCCAGGATCGTGTGATGATGCCTGACTGTGCAAGGACAGCATTGCTGGCATTGTGCTGGCCCACCTTGCTCAATTTCTGGATGGCCTATCTGCTTGTGTAGATTATCAGTCTTTCGCTGCTTTTAGAGAATTGCCCATATAACAGTAAAATGTACTTGCCTTTGGTGTGTTTGGTGCCCCTGCAAAGGGAAAGAGTTAATTTCCCTTCCTGATTCTGCACTGGCTTCAGATTAGGAGATTTAGAGTAGGCATAGGACATCCGTCTACTCACAAATGGAGACAAGAGAGGTGACATACATCAAGGGTAGGGCCCACCAGTCCTGCAGTGTCAGAAGCCACATTTCCTCACGGTAGTACTAAAATAGACACAGAACAAAAAGAATGACATGTCATTATTTGTACATTTAATTCCTTTAACATGTTACGCTTTTTTTTTTTTTTTTTTAACTCATTTAATCTCCACAAGAACTCTATGAGCTAAGTCCAGGTTTTGAGGCGGATTCTCAAGATGGTCAGACAGAAGTACAGACTAATAACCAGCTCAGGGATACACCGTGGCAAAGTGGCAAGGTCAGAATTTGAACACTGACTTCCTGCCTCTAAGTTAATGCTCTTAATCACTATTTAAAACTCACAGTGAAAGAAACAAAACAAAAACAAAACAGAACAAAAAAACCTCATGGCATTGTTTTGTACCCACTCATTAATTATTACACTGAATGTTCCTTTGATTATGTATCCCTTTGATTATCAGAATCCGGAAAATTTTTTTAAACGTTTATTTATTTTGGAACAGAGAAAGCATATGAGTAGGGGGAGGGGCAGAGAGACAGAGAAAGAAAATGAATCCCAAGCAGGTTCCACACTGTCAGCACAGAGCCCGACATAGGGCTCAATCCCACGAACCATGAAATCATGACCCGAGCCAAAATCAAGAGGCAGATGCCTAACCAACTGAGCCACCTAGACACCCCAGAATCCTGACATTTTCTTTACTTAAGCAGTTTCTGCGGAAGGTGTTAAGTTAGACATTAAACCTAGAATTAGAGCTTTCTTAATCTTCGAAGCATGGATCCTGAAGGTTAAGAATTGTTCTGGCAGTGATCAGCCCTGTTATCAGATTCTATTCACTTTCTTTCCGGGATTTGAATACTAAGGTGAACATGCTTGTCTAAATTCCAAAAGTTCCATGTTTGACTTTGTGCTCTATACATGGAAAGAGAGCCTTGTTCTGTAGCAAGCAGACTGACAGGAATAAGTAAACCTGTTAACAGCTCTGTCTATTTTGAATTTCCCCGACTTGTGGAGGAGACATACGGTAACAAGAGTTATTGTTCAAATGTAGCACTGTTGCCATCTGACTTGAATCTCACTTTGCAGCCTATTAATTCAAGTAAGTCTGCGAGCAAAGCTAAGAGTACTTATTGGTTTAATGGAAAAAACACATACTTTGACAGTTCAGAAAATGGTAGTTTAGAAGAAGATCAAACACAGATACAAAGGCAGCTAATATTAAAAATTATCTTTGGATAGTTTCTTAAAGGAAGAACAATTAATTATATAAAGGCAGTATATATTTTTTGTAGCTTTTTTTAAATCAAATTTGTAGATAGCTAACATGGATGGCTAGCATATTGGTTGGCAGAATGAGGATCCAGAAAGATCTGGCTAAAATATTGTGTCCATGAAACACAATAGGGCTAAGGGAGATTCGAGTCCAGAAGAATTCTGTATAGTGTATGGCATTTTAATAGATGTTTTTTTTAACAATTGTAAGCTAATTTAAGCCTTTGCAAAATTGAATATTTATTCTATACTTTGTGCCCACTAAAGTGTTAGTGCTAAGACTACAGAAGACACCGAGATTAATGTGGTCCCTACCTTCACAGGGTTTACAGTTTAGCAGGCAAGATGGATATTAAACAAATAATCACCAAAAAAAGGTTATGAGTTTTGTGAAGAGAGGAAGTGCCAAGTCCTATGGGGACATACAGGGAGACCGAATCCACATTAGGGGTTCTGGGTTCTATAGGAACAAATAGGGAGACCTCGTCCAAATTAGGGGTCAGGGAAGAGCTGAAAGACAGGACTCAGTAGGCTAAAGAGAATGAGGGTAAAGGGGAGGGTGTTCCAGGAAGAGGGGGAAGAATATTCTAAGTCTTAGAGATGAGCAAAAGAAGAATTTAAATAGCGGCACATAGAATGGGGGTGAGGGCACCAGGGAGGAATTTGCAATTAGCCCGGGGAAGACAGTAGGAACCAACCATGAACGGTCTTCAGTATTCACGTGAAGGAAATTGTGGACCCTGGACAAGGGACAGCACAAAGCTGTTTAAAAGGTTTTAAGTGGGGGAGACCTTAATTTTACAAAACTGTCAAAAACACTGGCTCATGATTTAAATGCGGTGGTTTCTTTGACCTTTCTAGTTCTAAATTTTTCATCTTTATAGTTAAAGACTTGGATCAGCCCTTTCAGATCAAAGATCCCTCGTGTGAATTTAAGAATCTTAGAAAGAAGTATTTCTTGTCTATTCTGCTCTGATTCTTTTTTTTTTTCTTTTCAGACTTGGAATATAGATCTTGTCATGAAGCATATTTTAGTCAGTGTTCAGAGAACGTACTCTAATGGGACCCATGACACAGTTTTTTTAAGTCATTTTGTCATCATAAAGGAACTGTAGATTTACTATGGAAAAAATGTAAGTGTAGAATATGAGCAAAGAGGAGATCATAACCTGGATGCCATTGTACTAAAGCACCTGGCACATAGCTGAATGGAGGGTGCAGGCTGGTAAAACCGACCCCAAGGGAAATTGTGCTTGTTGGGGAAGGGGAATACTGGAGATACAGGAATGGTCTTCAGGTCCTGAAAAGGACTACGTGTGGAAGTTGGAACAGAAGACAGAAATGTGGTTAATGAGCAGAGGTTGCTAGAGATATGCTTTTCACCTGAGTATTGAGGAAAAGAAAACTGACAATTAGAGCTGTTCATCCAAACATGAATGAATTCCTCTCAATGCCTGTAGGTGTCCCAGTAAATTACTACATATGTTTAAGCCACCTATAGTCACTTAGGGATGTTACTGGGGAAATCCGAGCATCAGATAGAAAGTTAAATTATATGAACTTTGACTCCATAATTAAGTGTTTTATTTTGGAATCTTAGTTCACTCCATGATTTGATGAACACATAATTGATCTGAAGAATCATTTAATACCTGCCTTGAAAAAGAAAAGCAATTTAAGCTGCTAGGTGTCTTGACTTGACATCTCCATCACTCTCCTGGTTACCTGTCGTCTTGCGGGGGTATGACCACACATTAAGATCTCCTCTCCTAGTGAATGTTAAGTATACATTATCATAACTAGAGCCACCATGCTGTACATTAATTAGCTCTCTAGAACTTTATCATCATATAACTGGCATTTGGTACCCTTTGACCAATTTCCTCTTGCCCCCAGCCCCTGGTAACCCTTCTACTCTCTGTAAAATTCTCCATTTTAAAGTGAACAATTCAGTGATATGTAGCACATTCACAATGTTGTGCAGCCAACACCTCTCTCTAGTTCCAAAACATTCCCCAAACCCCTTATCCATTAAGCCATTTCTCCCCACTCCCCTTTTCCTTCCCAGCCACTGGCACCACCACTGAATCTGCCTTCTGTCTCTGGATTTATCTGTTCTGGATATTTCATATAATATGTGACCTTTTGTATTTTGCTTCTTTCACTTACCATAATATTTCTAAAGTTTGTCCAAACTGTAGCACATATCAGTATTTCATCCCTTTTCCTGGCTAAACAATATTCCACTGTAGGCATATTCCACAGTTCGTTTATGCCTTCATCTCTTGTTGGACACTGGGGCTGTTTCCACTTTGTGGCCATTGAGAATAGTGCTGCTGTACGTGTCCTTGTACAAGAGCTCGTTTTCCTTTTTTTTTTTTTTTTTTTGAATATACATACTGTAATTCTATGTTTAACTTTTTGAGGAGCCGCCGAACAGTTTTCTACAACAGTTGAACCAGTGTATATCACCACCAGCAATGTATGGGGGTTCCATTTTCTCCATATCCTTGCCAACACTTCTTATTTTTTGTTTTTTAAATCCAGCCATCCTCATGGGTGTGAAGTGGTACCTCATTGTGTTTTTTAAGGTATTATTTATCATGATAAAATATATATAACATAGAATTGGCCTTTTTAACCATTTTAACTATATAGTTCCATAGCATTAATTACACTCACCAGTTGATTTCCAAAACTATTCCCACCTCTTATCTCCAAACCTTTTTTCTCCCCCATTTCCTCCCTGCTCCCCACAGAAACTCTGTACTTCAGTATTAAGCAGTTCTTTCCTATTTCCCTCAATTCTCCTAATCCCTCATGATTGCTAATATATCTTCTGTCTCTGTGTATTTCCCTATTCTAGTTATTTCATATAAGTGGAATCATGTTAATATTTGTCCTCTTGTGTCTGGCTTATTTCCCTTCATATAAAGTTTTCAAGGTTCATGCATGCTGTGTCCATGTTGTAGCCCGTGTCAGGACTTCAGTCCTTTCATTGGCTGCACGCTTTCCATTTTGTGTATATCCCACATTCTGTTGATTCACTCATCTGTTGTTGGAACATTGGATTGTCTCCGACTTTTGACTACTGTGAATAATGCTGTAGTGAACATGGGTGTACAAGTATCAGAGTCCTTGTTTTCAATTCTTTATGGTGTATACCTACAAGTGGAATTGCTTGCTCAGACTGTCCTTCTGTATTTAACCTACCGGGTAACTTATCTGCTACTGTGGAAAACTGCTGTGCTGTTTCTACAGCTGAACCATTTTACACTTCCCATCAGCAATGTTGTAAAAGTTCTCATTTTCTCTACCACCTAACAATTATTTTCTGTGGTTTTTATTTTGTCTTTTGTTCTAGCCATCCTGGTAGATATGAAGTGGTATATCCTAGTGGGTCTGATTTGCATTTCCTTAATGGCTAATAATGTTGAACATTTTTCATGTGCTTATTAGCCATTTGTATATCTTTTGTAGAGAAATATCTACTCAAGCCCTTGGCCCATTTTTTAGCTGGATTGTTTGTCTTGGATTGAATTTTAAGAGTTCTTTGCCTATTTTGGATATCAAACCCCTATCAGATATATGAGACGCAAATATTTTCTCTCATCCCGTAGGTCATCTTTTGACTTTCTTTTTTTTTTTTTTTTTTTTNTTTTTTTTTTTTTTTTTTTTTTTTTTTTTTTTACAAATAGTTTATTGTCAAATTAGTTTCTACATCTTTTGACTTTCTTGATAAGTCTTTTTCTGCATAGAAGTTTTTAATTTTTATGAAGCCTGGCTTATTTTTGTTGTTGCTGTTGCTTGTCTCAAAGATATTTTTACTTGATAAGGCAGCAAAAAATTCCTAAAAACATCTATTTAAGAAAACAAACTGTTGTGTAATTTAGTAATGAATACAAGCTGTTCAGCTGAATACATGCAGAATAATGCAGTAGCTAAACTGAAGGCAAATCTGTATGAGGTGAGTAGTTTTGTTATCTTTTCTAAGCTTTATCTTTCTGTGAGAAGGGGTCCCATTTACCTATAAAGGATATTTTGAGATTTTTAATTAATGCTTATAAAATCTGAGAATATGCTTATAAGACTGGCAGTAAATTTTGTGAGCATACTATCTGCTTGGTAATGACATCTTTTATTTTGTTAGATTTCAATATGTTGAAAATAGTCCATTCAAATACACCTATTACATAATTCTGTTATATAATTGGATCATCATTTATTATAAAAATCAAAGCTCTGCTGCTATCTCTGTGGTTCTTATAATCAGGTATAGAGACACATGACTGAGCAGGAAGAGATCCTTATGGCTCCCATGTCAGGCTGTGCTTGCCTCGATGGTGAAAAATGGAGATCTAGATGACTCTGGAGATAGTGGTTTTTAAACTACTGCTATGACCAGGCCGTGTTTTATTCCGAATATCCCAGTTTTCTCCCTAGAGCTTCTGTGATTTGCTGGCCAGGTTTGGAGTAATACAGAAAGCCCTGCTTAGTTCAAAAACTTCCTCCAGTTGCTGTTTCTGGCATTGCTGCTCACATATCTCCTACACTTGGCAGTCCTGTTATTGCTCTGTAGGCCAAATGAGTCAATAGATAAGATTTGATTTTCGCCTAAGTATTTGTGCTGTACAAACCCATTGTTTGGTAAAATAAAAAACCTAAAATTTGGTCAGTGGCACTGTCTGTGGCCTGCAGGTGTTAATGAAATACTAGCCATATGTTCCAGATCCACCTGAGACAGATGACTGTATCCGGCTCTGTAGATTTCACTCCTTTTCTCTGCCAATAGCCTCTCAAATGTAACTCACAAAAGGCCCCAGGCAGGCAAATGTGGACAGATCAGCTCGTATCCATTGTCCTGGATAAGCCCAAAGGATAAGATTCTTGTCTCATCCCTCCTTGAGCTGGAACATGCACTTATAAATGCCAGGGCTATACCATGCCTCACTGCAAGACATCCTGAAAAAGACAACACATGGTCTTTGATCACAAAAAGTTTCAGCGATCTCAGGGAAGAGCACACCTCCACCTAGAAATGCCTAATGACTAAAAAGCAAGTTATAAACAAGTGCAGATGAGAGGATGCAAGCCCAATCTGTTTGGGACAGTGCCAACTATGTCTACTTATTGCCATTATTTCTTATGGAAAATGCATTCCAATCTGAGAGATGAGGCCTGCTAGCTAGTTGAAGTTACCTGTGAATTCTGTGGTCTCTACCACATTTTCAGAAAAAGATGCATTTAACAATAAAATTTATTTCAGGTGTTTATCGACTATATGTTTGGATTTTTTTTAACCTGGAAAATAGTAATGTGCCTTTTAATGGCATCAGCTTTTCTCAGTGTCATTTCCATTGCCATCTGGTATACCCAGTAAAGAGCACAATCACTCAGCTTAATTATTGCCACTGTGTGAAAGCTTACATCTTTATGGTATATGAGCCAGCCTGTACCATTGTCTCTAAGTAGAGATGCCCATTCGTAGTCCACTCTCCATACCTATTTACGAGACCATGTGATAAACCATAGATAGAACTGTACAGATTTTGACTGTTTTCCCCTGAAGTTTTGACTTACACCTCATTGCCACATGAGTAAGTTAGCAGTATTAAACCTGGGGTTTCTACACATAGAAGGTTTGTCCTGTGGACTGTCAGTTTGCACAGGCAGTTTCTCCTGTCTCACCTGCAGAGCAGCATACCTGTTTTAGTGATGCAATCTTCCGGAGAAGGTAGATACATTTACCAAAAGCTTACTCGGTGGAGGAAAGGGCACTGCCTTCTGATTTTCAGCAGTCTTTTGGCTGATTACCTGTCATGGTTCTATTTTCAGTCAGGCACCAGGTAAGTAAATATACCTTCCTTATATAAATGAGCCGTCCACAAAAGTCTTTTTGTGCTGTTTAACTATCTTAAAGTTTCATTGGAGAACTATAGGAAAAAGAAAAAGGACAGATTTAATGTAGCATTTTTTTAAATGCCAGTGGTTGTGTGAAATGAAAAATACTGGCAATTCATTGTTTCAGAAAATAAATTCTGACACCTAAAGATAAGTATCAAGCTTCAATAACTTTCTGGAACATTCTTTCGAAGCAAACACTTCAGATATATACCAGTGTCCAGGATAGATTTCCCAGTATATTGTCTACAACAGATCTTAAATATTGCAAACTAACAGAAGTTGTTGCATAATTTTTTCTGTAATTAGACAAGAACATTCTTACTGCTGGTCTGCAAACACTTCATAAAGATAGCTGCTGCTTAAGATACTTCTCAGTTAGCAGCCGTTGAGTGGTGAACTCCATTCTTCGTTTTCTGTAATGTAATTGTATCACCCTAAAATCCAGTGGTTTTCTCATATACGGTCCAGGGTTGAAAGGTCCAAGGCCAGTAGGACAGCCCTGCCATCCTCACAGGCTGCTTCCGTCTGTGGGTCCGAGGAGTTGTTAGAGCTCTTCCCATTTCCCTGCCAGTAGGAGAAAGAGAGGGGAGAATACATCCCTTCCCTTCTAAGGGCACTGGTACAAAGTGGCATACATCTCCTGTGCTTGTATCCAGACTTAGTCACATGTCCCCATCAAGCTGCAGAAAAGGCTAGGAAAGATCCTTAGATGGGTACCCATGAACCCACTTGAAATTCAGGAAGAAGTTATAGAGTCATGTATCCATGACCACATCCAGTTTTAGAGCGCTTCTGTTACCCCAAGAAGTTCCCTCATCCTCCTCCGTAGTCCGTCCCCATCCCACTCCACTCAGTCACCTGTAATCCACTTTTGTTGTTATATTTTTGCATTCTCCAGAAATTTCATATGCAGGAAGTCGTCTAATGTATAGTCTTTGGTACTTGCCTTCTTTCACTTAGTGTGAGGATTTTGAGGTTCATCTCTGCCATTGCACATATCAGTTGTTCCTTTTTGTTGCACAGTAGTATTCTGCTATATGGATAGCCCACATTTTGTTGATCTCTTCACTAGTTGGTGGATTTTTTTTTACTTGTTTCTGGTGTTTAGCTACTATGAATAATATTCCTATGAACATTTCCATACAAGTTTTTGGGTGAACATATGTTTTCATTTTTCTTGGGTGGATGCCTAGGAGTGGAATTGCTGAGTTGTGTAGTAAGCTTATGTTTAATTTCTTAAGAAACTGCCAAACTTTGCCAAAGTGGCAGTTTTTACATTCCCACCAACAGTATACAAGGATTCCAATTTGTCCATCTCCTCAACAACCCTGGATGATGTTAGTCTTTTTCATTATAACTGTTCCAGTGGGGATATAGTAATCTCTCTTTTGAATGGCTGGGTTTTTTTACATTTTCCTAATGATATTGAACATCTTTTCAGGTACTTATTAGCCAATCCATTTGTTTATCTTCTTTGGTAAAATGTCTGTTCAAAGCTTTTGCCCATTTTTAATGGGATTGAAGACAAATATGTCTTCTTGTTGAGTCATGGTAGTTCTTTCTATGTTTGGGCCTAAGTCCTTTATCAGATAAATGATTTATAAATGCATTCTCCCAATCTGCAGCTTTCCTTTTTGTGTTCTTAATGATGTCTTGTCTTTTCTTTCTTTTTTTGCCTGGTTGTTTCTTTAATTGAATGCAGACCTATTCAGAGAATTAACGATGGCTTTTGAAGAGCAAAAGTTTTATACTTACTGATTTTTTTTCTTTCATGGATTATGCTTTTTGCATCCTAGCTAAGAAATCTTTGCCTAATCCAAGTCACAGCGATTTTCTTCTAAACATTTTTTAGTGTTAGCTCTTACATTTAGGTCTGTGATTCATTGCGGGGGTGGGGGTGGGGGGGCGGGGTTGGTGAAATAGGATTCTACATACATTTTTTGCATAGCAATTTCCAATTATCCTAGCACCGTTTGTTGAAAATACTATTGAATATACTTGGTATCTGGTCAAACAATAGTTGACCACACATATAAGGGTTTATTTCTGGACTCTAAATTGATCTGTATAACTGTCCTCACCTGGCTAGATTTTTAAGACTGTCACCATGGGGCGCCTGGGTGGTTCAGTCATTTAAACATCCAACTCTTGGTTTTAGCTCAGGTCATGATCTCAGAGTGCATGAGTTCGAACCCCACATCGGGCTCTGTGCTGCCAGTGCAGAGCCTGCTTGGGATTCTTTCTCCCTCTCTCTCTCTGCCACTCCCCTGCTCATGTTTTCTCTCTCTCTCTCAAAATAAACAAATAGTAATAATAAAAAAACTTTCACGTCTATATATCTGAACTTACCTTCTTGCTTTGCCATCTAATCAAGTCAGTGATGGGACCTCATAATACTTACACATCACTGAAAATTGTGACGCAGGCGCTAAAGAGGTCAGATGGAAATCCAGAAGGAAAAAAGGCCAAAACCAAAAAGAGAATTCTAGTCACAAAAATGTACTATTTATTTTATTAAAGTACAGGTTAACTCTTAAAATAGGTGCTCGTGCCTGCCTTCTGGGGAGGGAGTGCTGAGCAGGTGAGTCATACAGCACTCGTGTGTACAGTACGTGCGGACAGCACCCACCTCCCCCTGCCACCCTGGACCCCTGTTCTTTCTTTCCCCTTACTTCACTGCATTTCTATAGGCACTTGGTTTTATTTGAATGATTCATATTTAGGGGGAAAATGAAAACACCCTTAAAATTTGTTTCAGCTCCTCCCACAAGGAAAAAAATAAATGAAGAAGGCAGATGTAAACGACAACAAAAAAGTACTAGTTAACAAAGAGACCTAAACAGACAGTGGCTTAAACAGAGTAGATCTTCATTTTCCTCTTGAGTATCAGTCTGAGTGTGTGCGGTCCACATTGGCGGTGATCACTATGTCGAAATCCACAAACCAGACTCGGGATTCCTGTCTTGTTGCTGTACCGTCATTAGGGATGTTGTCCTCACGTTCGTGGTCAAATATACTCACCACCACATTTTCTAGGTCTATATTCAAGTTGGAGGAAAGGATGAAAATTGGAATTGGAGAGCATACTTCTTCCTTTGAAGGAAGTTTCACAGATCAATTCTACTGATTCCGTTGGCCAAAACTTTTTACTGGCCATAGCTAGATGCAAAGAAGACTAGGAAGCATAATTTTAGCTGAAGGCTATGCACCTAGCTTAAAAATGTATTCCTAAAAAATAAGGGTAGAGCACATAGTTAGAGGCAATTAGCAAGTGATACATTTGTTATGCATAGTTATATTCCATATAGTTTTTAATTTATATATATTAATATATATTATATATAATATATTACATATAGTTCTATTTATATATATATCAGAAGGTGAACATTGAGTAGCTACATTTGAGGTACTATTGGGAGATTGTGAAGGTTGCCCTCCGTGAGATTTCCAGAAATTATTGGTGGTGGGAGAAGCAGGCATGTTTTATGTCTTAAAAAATTTGTTCCAGGGACACCTGGGTGGCTTGGTTAAGCAACTGACTCTTGCTTGTGGCTCAGGCCATGAGCTCACGGTTGGTGGGCTGGAACCCAGTGTCGAGGTGTGTACTGACAGCCTGGAGCCTGCTTGAGATTCTCTCTCTTGCCCCTCCCCTGCTCACTCACGTGGGCTCTGTCTCTCTCGAAAGAAAGAAAGAGAGAGAGAGAAAGAGGGAAGAAAGGGAGGTGGGGAGGGAGGGAGGAAGACAGGAAGGAACTTAAAACAAATTTTAGCTCCCAAACTAAAGTGCTGTTTCTGTTTATTAAACACAACCACTGAAAGATCTGAGCTGCACCATTTATAATTTTTTGAGCTGTCTTGTTTGGTAATTCTTAAAAACAAAACAAAACATTGATTTATCTGCCTCATTCATTTTAATTTTTATAGGCATAGTCTCCATTCTCCTATTTTATGACTGATAAAATCTTTTTTTTTTTAAGTTTATTTATTTTTATTTTGAGAGAGAGAGGTAGGGGCAGAGAGAGATGGAGAGAGAAAATCCCAAGCAGTTTCCTCGCTGCCAGTACAGAGCCCAGCACAGAGTTTGAACCCACAGTCTGTGAGATCATGACCTGAGCCAAGACCAACAGTCAGCCACTTTAACCACTGAACCACCTAGGCACCCCAGCCGCTGATGGCCTTCGGATGCCCTATCTTAAACATGAGTTGAGGTATGGTGGAAGCAGCCGGATGTTTAAGATACTTTTGTGATTCTTTCTTTTAAACTCCCCATTTTTGCATATGTAATATGAAGCAAATGAGGAAACATTGCTCTAATGGCTTAACAGGGAAGGAGAAAGAAACAATTTCTGAGTGGAGAAATCTTGTTTGTGGAAAAGTAGATCAAGACTGTAATCAAAAGTTTGTGTTATTGCATCTGACTCGAAGATCCCCAACATTTTTTTTTTTTTCTTTTTGCCACGTTGTGGCTTTCCTTCTGGAGTTGTAAGTGGAACACAACACTCGTACCCATTTACACTGTGCAATAGATACTGTTACAGAGAACACACCAGAGGCTTTCTCACTATTAAGCAGATAACACTTTGTGGATGTCTGATCTATGGAGAAACCCCTATAGCTTTACCTGCTGATGCCGTCTGGCTTGTTGGAGAATAAATTTTGCATGGTTGTTTTTGTTTCCCCCCCAAAACAAAAACAGACAAACAAAAGACAGTTATTGAGTCCCTGTCATGTGCCAGGGATAGTGGGATAAATTGTCTATATTAAGAAATATAATTGTTTGGCCTTAGAGAACATGTTGAATATCCTGAAATGTTGAAGTTTGAATAATAGCAAGAGATGATAAGGGGCTTTTATAATATAGAACTCTGTTATGAAATAATTGTGTTTGTGAAAGAGCCCAAATTGTGTTTGTGTAAAGGCTTAAGTGTGTGTCCCAGGTTTGTCACTCATCAGGTAACCATGGACTGGCCTCAGTTTCTTCCTCTTTAAAATGAGGGGATTCATTGTACGCTTTCTACGGTCTTCTTTGTCGCTATGCTTCTCTAGCTCTTGATATTTATGATGTTTATGTTATGTACAGAATATATTGTGTTATATATTATTTTGAGTTTATGACTCTACGATTCTGTGTTTTGTTTGTTTTGTTTCAAATGTTTATTTATTTTTGAGAGAGCTTTGAGAGAGACCACAAGCAGAGGAGGGACAGAGAGAGAGAGAGAAAGAGAGAGAGAAACAGAGAATCCGTTCCAATTTTATGTGCTGTATATGTGCTGTATATGTGCTGCCGAAGTGAGCACGAGAAACAGAGAATCTGGAGTAGGATTCAGGCTCTGAGCTGTCAGCACAGAGCCCGATATGGGGCTCAGACCCACAAACCATGAGATCATGACTTGAGCCGAAGTTGGACGCTCAACTGACTGAGCCACCCAGGTGCCCTCATGATTCTATAGTTTTGATTTTCTGTAATCTATAGTTCTAGTGTATCCATTGCAAACCACTCTGAAACATAGTGTCTTAAAACAATGACCATTATGCTCAAGGATTCTGTGTGTCAAGAATTGAGACAAGACCTAGTGGGCATGGCTTTGTCTCTGTATCATAACATTATGGGGCCCCATCTGGAAAGACTCAAACAGCCGGAGAAGACATGAAAGACTATATGGCTGGAATTATATGAAGGTGCTTCACTCTTATGTCAGGTGCCTAGAATGGAATGTCTCAAATGTAGGGCTCAGCTGGGATTGTTGCATAAAAAACCTGCTTTGGATTTTCAGTTTGGCTTTCACAGCACAGTGACCTGAGCGTCTTACGTGGCCACCCAGGCTTCCAGGAGCTAGTGTGTTCTAAGAGAAAGATTTTATCTTAGGGGGTGATTGAAAGCTTTTAGTAGAATAAAAAAATTTAAGAGGTGACTAGGTAGCTCAGTCGGTCAAGCGTCTGACTCTGGATTTCAGCTCAGGTCATGATCTCACGGTTCATGAGTTTGAGCCCCTCATCAGGCTGTCAGTGTAGAGCCTGCTTGGGATTCATCCTTTTTCCCTCTCTCTGTCCCTCCCCAGCTTGCTCGCTCTCTTGCTCTCTCTCTCTCTCTCTCTCTCTAAACTTAAAAAATTTTTTTAAATAAAAAATTTAAGAATTATTTTTAATATAAATACATGAAAAATGTTAAGGATAAAGTAAGTGGAGTTACAAAAGTTTGCATGAGGCTACCAGGACACGAAAACTATCATTTGCTGAGCGTATTCTGTATGGTAGGTGTTGTTCTGCAAGTACTTTTGTGGATTATCTCATTTATTCTTCACAACGTTCCGCAGAAACTAAGCAGGGCTTAGTGAGGTTAAGCAGCTTGTCCAGGTCATAATGCTGATAAGCGGCTGAGCCTCCGACTCAAAACAGATCCAACTCCAGAATTTGTGGCTTTAGCCACTGTTGTGTGCTGAATTGTGTCCTCCCTCCCTAATTCACATGTTGAAGTCCTAAGCCCTCCTGCCTCACAGTATGGCTCTATTTGGAGACAGGGTGTTTAGGTAATTAAGGTTATATGAAGTCATTGGAATGGGTCCAATGGATGGGTGTTCTTAAAAGAAGAGATTAGGACATGGCCAGGCCCAGAGTGAAGACCGGGTGAGGACACAGAGAGATGGCCATCCATATATAGACCCAGGACGGAGGCCTCCAAAGAAACAACCGCGCTAACACCTTGATCTTGGTCTTCCAGCCTTCCCAACCGTGAGAAATACATTTCTATTGTTTAAGCACCCCCACCCCACCCCACCCCCCACCACCCTGTGGTACTTTGTTATGGCGGCCCTTTGCAAAGACTAGTATTACCACTAATGATACTATAGTAATGTGTGTTTTTATTGTTCTTTAATTTCTCACTCTGTCCTTTTTAAAATTGAGATATTATTGGCATATAACACTGTTCATTTTAGGTGTAGTACCGCATACTGATTTGATCTATGTATATATTGTGAAATGGTCACCACCAGATGTTTACATCCATCACCACACACAGTAACAGATTTTGTTCTTGTGGTGAGGTGTTTGTATCAGCCTCTTTTCAGGCTGTTTTTCAGATTGTCCTGTCCCTTACAAAGATATTGTCAACAAAATCCATAATAATGTATTTCTTCTCTAGGTATATTAGTTTCATCTGTTTTTATATCAAACTCCAAACTCTTTCTCACCATTATCACTTGGTGAGGAATATAATGAAGATGTATGTATAGGGGCTCCTGGATGGCTCAGTTGGTTAAGCATCCGACTTCTGCTCAGGTCCTGATTTTACAGTTTATGGGTTTGAGCCCTATGTCGGGCTTTGTGCTGACAATGCAGAGCCCGGAGCCTGCTTTGGATTCTGTGTCTCCCTCTTTATGCCCCTCCCCTGCTCACACTCTATCACTCTCTCTCACTCTCTCTCAAAAATAAACATTAAAAAAAGTTTTCTAAAAAAGATGTATAATTCTTCAAGGTAAAAATGCATTCTCTTAGGCATACTCTTACCTATAAGATAAAATTAGAGTTCTTCCCTTTTTTGCAATGTAAGCATCAGTAGCCCCTAAGGGCATTATTTTCTGCAAAGGTCAAGGTTTAATTAAGATTATTTCAGAGTGGGGCGCCTGGGTGGCTTAGTCGGGTAAGCGTCCGACTTTTCGCTTAGGTCATGATCTCGCGGTTCGTGGGTTCGAGCCCCGCGTCGGGCTCTGTGCTGACTGCCAGCTCGGAGCCTGGAGCCTATTTCAGAGTCTGTATCTCCCTCTCTTTCTGACCCTCCCCTGCTCATGCTGTCTCTCTCTCTCTCTCTCTCTCTCTCCCCTAGAAATAAATAAAAATATTTAAAAAAAAAGATTATTTCAGAGTAATCCAGAAATCAACATGAAAATTTCTGGTCTTAACAGCTAGTTATCAGCTGCTAAGAACTGTTCAAATATTGGAACTGGAAATTAGACTTCATCAAAAGAGCATTTATCTCATGATTCATAATCCATCGCGTCTAAATTTTTTGTCTTATTTTATATATATATCAGTCTTGTCTCCCCAGTGAGCTTCCTAAAGATGCATCCTTTTGAATCATCTGGTTGATAAAATGGAAAGCAATGCTTGTTGCAGGTGGGCACTAAATGCCTCTTAAAGTGAATTTCAGATTTAGATTTCTTGGGTGTATTTTCCCCCTAAGCCCCACAGTTGAAACACTATTGAAATCAATATGGGAAAGACATTTATTTTTAGTACTTGCATGTTCTATTGCATTTATTCTGCCTTTCAGGGTTTTTTTGTTTGTTTGTTTGTTTGTTTGTTTGTTTGTTTGTTTTTGAGAGACAGAAAGTACAAGCGAGGGAGGGCCAGAGAGAGAAGGGAGAGAGAGAATCCCAAGCAAGCCCCACACTGCCAGCACAGAGCCAGACGCTGGGCTCAAACCCACGAACCATGAGATCATGACCTGAGCCAGTTTGATGTTTAACTGACTGAGCCACCGAGGCGCCCCTGCCTTTCGGTTTTTAAAACTATCTTTTCCTGACGTGCTTTTCAGAGAGTGGCGCTCTCTCCCAGCACTGCAGTTTTACCAGTTTAGGAACACAACCCACTCATGTATTAGGAGAGAAGTATTTCTAAATAAGGACCAGAAGGAAGTTGATCATTTTGTGAGATATTCTCAGTCTCCTCCAGCTGAAAAAACTAATGACAACATTATTCCTAGAATCGGAACGCATGCATATTAGTCACGTTTCCAGTATACGAAAACTCTTCATTTTCTGCTAAGGAAATTCACTGTAGTGGTTAGAAGTATGGACTCTCTCTGGGTTCAAATCCTTTCTGTGCCGCTTACCAGCTGTGTGGTAAAGCACCTGAGCCTTACTCTACTTCAGTTTCCTGTTCTGTAAGATGTGGACAATAAGAGACAATGTCTGTGGAGTTAGGAGAACAAAATAAGGTAAAACACATTATTTGCCTCAGCAGCACTTGGCACGTGGGACACACACAGCAGACGCTAGCCATTATCATTACCTTTGCCTTTGGTTATTTGGATATTAGAAACAAATCTCCTTTACGGTGGATGTGTTTGTGTAAAGCACGGTAAGTAGTCACTGAATGTTTCTCAGACAACAGTTAAGTGCATGTGGAGCCTTTATGGAATAGGTGATTGTTTTTTCAATGACAGTGGCAGGTTTGAAAGAGTTGATTTATTGTAAGGATATGGTACCTCTAAATGATTTTCACAGCTAAGTTCTGCACAGTTTTTTAAAAATATTTATTTTTGAGAGAGAGAAAGATAGAGTTTGAGTGGGGGAGGGGCAGAGAGAGAGAGAGAGAGAGAAGGCGGGGGGGGGGGGAAACAGAATCCAAAGCAAGCTGCAGGCTCTGAGTTGTCAGCACAGAGCTTGACGTGGGGCTCAAACTCATGAACCGTGAGATCATGACCTGAGCTGAAGTGGGGCACTTAACTGACTGAACCACCCAGGAGCCCCTAAATCCTGCACAATTTTAAAGTTCTAGAACCTTCCCAGTAAACAAGACCTAAATGCCTTAGCCTTCGTGCCATGTCCGAATAAATGACACATAGTCGTATTACCTAATAACGCTAATCATTTGAGTGCATCCTACATAAACAAAGACTCAGAAGTCTGCTGTATAGTTGACCCTTTGTCAAGGAAAATATTTAGTCAAAACTTACATTACCAGGTGGTTTCACTGGGAGTTGCAATCCTGACTGAGCTCTGACTCACACCTGAGTCAGAGGTACCTAAGGCTTGTAAGGGGTTCACTTTCAAACTACAGGACAGTCCAGTTAGTTTAATAAGAAAAGTACAAAATACTATGGGAGTCTGGAAAAGAGGAAAGAGCATTTTTCTCATTGCAGAATCAGGAAGTAGGGATTTATGGAGGAAAAATGGCATTGATGGGGAACTCTAAAGGGTGATTTTGGTTCCTGCTTCCCAGAAAATTGAGGGTAGTCAAATGCTGCTTTGCGTACACTTTTCTACTCCTAACATACCTTACTTTCTCCAGGCTCAGAAAATGACCTGTTTCCCTGCTGTTCAACATTAATTGTTTCAAACTTGCTCTCAGTGTGGTCCCTGTCCGTCTTCCCCAGAGCCTTGCACCAAGGGGTAATCTCTGGCAAAACAGTGTCAGCGTCTCTCCTGGTGACTCACGATGTCTTTCTTAATTTAAGAAAAACTAGTCAGAAAGTTCTTGGGCCCCTCATGGTGTCATCAGCTCTCTGTTTCTCCCCTTCCCTTAAAGACAAACTCTATAAATGAAGAGTTTATACTTGTCTCAACTTTCTCTGCACACTTAGAGCAAAATTCTTGTTTTTCTGGGGTGCCTGGGTGGCTCAGTAGCTTAAGTGTCCAACTCTTGGTTTCGGCTCAGGTCATGATCTCACGGTTCATGGGTTCAAGCCCCGCACTGGGCTCTGTGCACACAGCCTGGAGCCTGCTCATGATTCTGTCTCCCTCTCTTTCGATCCCTTGCCCACTTGCTATCTATCTCTCGCACAAAGTAAATAAATAAAGACTTTTTTAATTGTGAGAAAAATCCTTCTTTTTATGAACTGTTTCAAAAACAGAATTATGGAATGAACACCCAAGTATCTATGCCCAAATTAATAAATATTAATGTTTTGCCGTATTTGAGATCATTTTTTTTAAAGAAATGAAACAATGCCAATAAAGTTAAAAATTCATTTGCCTTAACTCACTTTATACTCTTTCTCCAGAATTTTCTCTGGCCCTCCCCAATTGGTACATACTGATCCCATTATTGTTTGAATACTTTTAGTACATTATAATAAGAGCTGATGGTTCTGTGGTATTTACTGTGTGTCAGGGACTGTGCTGAGCACTTGGCATACATTGTATTGGGGTTCTCCAGAGAGACCTAAAATCAATCAGATATATAAAGAAGAGAGAGATTTTTTGTTTTTTTAAGGAATTGGCTCACCTGGTTGTTGAAGCTGGCAAGTCTGAAGTCTATAGGGCAGGCTGGCAGGCTGAAAATTGAGGCCAGAGTTAATGTTGCAGTCTTGAGTATGAATCCTGCAGGATTTCAGCTAAAAGTCAAGCAGGACTTGTACATTGCTGTCTTGAGAATTCTTTCTCTTTTGGGAAACCTGTCTTTATTTACTCTTTTTTATTTTTAATTTTTCCAATGTTTATTGATTTTTGAGTGGGAGAGGAACAGAGAGAGAGGGAGACAGAATCTGAAGCAGTCTCCAGGCTCTGAGTTGTCAGCACAGAGCCCAACATGGGGCTTGAACCCGCCAACCACAAGATCATGACCTGAGCCAAAGTTGGAGCTTAACCAACTTAGCCACCCAGCCGCCTGTGCTAAGTCTTTACCCTTAAAGCCTTCAACTGACTGGCTCATTTTCATAATGGATTGTCTTCTTTCTACTAGTTTATATAGGTATTTATATATTGATCCTTTACTGGTTATATTTGTTACACATATCTTTCAGTTTTTTCTTACCTGTGAACTTAGGGTGCTTTTTAAAAAAAGTGTTTATTGTGCTCAGAGCACAAGCAGGGGAGGTACAGAGAGAGATGGAGACACAGAATGTGAAACAGGTTCCAGGCTCTGAGCTGTCAGCACAGAGCCTGATGCAGGACTCAAACCCACAAACTGTGAGATCGTGACCTGAGCTAAAGTCGGACACTTTACCCACTGAGCCACCCAAGTGCCCTCTATGAACTTTGTTTATGGTGTGTTTCTGTTTGCCAAAATTTCTAATTTTAATGAGTTATTATCAATCTTCATCCACTCATTCATTCAGTAAATATTTATTGAGTACTCTGCTAGGCACTTTCATACTCTGGGAACATGCCAGTAAATAGAAGAGGGAGGAGTCCTTGCTCTCATACAACTTACATTCACATGAAGACAGGCAGTAAATGCACTAAGCAACACTATATAGTATATGACAGAATGGTGTGGAAGAAACAGAACAAAGTCAGGAGAGTCAGTGGTACCAGGAGGGGCACAGTGCCGGGGGTCAGGGTAGGTTTCACTGAATAGGTCCATTTGAGCAAAGACTTGACTGGGGCCAGGAGGTGACCCCCTGGCTCTCTAGAACGGAGAGTGTTGCAGGACAGGAGACAGCAAGCGGAGGGGCCTAGGCCGGAGCAGGACTGGAGCGCTGGAGAACAGCCCGCACTGAAGTTTGGTGAGCTGGGGCGAAAAGCGTGACGAGCTAGAGGAAACCGCGGGGGAAGAGAGCCAGGCGGAGCAGCGCCTTACGGCCCATGCCATTTGGTTTCTATTTTTGTTTTATGAATTGTGCCTTTGGGTTCTTATTTTAAATTTCTTCCTTACCCAGAAGTCATAGACAATTAAAATGAAGATGGTGGTTAATATTTATTAAGTATTTACTGTGCGTGTGCCAGGCGCTTTTTAAACACTGATTTTTGTAGATTTTCATAGAGGTGATATTTTTAAAAATATTGATTGATTGATTTTTGAGAGAGAGAGAGAGAGCCCTGTTGGGGGCGGGGGGCGCACAGGGCAGAGACGAGAGAGAATCCCAAGCAGGCTCTTTGCAGCCAGTGCAGAGCCTGACCTGAGGCTCCATCCCACAAACCGTGAGAGCATGGCCTGAGCCAAAATCCAGAGAGTCAGTAGTACTAGGAGGGGCACAGTGTGGGGGGTAGTACTAGTATCCAGAGAGCCAAAATCAGCTTAACCGACTGAGCCTCCAACACGCCCCAATGAAAATGTTCTATATATAAAATTTTCAAAATATTTGCCTAATTTAAGCTATTCATTTCACAAATTATTTCTTTTATATCCCTCTTTTTGATAGCCTGTTGTCTGCTCTTTCTTTCCTTATCGATTTGTAATAACATGTTTTATACCAAGTCCCATATACATGGGCCTGTGTCTGGGCCCTTTCATTCTGTTCTGTTGGTCTATGTGTCCATCCTTGAGCTGATAATGACACAATTTCAAATAGCGAAACTTACTCTAAATCTTTGATATCTAGAACAAATGCCTCTTCTTTTATATTTCTTTAAAATTTGTTTGACTTTTCTTGGTCCTTTGCTCTTCAGTATGAATTTTTTGGATCAACTTATTGAGGCTCATATGAACAAATCCTTTGGGATGTTGAGTGAAATTGTGTTGAATTTATAAGTGAATTTTTTTTTCTTACAAATAGTTTATTGTCAAGTTGGTTATAAGTGAATTTTGGAAGAATTGATGTATCAGTGCTATTGGGAGTCCTTCCACTATTTCGTTTAGGTTTATTTCCAGAGACCTTATAATTTTTGTGGCAAGAAGAAATGGGCTTTGTTTTTACTTACATTTTTTATTTGGTTGTTGCTACTGTATAGACATCTATCGATTTTATAAATGGATCTTGTGTTTTAACAAACTTGTTAAAAGTCTCTAAATCGTTTCGTTTCATTATCCATAAATTTCTTTTAGATGCCTCTAATTAAATTATTAATCATCTGTAAATGACAGAATTTTTTTGCCTTCCTCCCTAATTTCTAAACTCTGTATTTATTTTTCTCTCATCTGTTTCATCAATCAGAATGTCAACAATAGTTATTACCAGAGCCATAATAACACACATCCTTCTCCTGTCTCTGGTTTTAAAGGGCCTGTTGTTCAGGATTCACCATTAAATGTTATGTTTGCTCCAGGTCTTAGATCGATAGCTTTTGTTGGGTTTAAAACAATCATTTCCATTCCTAATGTGCTACGTTTTAAAAATAAATGAGTGGGTGTTTAATGTTATCAATTGCTTTTGTGCATCTGTATAGACAATTTTATGATTTATCTTCTTTAATAAGTGAATGTCAGGAATATTTTTCTTATTTAATAATATTTTAAATAATTAATCAAGTGACCTGGCTCGAAATCCAGACTGTAAAACTGACCCTATCCTCCAAACCTACTCTTCGTCCTCACTTCCCATTTTTAAAGAATGATACCATCCAGCCGAGAAACCTAGGCTTGCTCACATCTACTCGGTGACCAAGCCCTGTCTGTTTTCTGCTTCTTAACATTTGTCCCTCACGTCTCTATTCTTGCCTGCTTGCTTAATCTTTCTCCATATTCCCGCCAGCACATGTTCAAAACCCTTCAGCGACTCCCTGAGCCATAGTACCTAGGAGTCTGTGTTCTTTACTTTCCCCCGAGAAGGCCCTTCAGCAGCCGGCCCTTCTCCTACCCTGTGGCTCTGTCTCCTTATACCTCACTTCCCACTGATTCCCCTGCACATCAGTCATTCCGTGGGGGCTTTGTAGCATGCCTGTCTTTGTCCACCTGCCTAGAACTTATTTATTTGTCTAGGCCCAAGCCTTAACCTGCTTCTGTGATACTGGTAAAACACACACACACGTATGTATGCATGTACGTATGTATGTATACATACATATGTGTGTGTGTGTGTATATATATGTATGTGTGTATATATATATACATATATATGTGTGTATATATATATACATATATATGTGTGTATATATATATACATATATATGTGTATATATATATACACATTGACTAAGTTTTTGTGCTTTGGTTAGAATAGAAATTAAAAATTTAGGACATTAATTTCTACTGAATTTAAAGCAAAATTTAGTGACCTTGATTTTGTCATTGTTGAGTAATAATTAACTTGGTACTTGTTTTTCTTTACTTTCCATGTTTAGGAGGATACAAGGAAAATGTGTCTCAGAGAACTATGATCTAAAAATTAGGGCCGCCTGGGTGGCTCAGTCAGTTGAGCATCCGACTTCAGCTCAGGTTACGATCTCGCAGCTCATGAGTTCAGGCCCAGCTTTAGGCTCTACACTTACAGCTCAGAGCCTGGAGCCTCCTTTGGATTCTGTGTCTCCCTTCTCTCTCCCCCTCCCTCACTCATGCTCTATCTGTCTCTCAAAAATAAATAAACATTAAAAAATGGAAATATAAGGTAATACATTTATAATGGGCTGTTTATAGCATGGACATTAGGAAACAAGACCAATTTACTATATATAAGCCTTATGTCTAACTTTTATTGAAAGATTTCCCCATGGTATATCTGAGTATAGGTGAAAATTGGTTATGTTAATATGTGAGGTTGATGGTAGCTATTAAGTATCTGATTATAGTAGTAGATGCTGGAGCATCAAGGATAGAATTAGGTTTCTAAACCAGTGTTTTACACAGGTAAAAAGGACTTAAACCAGAATTTATTGTAGCACTGTCATAATGATACCCAAACATGTTAATGATAGATGCATTAAAAACCACTTTTTAGGGGTGCCTGGGTGGCTCAGTCGGTTAAGCGTCTGACTTTGGCTCAGGTTGTGATCTCACGGTTCGTGGGTTCAAGCCCCACATCGGGCTCTGTGCTGACAGCCAGCTCAGAGCCTGGAGCCTGTTTCAGATTCTGTGTCTCCCTCTCTCTCTGACCCTCCCCTGCTCATGCTGTCTCTCTCTCTCTCTCTCTCTTTCTCTCTCTCTCTCAGTCTCTCAGAAATAAAACATAAAAAATTTAATTTAAAAAACCCTTTTTATTATGGATTTTATCAAACACACACAAAAGTAGGGAGAAGAGCACCATAATTTCCATGTACTCCTCACCCAGCTTCAATAACCATCAGTCTCTTGCTTTTCTTGTTTCATTTCTTCTCCAACTTTTTTTTGCTCAAGTGTTAAATAAAAATTTGAGACCTCTCATTTCACTCATAAATAGTTAGGTATATAGCTTAACCAATAAGGACTTTAAAGTTATAGCCATAATATTGATATCCTACCTACTAAAATTAACAATAATCTGATGGCACATTGTTTGAAATTCAAAAGAATATGAAACACCCAAAGTCCAATTAAAGAAATTAATCAGATTCCAGGGAATAGTTTGGTGTTTCTTTTAATCCCCAAGTTTAGTAGGATTTTTATTGTTGTTTTTATTTTAACTAGAAACATTTAAAAATCATCCCACCATTGTACCTTTTTTAAAACAATGGCAAAATAATTGGGGCGCCTGAGTGGCTTAGTCATTTAAGCACCTGACTCTTGATTTCAGCTCAGGTTGTGATCTCACAGTTTGTGGGTTTGAGCCCCACTGACCATGCAGAGCCTGCTTAGGATTCTCTATCTCCCTCTCTCTCTGCCCCTCCCTTGCTTGCACTGTCTCAAAAATAAAATAAATTTTTTTTAACGTTTATTTTATTTTTGAGACAGAGAGGGACCGAGCTTGAGTCGGGGAGGAGCAGGGAGAGGGACTCACAGAATCTGAAGCAGACTCCAGGCTCTGAGCTATCAGCACAGAGTGTGACACGGGGCTCAAACCCATGGACCGCGAGATCATTACTTGAGCCGAAGTCGGCTGCCCAGCCGACTGAGCCACCCAAGCGCCCCTCAAAAATAAATAAACTTTTTTTAAAAATGACAAAGTAAGTAATGTGGCTGCTCTTAATACCTACTTTTATTTATTTTCAGGGTCCTTCACAGTATACTGGCTCGGGCTCTGAGTGGTTGGAGTGAATATATATATATGTCCAGTGAAACTCAGTATTTTCTTATTTAGGATGAACATTTCCCATTTCTTTGAAAAAGGAAAGCTGATAGGATGTCTCCTGTATTATATTTTACAAATGAAATTCAGAATCCCTAGTGCTAATGTTAAGATTGATATTGTAATACAGTGGTTCTAAGCCTAACTTTTAATTCTCAGGATAAGGGAAGTTGTTTCTTATGGCTTATAACAGATAATACTTTTTTCCACCGATCCGCTTTCAGGGATTTTCTTTGAGAGGCTTTTCAAAGTTACTAGGAGCCAGTGCTTTGAAGCCAAATCAAAGCTTGCTTCTGCCCTGGCAAGATTTAAATGTTTTATAAAAAAGAGATTAGGGAAGATAGCTATTGCCATACGTTTTACTCAGCTATACCGAGCCATTAATTGTTTTAGCCAGTTGGCGTACTTATGAGGGGAGGAGGAAGGCAGGGAGGTTTTGTGTCTGTATACCGTATAGATCTTTTTGCTCTTTGCATTACTTTAGAAGTACATTTACTACTAACCGTCAGTCTACTATGCATTATAAGAAACAAAAAAATGACTCCTATTTTACACTAGAAGACTTTGTTAATATTTAACTTTAAAGACCCATTTAAATCTATTGTTTCTTATTACTTCCTGGCTGAGGCTACAATCATGTGGTAGAAATACCATATGAAGGACTACACATGGTAGCCCCTTTTGTGGAAGACATGGTCTGCCTACCATCTTGTGTCCAGATAGAGATTTTTAAGACTTGCCTTCTTACTACTAAAATAAGATTTATAGTATAAAACAGCCTTCCTTAGGCTCCTCATGTTTCTTTGTTAAGTGCATGGTTCTTTGCCTGTCCAGTGAAGTTCTGAGCTATCCATGCTCAAATTCTGTTACATGCACTCCGAATGAGAGATAGGCTGGTAGATAGCAAACAAGGTAGAATTGGTAAGCTAGAAAGGACCCAGAGAAATCATCTGGTACTTCTCCTTTCTCCATGTAGGATTATATCAAAACCACCCCTAAAAGTCAATCCTTTCCTGCAAAATTTCAGAGAGGAATATTTGTTTACTTATTTAAGAGAATTTTTTTAAAAGATGAACTCTGAACCAGGCTCTGTATTCAGCTCTCTGTTTAGCTACCACCTTCAGTCTGGAATAGTGTCTCAGTCTTACTTTGGCTTTCATAAGCTTGATACTTTCAGAGACTGCAAGCTGGTTATTTAGTAGAATGTCTCTCCATTTGAGTTTGTCTGATGGTTCCTCATGAGTAAGTTTAGAGTATACATTTTTGACCAGAATATATCATAGAGATGATGCTATATTTTTCCTGCTGTATCTGTTCTGTTAGATGGAGCATGACTTTGATTTGTCTCATTAGTGGTGATGCCCACTTTGTTATTTTGAATAAAGGTGGTTCCTGCCAGGTTCTTCATGCAAAGTTGCGCTGTTCCTCTTTGCAACTAATACGAATTTTGTGGGGACGTACTTTGAAAGCCATGCCTCACCAGAGTTCCAGTTTATTTCATTTTTACCTGTATGGACTGATGCTTTCCTATTTTATTCAATATTGTATTTTGTTACAAGCACTGTTTATTTTAATGCTCAACTTACCACTTGTTTTGGTCTTTAGGAGCTCCTTCAGTATGGTTTCTATGTCCTTTAGACACGTTCTCATTATTCTTTGGGCATAACTTCCTTTTGAAACAGCAAGATATTTCAAGCTCTTTGTGCACTTTCCTATTCCTAGCTTTGGAACCAGGTGTTTCTCCAGGCAGCCCTAGTTCCTTTTAAAAGAAGATGCTATTTAGAAACCATGATCTTTGGAGTAGATCTGCTCACCAGGGAGGTGTCATTACTTTAGACCCTCTCCAGAGGCGAGCTAAGGAATACACACATGCACATACACACGCACATTTGCAACTAGATTCTAACCACGTACCTGGAAACTCTTGACCCTGCGTCATTAGCTCCACTTCCAATCCAACACTACAGCCTTCGTTCAGGTTTTCTCTTTTCTTCATTATTGTAACTCCCTTCTCTGACTTTGAGAAGTCTGGACCCTTAACTTATTTGATCAATCCCCTTGTATGTATAAGTCTGCCATTTCTGCTGTCTCCTCCTACCCCCCACCCCAGCCTTATGCGAACATCCTCCTCACCCTGCCCAGGCTCTTACTCCCCCTGTCAGATTGTACCCTGCTCATGGACGTTTTCCACTAGGGCTCCAACACACCCAAGCCAGGCTTCCTTTCCATGTAAATACCCTTCTCATCATCCTTTTTGAGCTCTAATGTTCCACACAGGACCACCCCCTTGCTTGGTTAACAGCCTCACGTTGCTTGGGCCCAGTTTACCCATTCTAGGCCAGCCTACACTCTGTTTTCATGGGTTTACAGGAAAGGAAACTGGATGACTGACAAGTACTCAAGAGTTTGCCTTACGAAATAGAAAATGGAGCAAAGGTTCTCCAAATGTGTTTCCTAGACCAAGAGTATCAGCATCACTTGGAAACTTCTTAGAAATACAAATTGTTAGGCCTTATCTCAGACCTACAAGCAAAAGCTCTGGAAATAACACCCAACAATGTATGCTTTATGCCCCCAGGAGATTCTGATGCACACTGGTGTTTGAGACCCGTTCCGCTCTCCATCCAGACTATCTCTTGCATGATGAAGATTCCCTGATTGCCAAGTGTGCCTGGGACCATTATTAGGGTTTTAGAGCCATCTCAGCATTTTTGGCCTTTCATCAGTCAGACTGGAATATTTAGTTCAGTTTACCAACTTTGGAAAGCCCAGTCCTCCAGGGAAAATTAATGAATTGGTAGAAGAATTAAACTCTGTCTTTTTGATTTAGAGACCTTTTTATTAAGGCCTAACAGAAATAGTTAAGGCAGGGATCAGAAATGACAGCAGCAATATCAAAGCAACAGAGCAGCACCTCTATTTTTGTTTATTTTAAACTCACTTACATATGATGCAAGAATGTAAATTAATGAGCCAGTGGTCTCTTAATACTGGCTTTTTATTGCAATTTTCAAAAATATGCTCCACAACCCCGTGCATTGGTGGTGGGAATGTAAATTGGTGCAGCCACTATGGAAGAAAGTACAGAGGTTTCTCAAAAACTTAAAAGTAGAACTACCATATAGTCTAGCAGTCCCACTTCTGGGTACACATTCAAAGGAAATGAAAATAGGATCTCAAGGAAAGATCTGCACTCCCAGGGTATTTGTAGCCTTATTCACAAGAGCCGAGATAGAAAAATCGGTGTCCATCAGTGGGTAAATGAAAAAGATGCACTCTCTATAATGGAATATTATTTAGCCATGAGAAAGGAGATCCTTCTCTTTGCATAAACACAGTTGACCTTGGGGGCATTATGCTAAGTGAAATAAGTAAGAGAAAAACCAATAATATAGGATCTCACTTACCTGTGGAATATAAGAAAGCCAATTCCATAGAAACAGAGAGTAGAGGGGTTACCAGGGACATGATGGTAGGGGAAGTCAAGAGGTGTAAGCCAAAGTATTCAAACTCTATAGTTGTAATATGGTTAAGTTCTGGGAATCCAATGTACAACGTGGTGACTACAATTAAGAGTATTATATTATGTACGTGAAAATTACTAAGGAAGTTCTTAAAGAGTTCTCACCACTGAAAAGAAATGGTAATTATGTGAGATGATGGAGGTGTTAGCTAACGCTGCAGGGGTTAATCATGCTACAATATACGCATAATACCAAGTCAACATGTTGTCCAGCCTCAGCTTGCACCGTGTTATATGCCATCTGTATCTCAGTAAGACTGGTGGGGGTGGGGAATAAAGTCGATAACATGTTCTAGAATGCTGCAGATATGTGCTTCACAAAATTGACTTCTGTTGACATGGTGGTTTACATTTCAAGTGAAGAAGGTTGTGTAGTAAAACAGTTTGACAAGAAAACCTTTTTTTCTTGAAAGGCATGAAAATATAAGCAAAGAGATTGTATTTATACTAGAGAACAAAGCATAGTCAGTTTAGTATCGTGACCTTCATTCACCTCAACGGCATTAGCCAAGAACTCTGTTCTTTGTTTAAATTCCTGGGCCAGATGTATTCTGTGCCCTTCAGCTTTTCAGTCGGCAAAAAAGGATAATTTTGGCACAGTATCTGAATTTTCAATTCAGATTAAAAGATCCCTTGAATTAAAGCGGATTCCTCTTCTTAAAAGTTGATTGATATTTCTGGTTTTTCACTCTCTTTGTTGTCAAATGCCTTTTTTACTGTTTTTCACAAATCTTTGTACATGTTTCTGGATTCTTTGTTTTGAGTGCCTGTGAATAACAGTTTTGAAAATATCTAGTTATGATACCTTTGACTTCTTTTGGACTAGAAACAACAGATACATAAATGTCTACCCACTCACATTTACAAAGTCTAGAAGATGAATTAAGTCACTATGGATTTTGACTTAATTTTGTCTAGTCCTTACATAGTTGTGTTTGTAAATAATGGTCTACAGTAGTGAGGGATGGGGAAGGAAACTTACCATGTATTTTTTTATAAGATTAGCAATCTTATAAAACTAGCAATACTTCATTTACAAAACCAGGTATCTGGCAGTTGGAAGCTCTGTCTTATTCATAAACGTTGGTATTACCAGTACCTGGTACCAGCTGATAAGTAGATTTTCAATACGTGCTTCTTGGTAAACGGAATTAGACGTCTTTGAATCAGCAGTGAAAACTGGATATCCTGACTTGGAGCCTCTGTAGTTTATTCTCATCATCTTGTTTTGGAAATATCACCTTGGAGACTGTGGTAAGAACAAGAGACCCATTTAGGCCCCAAAGGTCTTTGCTAATAGTCCTCCTTATCTTGTTGGCTAATGCTCTCGACACCATTCTGTTGAATCATATTAGATTATGTTCAGGTTTTGAATTTGCCTGAGGCATGTGTAAGTAGAGCCGAGTTATAGTGAACAATTTGGAATAACAGCCTCTCCAAAAAGAATGAGAAAGTACCTCAGAGAGAATTAAGTTATGGATATGTAAAACAAGAAGACTTTTCTTTTCTCTTTTTTAACCTTTGCATTTGCTTAAAAGGATGGCCTTTGTTTCAGTTATTAATGAGGATATTTCCCTGTGAGCTAAACGCCTATAACACAGATTTCCAACTATAAAGCCATGATAAATGTGTATTCTAAAGTCTTGTATGTAGAGGGGAAATGGGTCATCTCAGGCAAGTTCCGGCCTGTCTTTTCAATGACAGTAGCTAAAGAAACATGGGTACACATCTCCACGTGAACTCAGGAGCCCAGGAGTTTGGAAGAGCAATACTCTATGTGAATGCAATTTTGTACAAATGCTGTAATGTTTTTACAAACGCTGGATGTAAAGTTTGTAGAATTTTGTACAAAAGTCTGCATCTCAGCAAGTTCATTGCGCAAGTTCCAACTCTAGGTGTAGCTGATGATCTTCACATAGTTTCTTGTAATAAAATACAATTAAGTAGTATTTTTTAAGTTAGATTCCTCCTTCCTCTCTACGTCTTCTCTCCTCCCTCAGTTGAATTCATTCCTCCATGACTTTTTCCACATCCACCACTTGGAGGACGTTTGTGACTGGATGAGGCTCACTCTTTCTTTTCACTGCATTTCCAACCATAGCCATTTGTTTCCAGAGGGCATGTATTGGGGCGCCTGGCTGGCTCAGTCTGTAGAGTATGCAACTCTTGATCTCAGTGTTGTGGGTTCGAGCCCCACATTGGGCATAGAGATTACTTCTTTAAAAAATGATGTAAGATATTGGAATTGTGAAAGGTAGCAAAATGTTAAATCCAGAAACCCCTTTGAGTGTCCCTCACCTAGTTATACAGTCTCTGCCTTGTAAATTATTACAGTGGGGGATTTATTAGGAAAAATATCATTTAAAAATTTTACCAGCCACTCTATACTGTCATTTGTGGCTGACATTCCAACAGCTGCAGTCTCTGTGTGTGCTTTTACTTTGTTCCTGTTCCCATGGAAATGAGGAGGGCCGGAAGGGGTGGAAGGAAGTGAGGGTGGAAATGCATATTTCCCCCATACCTTATTTTTCTTGCCTCCTCACAGTTGCCATGGAAATGGGAACATACATGCCACTCTACTCAGAGCTTTGGAGAGCAGTCATTCATGTGTAAACAGCAATAGATGGACCCTAAACAGGCATAAGAAAAAGCTAATCTTAAGGTCTTTCCTTCTCCCTGTATGTGGCCAAGCTGAATTTCAAGTTATTCTCATTTGATCTACTCTAAGTATTAAAAATGATTCAATTAATTTTTAGAGAGTTAGTTTGATATTAGAGAATTCTTTTATGATTGTCAGATGTATATCTTTTCTCCGTGTGTTAAGCATATGACGTTTTTTACTTTTTTCTTATGCCTCTCCTTCCCTCCCCTCCCCCCAATTAAAGAAATGAATTTCTATTTAGGGAAGCGCATGTAGTCGCCCTTGCATAAGAAGTCTTCCAAATAGTCTCATTCTTATGCGCCATTTCAAAAATTGCCCACAGAGCAGAGGTAATTATTGTCTCTGTCAAACATATCAAGGAAAACTGCCATTTTTAATTGGTTATCACAGTCTTCTCGTTTAGGTAACAAAAATATCCTATGTTAAGTGGATTTTTGTGTCTCTCCACTCGTCAGCCCTGGGTCATCACATACCTCCTGTAACACCCGTACTCGGAGCAAATATATGGGCATAGTCTTCATCTATCTTTTTTATTCTCATATTTTAACTAATTAATAAAATCCCTTCAAACCACAAGACATTAAGAATATGCTTAACTGAACAAATCGGCTTTAGGCGCCTTTTAAGTGTTCAGTTCTGGGTTAAGTTGAAGCAGGGCATACCAAGTTTAAATAAGGAAGGGTTTTTGGATTGGATGTTTTGTTTTGTTTGCCTTAAGGTATCCTAATAAGGAAAATTCATACCCCCAGGAAAAGCTCCTTACAGCCATATGTGATTATTAAGTGAGTGGTATAGACACATTCCAAAGAAGTTTAAGGAGGGGAGGGATCATTGGGCTTAACTGAAATGACCGAAAAAACTTGCTTTAAAGACTTCTCTTCCCCTGGTTCTTAGGGACCTTTCTTTCCGTTTCTAACAATCACCTTCTTCATAAAGACCTTTTCTCCTGAACTGTTTTCAAATCTAACTATTGTTTCAACTGTCACCTTTCTCCTTTTCTTCATGCTGCCTTCTAAGCTAGCAGAGGTACACCATTTCCAGCTGAACGATCTTAACCAGCACAGTTGGGATCCTTCTGTCCCCTTGTTTTAACGCCCTCAGTGACTTCTTCCCAACACCGGGACAAGACAGTTCTAGAACATCAGATATTCTGTTTTCGAAGCCGTGTAAGCCACCAAAACAATCAAAACATTTTTAGTATTTTAGGTTCTTACATCTTCCATGTTGCTTCTCTCATCCAGAATGGACACAAACATCTGTTAAGACCATGTGGCTGATTTTTATTTCAGATAATGTGATCACTAAACTAGCAACTACCAAAATAGGTTCGTGCTTTCCTCAGCTGGTGGTGACCTAGATCTTCCGATGATGTGACTTCAGGACCTTCTCTCCAGCGTGCTCTGCAGGTGCCACACCCCAGGGCCTCTCGCCCAGGCAGGCACAACTGCCCGTTGGCACATTTAGTAGGCCCATACTTTCTAGCATCACGCCTCTGCTTACAGCAGTTTCCTTCGGCTTCCTTTATGGAACGAAGAAAGAAATCAGCAATAAGCTGGGTTGTTTTCTTTATCTTGCTCTCCTCTGTACCTCTTACGGTCCTACGTACTGTTCCTTATACTCTCGGCAATGTACGTGACAATACTCCAACCTACACGGTGTGATAAAACCTCTGTTAAAATACTCCAGCCAACAGTGCAATGAAGCGTGGGTTAGTTTTAGTCTGCACTTTGGACTCGATTAATATTGGAAGCACCCTGGTACGGGAATACCATCTAGGGTTAGTTGGCTGGCCTTGGGAAAACCCAAATCAGGAGATTACCACTGTAAATTTATCCTACTTCTATTTAAATCTACACCAGAGGGTTTTCTAATTAGCTTAAAGGATGTCAAATAGTTTCAAATTGGATTGGCTAGAAATACTGTACGGGCCCTTCTGGCCGCGCCTGGACTGCCTGTAAGACTCTGGCGAGCCGGGCGCTCTGATAACCTGCAGCAGGGCGGCTGGGGCAGGACAGCCTCCCAGCTCATTTTCCACCTAACGAAGGATGGATGCTTCCTGCCTGGTAGACTGAGAGTGGGGAGCAAACCTGTGGCCTTGCTTATGCCTAATTCTTAGAGACTACTGATTCCCAAAAAAAGAAAAAAGGAAAGAGGTAGGAAGGAAAAGAAAGCTCCCGATACTTGAGAATGGCCGATGGCAAAGGCTCCCCCCGGGCAGTGCTTACCGGCCAGCTCCCCCTTCAGGTCTGTCCTAAGTTTCCTGGTGAGTTTGTGACAACATTCTCCTCTAAACCATAATAGCACGAGTCTTATATTTCCATGATGGCACTAATCAGATTTTAAAGTTTATTGTGAATTTCTTTCTGTTTTTTTTCTTTTTTTTTCTTTTTAAGATTTTAAGTAATCTGTCCAGCTCACAACCCTGAACCAAGAGTTACTCCACCCACTGAGCCAGCCAAGCGCCTCTGTTGGGAATTTCTTTTTAAGTTTTACTTTTTATTATTATTATTATTATTTTTAATTTTGAGAGAGAGGCATGAGTAGGGGAGGGGCAGAGAGAGAGAGAGAGAGAGAATCCAAAGCAGGCTCACACTGTCAGCATGGAGCCCAAACCTGACACAGGGCTCAGTCTCAGGATTGGGATCATAACCTGAGCCATAATCAAGAGTCAGATGCCTAATCTGACTGAATCACGCAGGCACCCCTGTTGTGAATTTCTTACTGAAAGGGTGGTATCCTAGATATCTTTGTATCCCAGAGAGCATTTGGCATAGTGTCTTGCACAAAGTAGGTATTTGTTGAATTAATGAGCACATACATGTACTTCTCATTCTTTTAGGAACATGACCCTGGGTCATGGGGAAACTGGGTTCCCAGAGTTCTATTAATTAGGTGCTCACAGTTCTCAGGGAGTCGGTAGTTACTGTCCATAACCGTTTCTGCTCTATGTGATCATCAGTGCAAAGATGCATGGGACTGTCATCAACAGCAAAGGAAAGTAGGACTGTCTATTTCCTCTCCTTTCAGAAATTCATACTTATATGTGGGGCGCCTGGGTGGCTTAGTCGGTTAAGCGTCCGACTTTCGCTTCGGTCATGGTCTCGCGGTTCGTGGGTTCGAGCCCCGCGTCGGGCTCTGTGCTGACTGCCCGCTCAGAGCCTGAAGCCTGTTTCAGTCTGTGATTCCCTCTCTCTCTGACCCTCCCCTGCTCACGCTGTCTCTCTCTCTCTCTCCTAGAAATAAATAAAACACATAAAAAAAAAATTCATACTTACATGTATTTCCCATTTGTGTTCCTGCCAGTTCAGATTCTAGGTGTAGAGGTGGAAAAATCTTTAGGAAAATTATTTTTCTTATGTATCTCTTAGCCAGTTTGAGGCAGTATATATGGCTAACTGAGTAGATTAAAAGGGTAAAGTGACAGCAGAAGACCAGGGAGAAAAAAATAAAAGGGGCCTAAGTATAGCACATAGGTTTTTAAAGCAAAGCAAAATGAAACAATGTTACTTAAATGGTAGTATAGTGTAGTTGTTCTGATCGAGGGCTTTGGACCTTGACTGCCTAGATGGAATGCATCTCCACCTTGCTAGCTGTGTGACCTTGGGCAAGTAAGTTGTTTAATCTCTCTGGGTCTCTGCTTTCCTCTCTTGAAAGTGAGGATAGTAATAGCACCTACCTCATAAATGTGGGGCTGAAATAAATTAATACATCTACAGCATATAGGTTTGGTGCCTGTCCTGTAGGAAGTGCTGGGTGTGTACTATTTCTATAGTAATATGGCCAAAGCATGGCTCTAAAGGCAGAAGAAGGCAGCTAATTTCAGTCTGTTTACCTCAAGTGAATAGTCTTCCTGCCTTGAATCTCCCACAAATTGGTGCTTATACTCTCGCGTGAAACGTACCACATTCCACCCTAAGTTACAGAATTATTTGTAAGCTCCTTAAAAGCAAAGGCTGTCTTCTTTGTCTTCCTCTTAGCACCCAGAAGAGTGCTTACATAACAGCCTGGCTTAGGCAGTAGCTCTTTAATAACCATTTGGGGGAACTGTAAAGGAGACAGAGTGGGCTGGTCTGTGAGGTTGGTCCCTGGAGGCCCTGTTCCTTGGGTTGGTGCCAGTGTACCTCTCACACTTTTTTGCCGTCAGCTAGACTTCTCTCTCCTGTGCTTCACCTGGCCTTTGGTCCCTCAAGCCGACCCTCTTTCCCAGAGCCAGCTTCATGGGCATGAAGCCTGCGCAGTTGCAGAGGTGCCCACAGTTGGCTGAATGCTCTACATCTTGGGATGCCTGAGTGGCTCAGTTGGTTAAGTGTCTGAATCTTGATTTCGGCTCAGGTCGTGATCTTAACAGTTTTGGGATTGAGACCCGCATGGGGCTCTGTGCTGACAACACAGAGCCTGCTTGGGATTCTCTCCCAGATTCTCTGCCTCTACCCTGCTCTCTCTCTCTCTCTCTCTCTCTCTCTCTCTCTCTCTCTCAAAACAAACATTAGAAAGAGAGAGAGAGAGAGAGAATGCTCTACCATCTTGAAATTAGCACTTTTTAAACAAGGGATCTCAACTTTTGTTTTGTACTGATCCTAGCAAACTATGTAGCCAGTAAGGCTCTTTCCCATCCTGTGCTCCTTGTTCCCTCTGCTGGGAGCACTCTTTGTCCCCACTCTTCACTGGCTTACTTACTTCTCGGGCTAATTGTCATTCCTCAGAGACACAATCACAATTAGAGCCTTGTGCGTTATTATCCGTCCACCTTTACCTCTCCCTCACGGTGCTGGCTTTACTTTTATAAGCGCGGTATTGACTTGTGTGATTATGTCTTTAAAGACTCTCTCCCCACCAGGCCAAGCTCGTGTAGGGGACAGACAGTGCATTCGTTCCTGGATGGCTGTGCCTGCTACACAGTAGGGAGTCAAGAAATATTCGTTGAATGAGTGAACGAATGCATGCATGGATGATTTTTAAAAAATGCAAAGTAGGGATGTGTTTTCCTTCCCATCTCAAAAAGTGATGTATAAAAATGGCAGTGCGATCATCATGCAGGTTGAATCTCTGCTGATGCCAATTAACCAGTTTTCCCTATCACCTTTAAAGGTGAATGAATACAAGGAGGGCTCCCAGTTCTCGCTCTTTCCCCCTCTTTGTCCTTCTCAGCCTGGTATATTAAAGTTGAATCTTTCTAAAGACAGAATTACTCAGATTGTCTTAGCATATTAATTTTGAATGAAATGTCTCCTAGCATAAATGTGTCTAGCCCTCCACCCACTATGAGTACTTTTAGCAAGAGATATATATTTACTTTTGTTCTAATTGCCAATGACGACCTGACACAAAAGTACTGTTCCAGATTTCTTAGCATTCCACGATGCAAAGGTCAGTGTTATTATAATGAGCATAAAATTTGATGATAATAAAGAACAGTGTCCTACTTGGCTCCCCACCATTCTTTCTCTTCTGTATCATTGTCTAGTTTTAAATAAGCTTAATTAGCTCACTCTGAATGAATCGCTGTATCAGCTTTCTGCGGCCCAGTTTGGGGACTATATCTGGTTAATCTACTCCCTGGACTCAGACCAACACCATTCAGCATGTAACCAGATTTCATGTATTACCTACCATCTCACAGTCTTCGTTTTTAGCACTTGGGAGTCATTCTGTTATTTTCCAAACACTGTAATAAAAATGTTAAGTGATCAGTCCCGAACCAAAACCTTACTCAGAAGTGGAATTGTACTTGAGACATGGCAGAGGATGTCGCACACTCCCCCTGTAATAAAGGAAATGCCACCATCCATTAGGGTACACCAGCTTTGGATATTACTGCTTCTTAATGTTCACAAAAAGAAAAATAGCATAATTTTCATAATTCAATCTAAAGTTGATGATATAGTGAGATGAGAATTCTTCTTACATAAAAGAAAAATAGGCAAAATGTCTTTTTTTCCCTCTGTCCTTCAAGTTCAAAGAATCTGAGAAAAATAGATTTAAAACCCAGTAGAAGGGGTGCTAGTTGCTTGTGAACCAGCTGCAGCAGTGGTGTGTGAGTGAGGAAAGGAACCTGGCATTTTTTTGTACAAATCAGGATGTGAAGCGGTGGAAACAGAAAGAAAGAAATAATACCCAGAGAAGAAAGGCATTCTCAATGAAGCTATAGGCCCCCCAAAAATGTTCCATCTAAGTGCTGACTGATTCCAATACCTTAAGGTAATTTGCTTTACGCTGTAAATCTCCTGGGTGGTTTATGCCTCAATACTTTTCTTCAGACAGCTGAAAGAGGAGAAAAATATATGATTTCAATCTGCCCCTCTTGAGACCTTCTGAAATTCTACTCAGGCTTCTCCCAGAATTAAATTCCTGGTTCAACCACCCCAGGGTCTATTTGACCTTCTCTTTTTTTCTGGCTTGCCCAGAAAATTTAGGTTGAAGATGTTTATACTTTTCTGAGCTCTCCTACTTGATGCTAGGTAATGTGGTAGATACCTTAGGTTCATTGCCTCCTAGTCAGGTGTTTAAATAGTATCTCCATCATCCTGCAGCTGCCTAGCTTGGTCCATTGCAGCAGGCTATGATGGGGCTTAGCAAGCGCCCTGGGTTTGAGAGCTATGTGTGCTGGATAGAGGATGGGCAGTGTAGGGGTCAGGCACGTGACAAGGAAGGTGTGATGGTGGTGTCAAAGGCCTGTTGGGTCAGTTGTTATGCAGTCCCTCTTCATGTTACCTAGTCTTCCTCATTATACTCATTGTATAGAATGGGTCCAGTAAACCCAGGCACAACTTTGTGAGGCTTAAGTAATACCAAATACGTGAAGTGCTCAGCCCAGTGCCATGGCGTGCCTCACGTGCTTGGTGAAAGGAGGTGGTCATAGCAGTTGTGATTTGTGTTACCTCCATTTTAAAAAATAAATAACTGAGGCTCTGAATAAGAGGTTTAAATGATTTGCTTATAAATTACATAGTTAGAATTCACCAGAGAAGGATTTCAAACATAAGCCTGTTCAACCCTAAACCACCTTACATATAATTCTATTGCTTAAATATTTACTCTTTAAGCATATGGTTTTTCCCTTTTTACTTATTTATTTTAATTTTTTTTAAGTTTATATTTGACAGAGAGAGAGAGCGAGTGAGCAAGCATGGGAGGGGCAGAGAGAGAGAGAGACAAAATCCAAAGCAGGCTCCAGGCTCTGAGCTGTCAGCACAGAGCCCAACGCGGGGCTCAAACTCACCAACTGTACGATCATGACCTGAGCCAAAGTCGGATGTTTAACCCACTGAGCCACCCAGGTGCCCCTGGTTTTTCCTTTTTTAAAACTTGACTTTGTTCTTATAGCCAAACTGTCTATGTAATAGATTCTTAAAATATTTTAGAACATTAAATATAGTCCTTCCTAATCTTACAAATTTATTCTCTCCTAAAGTTTATTTATAAATCGGTTATTTGAAACACAGAATCGGTATTCCCTTAGAAATTGATGGTCATGTTCTTAGGCCAGTTCATTAAAACCTCTCTAGCTTGTCCCCCACTCCCTTAGCACTTGATATTTTAATCCAGTGATTTTCAAATGAATAGCACAGTACAGCAGAATTGCCTGAGCTTTATGAAATAGGAGGTGCCTAACCACACCATAAACCTTTCAGTTAGAATCTTGAGGTGAGTATGCTGAATCCATCCCTGCAGAAGCAATAGCGTACTAAAAATCTGAGATAGGACAGAATATGATGTGCAGGAAGACGTAAAAGAAGTCCAGTGTGGCTGGAATAGAGACTGGTGACCCCTCAACTCTTGATTATACATCCCTGTCAGTAAAAGTAATTTAAGCACATACTTCCAATATATGTCTATTCATTTTTTTAATAGATTAATGTGCACTTTTATAAAATAGGCACAGAAACAGACATTTTTAAAAGATGAGTTTGAAAAATTAAAAAAATAAAGAGGTTAGAAAACAGAACTAGAAATTCTAACAGCCTTTTGGATCTACTTAGGTACTTTCATGTACTCCCTGGGATGGGTGAGTCCCACTTTTGCAAAATACAGTCATAGAGAGTGAGGGGGGAAAGCAGATAGAGACCAGACCCACTAGGACCAGCAGAGCTATGTCAAGTATTCTTCTCTTTATCCTAAATGCAACAGGAAGCATTTGAAAAATTTAGACAGAGGAATGGCAACAGATTTGCATTCTGGGAAAAAAAAAAAAACAGTTGGCTGCCCCGTGGAAAAAAAGGTTTGGAGCAGAGCAAGGCAGAATCCAGGGAGACCACTGTGGAGGTTTACTGCGGTGATGAGAGGGCGTCATGGCTTGAACATGGCAGTGTCCTTGAGGTTCGAGAGAAGAAGACAAGCTGGGAGACATTTGGAGGCCTGCTCTGTAGAATCTAGCGAGTGATTTTGTGGTCCTCAGTGGGAGGAGGGGTCACTGCTGGGTCTCTGGCTCGAGCGTCTGGATGGAAGATGAACAACTGGGAGAACTGGTTGGGGGGAGAGAGTGGCTGATGAAACCCAGTTTAAATATCTCTTCTGTGAAGTATCTAAAAGATGATGTGAAGTTAGCAGTTGGATATGTAGGTTGAGCTCAGTAAAAGTCCTGGGCCGGAAATCATACAACAGGAGTTGTCAACATATAAAGATCATAAAGAAATTCCTCTACCTCCTGATATTATCTATTGATTGGCAGGCTGGAGCTTTCCGTGGAACCAAGGAGTTCCATAAAAATATTATACAAGATTAGATTCATAGGACTGGAGACAAGGAATTAAAAATGAACAGAGAAGGGGCACCTGGGTGGTTCATTTGGTCAATTGTCTGAGTCTTGTTCTCGGCTCAGGTCATGATCGCGCAGTTTGTGACATAGAACCCTGAGTCCAGCTCTGCGCTGGTGGTGCAGAGCCTGCTTATGATTCTCCCTCTCTCTCTGCCCCTCTCCCACTGGTGCTTATGCTCTCTCTCGCTCTCTCTCTCTCAAAATAAATAAACTTGAAAAAGAAAAAGAAGAGACAAGCATTTTCTATAAAATGCCACGGTTTCTTAATTACTACAACATTGGGAATAGACAGCTTGTATTAGAATGTAGTAAAGAAAGTAGAAATGCATATTTCAGAAGCTTTCATAGATACTTTGATGAGCATACTACATTCAGGAGTGAGCCATGAATGCTGGAAACTGACTCACATCATACAATTATCCATTAATGAGGCCAAGAACCTGTCACAGGTGTGTGCACCATTAGACTTGAGTAATTGGAAAGCTGAACATGTCAGATAGGATGAAAGCAAGTGTGGCACTCAGGAAAAGAATGCCAGTAATTTGATGTCTGTAAGCCTTGGGAGCTATGTTAGAATTACAAGAGATAAGTACTTTTCCTTGTCTCCACACCCTGAAACCATTATATTCCTTCCTAGAATACAGCTTGCCACAGGCGGGGGGTGAAATGGGTAAAGTGGTTCACAAGGTACACACTTCCAGCTATAAAATAAATAAGTTCTAGGGAGGTAATGTACAGCATGGGGACTATAGTTAATAACGTTAATAACACTGTAATGCACATTTGAAAGCTGCTAAGAGAGTAGATCTTACAAGTTCTCATTACGTAAAAATTATTCTTGTAACTGTGTTTGCAAATAGATGTTAAACTAGACTTGCTGTGATCATTTTGCAGTATATACAAATCCTGAATCCTCATAGCATACATGTGAAACTAGTATAATGTTATATGTTAACTGTACCTCAATAAAAGAATAATACAATTGGGGCACCTGGGTGGCTCAGTTAGTTGAGCATCGGACTTCAACTCAGGTCATGATCTCATGGTTTGTGAGTTCGAGCCCCGAGTCTGGCTCTGTCCTGACAGTTCAGAGCCTGCTTTCGATCTTCTACTTACCTCTCTCTCTTTGCCTCTTTCCTGGTTTCAGTCTCCCTCTCAAAAATAAATAAATCTTTAAAAAGCAAAGAATACAACTAGTTATCATTTTAGGCTCTTATGTTCTCTGAAGATTTTTCTCCCCCTAATCCCATGGGGTAAAAATATCATTGACTCTGTTCCTAGTGGTTAAAAGCTCATCAAGAGTCAAAGTAGCTTCATTTGCAGAATGCTGTGAAGAAGATGAGGTGAAGCCTAATAGGACATGGCCCCTCTTCTCTTGACTCCTTCCCATCTTCTTCTTCCTAGGAATTTAGGCTACTGCAAACTGACTAGAATTCTGGTTGCCACTGGTCCACTTTCTCTCCAGACTTTGACAGGTCCTTGCAGAACTAACTCTGAATTGGAAATTCTCAGCCCCCTAGACCCCAGGTCACCAAGATATATGCTACCGTAGTTACCTATTTTGCTGTCTCTCGAATGATTAGTATATTAAATGGGGTTATTTATATTCATTCTAAGAAATTATCTGAAGTGAGCAAGAGTGATACATAATTTCTAGTACCTTTGGTTTATTAATATCTTAGGCATTCAGACTCCTGACCACTAGGAAAATATTAAAGAGATCTTAGCAGCCTTTTTTAAAAAAAATAGTGATTTACTGTGCCAACATTTGCCTCCATTAATATTTTTGTATCTCCTATCTTTGAAATAGAGAAGCAGATTCATCAAGCTTTGAATAATAGACCTGACAAGTGCCTAGCCCATTGTTAAAATTTAGCCCAGGGAAGTGCTATTTTTTAATTGGTCAGGAAAGCTTACATAAACCAGTCATAACGCAAGCCCTCCCCGCTGGGGTGTGCTGTCCCCTTCCCCTCAAAACATTTCTTCTTGATCACCCTTGTATCTTTTATGAACATGTGTACTTCTATGCCTTTTATTGCACTTGCAAAACTATATGATAATTAGACACATACTTGGCTCTACATCAAGACCGTCAGCTTCTTGGGGAGCTTTGCCTTCACTGGTCCCAAGCTACTGCTACTGCTCTACTGAGCAAAGTGGTCAAGGAGGGCAGAATCTGGAGGTGGATGGTGGCCTAGATCCCTGCTCCAGCTCTCTATTTACCAGCTGTACGATCTTGGGAAAGTTACCTCCCTTCAGTTTCCTTATTTGTAAAATCTAAATAATAACCTCGCAGAGTTGTTGAGAGGCTTAAATATATAATTTTCTAAATTATAGCTTTAAAACTGTTAGGGAATTCTTCGACACGCAGGCACTCCGTGTTTCTCTTAGTGCCAATTACTGCTGATCAAAAACAGAGCAGAAGGAAGCGGACATCAGAATGTACGAATGCAGCGCTGAAAATCTCGAATGCCAGGCCAGGCCTCCCCTTGGCTTCACTGAAGCACAGCTCAGAGCCTTCCAGCACCAAACCCACTCCTACTCGAGCATCTGCCCTTCGTGCCTCCCATTACCCAGTGCCATCCCTTCCCTGTTTGGAAGACTGTATATGGCATAATTATTGTAACAATGACTGGAGGGCACCACTAGCATTTAATAGGTGACATCCTAAATGGGCCAAGGACACTCAGGGCTCAGAAATGGGAAGTGGAATCTAATACAACCCAAAATCATTCCACCCAAAATGACAATAGTGCTCCTACCTCAAGAAACACTTGTAGCTCCTAGATTCTTTTCTCGAGTTAAATTCAGAATCAAGTTTTCACAAAACCAATACACGATTCCAAAAGATCAGCCCGTGCCAGGAACCGTGCCATGTACCCTGCAGAGGGTAGAGCAGGTTGAAAATTCTCCACACATATATTCTGCTGTGTTGTGTCTCTTTCCTCTTCTCTGCATGTAAGTTTCCCTAAGTTTCCCTTCCGTTAATATAATGGGTGTGCTTCAAATTTGTTACCTAAGAGTTTTGTTATTCCATTAGTTAAAATTCAATTTAAAAAAAAAAAATTCAATTTAAGATCTGCGCTGTTTTGGGGTGCCTGGGTGGCTTAGTCGGTTAAGCGTCCGACTCTCGCTTAGGTCATGATCTCGCGGTTCGTGGGTTCGAGCCCCACGTCGGGCTCTGTGCTGACTTCCAGCTCAGAACCTGGAGCCTGTTTCAGTCTGTGACTCCCTCTCTCTCTGACCCTCCCCTGCTCACGCTGTCTCTCTCTCTCCTAGAAATAAATAAAACATTAAAAAAAAAAAAAAGATCTGCGCTGTTTTCAGGCTCCTAAACTCCTTAACATATAAAGAACACATTTGATAATCAGGAGATCCAATCAAATCATGTGTGTAAGAGAAGAAGTATGTTTTATTAAAAATAACTACTGTTGGGGCACCTGCATGGCTCAGTCAGTTGAGTGTCCCATTTATGGCTCAGGTCATGATCTAATGGTTTGTGGGTTTGGGCCCCGTGTCAGGCTCTCCTCCTTGGGATTCTCTATCTCCCTCTCTCTCTGCCCCTCCCCCACTTGCTCACTCTCATTCTCTCTCTCTCAAAAATAAACATTAAAAAAAATTGGGGTGCCTGTGTGGCTCAGTTGGTTAAGTGACTCACTCTTAATTTCAGCTCAGGTCATGATCTCATGGTTTGTGAGTTCGAGCCCCGCATCGACTTCGCCACTGCCGGTGCAGAGCCTTCTTGGGATTCTGTCTCTTTCCCTCTCTTTCTGTCCCTCCCCCCACTCATTCACACACACACACACACACACACACACACACACACACAAATTGACATACAAGAAAAGTTATATATATATGTACATATTTTAATTCTGTTAGAGTCATATATAAAAATAAGAAATATATGCTTTAGGGGCAACTGGGTGGCTCAGTTAAGTGTCTGACTCTTGATTTCAGCTCAGGTCATGATTTCACTGTTTATGAGATTGAGCCCTGAGTTGGACTGACAGTGCAGAGCCTGACTGGGATCCTCTCTCTGCCTCTTTCTGTATTCCTCCACCACACATGCTCTTTCTCTGTCAAAATAAATAAAAAACCACTTAAAGAATACATATGCTTTAGATGAAAAGAAGAGGGAGAGCATAGGAAAAGAAAGTTGAACATACTCTTCTTTAGTCTTCCTCTCCTACATCTCCAGCTGGGGCTGGCATGACAAACATTGAGAGAAAGAATAAAGCAAATTAGTAACTATTGTACTTTGTTCTTCCCAGTTATCGAAGGTCACCATGGAGCACTCCCCCACCACTCCCTTACCACCCCCTTTCCGTTAAGTTCATACATTTCTTTTCTATATATTTCCTGATAACAGCTGAATAGGACCCATTTGCATCAGTAAATGTCAGGTGACTGTGTTGGTGACCAGGACAGGAGTTAATAAAGCCTCCCAGGTGATTTAGTGCGATCGTCAGGGGAATAGATGAAAAAGCCCCCTTGATTTAGTGCATGTCCTTCAAACTGATGTTCATGAAATCATTTTAGAAGGTCTAAAATGGCATTTTAGAAGGTCTAAAAACAGACATTTTAAAAATGGAATATGATAAAATGTAATAGAAAATATCAGCAAGGCGTTGTATAGATCCTTAGCAAAAACGAAGGTTTAAGAAATAGCACAACTAGTTGCTATCCATGGTGAGAGGCAGAAGGCAGGAAGGGACTGAATGAATCTACACATGGTTCTGAGGTGGAGTTGTCTTTATCTTTTGCTTACTGCTATTCTGATATTTGTAATGCAAGGGCTAACAGTATATGGTTTATTTTATGTTGATATAATTTGCAGTTGGTTTTAAAATGAAGGAGGCAGAGAGGTTTTTATCTCGCTTTCAGCAAAAGTGTAAATAAAGACTTTCAACTGTGTTTTGTTTGTAAACCTCTGGCAACTCAGTTGATAGTGGTTATGATTTCTAAACATTGTATTAGTTTCCTATTGTTACCTAATTTAGAGGTTTAAAGAGCATAAATTTATGATTTTGCTGTTCTGTAGGTTAGAAGTCTAACATGGGTCTCACTAGGCTAACATCAAGGTGTCAAAGGGGTTGCATTCCTTTCTGAATGCCTTTTCCAGCTTCTAGACTAGGCTTCTAGAGGCCCATATTCCTTTACTCAGGGACCTCTTCCCCCATCTTCAAAGCCAGCAACATTGAATCTCTTGGGCTTTTCTGCAATAGTCACATCTCTGACTAAAGTCTGGAAAAATTCTCCTCTTTTAACGACTTTGTATGATTTCATTGGGTCCATCCTTGGCCTCAATCACATCTACAAAATCCATTTTGCCATGTAAGGTAGCATATTCGTAGGTTCTGGGAGTCAGGATGCAGACTTCTTTTTTTAAAGTTTATTGTCAAGTTGGTTTCCATATAACACCCAGTGCTCATCCCCACAAGTGCCCTCATCCCCTTCCCCTCCCCCTCACCCCCATCAGTCTTCAGTTTGTTCTCAGCATTCAAGGGTCTCTCATGCTTTGCTTCCCTCCCTCTCCCCCACTATTTTCCCCCCTTCTTCTCCCCCGTGGTCCTCTGTTAAGTTCCTCCTAATCCTCCTATACATGCAAACATATGGTATCTGTCCTTCTCTGCCTGACTTATTTCACTCAGCATAACACCCTCGAGTTCCATCCATGTTGCTATAAATGGCCAGATTTAATTCTTTCTCACTGCCATGTAGTATTCCATTGATAGATAAACCACATCTTCTTGATCCATTCGTCCGTTGATGGACACTTAGGCTCTTTCCATGTTTTGGCTATTGTTGAGAGTGCTGCTATGAACATTGGGGTGCATGTGCCCCTATGCATCAGCACTCCTGTATCCCTTGGGTAAATCCTAGCAGTGCTTTTGCTGGGTCAGAGGGGAGTTCTATTGCTAATTTTTTGAGGAACCTCCACACCTTTTCCAGAGGGGCTGCACCAGTTTACATTCCCACCAACAGTGTAGGAGGGTCCCCGTTTCTTCACTTGCTTGCCAGCATCTAGAGTCCTCTGATTGGCTCATTTTAGCCACTCTGACCAGAGTGAGGTGGGATCCCAGTGTGGTTTTGATTTGTATTTCCCTGATGAGGAGGGATGCTGAACAACATTTCATGTGTCTGTTGGCCATCTGGATGTCCTCTTTGGAGACGTGTCTGTTCATATCTTCTGCCATTTCTTCACTGGATTGTTTGTTTTTCGGGTGTGGAGTTTGGTGAGTTCCTTATAGATTTTGGATACTAGCCCTTTATCTGATATGTCATTTGCAACTATCTTTTCCCATTCCGTCGGTTGCCTGTCAGTTTTATGGATTGTTTCCTTTGCCGAGGATGCAGACTTCTTTGGGAGGCCATTTTTTTGTCTATCATAATTGTTTGTATTGACTCGTACTTCCCACGTACTTTTCTGTTAAATAAATTTGTGTCAGGAAATTAGCTGATTTAAGGAAAACATAGTAGAAAATGTGCTTGGATGTGGCAAAAATAATGAAAATGGCATTCAGATGACTAACGTTTGGGAAATACACTTCCCCTGACAGCCTAGGACCAGAAGAGACTACAGGCCAGAGAGACAGTAGATCCACTCAGAAGATTCCATATTGCTCTGCCCCAACCAGCTGGCCTGGTCCAGCCTTCTCAGCCACATGGGTTCACTTTTGCTCTTCCTGAAGGTGGGGACTGCCAGCCAGCCAATCTCCAAAGTTCCTTGAGTCTCCGAATTTCTAATTCTATGTAAATGGCTGTGTTATAAATTTAAATGTCAGATATACCATGAAATATATCTAAATACCATATACTATTCAAAAGATTAAAACACACATTCTCTTTTAAATGCTTGCTTCCCCGAATTTAGTTGTCAAGTGCAAAATGTCACACCTTGGGTGATCATTTCAGTGATCGCGTTCATACTTGTCAGAGATCATCTTGCCAGAGTTATCCTGTTCGGGGGCTGTTTGTTTTTAATAAACACCATTTTGAACAGGTGCATGCTCGTTATCTGTTGCATTTATTAAACAGTTGTGGATTCTTTGAGGACATTTTCTGAATTTAGTCAAATAGGGAGTATTAGCTAGAGGATGGGCAGTTGGTGGAAGAAGTCTCCCAAATTAGGTAGACATTTAGAAGGATTGGTGATTCCAAGTGCCTGGGTGGCTCAGTCAGTTAGGCGTTTGACTTTGGCCCAGGTCATGATCTCTCAGTTTGTGGGTGGGACTCCTGCATCGGACTCTGCGCTGACAGTGCACAGCCTACTGAGGATTCTCTCTGTCTCCTTCCCTCACTTGCACTTTCAGTTTCTCTCAAAATAAATAAACTTAAAAATATATATTTCAAAAAAGAATTGATGAGTCTTCATGTGCACACTTTCATTAAAAATATTTAACTTGAGAGAAATACCTATACTACTCTTGAGATAATAAGTTGTTTCACTTCTTGATGACTTTCTGTTCTTTTACTTAAAGCTACATACTAAAGAGGTATTTAGTCCTTTCTCTGCTAAGAAAAACTTCAAGCTCAATATTACATTCCCTAAAATAAAATCAGTTTTGTCCTGAAATGCAGTTTTACAAAAACGGTGACAGTCTATGTTCTTTGATTATCTCATAAATAACATTCTCACATCAGCTCACCTTCCTCCTCCCTCCTTCCCCCTTTCATTTTTTGCCAATCACAGGTGGACGTGCAGTATCACCCCACAGCACAAGATAAATAAGCTTGGAGGGTTTCCTAGCAACATCTTGTTCTGGGAACCCGCTCTGTTTCCCTGAACAAGATGAAACCAAACAGCCCCTAGACTTGCAGCCAGATGGGCCAGGATGAGCTTATCAAGGGCGTTTAATGCGTTTTTTAAAAAATTTCACATTGAAATGAACCCCTTAACATAAGTAGCGGGATTGACTTTTAAAAGGATACTTTTTTACATGAATTAAAAAAAAATCTGTAGTACTTTGAATTTAAGAAAGATGGTTTTAGAAGAAAGTCTCTTAGACACACGCTTGCAGTGTGTAATCCATTCGTTGGTAAATGGACCCATCTTAGAGCCCTGTAGAAAATACTTCCACATAAGACTGCTGTTCAGTTACAGAAGTCCTGAAATACTTGTGAGCTTGTGGGTAAATGGCTGCAGGAGGAAGCAGCTTCCTTACTGAACTCACTTCTCCCATTGATCCTGCTCCGAGGATGCCGGAGACACTTGTCCCTCCCTGCAGCTCTGGGACCTTCTTCCCCTTTGCCTGGGCTCCAGGGCTACGGTGCAGGAGATTCACCACTTCGTTTTATTTATTTTTTTTTTTTTTAATTTTTTTTAATGTTTTATTTATTTCTAGGAGAGAGAGAGAGAGAGACAGCGTGAGCAGGGGAGGGTCAGAGAGAGAGGGAGTCACAGACTGAAACAGGCTCCAGGCTCTGAGCTGGCAGTCAGCACAGAGCCCGATGCGGGGCTCGAACCCACGAACCGCGAGATCATGACCTAAGCGATAGTCGGATGCTTAACCGACTAAGCCACCCAGGCGCCCCTCACCACTTCGTTTTAAGATGCTGGTTTTGGGTTTCGGAGTGTATGATGAATAGATACAGAGGAAAGAAGACTAGAGGAAATGGAGCCTTCCTATTCGAGTCAAGAACAAAATAATGTTGCCGCTGCTGTTTTGTTGGCACATGACCATGTCTGTTTCCTGGTTTATCTGATGATCCTGAGGCCACACAGCCAGCAGGCAATGCTTCCCCGTCTTTGGCATGCTGGTTGGTCACAGTGGACTGTCAAAGGTCTCTGGAGACGGAGTAAGACAAAATCAGTTTCTCACAGCGCTATGCAGCAGTGCTTTTGCAATTCAATGACACCCTGAAAAATGTCCTTCCTTCTTGCTTGACTGGGGAAACACTCCCCCATCGGCCAGGTGCATGTTGTCATCATGCGGTTTTGAAGGATAATCCACTGTCCCAAGTTTGGACAGAGTTTGCACAACTTCCCAGTTGTGGTAAGCAACAGGTAATTCCAGTATTTCATAGTGCTCCTGGATGGGACAGAAGAATTGGGATAAGATAGGACATGCCATGGGGCGTCTTTGCTTTGTATTTAACAAATTCTCGGGCCAGATTCTCACACACTCATTACATGTTTTCTAAATACCATATTTTGAACTCGACAAGAAACACTGTTGAGAAAGCGTCGTATTGGCCAATGTCTTAAGTAGGTATCGTGACACAGTTATCATGACGGTGACTTAGGTGGGTATCATGATGGTTACTGAGGAACATCAACACATATCCTTGCCTTCAAGTCCCCAAGAATCTAGCAAACTAACACATTTTTATCTTTATAAAAATTAGGTTAACTTTTTTTTTCATCTCAAGTCACTTACTTTTTAAGACTTAAATATTGAATAAAGATTTGATGCTGAAAGGGATTCTATCATTTTGATTGTCCAAGGAAAGCCTAAAAGTAGACTTACTGTTATATGGAACATAAGAGATTATAATACATTAATTTTATTGACTACTTTTAAAAAATAATTTAAAAAATATCCAGGAACCACACAATATTTTAGATACTTTGCCTGTGTTACAGCATTTAATTCTCCTGACAGACATTTTGAAGGAAAAATTTGTTTGCCTGCCATATAACAGATGAAGAAATTCAGGCTAAGAGAGGTTAAACGCCTATTTGCCAAGAGGTTTCATGGTTAATAAAAAAAAAAAAAAAAAAAAATAGGCATTCAGACCTTGGTCCATCTAGTGCCAAATTCTATGACCTTTATACTATGTTATGTTTATTTGTTTATTTTTAGAATTTAAAGATTCCAGTAAACAGTAAACTACTGTCTTTTAAAGATGACAAAATTTTAGCAAGAAATAGATGAGTTGTTTAGGTGAGTTTCTGTTATCTCATTCAGCACAATGATTCTGTTATTTCTCAGGAGTTTTCAGTGACAAACTTGAGAATCTTCTTTCTCGCTGGGATGGCATATTGACTACTTAAATGTATTTTTGTTGCTCAATGTTTTGTTTTTATAAAATCTTCATTTTCAACCTGGTAGAAGGCAGTGAATGAATTTTACTTAAAAGTATTTCGAGTTTATAGTACCGTTAAATACGTTTACAAGAAAAGTTATGATATAGCAATATTGCAGAACAGAAACGGACAGACTATAGCCCACGTTTGTAAATAAGGTGTTGTTGGAACACAGCTACTCTGACTTGGGTGTTACTTACGGCAGCTTTTTGTGCAAACTTATTCACGGAATAAGTTTGCAGATTCTTGCTCTAGAATCTAGACGTCTTGCTCCTCTGCTTTGAGTTGGGTGTGCTCCATTAGAATGCCAGAGACTTACGTGGGAAACACATCAGAAAATGTTTTCCTAAGGAATCTCCTTGTCTCATATGCTTTTTCTCCAATCCCTGTAGGTACCAACCAAGAAACTGAAGAAATATGAGAAGGAATATCAGACAATGCGAGAGAGTCAGCTGCAGCAGGAAGATCCAATGGATAGATACAAGGTATGGGAGGCAGGGGTCACCCATCAGCGCGAAGTGCCTTCCGCACCCTAAGTAGCAGCAGTGTGACAAGTTCAGTGTCCTCTGCTCCTTCCTGCTTGACTTAGATGCTCTGTGACCATGATAAATGTCCAGGTATGTTTTCATTTCAGGACACTGTTGAGCACCCAACCATAATATTTCTTTTCTTTCAGTTTGTATATTTGTAGGTAACTCCACCTGTTGCATTTATACTGGGAGTCTTCATAAGAAGCTGAGAGAAAGGGAAAAAGAAAGAGAGAAAGGGGCTCTCGACTACTTTCAAAAATGAGAAAAAAAGGAAAATGGCAAAGTACTGTTTTAGGTGTGCATGGTCACATCCACAGAGACTCTTAGAAGGTGAACTCTTCCAAGACTGGCACAAGAATGTTTCAGACCTTACTCTGTCTGTAGCGAATGTTAAAAATACAAACTCATTTGGAAGGAAAAATAAAACCCACAAAGGTTAATGGAGCACAGTGATGGTGTTTGTTGCAACATTTATTTCCACAAATTTATGAGAAACAGTGACCTTTCACTATAGTATGCAGTTTCAGAATCAAAGTGATTTCAATTTAATATCTTAGTTATGTAGTATTTTTTTTTAATTGGGTCATTCACAGAGATGGGAATGAGCGTGGTAATGAGTGACAATGTCCCATGATGCCATGTTGGGGAAACACTGAATTTGAACGAACTTTTTCCAACTGAAATATTCTAGTCTCTTGATCATGTTTTAATTCCTCAGATTCCTACAGATGGTTAATGGGTCCTTCCCTTTTCATGTCAGTAACATGAGAATTAGAGAATATTGTATTTTCACACCGAGCACCACCAATGCCAAAGTAGCACTAGCAATGCCTAGTACCAAAAAATGTACTAGGGCCACATCATTAATTAGATCACCTACAGTAGGATGCCTTCTATCTCTGTAACTCTAGTCGCCTTTATGTGGTCAGAAACACAGTGGTGCTATAGTCACAGAACTCCTTGTCCCTGTTGCTGAACTGAATAGCATGGGAGGGGTTGGGAGAGGGGCATGGCCACGGGAGTATGTGGAGTCTGTAGTCCAACCTGAGTTCAAATCCCGACTTTCAAAAAAAAAAAAGTCCAGCATAGGATTTGGAATCCATATTTGGGGTTTCAGTACCTACCCTGTTGTTCAGCATCTTGGGCTAGTTAGTGAACCTCCTCCTCTGTAGAACGTGGCTTAGGCATTTCCTTGAACGACTTGTTGATGAAGGATGTTGTGTGTCAAGTAACTAGCACATAGTTGGTGTTCAATGAATGGTTGTTATTAGCCCTACTAAGCCAACTGCCTCCAATTACCCAGTTATTACAAGAGTAATATCCCTTATGTGGGTCTGTTCTGCCGGTCCCCCACTTATCTTCTTCACATTTCTCCCAAGTAGTATTGTTACCCCATAATCTGACGTCAGTGTGCTTCTCTCCTTGTTTCTCAAACTGGCTACAGAAGTGATAATAAGATCTCCCATACTGCTTTCGTAGATGACTCTTAACCCTTAAGGTGCTCACAGACTAAAATTTGCAGCTAATTTCCACCAGCACCAGCACCACCACCAACCCCCCTCAATAAGACCAATCTTCATGTAGCTCATGTAGCATGCTGCTTTAGAAAGGCTTGAAGCAGTAATCATAAAATATTCTCAAGGATCCAAAACGAATCCGTCCTACTGATTGTATCCTTCTAATTTTCTTAGTTGCCATCAAATAAAACCTGGAAAGAATGCTTTAAAATAGAAAAGAGGAAAATGAAAGACTAAAGTTATATTTTTAAAATCCGTCTGGGGCTGAACTTGGTATTGCTTCTTTAATCCTTTTTGTGTCAGAATAGATTGTACAAGAAGTACAAGGCTTACTATGTTTTAAAAAGTACTTATCACACATTAAGACTGTCGGTGTGTGCGAGTTTTACTGAGGGACCAAAGTGAAATTAAATTTTTTGTTTTTGTTTTAAAAACAGATAACTACTTTTAACTTTGAGTGTTATGGCCTATTCTATTCACACATAGCAGATACCCTCTATAGCTGTTTATTTTGTATTATTGTAATAGCTTGTCAATACATCTAATATTTCTATACCCCTTTAATAATGTCTAAATATTTATATTGGCGATATACTTGGTAAAGTTATAGTCCTCAAATTATAACCACATTTTCAAGGTGACAGTTGACAATACAGTTTCCAACTGTTAACAGATTTGTTCTTTCCGATAGGCAGTTAAGAAACTAATTATAATTACCTGAAAGTAGGAAAGTGTTCTAGGAAATACCATTTAACATCTTCTAACTTTAACCCTGTCAAGAGTAAGATCTGTGTCCCTGGCCTTGAGGACTTTATAACTTCATAGATCTTGGACTGGGAACCTAGTGTTGTGTAAATTCTTAACAATAACTTAAGGATGTCATTATGGCATTAAGTTAGACCTTCTACCTACCAGTTCACTTAACAACCCCTCCTCACCCATTAAGATCCATACTGCTGAAAATGCCACATCTACCCCCCGCTCACTCTGTGACAAGGGAGGTAGGAAAATCATGTCTGTCTACCTACCTACCTACCTACCTATCTACTTATTTATTTATTTATTTATTTATTTATTTATTTATTTTAATGTTATTTTTGAGAGAGAGAGAGAGAGAGAGAGAGAGTGCAAGCAGGGGAGGAAGAGAGAGAGAGAGGGAGACACAGAATCTGAAGCAGGCTTCAGGCTCCAAGCTGTCAGCACAGAGCCCAATGTGGGGCCCGAACCCACAAACCGTGAGATCATGACCTGAGTCAGAGTCAGATGCTCAACCGGCTGAGCCATCCAGGTGCCCATGTGTCAGTTTTTTTAAAGGCCCAGAAATGTTATGCATACTATGAAAGAGTCTGAGAGATTTTGCAGTTGGATGCTGTTTCCCTTGCAGACAAAAAGGGCTCTTGCATGGAAGCCAGAGATAGGATTAAAACTCAGCAGTGCAGAGGTAGCGCTCAGCAGTCACATTCTGGCTGCGTCCAAATACGTGTATTGTGTCTATTTTTATGGCATATGCAGATATCTACATTTTCAAGGTATATCACCCAATACACCTGAATCTAACACACAAATCTCAACCATAAAGAGAGAGATGAATTATGTTTGTATAAGTTTACATCTTAGAACCCTAAACACAAAAATGTTCTGGAATTAGGCAGAGGTGATGGTCATACAGCTTTGTGAATATCCTAAAACCATTGAATTGTGCATTTTAAAAAGATGAATTTATAGTATGTGAATTATGTCTCAAAAAAAAAAAATCTCTAAGTAAAATGTTTCAAGAGGATTGGCATCCAGCCCACCATCTTTTCATAAATCCTAAGTCACACCAGAAGTGCCTACACAGAAGCCATACTTGTGGGAGGGAGACCTTCCTGTCAGGTTTGGAGCTAATTAATGACTATAAATCCTACATGTACTCCTATTTATAGGGGAAAATGGGTGAAACATTCATTTTCATACATAAATACATATGCAGCCTGACATAAACATATAAATATGTGTACACAGTGGGCTACCTGGTGTTGGCTTCAGTTTGCATTCGAAACTTAGCTGTATAATGACTTCTACGGTCTTTGGTGTACTCTCTCTGCTTTCCTTCGTGACTAGATTCCAAGACACAGAAGAGAAACTTTACTAGAAGAAGAATATAGAGCATTTGTTCTAATCCTCTCTCGTTGCTCTTCTTAGGTTTGACCTGGCCAAATTGGTGTGGTAGTATTTTGGTTGGTAAATTAATTTATTTCAAACAAAGTGAAATTCAGACTGAAGTTTTGTCCATAGAAATGCATCATCTACGTTTTCATTTTCATACAAGCCCCCAGAAGACAAACAAATAGGTGTAGCTGTTTAAGTATATTTTAAAATTTAGTAGCCAAGCCCCTAGTAAGCAGTTACCAACTTGAGGAATTATAATACTATTTCCTGTTTTAAGGAGATGAATTATTTCCATTTAGGGAAAGTTGGTTTTCTAATATTGTAATCTGTTGACAGCACCTTTTCAAGAACCACACATTTATTAATTTAAATAAATTAATCTACCTCTGGAAGATGGGATGCTTTTCTTGTTTAATTAAAGAACTTCCTGCACAAATGTGGGTTAAGCCTTAAAAAGCACAGCTAATTAATTAAATTAAGCAAGTCTCCCAAAGCATAATGAAAGATTATGTTATCACCTGTTCGAGATGAGCAATTCCTAGAAAGGATCACGAATGTTCAAACTCTCTTGAGTTGGGACACAGAATATTATCCATCATTTCTAATTGGAGTATCTCAGCCATGTTTAGTATAATTAAATTTAGAATGTTTCATTTCTTTTGTGAGGTTAGAAATAGTAATTCTCTTATCAAAGTGTCACTCAAACAGGAAGAAAATAATTCCTCTAAGTTTACAAAAAGTGTGTCTTGCACATACTGATTTTTGTATATCAGTTGTCCCTGCATATAATGTGAAATGAAACTATTTAATTATACTTGGCAAAAACAATACAAAAATGTAGAGTAAAGCTTCATTGTACTTGTATTATTTGCCATCCCTCAATAGCTAATGAAATAATAGACAGTTCTCACCTTTGGTTTTAACTTGTCAAGTGAAAGAAGTTTAAATTTTGCTAGACTTCTTTACCCAGGATTGGAGTGGGGGTGGAATGCCTTTCCTTTTTCTTACTGTGTTGGGCCTTGCCTTCCTCAGGAAGTCAAGCTAAGTGAATCCATCTTTGAAAAGTGTTTTCCTACCAATGAAAATAAACAGATTTTATTTTTTAGTTTTCCTCATCACAGAGACTGTCATTGGCTTTTGGAAATATTTATGTTTATGCAGTACTGTGCTTTTAATGAATAGTAAGAGTCAAGAGCATGGTTTCTGTCTGCCTGTGATAACTTCGGGATAAACTTCAGAAGGCCGCCAGTCTTTTTGAGTGTGGATAATCCAATGAACTCATTGTCCTGAGATGGTGGAAATTGCAAGCCTAAGCCCTATTGAGGATTCTTGAACGAATTGGCTAAGAAGGAGAAGGTGCTTTCTGACAATGCCTCTTTGCTGATTGAGTTATACTTAATACTTGAGGGAAGTAAAATTGTTATGCATATTAAAAATTTCTATGTGTGCTTTTTGATGATCTTCAGAATTAATTCTCGAAAAGTTTTATTCAATTTTTAGTAAGTTTTGCTTCCTGTTAAAATAGTAGTACTGAGAAGATGATGTCACACTAACATGTTTTGACATTATCGGTAACCTGTTTGCTTTTTTAAATTTTGATTTGTATGCTAGAGCAGGGATCTGCAAACTGTGGCCTGTGGGACAGATCGGCCCACTGCCTGTTTTTGTAAATAAAGTTTTATTGCAACACAGCCACATCCATTGTTTATTAATCATCGCCCAGGACTGCTTTTGCACGACAGTGGCAGAGTTGGAGTAGGCTCAACAAAGACCTTGTGGCTTGCAGATCCTAAAATGCTTAGTGTCTGGCCATTGATATGAAAACTTCGTTGACCCCTGTGCTAGAGTATAAGCTAAGACTGTTTTTTAAATGCTAGGAGAACTGCAGTCTGGTTTGCCAACTGCCAGTTAGTTATTACTAACAAGATTTTGTTTTTAGTTTGACATTTAAATTTTTAAAAATTTCTACCAGAAAGATAAAATTGGATATGTTGGGTAAAGGAAGAGCATAAAATGATTTCAAATATCCAGATTTTCTCTCTCAAATCTTCATCTGCAGACAACGTAGACATTTAAACATTTCATCTGTAGGCATTTGTCTCTGAATGTCAAAAAACTGTTTGCTGAAATCTGATGATGATAATTATCAACTCTTGAAAGAATTACCCAAAGGAAAATATGTGAGAGTTGAGTGTGTTGTTGCTAATAAAACCGTGCTGGATCTTTTAGGAAAACATTTCGGCCTGACCCTTAAATGTCTCTAAAAACTTGTGCCAAGAATTCATTATAGCAGCAGACGACACACCCAAAATACTGAGCTGGAGTTTATGAAGCTGCCTCTGTCCCCGTCATTTTTTCCTGTAAGGCTTAGTTTATTTTCTTCTGAATGCCAGTTCACATTTCTCTGGTTTCTCACGGAGTAAATGACGTTCCCCATCCCTCCTACTGCCTTACCCACCGCCCAGCCCCCAAGAAGCAGAAGAGAACTAGAAGCGTTCCCCTCCCCGGCCATGTCATTCTGTTGCCCGAAGATGAACTGTTTTGCAAGGCTTCTGACCTTGTTGTGGAAGGAAGTTCCTCCCACCCAGCTTTAGTAACACAGTCTAAACAGCTCCCACCGGAGTTGCTGAGGGTTCCACCAGCAGCACTTCCATCAGCACGCGAACTACAGATGGCAGCGTGGAGAGGGAGGGGCGGCCGCGTATCCTCTTCCTGAGTTCAGACTTGCCCACTGGCTGCCTCAAGTACACTTTCTTCCAGTGAATGTTTGCAGTCAGAGAGAGAACTTGGAGTAAATGCCACTCTAAGGAAAAACAAAAATAGCAAAACAGCATTGACGAGTGTCTGCTTTTGTTATTGCCGTTTTGTAAATGTATCAGTAGGTGTGCAGTTTCATTGGATATTCTGTTTTTTTTTTTTCAATTGTCTTTGTACCTATGATTGAAAACGGTAGTTGGTCTATGACTTTTGAGGAGGTAAGTTTTGTTTTGTTTTGTTTTTAATCTGTGTTATGTCTGTGATAGCGGCATCTGTCTGTCTGAAAAATGCAGTATCCTCCTCCCAGAAATTACTAAGCAAACTTCCCCAGCCGTTCGGCTCCCATGCCAGGGGGAAGGGGGCACGAAGGAGGACAGTGTTGTCCCTTTGTTCGGGTGGCATCAGGTGTGGGAGATGGAGGAGGTTTCGGACAGTGCGGTGGGGGTGCTCCGGGCTCCGTAAGCAGCGTCTCCGGCAGGCTTCTCGGAGAGGGGAGGGCAGCGCTCTGCCCACGGTGTCGCCGGGCTTGGAGCCGCTGGGCACCGCTGGGCACCGCTGGGCACCCCTGCGAACCGGCTCGCGGCTGCCCTCGCGCTGCCCGGCGGACTCCCGGGCGCGCTCGGGTGGGCCGCCCTCGCTGACATCTCACAGTGGACCCAGCCCATCCGGACGGAACTTTCTGCTCCGTTCTAGCAGCAAGGTGAACTTTTCTCCTGCATCAGTCAGGTCCGGGGAAAACAGTTTGGGGCCGTCGGGAAAGGGCTGCGAAAGGCAGCCAAGTAAGAGACCCGGAGGGCCCCCTCGGAGGGGGGAGCGTGGGCCGGGCCCTGCGCAGGGGCTCTCAGCCTGGGCGGGGGGGGGGGGGGCGCGGCGCCTCTGGGTGCAGGGAGGACTTTGGAGGACGATACTGCATTTTCGGCCCCGCGGCTTGCTTCCCCGCGCGTCTGTGAGTGCCGCCGGGCGTCACCTTCCCACTGCGCTGCTTGCTGTGTGCACACCTCCGACTGGAGCTTCCGCTAAAGCTTAGGGGCCCTCAGACATTCACGGTTCCTTCCAGATCCACCCCCCACCCCCACCCCGCCCTGTGCCCCCGGGGTGATGGGAACGTTCCAGCTGAGCTCCTGGCTCCTTAGATAACATCACCCATCAGGCCTTTATCTGCAAGCGGCAGTGATGGAGCCACCTGCTGCATCTTTAAAACACTTGGAACAAAGTGCTCTCCCTGTGCAACTTTGCCTGCAGGTTATTTTCCCACACACACACCCACCCACCACCACCACTGCCACCACCAAGCATCTGTCCTTGTGACCTGAAAAACTGGTGGCTGCCACGTTGTCGCTGGTGCTCAATGACTGTGACGTAAGTAAGAGTGGAGCGGACTCTATCTTGGAGCCCTGCGAGTACGATTGCAGTAGGACCAGGCGCCTCGTTCAGGAATAGGTACCACAGTAGCGTCACCATGGTTTTTCAGGCGGTTCGTCAGAGGAAGAGAATACTCACTCCCAGGCTCAAGCGGTCTGCTTTGCGAACTGTGCTGTGAGGAAAAGGGGCTGGGTATTGCTGCTCGTTCCTGGCGAGGAGGAAATGAACTGGAAAAGTTTATAAAACCCTTTATATATATATAATTTCTAAGTTTTCAACAAATAATGCACGTTGGTTCCACAAGAAAAGTGATATTTAGACATAACCAGGGTAAAAGACTAACTCTCCGGCCTCCGTTAGAGTTTGGATTGCTTCAGCAAAGATTGGAAGATTGAGCTGGAGATGCCCTTGATGTATACGTTAGTCTCTCCTTTTATTATACTTCCTATGGAGGTTAGAACTTCTATAGATGGAGGGACAGACAGAATGTGATGAGTGCAGTGTGTCCCTACAAATACATACACTGTCTTTGCAGGAACATCCTGGGAAAGGGTTCTTGGCAAGGCCATGCTTTGGGGAGGTTACATTGTATCTTGGTCAAAAAAGAAAGATCAGTATGGTTTCCGGTAGAACATGAGCTTCCAAAAGGAGGGCATTTTAACAACTTCTCATTTGGGCATTTTATCGTTTTCATTGGAATTGAAATTCTGAATGGCGCTTGATTTTTTTTAAACAACATTCAAACACCTGAATTAGGTATTCACTGTAGAAAACTTAAACATTCGTAAAGTACAAAGACAACCGTAAAAATAAATCCACTACCTACAATTAAGAATGTTATTTATGTTGTTAGGAAAATGAGATTTTCTAGTTACTTGTCTTTTTTATTTCTATAAGGTGGCTTAAACGTTTCCTTTATTGTTAGATATTTACCCCTTAATTTTAATGCTGCATGGAATTCTATTATGGATTTATTTAAAAGTATTTAAGAGATTTTGGACCATTTTTATCTTCTATCATAGATTTGTTTTTCAGAAATGTTTTGGTGGGGCGCCTGGGTGGCTCAGTCAGTCGAGCGTCTGACTCTTGATTTTGGTTCAAGTTGTGATCTCAGGGTTCTTGAGTTCAAGCCTCGAGTCCGGCCCTGTGCTGACAGCATGGAGCCTGTGTGGGATTCTCTTTCTCCCTCACTCTCTGCCCCTCCCCTACTCTCTCCCTCTCAAAATAAATAAACAAACATTAAAAAAGTGTTTTGGCATTCCCCAGCTCTCCCAGTCTTCCTTTCCCAAGAGAGAAGACAGAAATAGACCCTGCAGGTTCTTGGCAACACGAGGTTTATCCTTTGCCCCCCCCCGCCCCCCCCCCACCGCTGGCCCTGTTGGGGAACCCTCTACCTCCATGAAAGTCTTGGGCTCTCCCCTCACCATCGCTTTCTTAGCCCTTCTTTTAAAAAACACAAAGAAAAACAGCAGTTAGGCTCTCTTTTTCCCATGTAACCAACCCCGGGTGGTTCTATGGAAAATGAGAGTCACTCCACCCCACACACTGTGCTGTGCACATAGATGTGTCTTCTGGCTGAGCAGCACTGCTTTGTCTCAGTTTCTGCCACCCTTGCAGAAAACACCGTTAGGAGTGTAAATCTGAAAAACAGGAAGGTCTCCTCAACGTTGAAGTCTTTCCTGGCAGCTCTCTGGATCTCCTGTAACTGCTAACAGTAGCAAAAAAAATTTAAAAAGCACTTTTGATACTTTGCAGTGGAAGACAGTAAAGTGCTATTCTGAAAATGGATGTGAACATACACAGTTCATAAATGGCCAGTGCAGGGGAGACCTTTCTTCGCAAGAATGTGACTTGGGCCTTTCATCACATGATTTCTTCCAGATTTTTCCTGGGAGTTCAAGAGAAGAAGAAGAAAAAAAACAGCTCAGTGATTTCTTTTATCCAGGACCTCTTAATCTGCAGTTTTAAAAACACTCAGACAGACATTTAGAGACCTTGTGGTAAAGACTGTTGCTTTTTACTAATACAAAACTTGGTGTTCAGAAAGGTGTTTTTACCCCGTGAATGGAAATGTCTGCTGACACCAAAGTCCCCCAGCCCTGTATCCTGAATCTTGATTGATGTTCTTAATTAAGTATATTCCATGAATTGGAACTCTGATATCGGAAAAACAGTGTGAAGAAATATCTAGCGGTTTCCCCCCATTTCCCCCTTTCTGTGTTGTGCCGTTTCCCTTGAGGTCAAGGGCAGGATTTGTGCACCTTTCGAACAGAGGAGGGCCTGTGTCTGTGTTTTGGGTGTAGATGAAAGCGTCACAGGACTGGGGAGGCGTTGGGAGCCTTTGCCTTTAGTGGCACGTGTTTTATAATGAAGCCTTTTCTAAAGAGCCTGGGAGGGACAGTTGCGAGTGTCACTGGGCAGAGAGGCGCACTTGCACCGCTAGCTTCACTCACTGTCGTTTCCCAGACAGCCAGCAGTCCTGCCTCCCTGTGCCACTCGCGCCTTCTCCTTTCTTCACCTTCGGAGGTTCACGTTGTTGTCGCTGCTTGTCCCCCCACCCCCACCCCCCGTCCCCTTGGTCTCTGCTGGCACGTCCAGGCGCTAATGCCCGCCTCTGGCTGTCACTCTTTCCCTGCAGAGGGAGAACCGGAGACTCCAGGAGGCCAGCATGAGGCTGGAACAAGAGAACGATGACCTCGCCCATGAACTGGTCACCAGCAAAATTGCTCTGCGAAATGACCTGGATCAGGTAAACATGTCGTTCACTAGGTTGAAATCACACCGCGAAGACCTCCTCAAGGGCGAGGACCGCGTTGTTCTCAACCGCAGTCCCGCGGGGGCTCATGCTGTCCTTGACACCGAGTGGCTGGCTGCTGGATGAGGGGGTGGGCGATGGGGGGCAGGGGGCGGTTTGTGCTGACTGGAGAGGGCAGAAGGCACAGAGCCTTTGAGAACAAACCCTTTGGGTTATTTCCAAACGGCATGTGCGACGTATTTTTTTATACCTCTCAAGTTCTCCGGTGTCTCTTTTCTTCATTGGTACTTTTACTAAGCCAAGGGCTGCCAGCATTATTGCCTGGAGGTACCCGTCACCGAGAGTATACGGGTGCCCTTCTATACACTTCTATACATTGGGAGGCACTTTTTTTGTGGAACAAAAGAGTTCTCTACAATAAATGTGAAGATTTTATACGGAGTATATACACTGAGACGTGTGTGTTATTGGATTGGCAGGCGTCCCAGGGCCAAGGCCGCCTGGGTGTGAATCCTGGCATTGCTGTTCCCCAAACCCCACTACCCTGGGCGGTTCTGACCCTGCCTATGGGTATGAATAAGGCAAAGCACCTGAGCAGTGTGCGTTCCAGAAATGCTAGCTGTTGCTACGAAGACCTTAAATCGTTCACCTTCCCTGGTTCTTTCCACCAGTGCCGACAGCTTTAGGACGTCCTGTTTTCCACTGCTAGTGTTTTCAAAGGTAGTTGGCAAGATGGAAGGAGTCTTGTGCGGATTTAAAATTATCCCTCTTTTCTGACTTAAAAAGTGAATCTTCCCCACAAATGGCGCCAGGGGTCCGAAAAACTGAGCCTTATACTGTTGAACTGCTCACTGAGACAACATTTAAAATACAATCCAATAACTTAAAGATGATCAAATGTCTGAAATGGAAGAAATGAGTTAAGTGTTTAAAAGAGGTCCCTCCCTCAACTCCTTGTTCCCATAGTAATGTTGCAGTTCCAAAGTTTCAGCCACAGTAAGATGCGCGAAAAGACGACTATTAAGGAAAATAGTGCTAAAGGAGAAGAGGAGGCTGAAGGAATCTGAAAATAAAACAGAAACTGTGGCGGGGGGGTGGGGGACACAGGATGTGGAAGGTAGAAACACAGCCTGGTGGAGCGGCAGGGGCGGGGTGGCCCCTTTTACCACCAAACCATGCAGCCAGGCTGCTGCGAAGTGGGTAGAGGTGGCGTGAAAGATGTGTGACCAGGAGAGCCAGAACCGAAGACGACAGAGGCCCTCCGTTCCGTCAGGGCTGTAACCAGCCCGACCTCAGCTGGTACCTTTCTGTGTTAATGAGACTGCGGTGGTGAGGCAGTCCTATGACGAAATTCTAGTTTCATCCGAGCTCTCCTAACGGCCTGACTCACATCTGATTCTGTCATTTTGAGTCTGGTGCCCGTTAATAGTTTCCTTACGATGGATAACTGAAGGAAAAAGCCTTCTAAGCATTTGGGCTCTGCGGGGATGCGGTGAAATTCACTAGAAGGAGTTGTACATTGAAAGTTTTGGGGGAAGTGTATTTGATACTATCTATCAAGCCCTTAAAAGGATTAAAAAGTAATGAAATGAAATATCCACTGAGTGTCCACTATGCACTAAGGACTATATTTAGCACTTTCATAAGCATTATCTTATTTAATCTCACTAATGACTCCATCAAGCAGGTATTATTTTAATCTTACACTTAATAAATGAGGAAAATGACATAGACGCTTTGACTTGGAAAACCATCCTAACAAAAACAGAGACCTGATCAAAAATATGTGTATAAGATTGTTGACTACTGTGTTACTTGGAAGAATAAAATGTAGAAATGATGTATATTTCCAATAGAAGGGGAGAATGAAAGTAGATCTGTAAAAGGTCTTTTTGGAATTTTTTTTAAAAACAAGGGGAAGATGATGTTCTCATGTTTTTTAAAACCATACATTTATCCGTATATAATGCTTGCATCTAAATAGCAAGGGATATGGCTGGCATAGAGCGATGGTAGGAAACGAAGCCGAAATCTACTTCAAAAGGAAAAAGCCTATAAGGAAATACATCAAAATATTAGTACCAGATATTATCTGTGAGTGATACGAGTGTATCTAACTTGGGGCGCCTGGCTGCCTCTGTCAGTTAAGCATCCAACTTCAGCTCAGGTCGTGAACTCAGTTTGTGAGTTCAAGCCCCACATCTGGCTCTGTGCTGTCAGTACAGAGCCAGCTTTAGATCCTCTGTCCCCCCTCTCACTCTCTGCCCATCCCCAACTCAGGCTTACACTCTCTCTCAAAAAGAAATAAACATTTTAAAAAAGAGTACATTTGGGGCGCCGGGTGGCTCTGTCGGTTGAATATCCAACTTCAGCTCAGGTCATGATCTTGCTCATGAGTTCGAGCCCCGCATCGGGCTCCGTGCTGACAGCTCAGAGCCTGGAGCCTGCTTCGGATTCTGTGTCTCCCTCTCTCTCTGCCTCTCCCCTGCTCAGGCTCTGTCTCCGTCTCTCTCCCTCTCTCAAAATAAATAAACATTTTAAAAAATTTAAAAAAGAGTACATTTAATTTTTACATTCATCTTTATACATTTATTTTTTCAGTTATTTTATCTTTTATAAGATCTTAAATACTTAGCCACCCTTGGTTAAGTATGCATTATACCTTTTTTAAAAATATTTTTTTAATGTTTATTTATTTTGAGAGAGAGGGAGCACAGGCAGGGGAGGGGCAGAGAGAGAGGGAGACACAGGATCTGAAGCAGCTCCAGGCTCTGAGCTGTCAGCACAGAGTCTGACATGGGGCTTGAACTCACAAACCGCGAGATTGTGACCTGAGCTGAAGTTCGAGGCTTAACCAGCTGAGGCACCCAGGTGCCCCATACCTTTTTAATAATCAGAAAAAATATATTACTTAAAAAATATTACACCATGAAGAAAAGCCTATTTTGTGGATCAGTCTGGAAAGACTGCTACGTGGGGAATCCTGAAATAATTGATTATTGAGCACCTACGGAGATAGCTCATCTAGATACTGGATATTAGTCCCTGATGAAAAGTATCATTTTTCCCTCTTTCTCTTACTTCCTCCCTTTATACCCACTTTTTTAAAGGAGTAAATAAGACCTGGCCCCGGCCTATTAAAACTGATTATCTGGGGCACCTAGGTGGCTCAGTCGGTTAAGCATCCAGCTTCAGCTCAGGTCATGATCTTGAGGTCTGTGTGTTCAAGCCCTGCATCGGGTTCTGTGCTGACAGCTCAGAGCCTGGAGCCTGCTTCAGATCCTGTGTCTCCCTCTCTCTCTGCCCCTTCCCCGCTCATGCTCTGTCTCTCTCTGTCTCTCAAAATAAATAAACGTTTATCCACATCCTCGCCAGCATCTAGACTTCTCTGATTTGCACTGTTGGTGGGAATGTAAACTGGTACAGCCCCTCTGGAAAACAGTGTGGAGGTTCCTCAGGAAACTAACAATAGAACTCCCTTATGACCCAGCAATAGCACTGCTAGGAATTTACCCAAGGGATACAGAAATGCTGAGGCATAGGAGCACATGTACCCCAATGTTCATAGCAGCACTCTCCACAATAGCTAAAACATGGAAAGAGCCTAAGTGTCCATCAACAGATGAATGGATCAAGAGGATGTGGTTTATCTATACCATGGAATACTACATGGCAATGAGAAACAATGAAATCTGGCCATGTGTAGCAACATGGATGGACCTTGAGGGTGTTATGCTGAGCGAAATAAGTCAGGCAGAGAAGGACAAATACCATATGTTTGCACGTATAGGAGGATTAGGAGGAACTTGACGGAGGACCAAGGGGGAGAAGAAGGGCGGAAATGGTGGGGGAAAGGGAGAGAGGCAAACCATGAGAGACTCTTGAATGCTGACAAAAACTGAGGACTGATGGATGTGGGGGGGAGGGGGGGATGGGCATGAAGGAGGGCACTTTGGGGATGAGCACTGAGTGTTATGTAGAAACTAATTTGACAATAAACTATTTGTAAAAAATAAATAAATAAATAAATAAATAAACGTTTAAAAAAATTTTTTTTAAAAACTGTATGTGAAAGAAAAACTTGCTGTTTCTAGTGTATCTCCTCCTAACATGGGATTTTGCAGTTTCTGCCCGAGCGGGGTTTATTTGCCTGTCAAAAAGCTGTGCGTTCAGGTTGGGTGTCCCGCCCTGCAGCCAGCCAGGAAGGGCACCAGCCCCTCCTCCTTCACCTCTTGGCCTCGTACTTTTCCATTCCCACTTTTATCAAAATCCAGTCTCTTCATTAAAACAGCCAAACTTTGGCAAACATTAAACAAACATGAACGCAGACTGTATTCAAGACAATACCTAAAGCAAAAAAAAAATACTAATTCAGTAATTAGGTGCTCTTTAAAAATAAATTAGTCCTTACCCTTGTCATTTTAGTGCCAGCTTCGGGCATCCTGGGTACCAAAGGCCCTTCGTTTTTCCCTCTGACACAGGCTTCTGTTTTGACAACTTGCTCTCCATCAGACACTTGACATATGGACTTCTCAGTGATTGATAGTATAAAAAAGATACAATATCTTCACTGCAGTTTCTGCTGCTACCTGCCTTCAAGCCCTTCCCCAGGAACAAACAGAAGAGACACAGCCAGTACTTTCCCACTGAAGACCATGCCTAGTCCTTCTAACCACAGCAAGTTCTGTGTTCGACCAGAAGCTCCATGTAATGAGTGGCAGAGTCTTTTGTTTTGTTGTAAACCGAACAACTGCCTTGGCTAGTTCTCTGAGAAATCAGGTCTGAAAGGTCCTCATCCCTGATGTGAGAAATGAACCTTTTGATGAGGTTACTGGTTGACTTGTGATTAAATCACAAATGGCGGTGCTTTTTCCTCTCGTATGTAGGTCATAGAAGCCTTACGTAGCAATTAGAAGTCCCCACATCAATAAGGCACTATACGATGTTGGTAAGTGACTAGAAGACTTATGACAATGATCTTAACAAAGTATGGTGAAGGTTTTCCAATTTGAGTTCAAAGATAGAATTTGAGGATCTATCTGTTTAGGATTACGTTCCTAGAGATTCATTTAACGCTAAAGATGACTTCTACTTAAGTGAGGTGTAGAAGTTGGCTGTAAAGAGACCCAGAAGACTGCTTTTGGAAGGAGAACCAAGTTTTTTTAGATTTAGTCCCATCCTGATGAGCAGCAGAATCTATCCGACTTTACTGTTAACCATAGAGGAGAGACTTTGGAGGAAGCTTCCTGGGAAATTCTGGTGCTCTTCAAACATGGGACCCACAGCAATTTCTGTAGATGTTGGAAACATTCCTTTCATGTTCCAAAACTATAAAATAAAATTCTAGGTACAATGTACAATTTAAGAAGCTTTAATGTCCAGATAGCATGGACTATTCAGAAATTTACAAACGGCTAAAAATTGGGGGTGAATCTCTTTAAGAGACCGAACTTAGAATAACATTCACTTTGGAATGTCATAGTGTGTATTATAAAAGGAATATTCTCTTCACCACATGGAAATTGCTGGGGCTACCGCACGAGGACCCTTCTTTAGTAGGAGGGCTCTTGCTCAGATGTGCTGGGTTAGAACTTGAGCCAGTGGGCTGAAGTTATACGGAGCTAGATTTTGGTTAGATTTTCAAGAACGCTGAAATGGTCTGTGTAGCTCTTCTTGATTTGCTGTCCTGTGAGCCTCCATCAGCAATGCTGGGGAGGCATTCCCTGCTTTGACTGCAGTCACCTGGCTGGCTGCCCTAGAATTTGCTGTTTTGAATTTCTATAATCTACATGAGATCTCTTACAATTTAGGAAGACTTAACTTACAGTGTATATTTTGCCCACCTCTAATTTTAGGATGTTCTTTCGCCGTGTAGATTTCCCCTGTAAAATCCAATGTTATCAGAACAAATTTTAAAGTCTTTAAGAGGGATTTTTTTCACCTCAGCTACCCAATAGATGCAAATTATCTGAACACAGAACTGTAACTGTTGGACTATGGGGACATCAGGAACTGTAAGGTAGAACAGAGAAGCTGGAATGTCAGGACCCAGCAGACTGTGCTGGCCTGGCCATCTGGACGTGTGGGCGATACGGTGAAACACAGACACAAGGCCACCTGGCCAGTTTTTACGATTACTTGGATAATGTTTTGCTGTTGTCAGCCAGGGGTAGCTTCTTCAAATAGCTGCCTCTCCTCTGCGTCTGCAGTTTTCTCTATTGAACTCATCCTGTGGCCCTCCGCCACCTCCACTCCACACAGTTTGCTTGGGCGGGGACATGGAGAGCCACATCCGTTCACTCATCAAATACTTCCGGAGCACCACCTCTACCTGGTGCTGGCCTTGGTGCTGGGGAAGTAGCGAGGAGCGAAAGAGGCCTGGTTCCTGCCTCTCGGGGCTGAAAGTCTAGTGGGCAGTACAAATAAATCATACATCTAGTTGTCATTACAGACTGTGCTAAGTGCTCTCAAGGGAAATTGGAGAGATTTGAGCAGAGAAACTAACTTAGATGCGGGTGAGAAGCTGATTGAGATGAGGATAAGTGGGGCAGGGCTCAGGCCTTGCTTCACTGCAGATGTGAACTTGGAGCTGAGACCTCAAGAGTGAGGTGAGGGTCTAGAGTATGCAGTAGGCACGTGTTAACTAGGTTAAATACACACATGGTGCTTTCCTGGTTAACTGGACTCTGTATCCAAGTTAAGACCGGAGCATTTTCTCTGAGCTTTTCTTGGCCATTCTAGGAAGATGGTCTTTTCTGTTTGCATTGCTGGTCCCAGTTTTCCTCATGGCTCTCTCTGTGATGGGTTTTTGGTGTTAATTTCTCCTTACTGTCCAGTGGGATTGGCCTCGTGAGCCGTTTTTACCTCTACTGGTCTTTGAATTTTCTCACCTAACTGTTGTCCATGGATCAGCCCGTCTCCTCTCTGACTCCACCCCCCACTCCCCATGCACTAACAGCTAGAAGCCTCCATATGAGGCTCCACCTCTACATCCAGTCCATCTACACAGGCTCAGAGTGACTGCTGTTGTGACATCTGAAAATATGCAAGACGCGTTTAAAAAGAGCATGCACTTTGATGCCATTCACTTCTGAATTCACGTCATGGCTCTGAGATTAGATGTCTGCCCCAGCCAGGTTATTTGGTCTCTGCAGACTTTCCTGTCATCATATGTAAGATAATTCTTGTTGTGAGGATCAGAGATGGGGTGTGCCAAGGGTCTGCTCTCTACTTGGCATTCAACGAAAGTGGCCACCCCCGAGTGAGCTAGGAGGGCAGAAATGGCTTTTGGTAGGGATGCAACAGTCGTAACTAGAGATGAGGTTTGGAGGAAGTATACACACACTTCCTTCACCTTCTTTACCATTGTGATGTGCTCTGATTTACAGGCAGAAGACAAGGCGGATGTGTTGAATAAGGAGCTCCTCCTGACCAAACAGAGGCTGGTGGAGGCTGAAGAAGAGAAGAGGAAGCAAGAGGAAGAGACGGCCCAGGTAAAGGGCACAGGCGGGCCTTTTCTTTACACAGGTGGATCAGCGTGTGGAGTTGATGAATCTTTAAGCAAGAAGTGAAATTAAACCTATTCTAAATCAAGGGCTGAAGCAGTACATGTGAGTAGCAATGGGTCTCGACATTTCTCTCGAAGGGCGTGAGCAGAGGAGGCAGCATCTTTACCCTCGAACAGCTTTGAGGAATCTGCCTTGACTCAGATGTCTAGTGAGAGTGTTAAGTTTTCTCCAAGTTTAGTAACTTGGAATTGCGATCCAAGAGCTTCGACAAATCCACACAGTCTGTGTGTTATCTCCAAGGTAATTGACTTCAGCAGTAGTTTAGGAGGATTATGAGGCAGAAAGCCCACAGAGATCTCTTCTGCGAGCTGCCTCAGTCAGTCACGCTCGATCTTCCTGATTCATGGCATAGAAGGCGTGCCAGCAAACGTCCCTGGCAGAGCTCTGAGCCCTGACTCCCTGGGGAATAGAAAAGGGAGCCCTTTGGGATCCAGCCTCGTTAGCGCCTCCAGTCTTTGTACGAGTTGTGAGGCCGGTCGGCTGCAATGGCAGATGCCACCATGGCAAAGGCGTTCCAGATAAGTGACAGGAGGGGCCTCTCTCCCCAAAGAGTTGAGGCTTCCGGCTTCTGTAAGAAAAAGAAGGCTGCCTCACCAGTGTCCTCCGTCTGTCAGTCCCACCAGGCATGATTAACTCATTTGTTTTAATGAGTTTCATGCCAAGATATCCATAATACTAAATATAAACAGGACACAGAGCATTTCAAAGACCTGCATCCAAGCAGAAAACAGTCCACTCAACTTACTGATGAATGGATGCATCCTTTAGCACCTTTCAGGGTTTACAAAAAGTGTTCCATGATTTTAAAAAAAAAAAAAAAAAAAAAATGATGAAATGACTCTTGGCATTTAGCGTGGACCAAGATTTTTTACCCACTCAAAAATTTTCAGGACCTGATTATCCAGTTTGAACTAGCCCTTTGATGGGTTTTGTCTTTTTCTTTACCTCCTGCCTTTTTGGGGCCCAATTCAGTACTTTAGGTAAAGAATGAAGCTATTGGCAAGTAAATTAGTTTATTTTTTTAAGTTTATTTATTTATTTTTAGAGAGAGAGAAAGAGAAGAGAGAGAAAGAGCAGGAGGGGCAGAGGGAGAGAGAGAATCCCTAAGCAGACTCCACATTGTCAGCATGGAGCCCCATGCAGGGCTGAACTCATAAACTATGAGATCGTGACCCGAGCAAAGATCAAGAGTTGGACTCTGTTTAACAGACTGAGCCACCCAGGAGCCCCTGCAGATTAATTAGTTTAATCCATGCGTCTTCCCTCCCTTTGTGTGTATGTGGAGGGGTGTGTGCGTGCGCGCGTGTGTGCATATATCCTGTGTTAATCATCATGGTGCCTTTGTGAGATAGCAATTATGCTCTTCATTTGTCAGATAAGGAAACCATAGTTTGGAGAAATTAAGCTCAAAACCTCTCTGCTTTCTAAGTCTGTCCTGAAGTCAACAGGGCCTTATTTTGGGAGGGGAGAAGGTGTGATTAAATTATGTGAGGCAGAGAACAGATACAAACAAATAGAGTTTGAATCTATATAACCCACAAATTGCTTTTAGAATTTAAGAACATAGCAAATGTGAAGAAATTCGGAAAGCACCTAACGATAAGGAGTCCAATTATAAACCGCAATCATGTGCGAATTAGCAAATACAGAGCACACCCCATTCATAATTGGGAGGCTGTAAAACAAAATTTATCCATTTATTCTGGTTATGCACTTAAAGATTAACCAGAGTGTTCCGTGTTCAGTAGTTTGGTCCACACCTTGGAAGAACTGAACGCTTTCCTTATTTCCTTATCACCTGTGCTTTTTCACTGCCTCCCTTCCCCGACACCTAGAATCCCGGAGTTGCTGGGCTGCAAAAATAAGTGTGGTTTTCAGTTTAGCACCCTTTCTGTGGCTGTAACAAGTACCCGTATTATGTGTCATGCCAGCTACTTCTACAGTCGTTATTCAGTCCCTGAACCTCCTGACCTCAAGACCCCTTACCTGCCTCTAACTCTCTCTGACTGCAGGCTCAAAAGCTCCCCGTAGCCACCTTCAAAGAGCCAATAGCAGTGATAGTAGGGGGCTGTGAATGGAAAGGCCCAGAATAGGTCTTCAGTAATTCATTACCTACCAGTAAGAGTACGTGCAACGTTGCCTTGATGTTTTGTTTTAGACTCTTCACAAGAATAAAGATAGCTTCGGAAGGGCCACTTGCTTAACAATATCTTTATAAAGTAAGTGGTAAACATAAGCAGCTTTATGATGGGTTGCTCATATGTCTCACACATTACAGGAAAGAAAGACATCTGCATCTCTGGACATGATTAGGCCTTTTGAATCCTCGAGAAATAGCTTCAGCGAGGAAATTTTATCTAGTTGTAGTTGTTAACATTGGCATTGACTGAATTGGGCTGACTTAAATATAGGTGCTTATGGAAATTGATCAGGACGTTGAGTCTTGATGTTTCTCATTCTCCCTCCCTCTAGCTAAAAGAAGTCTTTCGGAAACAGCTGGAGAAGGCAGAATATGAAATAAAGAAGACCACTGCTATCATCGCCGAGTATAAGCAGGTATCGGGCTACTGTGGCTCGTGTTGCTATAAAAGTGATTGTTTTTATTGTTTTTCTTTGGGGAAAAAACCATTTTTTGTTTTTAGAGTTTCCAGAACAGTGACTGCGTACATTTGTCACGCTGGGTGGGTTACTTTCTCCCCTGACGTAGACAGTGAGTAGACATGCTTGCTGATACCGTGGGAGGTTTAACCAGATAGAACGGTCTGTTGGCTGTTTACAGTGTTTGGTAGATTCAGAGGAAAAGGAAACTGGATTTTTACCATTGGGATCCTGTCTCTGCCCTGCTCAGAAGATGATTTCAAATAGACCTCACCAGTGACATTTGCCTCTTTGCAAAGGACTAAGGTTTAGTGATTCTTTATCCCACATGGCTCTTCGGCCTTCCCCAACCATGGCCAAAGCTAGCAGGAGACATTCTGTTGGGAATCTTTGATCTCTTAGTGGAGGGCATGCTTTCCTTGAGATGCTTCTGGCCCCATCACCAGAATGCTTCCAGAAAGCCCTCTTTCCAGCTTTAATAGTATCATCTTGTGCCTCCTGCTCGTGCTGGCACGTGGCAAGGACTTCACGTTGCCGAGAAACCCGCGAATGGACTGCTGAAGTTCCAGTGTTCCAGAATTAATCAAGGCACCATATGCCACTTCCTTAGCTTAAGAATTTCTCTGGGGTCTCTTGCCTCATATAGGAGTTGGAAATCTGATTCTTACTCTTTTTTAACATGTGTTTTTCTGCTTAGAAATGAAATTTCTGTTCCTCATGGAAAACTGAGAAAGTGTAGAAAAGCACAGAGAAACTCTCCCCCCTTAACCTTGCCAACTAGAAATAATCAGTACAATATACTGAATATGCATCGTCGCTATGTAAATAAAAACGTCAATTACATCGTCCGTGCTAATTTTTGTAGCTAGTTCACTTCATAGATTATGAGCATCTTTTCAGAAGGATTCTTCTCCTCCGTGGAAAATTGCTTAGAAAACAGACTTCCGAGCTGTCTTTATGATAATCAGTATCTGTTTATTTAATGCCTGCTATCTGAGAGGCTTGACTCTTTGGGGAGTAAAAGATGAATTAATTCAATTTCTCTCCTTTATACGCTGCTCTTGTAATAGGGAGATAATACCTGTGCACAAAAGAGAGGAAAGGGAACTTACTGCCTGTGGGAAATAAAGTCCTTCCTGAAGGAGGGGTCATTTGAGCGGTGCTTCAAAGGCGAGGCAAGACTTGGGTGCGTGGAGGCAGAGGAGGAGAGAATGGGGAACAGAGAACACACACAAAGGCGTGGAGGTAGATTAGTGAACAGAAATAGTTTTGTTCTGTCAAGAGTTTCGAGTACAGAAAAGAAGCAATAGTGAGTTGGGTCCCCGTTCCAAGAGGGTTCTTCAGTTAGACTGAGGAGTTCGGATTTTATTCTGTTTATAGTAAGAATGTTTGAGCCAGAAAGTGGCATGATCAGGGACCTACTGGTGGCACTAATCTGTCCCAGTGAGAAATGTGAAACCACATGGGGAGTCCCACAGGCAAAGATACAGACCAGTAAGAAGCTAACAGCAGAGTCCGGGTGAGAAAATACAGGGCCCAGAACTAAAATAATGAGTAGTAATGAAAATGGAGAAGAGGAAGACATAAAATATAGTCATTTTTTGCTGGACTGGAGAACACTGACCCTGCGATTTTCAGATCGGGTAACTCGGAGAAGGGATGGTTAGCTGTTTACCAACAAGGGGAACACTATGGACCATGTGCTATGGAACTGCCGTCGCTGCGAATGGGTTTTTTCCATCCGCACATCAGGCCATGGGTGGCCGCCATATGTAGCACTCTTCAAAATAGGAATCCTTGGGACTGTTCTTGAATATTATCTGGCAGCACTACCAGTCATGCCAAGGCAACAGACCCATCTGTCTGAAGATAATTAGGATATAAAACTTAATCCAAATGCATTCTATAGTTGGAATTGGCTATTGTTGGCTTTGGTATGGAATCTTTGGGGTTATTTGAAAGGGTTTCTGGTTTGCCAAAACTACTAGGAAGATTGCTTCTTTTCCACATCAGCTGAGATAGCCCTATTCATCGTTTCCAGGCTTAGGGCCGGAGAAATCGGAAACTGAACCCAGCAATCGGGCCCTGGTCTCTACAGCCATTTTTTGAGTAGATGGGGATTTTTTTTAAATGTCTGTTTTGATAATAGAAGTAGGTCTTTTATGTGTTTAGTTCAAACTGCATTTTATTTTATTATTTTTTTTTAATGTTTTATTTATTTCTAGGAGAGAGAGAGAGACAGCGTGAGCAGGGGAGGGTCAGAGAGAGAGGGAGTCACAGACTGAAACAGGCTCCAGGCTCTGAGCTGGCAGTCAGCACAGAGCCCGACGCGGGGCTCGAACCCACGAACCGCGAGATCATGACCTAAGCGAAAGTCGGACGCTTAACCGAATAAGCCACCCAGGCGCCCCTCAAACTGCATTTTAAAATTTGACATCCCTAACATTTTTTATTCCATTTTTCAAAAATAAAAGATTCGTATGTTAGTCAAGGGATTTGAACTTCTAGTATTTTTTTTTTTTAAAGAAAATGCCTTGTTTGTTGGTTTTGGCTTTGAAAGCACTTATTTCTACCTGTTCCTAGTACTTCTTGTTGGCACCCTCTTTCAGAATCAGTAATGATGAGATTTTCTTTAATGAGCACTTAGTATAGGCCAGGGGCTATGCTGAATCCCTTACATACATTTTTCCCCCCGTTGATTCTCAGAGCACAGCACTTTGTATCTTGGAGAGAACCGAAGCTTAGATGGATTAGTGAGTTTGCCCAAGGACACTGCCAGAAAGGGTTAGAGCCGGACCTCAGGCTTTTTACTTCACGCCATGTTGCGGGACCACAAGATCAGAATGTTAGTCTTTATTAATTTCTGGTCATTTTAACTCTGTTTTATCTCTTCTGCCATGTATTCGGGAAACTCTGGTTGTTGAAAACAGAGAGTCTCTCTGTGGCTGCTGACATGAGAGATTTCTGGCCCAGAATTCTTTTCATCATATTTCTAGAATGGTACCTTGCACAGAACTGATACTCAGCAAAGGTTCTATAGATTGATTCCAAAATAGGACAGGAATCCACTGGAACTAGTCACAGATTTGGTGAGTGACAGAAATCAAACTAAAACTACCCTGTGTGTTTTTCCGCCATTTAACGACCAAGACAGGCTTCAGGCTCGGAACACTCTCGGGCTCTCTGACGTGCGCCACATTTGCAGGGCTGCTCTTTTGCAGAGTCTCTTCTAGCGTCGGAGAAGCCAGAATAATTCACACGAGCTGATAAGCAGTCATGTGCCCGAGCTGCGCAAGAGTCGGTGTGCTTTCCAGTAAAGAAACTCTGTTCTTTTCCGCAGATCTGTTCCCAGTTAAGTACCAGACTGGAGAAGCAGCAAACAGCCAGCAAGGAGGAGCTGGAAGCAGTAAAGGTGAGAAGAATGAAACAGATCTGTGGTATTTCTAACAAATTCACCATCTTAAGTCAGTACCTGATACAACGATCCCACCCGTGAGGACGCCCCACGCACAGGACAGTTTGTTAGACGTCACCCCCACCCTGCCCCTCTCGTTGCTTGAGAGGACTTAGGAATTGGGGCAAACAGTGTCCGTCTCTGACCGGGTCATGATCCTCTTCCCAGCCAGCGGAAGGGCTGTGTCCCCGTAAATCTTAGAGGTTGTCGGAGGCAGGCAGTAAGGATTTCAGCCTTGACCCAGGAGTCCCCCGAGGCTTCTGGGACAGTAGGCACCTGGGAGCCCGCAGCAGCCTGCATCCCACCGGTGCCTGAATCGATGTCGCTTTGGGGTGCAACCCAGGAGGCTCTTCCCGTTTCACTCCACCAGTTTTTTAGAGGGTTGTTTTTAAAGAAAACCGATAGCATTTATTTATATGCTGCCCCCTGGCGGTAAAACTCCTTTTATTGGTTAGGTGAAAACAGCAATTACTGCTTCCATAGCAACCGCAGTAAACCACATGACTGGTCTTCCGAAGAGGCAGAACACACCGCTCTTGTGATCTGTGCCACAGAACCGGACAGTTCTTTCTGAACAGATTCTGGTTTCGTGCTAGTGAATAAACGCAGTCATTTAACGACTCGGACAAGGTATTTACCTCTCTAAGCTTTATATTGTATCCTGTAAAATCGACATAACATTATCTGCCTCATCAGGTTATTTTGCACATTGAATAAGACAACATACATAAAATGCTTAGCTTAGTAGTTGGCATACAATGAACACGTATTTTTATAAGTTTGTAACCTGAAAACCTGAGACGTGAGAACTGAAAATATGAACCTTGTTCTGACTTTATATTCCAAAAGTGTATTTTTCTCAAACAGTCTGAGATTGGTGACTGTAAGCTGGTCATCTCCCTGCCAAGGCCCTAAAATTTGGGGCTCATATCTTCCCTCTCTGGTCCACCTTTGCCCCTCGTCGTACTTAGCCTTTATCATTCTTGTTACACCGACCAACACTCAGTTGATGAAGTGCCTTGGCGTAAAAGAGTTAACTATCCTAAACTAAAATCTTTACGGGAATATAAATGATATGGATTTATATGGATACTCAAGGTTTTATTGAGCATCTGACTGTGTGCACAGCTATTAGACTTCTGTTGTTTTACAGAAATTATATATAACAACAAGCTTCGAATTTTCCTGCAGGAGCAACTTACACATATGCACATGAAACCTTTAGGAAATAGTTCAAAAGCACGTAAGTCAGTGCTGAGTTGGATGACACTGACAATCAGGGAGGTAGAGAAAGCAAAATCATAAGAACTACAGACCAGAGGTGACTTTAGGGAGGAGGTTGGACTGAAGCAGGATGCGTAGAATTCTGTTAGAAGGATTTATAAAGGCCATTCTGGGGCCTCCTGGGGGCTCAGTCGGTTAAGCGTCTGACTTTGGCTTAGATCATGACCTCATGGTTCATGGGTTCAAGCCCCGCATTGGGCTCTGTGCTGACAGCTCAGAGCCTGGAGCTTGCTTCGGATTCTGTGTCTCCGTCTCTCTCTCTGCCCATCCACTGCTCGCTCTCTCTCGCTCTCTCTCTCTCAAAAACAAACATTTTTTAATTGAAAACTTTTTTAATGTTTCTTTATTTTTGAGAGAGACAGAGCATAAGCAGGGGAGAGGCAGAGAGAGAGAGGGACACACAGAATCCAAAGCAGGCTCCAGGCTCTGAGCTGTCAGCACAGAGCCCGACGCAGGACTTGAACTCACAAACTGTAAGATTATGACCTGAGCCAAAGTCAGATGCTTAACCAACTGAGCCACCCAGGCACCCCTAAAGAAGCATTTTTTAAAAAATTAAAACGAAACAAACCTAAGGGAGAAGGGCAGGTGGATGCTGGGTGGGAATCTGCAGCCTCTACCACAGCTCTGCACTCGGCGCGCCGGCCTGACTGCGGCTCAGGAGGCTCGCTGCTGTCTCTCCAACAGACAGCACAGGATGTAGTGAACGAGGGCATTTTCTACAGGATAAATCAGGATTCAGTAGTGTCACATGTAAGGACCATTACAACACGGCCGTGGAGAACCCTTCTCACTTCCTACCTCTCACTTTTGTGCCATTTACTCTCTGCTCAGCCGTCGCAAGCTCCCCGCAGTCCCATGAAGGGCCGGTGGCTCTGCACACGGCGCTCCCCCTGCTGCAGTGTCCTTCCCCTGCGGTTCATCTATCCTTCATGGGGTTCAGCCTGATAACACTGCTTACCCAGCTCAGTAGGCTTTTCATCATGTAAGACCACAGTCAGAAACCACCCCTTTAACATTTTATCGGGTCAACCGTAAATATGTATCACAAATACTTGCTGTGTGCCTATTCAGTGCCAGTAGAGAGCTAATTATTCTTAATAGGTTCTTGAGAGAGTCACAAATATCTTTTAAGTGACTAATGAATATTAATCAGGTAGGAATCTGAAGAGTGCATTAAGGATGGGATAAGAAAGACATCCGTGGAGGCTGAGAAGGTGACTCAGGGATTCAGGCCTGGGAAGGGGAGCGCTTGGACATGTCAGGAAATAACTTAGTGACCAGCTGAATATGGAATGAAGGAGAAGGCAATGAAAAGATCACCCCAAAGTGTTGAGGCCTGAATGGCAGAATTACAGAGAAGTGTGGGGAGAGTTGCTGCGGGTGGGGATGTGCGTGCGCATGTGCGTGAGAGAGGAATATAGTTTCAGTTATGGACATATTATAATGGTAGTACATTAAAATAGAACTATTCCATATTTTACCTCTATCTGGGGGATATTTTAAGAAAACAATAGCACTGTTGTCTTGAAGAATGTGCTGTGTGCTCGACTGGAGTCTGTGCGTGGGCAATTACCTTCGTTACTTTGAACAATGATGATCATCTTTGCTTAACGCTGAACAAAAGGACGTAAACTTTATTTGCTGCAAGGATAGATTCAGGTTAGTTGTAATGACCTTTCTCACCCTGCTGTGGGCTAGGTACTTGAACTCTGAGTTTCCTCACTTCTAGAATGGGGGTGATAATAGCACCTGATCACTAGCTCTAGGATTAAATGAGACAGTGATCATAGAGCGTATGCCACAGGGCTCGAGAAAGAGCAGTGGGAGCACAAAACTTCCAGAACAGATTCAAAGAGATGCTATAATATTTTCCATTTCCAGAGTCTCCCTGGAGATACTTTATGAAAGAAAAAAAAGGAGCACCTCTCTTGCATAGTTGGGTTTTGTGCTGACTACATCTATTTTGCTGGCAGCACAAGAGAGGTAATTACCTTCAGAAATGGACCTGCGTCTGACGACCCCAAGCAGCGTCTAAATAAAAATCGTGTCCTGTTGTTTCAGGAAGTGCCTTCCGCTATGACACTTGTTTGAGGTCGATTCTCCCTTTTGGATGTTTCAGGGCAAAATGATGACATGTAAACACTGCAGTGACATTTTCAGCAAAGAAGGCACTTTGAAACTGGCAGCCATAAGCCAAGAGAACCAGGGGATCGAGCTGGACGACGAGAAGGACTCCCTGAAGAAGCAGCTGAGGGAGATGGAGCTGGAATTGGCGCAAACCAAGCTGCAGCTGGTGGAGGCGAAGTGCAAAATCCAGGTTGGTGATTTGGCAAAAGATCAACAGGAACGAATAAACAGTATGGGCTCCAGGACACAGTCTCCTCCTCTGGAATAAGCGCGTCTGGCTCAGAATCCAAAGACATCTCCATAGGCGATTATGGTTTCTGCCCACTATTGTCCCACATAGTCACATTTTACGTCATGATGTTTACACAGTGACATAACCAGAGTTTTAAGTGAACATGTAATAATTAAAATGAGATCTTGTGAGAACTTAAACATGCGCTTTTCCAGGTTTTTCTTTTTGGCCAGGGCCCTTTCTCATGGAACTTAGCCACTTTGGTAGCTGATCCTGAAAACGAAAGGCCAGACCTTCTCTGTTATCCCTCCCCGAGCAGTTGAACGTTGGCTGATACCCTTGCTTAGTTTTGGAGCTTTTTATTCTTCATCTTTACCTGGTTTTACCAGGTCCCTTTTCCCATAATCTCTTTCCATATTAGAAGATAACATAATTAGAAAAATAGTCCTGGCTTCTGATAGACTGGTCCCCATTTCCTTTTCCCCAAGACCCTCACCCATCACCATAACCTGTTTCCGTGATGGACCCTGTATGTCCTCAGCTTCTCAGCGGCAAAGGCCATGGGTTTGGAACTAGAATTCATTCATGCTTACACCATCTGTGAAAATTCAGATTCAGTCCATGCACACGTCTATGTTTATTTGTGGTTTTGAACCTAAGCCTAAATTTGGACTGAAATTGCAGGGGGGGAGGATAAAATGAGGTTTCATTTCACTGTTCAGAGAAAGCAGTTTCTGATTTTCATTGGTAACTCTTAACTCTAAAGTGCTTTCTCGCATTAAGAAGCCAATAAAATCTCTCCTGGGTTTTGTGGGAGGGAAAGCTATGACCATACGGACCTGGGGATTCCAAAAAGCAGTACACTGTTAATTTGGGGGGCAGAGATAAACATTTATATAACTGAGATTATTTTATTTATTTAATTAGGAACTTGAACATCAGAGAGGAGCCCTCATGAATGAAATCCAAGCCGCAAAAAACTCTTGGTTTAGCAAAACCCTGAACTCTATCAAAACGGCCACTGGCACCCAGCCACTGCAGCCACCACAGGCCACCCAGCCACCCAAGGAGAGCACATAGTTCCAGCCTCGCCCAGGCACAAGAGCACAATGATCAAAGCGACAGAAACCCAGGAGGAGTGTCCCCGGTGTCCCTTTGAAGGAGAGTAAAGGAGGCCAGAAAGCAAGCCAGAATCTCTCAGCAGCTCTCTTTCTTGCTTGACACTTGGCAAAGGGATGTGACTTAAACTGCCCCAGGTTATGTTGAATACCTGTTTTTGAGCTTCTTCAAGGGAGGCCACGTTCAAGTCCATCATAGTAATTACACATTATTTTATATGCCTGATGTTTAGTTGGAAATAAGTAATTCACAGCTAAATGCCTTTTATTTAGATCTAATGATTCATAATTACTTTTATCTCACATAAAAATGGAGATGTCTTTTATTCCAAGGTTGAAGTGATAAGATGATATTTGTCACAGCCAGAAAAAAAAGAAGAAAGAAAAAAAGATCGAAACCTACAGCTCTGAAGTTTTCAGGATTTATTCACAGAAAGCACACTGGGGCCATTCGTGATGACCATCGGGTTTCTTCCAGAACCCTAGATAACAATCATCCTGCCCAAAGAATTAACCTGGCATTGAACAGTCCCCAAAAAGAATTAGTTTATTTTCATTTTCTGTTGGGCATATCTGGAAATGAAGTACCAAGAACCACAGAATAGGATAGACTATTGAGAATACACACTAGGTGAAAGGCACTGAGCTTTCGATAAACGCAGGATAGATCGATCGTTTGGCCCTAGTATTCTAACAGGTCCTTTTGAGAAACTCTGCGTGGGGATGGCATACACAGCTGTGACTTGCAGCAAACGTGAAGTCAGTAGTGTCTAGTGTGAGCTGCAGCATTAGGGAACCTTTACCAGACAAGCCCAGAGAGGCCCAGCTTCAGCCGTTTGTGCTTAAAATGAAATAGAGAATCAGGGACAGGGTATTTCATTTAATATTGACATATATTTGTTAAGGAAACACTAATACACTATAACTTTGTTAAGTTATGAAATGGGAAATGCAGGTCAGCTTCACATCATCTTAGTTTACTGTTGGACAACTCTTCCTGATTTCTGTAGCTCCCTGAAAATGTGCCCTTGGTACCCCAGATGAAGAGATGTAAATGCATTGGTAACATTTTTCATTGAATACAGAATCTTTATAGAAAGACTTATCTCATGGAAAGGGAACGCTGTTGTTTAAAGGTTGGTGGAAATAGTTTTTTCAACTATATTTACCATATCTATGTGAATAGGCCTTGCAGGAAGTCCTTTGGTAAGGACAAAACTAATTTTCCCATTTCTAAGCTAGTTTGGAGGCCTTTGGTCCTTTTACACCAACCAAACTGCTATCAGCATGTACAATAACGTTTATTGATACTCATCCTTGGCTTCATTGTTGAACATGTTCTTTGCAAGGACCTTAAGCTCTGTAGTGCCAGAGTGATTCTCATTCTCATCAGTGCCATATGTTGCAATTGAGAGTAACACATTCTTGGAAGTAAAAATTAAGAGCCATCTCGACTCTGGGAGCGTGCACTACAAGTTGCTCATGGTAATCCTTCCCTCCAAAAGGATCACTAAACTCTAAAAAGTTAAGTCTCCTTCCCTTGGGTTTATGTCGTCTACAACCATAAAACTGATATGGATGTTACCCTTTGTTACCACTCATCAAATAATACTTTTCTTACAGAATTCTTTGTGTTTTGTCCTGACATCTTTCATTATAATATGCATTTCCTTGTACCAAAAAGAAAAAGAATCCAGCATTCTGAGTGTCTGTGTTGACTACTGTTCTCTACTTGGTGATTTAGAAAAGGTAACTTTTTTTTTTTTTTTTTTTGTAAAATATAATAGCTAGAAAATTGCATCTTGGTACTTGTTTCTGTAAATTGTTTAGTATAATTTTTTAGCTTTGCTGGTACTTTATGCTTTTATTCCAAGAAGCCTTGTTCAAGTTGCCTTATCAAACGGCCAGCTAAATTAAAGATATTCTTTTGTGTTTTGCGAATCTCATAGTTTTACTGTAAGAGCTCTTTTTAACCTCCAAAAATCAGCACATTGCACAGAATGCCTAAATTGCAGTATTTTCCTTACATCATAGTTGAGAGAGAGAATGGCCGTGGGTTCAGTCTTCACTTGTACGACCTGGCTCAAATCCAGAGTCCCTTACATCTTTTTTCTTTGAACAAAACCACCAGGTACATGCATTCCAAATGTGTAATGTCTTTTGCATTTTCTCTCAACTCTTTCAAAAGATTTTAATGGCCATCCACAGATTTTATTTTTTCTTCTCCAGTTCCGTATCCTACTTAGGTATACGTATTGGAACCGTAAGTCTAAACTGTTCCTCTGTGCAATGCCTTGGGGTCAGTAGCGATACTAAGACAGAAAGGAAGAAAATTCAAAATTTGGTATATGATATGGTTATTCATTCAATCTGTTCTAATAGCACTCCCCCAAACCATATATCCTTCCCCACACAGAGTTAGCAAACTTGTGCATCCCGGTATTAAGTAACTGCTAGTTTTAATTTCACTTATTTTGAAACATATTTGAAAATTGCCATTCTTCTCTTGAATTTCTTTTAGACATTAACCCAAATAGCTAGGAAATTTCCAAATATTCTAGAGTGGCTTTTGTCTTTTCCTAGGATATGTTGTAGAAAACATTCCTCCAAAAAATCCAACATTTGCACCATTCTGAAGAGTGATGACTGCTTTTTTCATTAAAGTCTGCAGAATAAATAAGGGAATGAATTTCAATTTGATAATTCCGTTCAATAGCTTTTGTATCTTGAGACTCTTGTTTAACACATTCTTTAAAGCCGAAACCAGGCTGAAGTTTGCAGTGCATATGTTTGCTGGCTTCCCACATCCTGAGCTGTGCCACAATTTGGTTATATTTAGTTACATATAAGTTAATGCAAAGATATTCCCAGTTACGTAATGTTCTGTTTATGAGTGCCTATCAGAAACGCTAATAGGAATGTCATAGGGGGCCTATGGCCTCTCTTTCCATGTATAACCCCTCTCTCTCTTGCCGTCTCCCAGCTAGTAAGTTAGTAATTTCTTCACTGGCCTTCTTAAATTTCCAGAGTAAAGTACAAAAGCAATGTTGGGATATTTAGTAATATTTAATAATAATAGCTATCTTGTTTCATATTTTTCCAGAATTTTCATTCTTTCATATTAATGACTATTAATATTTATTTTTCTCATACCCCTATTTTCCAGTTAGTAGCTAGTGGCTTTATTTCCCAGAGAAAGTGAGAAAAACCAGAGGATACACAGGTTAGGGCAAGAGATCAGAAATCCTTAAAGGAGTTGATTAATTACTGAGGGTGGAGATCACATATCTAACTAATATAAGGGAGCGAGTTTTCTGTAGCCAAAATCAGCCTGCTAATTATTCTGCCAGAGCGGTTGTCTGATTTCAGGTCCCCTTTACGGGAAAAAGGAGCTTTTAAAAAAATTAAACACCCTGTTTGTTTTATCTCTGGGAAAGAACACTTTTAATTACTTAGCGGGAGAATTCTGTTGTAGAACTTGCTCGTTAAAACAACACAAAGTCTAAAGTAGCTCTGATTTTCTTGCTTCAGTTACAAGTAAATGAGAGAATGGGATGAACTCTGTTGTTTAACCTGGATGCTGTTAGATCTGTGTGTGCGCGTGCGTGGTAGAATTCCATAGGAAGCATCCCTGACTTTTTTGTGCAGCCAGGTACTGTGCAACTGAACACACCCACAGCCAAACAAGAGTTTAGGGGCCTGTGTTTCCTCCTACTCCCAGATGCAAAACTGTCGTTCCCTCTGGTCGCCGTGCTGATGTCACACTGAGCTAGAACTGTTCTAGAACATCCTTCCTCTCGCAAAGTGACTTCCACGTAATACAGGCAAAGCCCTTTATTTAAGGAATTTCCCTCTCTCCCAAAAGTTAACCAAATTGAACACCTCCATGTGGGCTGCGTCTCCACATCTGAGGATCAGGAGATGTGAGGAGAAAAGCAGGTGTTTACAAGAAGCTTCAGGGCTACAGGCAGCGACAGGTGTTCCTGCCCTGGCTTCCCTCTGCGACACTATGTGGCAGCGTCTCTTGTCTCTTCAAATGAATTCGTTCCATGTTAGAAGCACATCACAACATGCCCCATTCTCCACCTCCGCCCTTGGTTTATTATCAGTAGTAGTCTGAAAACTAAGAAAAAAGCACCATTGGGTAGAAAATAAACATTTTAAAGTTACTTTACTTTTTCATTGGCAATGAGTTAACATGTAAAATCTTTTCCATTAAAAATGTACCTTTTAATAACTATATATTATATATGGAATAAAGTATAGGGAAACTTAATTAGAAGTACATAAATGCATCAAGACTCTGGTGTCATGAAAGCACAAGGATCAAGCTGGAGATGGTCCCAGAATCCAAGATGACCCAATAGCCCTTTGCATCAGTTTCTCTGTTTTTGGTGTTTTGCTAATGTCTAGATCCTCAGTTCCAATGAAGGAAGACCTTTCTCAGCGAGCATCACTTCCTTTCCTTCAACTCCTACCTTTCCCTTGCAGAGGAGGTAGCAGAAATTCTGTACCATTTGTTTTTTATGAATTCTATGATTTTGCCCACGACTTCTCTAATGAAAACAGGTTCTAGAATAAAGGAGTTGATTGTAGTGCTGACTACAAAAGAAACATGAGTGAGCAGCCTCTGTGAACACTGACCAATTCGATGTTTCCACAATTCCATGTATTATGTATAGTACATGCTATCTGTAAATGTAATGCTTGTTAAGAAAAGTGCAATTTATTGTACATTGTCCCAAGAAATGTTTACTTTTTTAACAGTTACGAACTTGAATCAGTATCTTGTTTTCATGTGTGAATGAAGCCTTGTGAAATAAACAGATTCAACCAAAAAGTGACCAGGTGACTGTCTCTGTGAGTCAGTGATGTTGTCAGTGCTTTGTGTTGCCCCCTTGGCCCCGTTAAGCAGTAATAAACATTTGTTCTGAAGTCCACATATGCCTTCTTGATGTTTCTAGTTGACTTGAGTCTGAATCCCTGGAACCCAATGTTTACGTCACACTTCTTACCTGACACTAGACTCCACAATCGATTTAGAAAGAAAAACTGTGTCAGGAGTTTGCTCCAGGCTCTGCCCTGCGAAATGGTACGGGGCACAGCGGCACCAAGATCCCTTGGCTTCAAGCAGCAGACACTCTCACAGCCAGTTTAATCATAATAAGGCAATTAATTAAAAGGACTAGGTAGGGTCATCTCATAACGGCCAAACAGCTGGGCCTGAAGAGACACTGTGACAAGGACTGGGATGCCACCAGGAACTTAGGCAGCTGTTTCCATAATCTTCTTGTCCCGCCAGGTCATTGTTATTTGCTGCTCGGAAAACAAGTTTTTCCTGCTTCCACGTGCACAACTCCCAAGTTCCCGTGTTTTCTCTTCAGGTGACCGGCAGAGATGGACTGGCATCTCCGTGTCCCTATTCCAAAGGCTTGCAAAGATTGGGTTGGCTTATCCTGGATAAGGTAGTTGCTGCGAGTCTTTCAAAGTACAGCACGGTGGGTGACCCCGTAATTGAGGCAGGACCCCAGAGGAGTTCTTGAAGTGGAGGCAGAGTATGTAGATTTTCCATTTGCATTTTGTTCAGGGAGTCCACGGAACCTAAGTGAAATCCAAGAGATTAGTCAGCTCCTCTTGGAATTCAGCACGTATTAACAGATATTAATCAGAGACTCGGGAATTACAGTTTGTGGTCCAAACCCAGACCAGACACCTCTTCTGTTTGGCCCATGTCATAGTCTTTATTTATTTATTTATTTATTTATTTATGTGATCTCTACACCCAATGTGGGACTCAAACTCATAACCTGGAGATTGAATCATGTGCTCTTCCAACTGAGCCACCCAGGTGTCCCTGGCCAGTGGGATTTCTAAATGAGAAATTTTGCATAAAAAGTAAAACAGCAAAATTATTCAGAAAATAAATACCGAAATTTGCGTTGAGTCGAGTGTTCTGGATATGAACAGTAAATGGAATTCACAGTTCACTACTGATTAAAGTCTTGTACTTAGTGAAGTTACATGTTGAACTGTAGATTTACGTCCTGTAGGGATGCAAGTCCCTATTTTCTTTTCAGTGCAATGGATAACTCCAAAGGTTACATACAATTCACTACCCTGTAAGACATTAGCCAGTCTGTATCTAACTTGGTGGAGTGAGGTTTTTTTTAAGATTTTTGTTTTTGTTTTGTTTTGTTTTGTTTTGTTTTGAGACAGCACAAGCGGGAGAGGGCCAGAGAGAGAGTGTAACACAGAATCAAGAGCAGGCTTCAGGCTCTGAGCTATCAGCACAGAGCCCAAGGTGGGGCTTGAACCCACAAACTGTGAATCATGACCTGAGCTGAAGCTGGATGCTTAATCCACTGAATTGAATAAAATAGTTGTCACATGTCCTTTTATATTTGCATGGGATTCTTGATTTCACCTTTTTGAAATTATCCTGTAACTAAGCTTTTTTCTTTAAATTTTTTAATGTTTTATTTATTTTTGAGAGAGAGACAGCATGAGCAGGGGAGGGTCAGAGAGAGAGGGAGATACAGAATCTGAAACAGCCTCCAAGGTCTGCGCTAGCTGTCAGCACCAAGCCCGATGTGGGGCTCGAACCCATGAACCGTGAGATCATGACTTGAGCCGAAGTCGGACGCTTAACTGACTGAGCCACCCAGGTGCCCCTGTAACAAAGCTTTTGATTACTGTCAAAGGAAGATGGAACAAAATCTTTTAAAAGTTTACTTGCAGGGCACCTGGGTTGGCTTGGTTAATTAGGCGTCCAACTTCGGCTCAGGTGATGAACTCACAGTTCGCGAGTTCAAGCCCCATGTCAGGCTCTGTGTTGACAGCTTAGAGCCTGGAGCCTGCTTCGATTCTATGTCTCCCTCTCTCTGCCTCTCCCCTGCTTGTGTTCTCGTTCTCTCTCTCTCTCTCAAAAATAAATAAACATTTAAAAAAATTTTTTTAAGTTTACTTGCAAGGCACCTGGGTGGCTCTGTCGGTTAAGCAACCAGCCTCGGCTCAGGTCATGATCTCAAGGTTAGTGAGTTCAAGCCCTGCATTGGGGGTTTGCGCTGATAGTGCAGGGCCTACTTGAAATTCTCTCTTTCTCTCTGCCCCCTTCCTTGTTGTCAAATAAACTTTAAAAAAAAAAAAGTTTACTTGCAAGAAGTTCAGGTTTTAGCACGGGCTCACAAAATAGAAATGACAGTATTTAATAAAGATAAAACAAAACAGATTACCAGGTCTGTTAAATTCATTCAAGCAAATTTACTGCCTGCCTACTGGGCCAGTCGGCGTTTTTGTTTTTTGTTTTTTTGGTGCCAGTCTCTAAATGCTAGAAATGAGGTGGATGAAAAGATCCTGCCTCTGTGAAGCTTAAACTCTAGCCAAGAATTTTTCTCAACCTCAGAGAATACAATGACATTTGGGGCCAAAGGGTTCTTTGGGGGTGGGGGGGGGAGGAAAGGGGCTGTCCTCTACACTGTAGGATATTTCGTAGCATCCCTGGCCTCTACCCACTAGATACGAGTAATATTTCCCTAGTTGTGACAACCAAAAAAGTCTCCAGACATTCCCAAGCATCACGGGGGAAGGAGTAAGCAAAATGCCCACCTGGAGAATGTTGTAGTAGGAAAAGACTAGTATATTGCAGGTGGCAATCATTACTACAAACTAAAACAGTGTAAAGGATGGAGAGAAATAGTGAAAGCAATGAGGTTGGTAAAATGTTTTTACATCTGTAAACTTGGCTAGTCCACACTCCCAGTGATTCAAACACTAAACATTGCTATGTGAGTATTTTGCATAGTAATTAAAACTCCTAATTAGTTACCTCTGCGTAAGGGAGATTATCTGGGATAATCTGGATGGGCCTAATTGAATCAAGTGGAAGGCCTTAACGCAGGGCTGAGACCTACTGGAGAGAAGACCGGAGTTCTTCCTGCCCTGACTCGTGTCGATGGAAGCTTCAGCCTGTTTTCATGGGGCCCAGCCTGCCTGCAATCCATTCTTGCTTGTCCAGCCTACAGATGTGGGACTTGCTTAGACAGTTGCCACAAGGGAGAAGTTAATTCCTTGTGTTGATTCTGCTTCTTGGATTGAAATCTAATACCATCAAGAAGAGCAGCGCTAAGGTGACTTTTGAGAGACCTGAGGAAATGAAGAAATCATCTATGGGATAGTCCAGAGGAAGAGCATTCCAGGGAGCAAAGCACAGAGTACAGACGTTGAGGTGAGCGTAAACTCCGTGGATTTAGAATTTCTTTAATGTTTATTTTTGAGAGAGCAAGAGAACGCACAGGGGAGGGAGACACAGCAAATCCTGTGGATTTAAGCCAGGGAGAGTGGGGAGCAGTGAAGAGTTCTGGAAGCTGAGATATGATATGCTACTGAGATAAGATCATGCGGAATACACTAGGTCATGGTAAAGAGTCTGCAGTCATTCTAAGCCTAACAGCAAGCTACTGGAGGTTGTTAAGCAAAGGTGGGAAGAGAAAACAGTTAAGAGGCTGAAGACCCAGATAAAGTAATTTCGGCCTGGTCTTCAGTGGTCGTAGGGGAGGTTGTGAGAAGTGTTTTGATTATCAATGCATTTCATAGATAAGGCCAGTAAGTCTTGCTATCCCGTGGAAGGTAGGCCTTGAACTTGAAGACTCCAGTAGAAATTCCACGGCCTCGGCAATGAAGAGTGGGAGGGAAGCAGTCACTGAGCTGGAGGATAACAACTGATTTGGGGTGTGAGGATGCTTCGGATGAGGTTTTTGTGTTTTTTTAAACATAAGCTGAACTTGATGTATGTCTCAGACACCTAAGCAGAAGCAGTCTGGAGCTCAGAGGATAGGTGTTGCTGAAGACAGATTGGGAGTCCGTGGGAATAGATGGCGTGGGAAATTTGGTAACTTTAGGATTTCTGGGAGTGGGGAGAGTTGCCCCAGTGCATGATCAAGCAAACTGGGAAATCGCTGCATTAGGCCAAGCTTTCATGCAGTGCAATGGGCTATTTGTTCCTAATTTAACTAAGTATACATAATTCTAAGCTTTTGGCTGGACACTTAAAAAAAAAAAAAACCAGGAATTAACACACAGTAACATGCACAGATCTTAGGAGTTCATTCTACCAATTCTGACAATTATGCATATCCCCGGAACATTTATCTTTTCGGGAAAATTCCCTCCTGAGCCTACTAAAATACAACTTTCAACTAAGTATAACACACACGAGAAAACTACACCGAAGCTTACAGCTCCATGAAATTTCTACAAAGTGAACGCCCCTCTGACCAACATCCAAATCAAGAAACGGAACTGTAACTGAAACTAAAAGCGTCCTCGTGCTGTTTTCTGTCATTGTCTCCCCCCCCCCCCGCCCCACAAAGTAAAGACCATCCTGATTTTTAACACCATAGCTAATTAGTTTTGTTGGTTTTAGACTTCATTTAAATAAAACCAAACGATATGCACTCTTCTATGCCTGGCTTCTTTCCCTTAACGTCAGGTTTGGGAGATTCAGGCGTGTTGAATTTGGTCTATTTTTTTGTGCTGTACTCCCGAATCTTCCGTACAATTGGTCAGCCTGCATTTTTCTAGTAGCTTCTTTACTTCCAGACTTGCTGATTCTAACGGCTACCTCGAGCGATATATAAAGCTGTGAGGGTTATCTGACTTCCCAGAGGTTACTATTTGTTCCCAACCGTGTTGCAGACGTTTTACGGCTGCCGAAGACTGTAATAACCCGAAGAGGGGAAAATGATGTAATCCTAGGAAAACTCGGCCTACATTTTCTCCGGTCCACAGGCTCAGTTAAATCGAATCCGAACCTGAGTTAGAACTAGACAGTTGCAGAGTGGTCGGTGAAGGTAGCGAAAATACCAAAAAAGCGCTTCGTCAACGAAGCCTTGCGGGGTCACAATTACGGCACTAGAGGCTTTAACCCTCGGGCGGCTGGAACGGGTCCCGTCACGTGGCCAGCGCAACCCTACCTCCCAAGGCGCCCCCTGATGACGCCACCACATCGCAGAGGCTAAATCGCGGTGACGTATCCAGAGCGCCAGAACCCACTGAAAACCGAACGATTCCCTTCAAGATAACCCTACGTTAATCGTCTTCATCCTTCCCCGTTTTAACATAAAAAGTCCTGCCCCCTCCCCACTGTTTTTTGTCCTTTCCTCGAAGACGTTCTCACGTTAGCTTTACGTAAGATGGCTGCCTAGCCGCCCCAGTGCTCTAGAAGGGACGTAGTCGGCCGGCTCTCTAATCAACTTCCGACTTGGAGCCCGAAGACCCGTACGCTATTTCCGGGGCTGGGTTAAGGTAGGTCGAGACAGAGGCTCTGAGCTGCGACTGCGCAGCGGGGACACGCGAGGTCAAAGTACAATACGTACAGTCGCCCGGGTTCGAAGGAAGAGGCGTTAACTTTTCCCGGGCTCTTGGCGTATTCGCGAGAGTTGAGCGTTGCTAGGAGGCTCGGCGGGCGGGGCGGGGCGGGGCCAGGTTGGTCGGGGCGGGGCTGAGCGAGGCGAGCTGCGCGCGCGCTTTCAGGGGAGGGAGGGTGCGAGGGGGTGCGGCGGCGACGGGCTCGCGAAGGTTCCAGAGGCGCCGCGTGCGGGAGGCGGGCTGGGTGTCGCGCCGGGTCTAGTGTGCGCGCGGGCTGCGGGCGCTGCGACTCGGGCGGGTGGGGCCTGCGTGCCGGCGAGCGGGTTCGGTGGTGGTTCCTGTTCTCTGCTCTGCGCGGCTGCAGCTCGGGCCTTGCGTGACCCAGCCGGACCATGGCTTCAGCTTTGGAAGAGGTAAGGGTCCGGCCTCCTCCCTCACTCGGTCGTGCGGGGCTTTCGGCGCTGGCTCCCGGCACTCGCCCCCCACCACCTCCACGCCCCGTTCCCCGTGATGAGGTGCCTGGTGATCGCCTCTCCGGCTCCCTCCCGTGTCGTCGGGTCCCCGAGCTTCGCCGCGGCCGCCCACCCGCCCACCTGCAGCGGCCCCTGCCGGCTTCCGGCCTCCGCTGCCCCGGGAAAGTTGCCGATCGACGCCCGCCACTCAGCCCCGGCCCGAGCCGGTGGCTGTGGGCGCCGGGCTGTGTCGCGGCCCCCGGCTGCAAGTAGTGCCCGCGGTGGAGCTGGGTGAGCTGGTCACCTTCACGTTTTCCTCCGGCTCCGTCCGCTCCTTCTGTACTAGCCCGAGGACGTGAAGCTTCTTTAAATTAGTGCTGACTGCAGAAACCGAGGGTCAGGCCACCGTAGACCCGGCTGGAAGGTGAGAAGCCTTTCCTCCCGGCGTTTGGATTCTAGTCCTGTTTTCTCTACGCATATGAGTAGCTGTGTTACTTTGGACAAGTTACTGTGCTGCTCTGTGCCACAGTAGTATCCAAAAGGCTTCAAACCGTGCTTGGCAAAATTTAGTTTTAACTGGCGGTGGGGGGCGGGGGATAGCCTTTCTCTCTTTAAAGCTCTGTGAACCCTGAACGGGTGGGTTAACTTTTTTGAAGACTTAGTTTGCATAGTTGGAAAAATGGGAATAAAAATTGCTCTCTTCTTGGCCCAAATAGGATGTTACTACGTATTACTGTTATTCACAGAAAAAATGTTGAGTATTCACGAGATTTGTTTTCTGGAAATCTTGTCCTCAGTAAGAACAAGTCTGAAAAATCCCAGACTTGAGAGTATAAGAATCTGGTTTGAATGAAGTGTGTGTGTGTGTATTGGGAATACCTTGCCCCAGGTTTATGGTATGTGTTAAAGGTGGGCCTTGGGTTTCCGTCCCTGTGACTTGAGGAGCCCATCTCCCTACAGTGACTTTACAGTCACACGTATGGAGAGCTCAGTATTAATCCTCTGCAAAACAGGATTTTTCTCAGTTGGGCTACCTAGAAGTATACACTTAGGGACACTCCTGGGATAGTTTTTGGTATAAAATTTAGTTTTTTAACCATTTTAAAGTATTGGCTAGGTTTTTTCTTAATTTTTTTTTTTTTTTTTAATGTTTTATCTTGGTGCAGGCAGAGAAGGGCCAGGGGGTGGTGGGGACAGGATCCGAGGCGGGCTCTGTGCTGCCCGCAGAGAGCCTGATGCAGGACACAAACCTAGGAGCCGTGAGGTCACGTCCTGAGCATCCTGAGGTGGGACGCTTAACTGACTGAGTCGCCCAGCGTCCTTTCTAATGGTTTTTAGGATAAATATTCGGTGTCGCACAACTGTCACTACTCTATAATTCCACTTTTTCATCACTCCCAAAAGAAACCTATTAAGTATCTGTTAGGCAGCCACTTCCTACTTCCCCTCCCTCCTGCAGCCACTAATTACCTGTCACTATGGATTTGCCTACTCTGGACATTTTATGTAAATGGGTTCTTACAGTGTGTGGCTTTTTACCTTTTGGCTTTTTTCATTGCTTAATTCCTAGTTCATCCTTGGTGTGGCATGTGTTCCTTTTGATGGCCGAATAATATTCCATTACATGGATATAGCACATTTTGTTCCTCTGTCACTGACAGACTTCTGGATGATTTTTGGCTATTATGAGCTGTGCTGCTATGAGTACAACTTATTATGAGGACGTGTGTTTTCCATTCTGTGAGGTAGAGACCTAAGAGTGGAATTGCAGGAGCACATGAACTCTTTTCAAAGTGGCGTACCACTTGACACACAAGCAGTGTACGAAGGTTCCAATTTCTGTCCCTCTCTTAAGGCTTGTTATTTTCAGGGGTCTGTGGTGTTGATGTTGGCTATCCTAGTGGGTGTGAAATGGCATCCTATGGTGATTTTGATGTCCATTTCCTTAATGGCTATATTCAAGTCCTTTTGTTTTGAGGCATTTTGGTTTTAATGCTCCCTGATGAAGAATTTGGAAATAGTTAAAGCCTGAATGTGATTTTGCATAAGGAAAACAAATGCATGCCTCTGTAAATTAGAGGAGAAGCTACTGTATCTAAGACATCTTAAAGCATGTGTGTAGGAAAAGTACCAAAGGGATCAATCTGCAAATAGCAGAAGAACTGAGAAATTCCCTAAAACAGGTCTTTAAGTTGCTTCAGACTTAACAGTGGAAACCTTCCTTTTGTAGTAGGTGAGAGCCAAAATTGGCTGTAATGAGGCCTGAGAATTCTTGCTTAGTTCTGAGTTCTAAGTTTGCTAGAAACAATTCCTTTACAGTCAAGAAATAAAACATTTTGTTTAGACTTGATATATTTTCTGGGTTTTTTGGTCGTTAACTAAATCCATACTTGGGAACAAATATATTATTTTTACGTTTCAAAATTTTTATCATACTGGTATTAGAATCAATGTGAAGTTTTTAGACCACCGTAATAAACTATTGCTTTGAACTGAAGCATCTTGCTTTTGTGCTCAAAAGATGAAATTGTAGGGTTTGTTGTCTTAGTAATACTATTTAACCACCAAAAGGAACACATGCCACACCACGGATGAACTAGAGGTTATAATCCATGAAAAATAGGGTTTTGGGGGTGGGAAGAGTAGATAAGGACAGTAGACTGGCCACAGTTCAATTTTTATATACCATCTTTGTAGTCACAGAAAAGTGAAAGGAGGGCCATCTGAATTAAGAGAGATAATTTAAGACTTGGGGGTAAAAAAGCATTTGATTTTCTACAGATTTGGTTACTACAGTTTGTAAGACTTAAGAAATAAGACTTTTAAAGTGGTATATATATACAATGGAGTATTACTCGGCAGTTAAAAACAATGAAATCTTGCCATTTGCAACTACATGGATGAAACTAGAGGGAGAAAGACAAATTTATCATATGACTTCACTCATATGTGGAGTTTAAGATACAAAACAGATGAACATAAGGTAAGGGAAGCAAAATTAATAATAAAAACAGGGAGAGGGACAAAAACATAAGAGACGCTTAAATAGAACAAACATGGTTGCCAGAGGGGTTGTGGGAGGGGGAATGGGCTAAATGGGTAAGGGGCATTAAGGAATCTCCTTAAATTCTTAAATTCCTGAAATTGATGCACCATGTGCTAACCTGGATGTAAATTAAAAAAATAAATTATTAATAGAAAAGGATACAAGACTTTAAAACTCTACTTTGGACATTACACTAAGATATCAAGCATTTAAATATTTTTATATTGAGAAGTTTTTTTAATGTTTATTTTTAAGAGAGACCTTGCATGCCCATGGTGGGGGGAAGGGCAGAGAAAGAGGGACACAATACCAAGCAGGCTCAGGGCTAACAGTTTGACTGCGGGGCTCAGACTCAGGAACCTCAAGATCATGAGCTAACTAGAAATCAAGAGTCAGACACTCAACACTGAGCCACCCAGGCGCTCCTATACTGTTGTTGTTGTTGTCTTTTTTCAACTCGGCCATAGTCAAGTTGTTATTATCAAGCCAGAATGTAAAGTTATTTTAAGAACGATAAACCCCTTGTTTGTAAGGATCTTATGCATTTGCAGTATGTCAGGATAACTGGGGAAAAGGTTTCAAGCCGATTATCTTTCTCTGTAAAATGTTGGCCCTTTCTCTAGAAAGTAGAAACAGACACTGGCAGGCAGTGTGTTACACGAGAAGAACAAACAGGTGGTTTTTTCAGTGAACGAGGAGTTTGTCACACTTTGGATTGTTCGCGTAGGTTTTTCTCCTCTACGGTACAGCCAAGACCCAGACTTTTGACTGCAACATTACCCCTGAGATTCAGAATGACACTTCCTTTTTTTTTGTCCTTTATTTTTTTTTTAATTAAAAAAATTTTAATGTTTATGTTTGAAGGAGAGAGAGACAATGTTAGTGGGGGAAGGGCAGGGAGAGAGAGGGAGACACAGAATCCGAAGCAGGCTCCAGGCTCTGAGCTGTCAGCACACAGCCTGACACGGGGCTTGGACTCGTGACCGGCGAGATCATGACATGAGCTGAAGTCAGTTGCTTAACCAACTGAGCCATCTGGGCGCCCCAAGACTTTTTCTTAAAAGCAGAAATGGGTTTTTTTTTTTTTTTAATCTCTTGTCTTAAAAATGCAAATTTATTTATGTGTAGTATTTGAGGTAAGAGTCAGTGAGGAGCAGTTACAGAAAGTAGACTACTTCAGTAAATTTGCTGCAGTATTTCACCTTGTTCATCGTGTGTTTGCTCATCTTTTGTAAGATTTTTAAAATTACTGACATCTGATGACTAGAAGAGATGTTATAAGGAAATCTATGAATTGGCTTTTTTTTTCTTAGAGAGTTCTTCATCCAGCTTTATGAATCACAGAAATATCGTGTAAGTAAAATGTCCTAAAACAAAGGCAGATAAAAAAACATTGGCCAAAGTGAAAATTTTAGGCTTGATTACCTACTGCTACTTTAATATTAAATTTTCCTTAAAAAAGAAAATAGGAAGCTTCGGTTATATATAGTTCTACAGGCTGGAGAAAAGAATCCCAGGTTGTAACCCAGCCCTAGAAAATGTAAATGATCTTAATTCTTAGCTCTTCAGTAAATTGAAATGACCAGTGGGCATAATATCCAGCTATTGTCATTTTTATCATAGCTAACCTACTTTCTATTTTAACACAGCTACAGAAAGATCTAGAAGAGGTGAAGGTGCTGCTGGAAAAGACCACTAGAAAAAGAGTACGTGATGCTCTTACAGCTGAAAAATCCAAGATCGAGACAGAAATCAAGAACAAGATGCAGCAGAAATCACAGAGAAAAGCAGAACTCCTTGACAGTGAAAAGCCAGCTGCCATGGTGGCTCCCATTACAACAGGCTACACAGTGAAAATCAGTAATTACGGTATGACTCACTACCCTACATCCAGCTCTTTCTGCCTCCCAGCAACTTATTCCTGAGTAGTGACCCACTAACAAACTCAATTTTTTAGATAATCTCAGTGTTAGGGAAGAATACATTGTAGAAGCTGTTAACAAGAGAGCGAGATGGTTTAGTATAATGAGTAACAACAGAAATGAACCTATTCTGAAATATGGTTAGCATATAAGGAACACAGCTTCTTGTTTTGCTTTAATCGTGTTTTGCATTTTATTTTGCCAAACCACTACCAGTATTATTTAGGTAAATTGGAGAAACATCTTTGAGCGCCTAATATGTGCCACTGTTGTGCTTGGGCTTGTGGCAACAACAGTGATCAAGACCCGATCTTGCTTGTGGTGTGATTAGAACCCAGACCTACAACTAATACCATGTCACCCCGTTTTCCCTCAGTAGGTGGTTAGGAACAGTGCAGCTTCGGTGTGAGAAGCTTTCACGAGGAGGAGGGACGGTCATTTTTCTTTGTGCTCACAACATCAAGCACGTAGTAATCAGTTCCTATTTGCTTCAATGAATAGGGATTTGGGGAGTTCTGTGGGAGTACAGCTGATGTAATCCGAAGGAGGTAAGGAATGGAGAATTACAAGAGACACTTGAGTTTGAAGGGCGAGTTCGGCAAGTGTGAGGAAAGGAAGGGGATCACGTGAGCAGAGGAGACGCATGGAGACACGAAAGGGAACATGTGTTTTCTGTACTGTCACAATGAAGAGCAGTGTGTCGTGCTTCAGAGGTGTACTGTGCTACGATAAGGAGATATGTTGTGTGCCTACTCGGCCATAGGAAACTGGTCTGAGGTTGTAGGATTATGGCATGTCCCCAGCAACTTAGATTTGGGTTTAGGGATGGACTGAATGCATGGGAAGAAACTGGATGAAGTTCTGCAGAATTCTCTAGGACATCTTTTTTAACACTACATTTCGATTGTGTAGTTCTAAGCAAGAGACAGGGATATGTGTATTTAATCCACATATATAATAAATAATGTACACATTTTTAGTATATACTTTGTACATGAAACTTATATGGTTTTTGTGTGGACAGTTCATCTAGGATAGAGAATAATATGAATAGTTTGAGCTATACCGCAGTGGCATTTAGTGTAGCTATTGATTAGTGAAATTAGATTTGGATGAATTAGACTCTGAATGCTACTTTGTCAGGGAACTTCCTTTTAACTGCGTAGAGAAGCAGCAAGGATTATGAAATTAGATGATGCTGATGTTTAGCCATCCAGTTTAGTAGAGAATTATTGATATTTAGGTGTAGGAGAAAAATTCCACAAAATGAGCTGGGTTTTTTGTATTGTTTTTGGGGTTTTTTTGGTCTTAATTTTTTTGAGTATACTTGACCCATAGTGACATTAGTTTCAGGTGTACAGCATGGTGAGTCAGTATGTCTGTGGCATGCTGTGTCCTCACCACAAGCGTAGCTGCCATCTGTCACTGCCCAGCACTATTACAGTATCATCTGCCATATTCCCTCTGCTGGATCTTTTATTCCCCCTGACGTATTCATTCCATAACTGGAAGCCTCTGTCTCCCACTCCCCTTCATCACTGCACCTGTCTTTTCCCCACAACCCCGGCAGCCATTGGTCTGTTCTCTGTATTTATGGGTCTGTTTCTGCTTTTGTTTGGTGTTTTAGATTCCATATATAAATGAAATCATGGTATTTGTCTTTCTTTGATTTACTTCACTTCATAATACTCTTTAAGTCCTTCTGAAAGATGGCAAGATCTTTTTTATGGCTGTGTAATATTCCATATCTGTATCATACATATATATCACATCTTCATCCATTCATCTGTTGATGGACACTTAGGTTGCTTCCCTATCTTGGCTGTTATAAATAATGCTACAATAAACATAAGGTGCATATTGTTTCTAATTAGTGTTTTCATTTTCCAGAAGTAAATACTCAATAGTGGAATTACTGAATCATATAGTATTTCTATTTTAATTTCCTGAGCAACCTCCATACTGTTTTCCACACTGGCTGTACCAGTTGGCATTCCCACACAACAGCGCACAAGGGTTCCTTTTTCTCTACATCCTTATCTATGCTTGTTATTCTTGTTTTTGTTTTTAATTCTAGCCATTCTAATGGGTGTAAGGTGACATGTCATTGTAGTTTGGTATTTCCCTGATGATTATTGAGCATCTTTTCATGTGTCTGTTGGCCATCTGTTTGTCTTTGGGGAAATGTCTATTCAGGTCCTCTGCCCATTTTTCTTCATTGGATGTTGGGGGTGGGGTTTGGTATGGAGCTGTATATTAAGTTCTTTATATTTTTAATATTAACCCCTTATTGCAAATATCTTCTCCTTTTCAACAGGATGCCTTTTCATTTTGTTCATCTTTTTATGTACAGAAGCTTTTTACTTTAATTAAGTCTTAATAGTTTATTTTTGCTTCTGTTTTCCTTGCTCCAGGAGCCACATCTAGAAAAACGCTGCTGCAGCCAGTATCAGACATTATTGCCTATGTTCTCTTCTAGGAGTTCATGGTTTTATGTCTCATTTTTTGGTCTTTGGCCCATTTTGAGTTTATTGTTGTTTGTGGTATTAGAAAAATGAGCTACTCTTAGAAGAATGTATTTAGTGATCATGTTTCTTATTCTGAGGTATTAAAAAAGTGCGGAGGGGGCTTTGTGTTCTGTAAACCTGTATTTGAATCTTAGTTCTACCACTATCTAGATGTCTAACTTTGGGTAGATTACTTAACTGCCATAAGTTCAATTTCTCCATCTACAAAATTCTTCTATTTTAATTTTTCCAATGTTTCTGTTACTAGAACTTAGTTTTCTCCAGTTTTAGGAGCCATATGCATTTGCTGTTCTAGAGATAGTATGAGACTTCGTTCATGTCCCTTTTTTGTTGTTAATAGGATGGGATCAGTCAGATAAATTTGTGAAAATCTACATTACCTTAACTGGAGTTCATCAGATCCCCACTGAGAATGTGCAGGTGTATTTCACAGAGAGGTGAGTTTCACATTGGGGAAGATTAAGTCCGAGATTGCCTGATTACCAGTTCTTTTCTCTTGCAGTTTCTAAAACTGCTTAAATCTAGAATTATCCTTTACACCTGTTTTGAGGAGGTTATTCTCACCAGGGGTGGCCAAAAACACATCCTGGAATAAAACTTGCGGCTTTTTTTCCACAAGAGCTGTAGAGCACCTCTCCTAGAGGCAGAAAGCTCATGTATTCACTCTTGTGTTGTAGGTCATTTGATCTCTTGGTAAAGAATCTAAATGGGAAGAGCTACTCCATGATTGTGAACAATCTCTTGAAACCCATCTCTGTGGAAGGCAGTTCAAAAAAAGTAAGTTTGCTCTTTTTGTCATAATATTGTGAAACCTCATTAAATTGAACCTGGTTGATTTAGAATTGAGATGAGCTGGAATTTATCCTCTGTAACAGGGATCAGCAGACTACAGCCTGATCCTTTTAGTGGAACATGCCTGTGCTCACTTAGGTGCTGTCTGGGGCTGCATTTGTGCTATAATGGAACCACTAGCTGCACCAGAAGCCTGAAATACTAACTATCTGGCCGTTTGTGAACTCCTATTCTATGAGAATAGATTATTTGGCGCCTGGGCAGCTCAGTCAGTTAAGCATCTTATTTTGGCTCAGCTCATGATCTTCTTGAGAACCCCATTTCAGGTGAGCCCTGCTTCTCTCTCTGCCCCTCACTCCCTTGTGCCCTCTCTTTTTCTCTCTCTCAAAAAAAATTATTAAAATAAGGAGAGGAAGGGGCGCCTGGGTGTCTCAGTCGGTTAAGCATCCGACTTCCAGGTCATGGTCTCATGGTTCATGGGTTTAAGCCCTGCGTTGGTCCATGTGCTGACATTTAGCTCAGAGCCTGGAGCCTGCTTCCGATTCTGTATCTCCTCTCTCTGACCCTCCCCTGCGCACATGTGCGCGCTCCCTCTCTCTCTCTTTCTCTCTCTCTCTCTCAGAAATAAAACATTTTTAAAAAAATTTAAATTAGGGGAGGAATAAACTACTAAACTCAGAAAAGAGTGAGAACTGAGTTTTAATGCCAGTTTTGCTCCTTACTGGTTGTGATTTTTTGTCAGCTCACTTTACCATTCTGTGCCTCAAGTGTCCTCATTTGTACTATGGAAATAATTTATTTTACAAAGTTGCAGTTATAATGGTAGTGCTCAAATAATGGTAGCTTATATGTAATTTTTTAATAGTTTATTGTCAAGTTGGTTTCCATATAACACCCAGTGCTCACCCCCACAAGTGCCCTCATCCATGCCCATCACCCCCCCTTCCCCTCTCCCTCACCCCCATCAGCCCTCAGTTTGTTCTCAGTGTAAATTTTTGGTACATAAAAGGACTTCATCACTTAGCTTAACTGAAGTTAGTAAAACCTGTAAAAATAAAGTCTTTTAAAGTATTATGCATACTTTGCATTAGTTCAAGTAATTTTTTCTATTTAAATAAATAGGATTTAATGCATCTGTTACATGTGCCGTTTTGCTATCTGTGCTCATGCAGTTACATAGCAGGTTAAAGGTAGTATTAGAATGTAATTTACGAATCATCTTGTGTCTCATTGTTTACTTCATCCATTAATCCCATAGTTGAATGAATACTCAGTCATAGGAATTCTGTGGATCATTGTTGAGTTCTGTATTCTCTTGTTTTTTGCCTTATCTCTGTCTGACTCCTAATATACGTCTCCTTCAGTCACCAAAATCCTGCCACTCCCGTCTTTTTATCAAACACCCCAAGATCATCGCGTTTTACAGCCTTTCTCCTTGCGGTGCCCTTTCTTCCACATCTTGGGCCACTGCTCAGATTTCAGCTCAGAATCCTTCCCTAATGAAGTTCTTCCCTGAAACTCCGTTAACACCTTATCTTGGTTTTTGTCTTTATATTTGAAGGTATTCCAGTTTAACTTGTTCATGTTCTTTCTCTTCCGTAAGTGTTTGTGAACTATGGCCTATATTTGTAAAAGTATTACTGACACATAAAACAGGTCCTACACATAATAGTAATTTGAGTAAATGTTTTCCAAATATCCATGCTCTCTCCATGTGTTCTAAGTTGTACCTGTTTCTTTTCTTCCAGGTTAAGACAGATACAGTTCTTATCTTATGTAGAAAGAAAGCAGAAAACACAAGGTGGGACTACCTGACTCAGGTTGAAAAAGAATGCAAAGAAAAAGAGTGAGTTTACTTTCAGTTTTTTAAGAATTCTAATGTATTCTTTGCTGGGATTGTAGATTTTTAACACTTTGCTGTTGTGGATAAGAGTCTGTGATTTGACCATCCCCTCTTCATCCAACCGATTATCTTCTGTCTTTCAACTGTCAGACCCTATCTGAAGAGGGCACGTGTCCAGCAAGTTGCTTTATACCAAGGGCTTTAGTTTCGGTTGGGTTTTTTTTGTGCTGGTTCATTTTTGTTTTTATTCATTCATTCATACATACATCATACGTACATACTGGTTTTTAACACTGAGCCAGTGTTGCTTCTATACGGATACCAGGTCCTTTCTGAGATTCCATTTCATTAGTCTAAGATACCACATAGAATTTTTTTTTAAGTAGGCCTCACACACAATGTGGGGCTTGAACTTAAAAGCCTAAGATCAAGAGTCATGCACTTATGTGGCGGAACTACCCATATATACTTTGGAATTCCACAGAAGTTTCTTACATGTAATTTAGTTTCACTGTCACACTGGTGTAGAGTGAAAAAGTAACGATACTTCCTTCCCAGGTCAAACTGTTTCTCTGCTTTAAATGTCCTGCAGTAGCGATGTCCTACATTGAGTCACTTAGCCTTCCTTCCACATTTCTCTCACTCCTTCCCTGGTACCCTGCATGCACTTGATTGGCTAGGGTTAGGAACTATCTGAATTGATTTTAAATCAGAAATGAATTACCTGAGTCCAGGATCATGTCTTTGCCTGTTTCCTCAGAGCCTAGTTATATGATCTAGCACTTAATAAGTGAAGAATATAATTGGCTCTGCTTAGACATTGAGAGGCATTGATTATTTTAAGAACATAGCAGTAAATGGGATCATTAATACATATTTGTATCTCCGTTATTTTTCTTTTTAACAGAAAGCCCTCCTATGACACTGAAACAGACCCTAGTGAGGGATTGATGAATGTTCTAAAGAAAATTTATGAAGATGGAGATGATGATATGAAGCGAACCATTAATAAAGCCTGGGTGGAATCAAGAGAGAAGCAAGCCAAAGGAGAGACAGAATTTTGAGACTTGAAAGTCATTTTGGGGACTGTGATGTGGAAATACTGATATTTCCAAGGAGGAAATGTTGGTGAGCTGCACAGATAAATTTGACAGATAACTATACTTACATAGCCTTCTTGTAAGTAAAGGCAGTGAATTCTCCCATTTCCTACTGGAGAATTTATTTAAATATGCTTATTAAAAACTTCCCCCAAAGATGATTTCCTTAGTAATCTGGGCATTTCGTTCAAAAAAGGGTAATATTGTATTCTTGTGTGAAATGTAAAAAAACAAGTCTTGCCTAATGATAATGCCACATTGTGTGTATTTTTGTTCAGCTAAGAAGTAGAAAACAAAAATTCTTGTTTGCCGATAAGCTCCTGACATCGCCTCCCACCGATGTAAGAATAAGTAAAAATAAAACCTGGATTTTTGCATAAAATGCAAATTTGTACCTGTGTACTTCAAGGTTGTTGGTAGAGTTTTTCTGTGAGCAGCTTAGTCTATATATGCCGCACATTACCATGCCCTAATAATCCAATCACAAATGTTTTTCTCTAAAATATATTTATAAATAAGTTAAAGCTAAACCTATTTGACAATAATAACCATCTTTGTATATACAAATTAGTAAGTTGCCATGGATCAGATGGCTTACAAAAGCAGTAACGGTAAAGCAAAAATAAATGAAAACCCATCTATTCTTATGTTCACTCAAGTTGGTTAGGTTTTTGTTCAGTGGAATAGTTCTATCTATCCAGGAGTGTGTCACAGAAGGCTTTAAGAGGGAGGATTTGTTTTCGAATGACTCCCCCTAGAAATCTGAAGTAAGAGCAAGATGCCCACGATATATTTGCCACTGCAGTTACATAAGAGAAAGCAAACACGTAGAGGAGAAAAATCAAGAGGATTAACCAAAACTACTGTGATAATCAGAATTTGGTAAAAGTGGTAGGATAAATTTGTTATATAGGATAACAAAAATTTAACATAACCTTTATAATAAAAGCTGTGGGATACTGGCATATAAATAAAGAGACCATTGGAACAGAACAGAAACAGATCCAAGGCATATGGAAGTTTTAGAATATAGTAACAGCATTTCAAAACTGAAGGAGAGCCAGGCATTTGAGATAATAGCTAAACAGAGCAGAGATCTAAATGTACAGATGAGGCCTTACGAGGACTAGGAGAGGGACAGAGCTCCACTTGAACACAAGAGTGAGGGAAACTATACCATGTGACTTCAGATCTAGAATAAAGCTAAATGCAGTAAAACCTCGGTTTGTGAGCATACTTTCTCCCGGAAACATGCTTATAATCCAATGCACCTGTATGTCAAAATGAATTTCCCAAGAAGTGGTGAAGCTCAGATGATTTGCTCCACAACCCAAGAATATGCATATAAAAATGATTACAGTACTATAATACAAAATAATAAATAGAAAATACAAATAAATTCACCTGCATTTACCTTTGAAAACCTCCATGGCTGGTATGAGGGAGATAAGAGAGGAGGGTTATTGTGTAGGAGGACTTTCATTGTCACAAACGCATCACTGAGATCTACTGGCTCAATGGAATCTTTCTTCCGTGCAACTTTAACAAGGAACCTATCCAATGACACTTGCTTTTGCCTCCTTTTGAGGATTTTGCAGAAATGTGACATTGCACTATCGTTAAACATTCATCACTTGCACTGCTACAGCCTTATTTGGGTGGTGCTTTTCTCCAAAATTTTGCTGTTCCCTACATGTTACACATCTTCTTAATCTCACTTGAAACAAATGATTCCTCTGCCTTTTTCTCTGCAGGTGAGATGTAGACTTTGTATAAAATCTTGCAATTTTGGCCACTCACGTACCTCGTTTGTACTTAGCGATGATTTCCTTAAGTTCCACTATAATCCTCTCCTGCTTACTGCCTTTCTTTTCAACCTGTTTTTCTGCATGGGGCCCATTGTATACTCGCACGGATGTTGACTACAGTATAGTATTAATAAACTGTCATACACTGTATTTAATGCAGCAGAGGAAAGGGTCTGTATCTGCAGGCAGCGTGCCCTAGAATGAAGCAAAGCAATTCCTAAGCTCACTCTTGTAGGAAAAGCAAAGAAAGGACTGTCCATAGGTGTTTTGAAATGATAAAAAATGCACTCGTGCCAGTTGTGGGCACCTTCCAACATTCTGAAAAATCTTGATTTCTGCCTAACACCGCAGCCTGAGACCAATCATCCAAGTTTGGGAAATAATCACCCACAATCCCACAGTGAGAGAGAGAAAACCTTTGGCTCAGTTGTGATCATGTGATGTTCAGCATCACTTACTACTTGTATTTCAAAATATCGCTCATTTATCACATTAGAAATGTTTGCTAGTCTTGTGGAACATTCCAAACCCACGTGTTTCATTGTATTAATCACCCAAGTAACCCAAGTTACTTGCAACCCAAGGTTTTAGTGTATTTGTAATTTTAACTACCTAATACCCACATGGCAAAGTAACCTAACCCCCAAAACATGACAGTACTATGGAGAGGATTCCCAAATTAAGTTCATAAAGAAATAAAAGTAACTGTAACATGCAAAAAGATGCTTGCTTATTCATTTTTTTTTAATTCAACAAGATTTTTTTTTTCTGGGTGTTTAACATTTTATTTCTTGTAGTTTTGAGTTATAAAAATACATATGAATTTTTTTTCTTTTTTACAAATAGTTTATTGTCAAGTTGTTTTCCATGTAACACCCAGTACTCATCCCCACAAGTGCCCTCCTCCATGCCCATCACCCCCCTTCCCCTCTCCCTGACCCCCAACAGCCCTCAGTTTGTTCTCAGCATTCAAGAATGTCTCATGGTTTGCCTCTCTCCCTCTCCCCTACCATTTCCCCCCTTCTCCCCATGGTCCTCTGTTAAGTTCCTCCTAATCCTCCTATACGTGCAAACATGATATTTGTCCTTCTCTGCCTTATTTTGCTCAGCGTAACACCCTCAAGGTCCATCCATGTTGCTACACTTGGCCAGATTTCATTCTTTCTCATTGCCATCGTATAGATAAACCGTATCTTCTTGATCCATTCGTCCGTTGATGGACACTTAGGCTCGTTCCATGTTTTGGCTATTGTTGAGAGTGCTGCTATGAACATTGGGGTACATGTGCCCCTATGCATCAGCACTCCTCTATCCCTTGGGTGAATTCCTAGCAGTGCTATTGCTGGTCATAGGGGAGTTCTATTGTTAATTTTTTGAGGAACCTCCACACTTGTTTTCCAGAAGGGCTGCACCAGTTTACATTCCTGCCAAAAGTGTAGGAGGGTGCCTGTTTCTCCACATCCTCTCCAGCATCTAGAGTTCTCTGATTTGCTCATTTTAGTGACTGGTGTGAGGTGGTATCTCAGTGTGGTCTTGATTTGTATTTCCCTGATGAGAGATGCTGAGCATCGTTTCATGTGTCTGTTGGCCATCTGGATGTCCTCTATGGAGAAGTGTTTGTTCCTATCTTCTGCCCATTTCTTTACTGTGTTGTTTGTTTTTCAGGTGTGGAGTTTGGTGAGTTCCTTATAGATTTCGGATATTAACCCTTTGATATGTCATTTGCAACTATCTTTTCCCATTCCATTGGTTGCCTGTTAGTTTTGTGGATTGTTTCTTTGGCCGTGCAGAAGCTTTTAATCTTGATGAGGTCCCAGTAGTTTATTTTTGCTCTTGATTCCCTTGCTTTTGGGGATGTGTCAAGTAAGAAGTTGCTGCGGTGGAGGTTGTTCATTTTTTTTTTTTAATGTTTTTTTACTTATTTCTGAGAGAGAGAGAGAGACCATGTGAGCAGGGGAGGGTCAGAGCTCTGAGCTAGCTGTCAGCACAGAGACTGACACAGGGCTCAAACCCATGAACCGTGTGATCATGACCTGAGCTTAAGTTGGACGCTCAACTGACTGAGCCACCCAGGCGCCCCGATGCTTGCTTGTTCAGAAGATGAAAACATTGTTTATCTTTTGCCAGAAACACTCCAAAAGTTTAACATACTATTAAGAGTATGGGGAAATACCTAATAAGGGAACGGAATAAAAAGCTTATAAGGGTAAGAACTCCCATAGAAAAGTAGCTGGTAATTTCTACAGAATTATCTACACATCTATCCTTTGACTCACAAGTCTACTTTTGGCCTCTTTACCACAGCTAACACTGGCAAAAATTTATAATGATAAATGAAAAAAAAAAAAAGAAAGAAAGAAATAGCCAAATGCCAATTAATGACTAGCCGAATAAACAGGTAACATCCAGTGGGAGAGTCCTTAACAGTCACAAAAAGAAATGATTATTTCTCCATATTGGTACAGAAAAATTGTCAGGATACTAGAAAAGCAAAATGTAAGCATGGTTTATGGGATACTTCCCTTAGTGTTAGGGTGAGAAATGTGAATCCACATAATGTATCTGCTTGTTTCAAAAAGAAGCTAGAAGAGTCACCCAAACTGGTAAGAACGGTCACCAATAGGGCAAAGAACAAGGCAGGATGGAAACAACACTAGTGGGTGTACTTTTGTCTATAGTTTCAATTTTAGAACCATCAAAATTAAGAATTTAAAAGCTAAATATGGGGTGCCTGGGTGGCTCAGTCAGTTGGGCATCTGACTGCTCAGTGTACAGCCTGCTGAAGATCGTCTCTCTCTCTCTTCCTCTGCCCCTCTGATCCTTGCTCTCTCAAATTTTAAAAAGCTAAGTAAACTTTTGAAACATTTGAAAACATACAAAGTTGTGACACATTACTTACAAGTGACTTTAAAATACAGTGTTCTGTCCATTGCTTTTGGGACGGAAAAGACAAAAAGAACCATAGGTAGAAGACTTAAAGCTGCAATTACTAGTGTTAGGAGTAAAACCAGTAGTATGTTAAAGCTATTTTCATGTATATGATAAAAGTAATGAACTGGGTTAATATTTTCACAAGTACAGAATCAATACAACCAACCATTATTTTTTTTAATGTTTTATTTCTAGGAGAGAGAGAGAGAGACAGCGTGAGCAGGGGAGGGTCAGAGAGAGAGGGAGTCACAGACTGAAACAGGCTCCAGGCTCTGAGCTGGCAGTCAGCACAGAGCCCGACGCAGGGCCCGAACCCACGAACCACGAGATCATGACCTAAGCGAAAGTCCGACGCTTAACCGACTAAGCCACCCAGGTGCCCCATTATTATTTTTTTAAATACACATTTCCTGGCAACACCCACTGAGAGGGCCTAAAGGTGAGGATAATTCAGAATTCAGTAGCAAAGAGTAGCAACTTTAGTGCTCAGATGTGGTCTCTAAACATTTCCTACAAAAGGACCAGGGACCCTTGAAGAAAATGTCTGAGGCAGAAAACACCCAAGGTAAGCCTGGGTTCTCTTATGCCAGAAAGTGAGGAAATACCAAATTTCCTTCATTAAATCAACAGGACGTAGGACCCAATAGTGGCTGGACAAGGGGCAGTGGGAGGATTAACTTGAGCATCAAAATACTGTCTGGAGTACACTGAAGCAAATCTACAGAAAATCTCCGAGTTCATAACGATAGTGAAAAATCATGTTACTTTTGAAAGTTGTCAGAGTACTAACTCATTTACTCTGTAACTTAAAATGGAATCATGCATTTATCTGTATGTAGTCTTGATTGAAAGAAACGAATTTCAGGGAAGTATCAAGAAAAAGTCCTTATAGAAAAATGCCAGCTAATAAAGAAAAAATGAGGGAATTTACAAAGTCACTATTGTAACCTTAATGAAATAAAGACTAGGGTAAAAATCATCAATGAAACGCTAAAATCCTTAGGGGACACACTGAATGCAGGGAGCAGGCTGCCCCTACCCGAACCCATTAGTCCATTAGCACTGAAAGTTGGACAGATATTTGCTTTCTTTTTCTTTAAGGGTGAATTTTTATTTCAGAAATAACCCCTTGTGGGTTTTTAAGCTTATTTATTTTGAGAGAGAATGCATGAGCGGGGATAGGGCAGAGAGGGAGAGAGAGAGAATCCCAAGCAGGCTCCATAACGTCAGCACAGAGCCCAACATGGGGCTCAATCCCACAAACCGTGAGATCATGACCTGAGCTGAAACCAAGAGTCAGACACTCCACTGGCTGAGCCACCCAGGTGCCCCAGATATGTGCCTTCTGATGTGACAGGAACTAGGACACAGCACACTTGTGAAGATTTATCCCTTAAATACTAAGCCTGGACCCTGTCAAGCCTCTGAATGTAACTATGAAGAAGCACACAGCCAGATGTTGGCCACTTTACAGGACAAATGAGTTATAGGAGGAAAACAGGGATGAGAGGCACAGCAACCAATGAAATATACAGATTGTGCTCGGACCCAGGTTCAAACCAATGAAGAGGGTGTCCTATCAATGATCTGCCAGAAACCCACAGATCTGACGTCCTAATTACTGGCTGCAGTATTAACTAGAGCATTCCAGTTTTAGTTGTAATACAAACTTGGGAAATAAGAATCCATGGTTTGTGCTAATTCTCACGGCTTCACCTCCACCAAAATTCCAGACTCTGCTCTCCAGCTGCCCATTGGACTTCTCCATGGAGAAGACACATGGACGGATCTCCAACAGCACAACTGAAACCTGAACTCACCCGGTTTCCTCCAAACCCATTCTTCTCTTCCTGTATTTTCTATCTTGGTGCTGCCTTCTCCCATCCTCCTGGTCACCCTTACCAGGAACAGAGAGTCCCCTTTTCTAGTAAATATAATCAGCCTCTAAGTCTGGCCCAATTTTCTTTCCTAAATAAGACTTTTAAAATCTGTCCCACTTGTCTTCTTTGCTAATGACTGAACTCCCTTTGTCCAGGCCCTGGTTTTCCATAATGATTATGACATCTTCCTAACTGGTTATCTTGCACGGAGCCTTTTCTCTCACGGCCTAGATCTACCATGTGGTCGTCAGTTATCTGTAGAGGAAACCGATGATGTAATTCCTCTGCTTAAAACTCTCCAGCAGCCAGTATTTGTCTTACCTTCACATAATGTGACCTCTTCCATGACTGGGCCTTTGTCTTGGGTCTCATCTTCCTCATACAATGAAGTGGCTGCTTGCACTGTTCCCTCTGTAAACATCTCGTGCCTTGCCTCCTGAATGAAGTTCAGATGTTTGCTCCAGAAACACTCTTCTGATGGCACACAGGGGCTTCCACACTACATCCTGGACATTTCTGTCACTGGGTGGTCACTGCTCAGCTACTGAACAAGACCACCTTCTGCTCTCTCTACTCATTTCTGTTATAGACAACAATACACTATTCCTACAAAACTGCTCCTCTTTGGATAGATTTTCAGGGGCTTAAGGAGACATTTTGTTCTGAAGGCTGTTGAAGGTGGAACAAGGAAACATTTAGTGGTTTATGTTCCGCCATCACACAAAGAAGTTGAACATTAGACCATCAAGAACATCGGCTCTACCTTCCAACATAGCACACAGTGTTCCTCTAACAATGGGAACTAGTAAAGTGCACTGCGCAGGTCAGGGAAGCCCAGCCCCGGATTACAAATGGCCACAGATGAGCTCCTTGTCCATGTGTTGCATTAACTATTAGATAAAATTGCTTTATGAAATAATGCCCTTAAAAAAATATAGGAACCCTTAGGATGTTGCTAAAAGATTAAATGTGAAGGAAAAGAGGCATACAGAGAATATTTTCACAGAATATTTATTACTCTACTCCTTGTACTATGCATGGAAATAGTATGTTTAATTTTTAAGTCCAAGAAAAAAGAGAATTCACAGACAGCCTGAGTTCACTGACAGAATGAAACAACCCAATTTCTTCATTGAAAATTAAAAAGTAATTTAGATGTAGGCAACATCAGGCAGACTCGACCCCTATGAAGCCAGGGTTTTGTCTGTTAGAAGTCTCTTCTTGCCGGAACTGCCCAGTGGGTCCGGAGCGGATCACCACATTGCCCGCTGAACCCCCGACAGTTGCCCGTGGTCTGCCAAGTGACGGAAGACAATACGACTGAGCCTCCAGCGCCGCTTTACACCACGTGGACGGGACGTCATAACACACCGATTTCGGATTCTAACAGGACAGCTATCCCGGGGAAGGGCAGCAATTTCTCCATCGGCCACTTCCTAAGGGAAGTCACAACATTACACATATCACATGCATATACTTATTCTATATGCTTAAGTCAATGCTTACAGTAAGGGAACAAAGGGCTAGAGTCAGTGATGTAGCCAGTTTGCTCAAAGAACCTTGGACACTGTAGTGAACCCTAACCTCTGGGTAGAAACAAATGGACCAGAAAAATGACAGAAATGTGTCACAAATGTGTGGCATGCTCCCAATAAGATATTTAAAATTTTATAGAAATTTAACATAAATACACAAGAATCTACAAACCGGAAATGTAACAGCTCAGCAACTTTTAACAGTACATCTGAGTAATAAGTACCTAGAATACAAAAACAAAACAAAACCATGATGGGCACCCTGGGTCCTGCCTGTGCCTCCTTTCAGACACTGAGCACAGATACCATCTGCTAACAGCTCACCTGATTACCAACACTGTAGATGAGCTTTTCATATTTAGAATTTTATATAAATCTAACCATACAGGAGGCATTCTTTTTTATTCATTTCTCTTTGGCTTCTTCCATTCAATACTATGCTTGTGAAATTCATGCATACTGTTTGATTTTCATTGTGTGACCATACTGGAATTCGCTTATCCATTCTACACATAATGGACATCTGGGTGGTTTCCAGTTCTGAGCTATTATGAATAGGGCAGCTGTATAAATTTTCTTCTTTCTGAATCTTTTTATTTCTATTGAAGTACAGTTGACACACACTGTCAGCTATAGGTGTACACCATGGAGATTCAACAAGTCTACACATTACGCTGTGCTCATCCACGTGTGGCTACCAACTGTCATCACACAACACCATTGCAACGCCATTGACCATATTCCTCATGCTGTACCTTCCATCCCCGTGACTTATTCGCCCATAACAAGAAGCCTGTACCCCCCACTCCCTCTGGCTAAACAGTTTGTTTTCTGTATTTATGGGTCTGTTTCTGTTATTGTTTTTGAGAGTTCACATATAAGTGAAAGCATATAGCATTTGTTTTTCTTATTTCACTTAGCATAATACTTTCTAGGTTCATCCATGTTGTTGAAAATGACAAGATCTCATTCCTTTTTATGGCTAATATGTCACTTATTATATATATGTATATATATGTATACATACATGCATCTTCTTTATCCAACTTTTTGTCAATGGGCACTTAGGTTGCTTCCATATCTTGGCTACTGTAAATAATGCTGCAGTAAACACAGAGGTGCATGTATCTTCTTGAATTAGTAAACACTAATTCACTTTCCATAGGTAAACACTCAGTAGTGGAATTACTGACTCATATAGTATTTTATTAAAAAATTTTAATATTTGTTTTTGAGAAAGAGAGAGAGAGTGTGTGTGTGCACGCGTGAGAGCAGGGGGCAGCAGAGAGAGAAGGTAAGAGAAAGAACCCAAGCAGGCTCTGTGCTGTCAGCGTAGAGCCCAATCCGGGGCTCAATCTCACAAAATTATGACCTAAGCCAAAATCAAGAGTCAAACACTGACTGAGCCACCCAGGCGCCTTGACTGAATCATACAGTATTTCTTTTTAAAAAATTTTTTAAATGTTTATTTCTTTTAAAAAAATTTTTTTAATGTTTTTATTTATTTCTGAGAGAGACAGAGGGACTGTGTGAGCAGGGGAGGGTCAGAGAGAGAGAGGGAGACACAGAATCTGAAACTGGCTCCAGGCTCTGAGCTAGCAGTCAGCACAGAGCCCAACGTGGGGCTCGAACCCACAAACCGCGGGATCATGACCTAAGCAAAAGCCGGACGCTTAACCAACTAAGCCACCCAGGCGCCCCAGTATTTTTATTTTTAATTTCTTGAGTAATCTCCACACTGTCTTCCACAGTGGACACACCAATTTATATTCCCACCAACAGTGCACGAAGATTCCCTTTAATCCACATCCTCGCCAACACTTTTTATCTTTCTAATTCTAACCATTCTGACAAGTGGAAGGTGAGTGACATCTCATTGTAGCTTTGATTGGCATTTCCCTATGATTAGTGATGTGAAGCATCTGTTCACGTGTCTGTTGGCCATCTGTCTTCTTCAGAAAAATATCTATTCAGGTCCCCTTTTTTTTCTCTGCCTATTTTTAATTGAATTATTTGCTTTTTGGGAGGTGTTGAGTTGTAGGAGTTCTTTACATATTTTGGGTGCTAACCTCTTATTATTTGCAAATATCATCTATTCATTAGGTTGTCTTTTCATTTTGTTGATGTGCAAAAACTTTTATTGTGGTGTAGTCCTAATAATTTATTTATGCTTTTGTTTCCCTTGCCTAAGAAGACAGGTCTAGAAAAATGTTGCTACCACTGATGTCAAAGAAATTACTGCCTATATTTTCTTCTAGGGGTTTTATTGTTTCAAGCCTCACATTTAGGTCTTTAATCCATTTTGAGTTTATTTCTGGGTATGGTTAAGTGGTCCACTTTCCCAAAAGCATTTATCAAGGAGACTGTCTTTTCCCCATTGTACATGCTTGCTTCCTTTGTTGTAGACTGAGTTTCTGTTCCAGTGATCGATGCCTATTTCTGTGCCAGTACTGTTTTGATTATTATTGCTTTGTTGTACATTGAAATCTGGGATTGGGATACCTCCAGCTTTGTTCTTTCTCAAGATTACTCTGGCTACCTGAGCTCTTAAGTAGTTCCATAAAAATCGTAATATTATTTGTCCTAGTTCTGTGAGAAATGCTGGTGGTATTTTGATAGGGATTGCACTGAATCTGCAGATTGCTTTGGGTATGTGGACATTTATGCAATATTAATCCTTCTAATCCATGAGCATGGAATATTTTTCCATTTGTTTGTATTGTCTTTCTTTCATCAATGTTTTTATAGTTTTTAGAGTATAGATCTTTCAACCTTTTGGTTAGTTTATTCCTAGGTATTTTAATGTTTTGGGTGCAACTATAAATGGAACTCTTTTTTTTTTTTACTTTTTTAATATTTTTATTCATTTTTGAGAGACAGAGAGAGATGGTATAAGCAGGGGAGGGGCAGAGAGAGAGGGAGACACAGAATCTGAAGCAGGCTCCAGACTCTAAGCTGTCAGCACAGAACCCCATGTAGGGCTTGAACTCACAAACTGCAAGATCATGACATGAGCCGAAGTCAGCCCCTTAACCAACTGAGCCACCCAGGTGTCCCAGGAATGTTTTCTTAATTTCTCTTTCTACTACTCTGTCATTAGTGTATAGAAATGCAACCAATTTCTGTGAATTAATTTTGTATCCTGAAACTTTACTGAATTCATTTATTACTTCTAATAAGTTTTTTGGTGGAATCTTTAGGGTTTTCTATGTATAGTATCATGTCATCTCCAAATAGTGACAGTTTAACCTCTTCCTTGTCAATAGGGATGCTGTCTATACCTAACTTTTGTCTGACTGCCGTGGCTAGGATTTCCAGTACTATGTAGAATAAAACTGGCAAGAGTAGACTCCTTGTCTTGTTTCGGTTCTTAAAGGAAAAGCCCTCAGTTTTTCACCACTATATACATTCTTGTTTAAGTCATTTGGAAAATATGTGAATGTATTTCTGTTGTCTCCCCATGTTTTTTCCCAGCTTTACTGAGATATAATTGACACATAACATTGTGTAACACATTTGATACATGTATGCCTTGCAAATAATTACTACAATGAGGCCTAATGAACACCTCCATCATCCCAAATAATTACCTTTTATGGGTGATGAGAACATTTAAAATTTATTCTCTTAGCAAGTTTCAAGCATGTAATACAGTATTGTTAGCTATGATCACAACTTTATATGTTAGATTTTCAGAACTTATTCAGTTTATAAACAGAAGTTTGTATACTATGCCCAACATCATCTCATTTCCTCCAGCTCCCAGCTACTGGGAACCACCATTATAATCTGTTCCTATGAGTGTAACTTGTTCCACATTACATACGTAGTGAGATCAAATAATATTTGTCTTCCTCTGACTTATTTAATGTAATGCTCCCAAGGTACATTTAGGTTTCTGCAAAGGGCAAAATCCCATTACATTGTGTGTGTGCGCGCGCACGTGCACACACTTTCTCTGAATAAATATTTGCTGACAACCTTCATTTGCTGACATGCAGGATGTTTTCATGTCTTGGCTACGGTGAATAATGCTGCCATGAACATGGCGGTGCAGATATCTTCTTGAAATACGATTTTCATTTTCTGCAGATACTCAGAAGTAGAACTGCTAGATCATATGGAAATTCTAATTTTAACTTTTTGAGGAAACTCCAGTTTTCAATAGTGCACGAATTTACATTTCCACCAACAGTGCACAAGGGTTCCCTTTTATCCTCATCCTTGACAACACTTACCTTTTGTCTTTTTGATAATAATCATTCTAACAGGTATAGGGTAATATCTCATTGTAGTTTTGATTTGCATTTCCCTGATGGTAAGTAATGTTGAGCATCTTTTCATGTACTGGTTGGGGACATTTGTATGTCTTCTTTGGAAAAATGTCTACTCAGGTTCTCTGCTCACTTTTCAACAGAAATCGTTTTGGGTTGTTTTGCTGCTGTTGTTTTTTTTCTTTGCAACTGAATTAGAGGAGTTCCTTACATATTTTGGATACTAATCCTTGCTCAGATCTTTTGCCATGCAGAAACTATTTACTTTCATGCAGTCCCACTCATTTATTTTTGCTTTTGTTGCTTATACTTTTGGTGTCGTATCTAAAAAATTATTGCCAATAGCAATGTCAAGGAGTTTCCCTTACGTTTTCTTCTAGAGGTTTTATAGTTTCAGGTTTTAAGTTTTCACCCATTTTGAGTTAATTATTGTGAGTGGTATAAGACAGAGGTCCGGTTTCATTCTTTTGCACATGAACATCCAGTTTCCCCAACACCATTTATTGAAAACACTACCCTTTCCCTATCAAGCAGTTTTGGTTCCCTTGTTGGGAATCAACAGGAATGGGTTCTGGGCTCTTGGTTCTCTTCCACTGCTCTATGTTTTATGGAATATCAAACTATTTTCAGTACTATAGCTTTGTAATAAAGTTTTTTTTCTTTAAAGACTTTAAAGTAATCTTTATACCAAATGTGGGGCTTGAACTCACAACCCCAAGATCAAGAGTCACACGCTCTACCGACGGAGCCAGCCAGGTGCCCCCGTAATAAAGTCTTAAACATTAGGAAGTGCGTCGGGGCGCCTGGGTGGCTCAGTCCGTTAAGCGTCCAACTTTGCCTCAGGTCTTGATCCCATAGTTGATGAGTTTGAGCCCCACATAGGGCTCTGTGCTGACAGCACCTGACAGGAGCCTGCTTTGGATCTCTGTCTTCTTCTCTCTGCCCCACCCCTACTCACTCATGCACTCTTTTGGAAAAAAAAAAAAAAGGAACATTAAAAATTAGGTGTGTAGGTCCATTTACTACAAAAAAAAAAAAAAAGAAAAAAAAGAAAAAAGAAAGCGTGTGGCCTCCAGTTTTGTTCTCTCTCAGATCTGCTTTAGCAATTCAGGGGTCTTTTGTGATTCCACACGAATTTTAGGGGTTTTTTTAATTTTAATTTTTTTTATTTCTGTGAGAAAGCCACTGAAATTTTTATAAGGATTGCAAAGAGTCTATAGATGGCTTTGTATAGTATGGACATTTTAATAATATTCATTCTTTTGATCCCTGAACACAGAATATCTTTTTGTTTAGGTTTTCTTCAATTTCCTTCATCAATGTCTTATAGTTTTCAGTGTACAGATATGTCCCCTCTTTAAATTTATTCCTAAGTATTCTACTGATTTTGATGCTTTTGTACATCAGATTACATTATTCCCTTTTCAGATTTGATTTGAATGCCTTTTTAAAATTTTTTCAAGGCACCTGGGTAGCTCAGTCAGTTAAGCGTCCGACTTCGGCTCAGGTCATGATCTCACGGTTCGTGGGTTCAAGCCCCGCATCAGGCTGTGGTGCTGACAGCCAGCTCAGAGCCTGGAGCCCGTTTCAGATTCTGTATCTCCCTCTCTCTCTGACACCCCCATGCTCATGCTCTCTCTCTCCCTCTCTCAAAAATAAATAAAACATTAAAACATTTTTTTAAAATTGTTTCTTGCCTGACTGCTCTGGCTAGGACTTCCAGTACTATGTTGAATAGAAGAGCCAACAGTAGGCATCTTTTTCCTATTCTTGATCTTAGAGGAAAAGCTTTCAACCTTTCACCATTGAAAATGATGTTAGCTATAGGCTTATTCTTTTGTTGCACGTTTCCTCTACCTCTAATTTGTTAAGAGCTTTATCATGAAATAATGTTGAATTTTGTCAAATGCCCTTTCTGCAATCTGTTGAGATAAGTTTATGATTTTTTTTTTTTTCAGAGAGAGAGAGAGAGACCAAGAGCGAGTTTGAGCAGGGAAGGGAGGGAGGGAGAAAGGGAGAGAGAAAATCCTAAACCTGCTCCATGCCCAATGTGGAGCCCAACATAGGACTCAATCTCACAACCCTGGGATCCATGACCTGAGCCAAAATCAAGAGTCAGATGTTCAGCCAACTGAGACACCCGTGTCTCAGCTGTGAGTTTTATATTTCATTCTATTAATGTGATATAATTTGTTGAATCATCTTTGCATCCCAGTGACAAATCCTATTTGATCATGGTGGATGATACTGGTAATATGTTATTGAATATGATTTGCTAATATTTTGTAGAGAATTTTTGCTTATATTCTTCAGGGACATTAGCCTGTAGTTTTTCTTATAGTGTCTTTATTTAGCATTGGAACAGTATTATGCTGACCTGATAAATAAATTTGCAAGTGTTCTTTTGTCTTTAATATTTTGGAAGAGTTTGAGAAGTATTGGTATTAATTCATCTTTAAATATTTGACGGAATTCACTCATAAAGTCATTTATGGGCTTTTCTTTGTTTAAAGGTTTTCGATTACTAATTCAATAGCCTTATTTATTACTGGTCAGTTCATATTTTCTATTTCTCCTCCACTTAGTCTTGTTAGGTTGTATATTTCTAGGAAGTTACTCATTTTGTCTAGGTTATCCAATTTGTTGGCATGTAATGGTTCATTATCAGTTTCTTATGATACTTTGAATTTCTGAGATCTCAGCTGTAATGTTTCCTTTTTCATTTTGATTTTGAGTTCTTTTTTACTTAGCTGAGTTAAAGATTTGTCAATTTTGCTTATCTTTCAAAACATCAGCTTTTTTAAAAAAAATTTTTACATTTACTTATTTTTGAGAGAGACACAGAGTGTGAACAGGGGAGGGGCAGAGAGAGAAGGAGACAGCATCTGAAGCAGGCTCCAGGCTCTGAGCTGTCAGCACACAGCCCGATGCGGGGCTCGAACCCACACACCATAGATCATGACCTGAGCTGAAGTTAGACCCTCAACAGACTGAGCCACCCAGGTGCCCCTATAAACATCAGCTTTTAGTTTTAGTGTGTTTCTGGGCTCTTATTTCATTTATTTCTGCTTTGATCTTTATTATTTCCTTTCTTTTTCTTTGTCTTTTTTTAAGTAAGCTCTCTGCCTAATGTGGGGCTTGAGCTCACAACCCTGAGAGTCACATGTTCTACCAACTGAGCCAGCCAGGCACCCCTGTGAGTTCCCTTCTTTTGCTAACTTGGGCTTAAGGTTTACTCTTCTTTTTCTAGTTCCTTACTGTAGAAAGTTTGGTTATTTCCCATATGATTTATGCATCACAATAATCCGAAACCTCTGGGCTGCAGAGCAAGTCTGAGGCTGGAGAAAGAGGGTAACAGAGCCCTGACATCTATGGTAAAGATTCTGGCAGCAGAGATAAGAGATCAGATGAGATTTCCATTTTTATTTGTTTTTAAAATTTATTTATTTTGAGAGAGTGAGAAAGGGAAGAGAGAGAGAATCCCATGCAGGTGCCACATACAGGGATCCATCTCATGAGATTATGACCTGAGCCAAGAGCCCAACATGAGACTCGATCTCACAAACTGTAAGATCATGACCTGAGCCAAGACCAACAATGGACACAACCAACTGAGCCACCCAGGCACCCTGACGTATTCATGTTTAAAAGATCAATTGCAATGTAGAGAATGAATCCAGAAGGGTAAAAGCAGTTGAGATGGAGGAAAAAGAGATTACTACAAAAGTTTGCATTAAGGATTCCTCAGCAGAAATTTATTCTTATATATGTGCCTACTGGTTTGATTGTATTCATTTAAACCTAACAAGTATGATTGATCCTGTGCTAGACTGTAAGAAAGCACAGTAATTATTCATTAAAAGTGCATAAATTAAATAAGAAAATGCATATAAAATCCACTATATTAACATAACCTATTAAGCATTAAGAATATTTTCTAGGTACTTTATTCTTTTTGGTGTAATTGCAAGTGGGATTGTTTTCTTAATTTCTTTTTGCTACTTCATTATTAGTGTATAAAAATGCAATAGATTTTTATATATTAATTTTTTTATCTTGCATCTTTATTAAAATCATTTATCAGTACTAAGATTTTTCATTTGAGTTTTCTATATATAGTATCAGGTCATCTGCAAACAGTGACAGTTTTACTTCTTCTTTACCAATTTCGACGGTTTTATTTCTTTTTCTTGTGTGACTGCTGCAGTTAAGGGTTCTAGTACGATGTTGAATAAAAGTAGTGAGGGTGGACAGCCTGGTCTTATTCTGGAACTCAGTGGAAAAGCTTTTAATTTTTCTCTGTGGAGTAGGATGTTAACTGTGGGTTTTTCATACATGGCCTTTATTAATTTGAGGTATGCTGACTTTGCTGAGAGTTTTATTGTAAATGCTACTGTATTATGTCAAATGCATCTGCTGAGATGATCATATGGTTTTTATCCTTTCTCTTGTTAGTGTGATGTATCTGATTCGATTTGCCAGAAGTGATCCACTCTTGCATTTCTGAAATAAATCTCTCTGATTGTGGTGAATGATCTTTTACTGTATTTGTTGGAACTGCTTTGTTAATTTTTTTTTTTTTAAGGATTTTTTTCCACCTGTGTTCATCAGAGATTTTGGCCTGTGGTTTTCTTTTTTTGATAGTGTCTCTGTCTGGTTTGGTATCAGGGTAATTGTGGCCATGTAGAATGAATTCAGGAGTTTTTCTTCCTCTTTCATTTACTGACATAGTTTGAGAAGAATAAACATTAACTCTATTTTTTATTTTAGAGAGAGAGAACACAGGCAGGGGAGAGGGACAGAGGAAGAGGAGGTAGGGAGGAAGGGGGAAAGAGAGGGAGAGGGGTGGAGAGAGAGAGAAAGAGAGAGAAACTTCAGCAGGCTCCATGCTCAGCACAGACCCCGACACTGGGCTCAAATCCCATGACCTTGGCCGAAATCAAGAGTTGGATACTCAACCGACTGAGCCACCCAGGCACCCCTTAACTCTTCTTTAAATGTGTGATACAATTCATCTATGAAGACATCTGGTTCTGGAATTTTGTTTGTTGGAAGTTTGATTACCAATCCAATTTCATTACTAGTAATAGGTCTGTTCAAATTTTCTCTTATTTATATATATATTTTTTAAAATTTTATTTATTTTGAGAGAGAGAGAGGGACAGCATGAACAAGGGAGGGACAGAGAGACAGGGAGAGAGAGAATCCTAAGCACAGAGCCAGATCAGGGCTGAACTCACAAACTGTGAGATCATGACCAGAGCCAAAGTCAGATGCTTTAACCGACTGAGCGAGCCACCTGGGCACCCTGTGGTCAAATTTTCTATTTCTTCCTGATTCAGTTTTGAGAAAGTGTATGTTTCTAGGAATTCATCCATTTGTTCTAGCTTGTCCAATTTGTTGGCATATAATTTTTCAAATATTCTCTTGTAATGTTTTGTATTTCTGTGATGTCAGTTGTTATTTCTTCTCCTTCATTTCTGATTACATTCCTTACTTTTTCTTGTTAAGTCTGGTTAAATGTCAATTTTGTTTATCTTTCCAAAGAATTAGCTCTATCACTGACTTTTTCTAATGTTATTTTTTTCTGTCTCTATTTCATTTATTTCTGTTCTGATCCTTATTATTTCCTTCCATCTACTAAGCTCTGAGATTTGATCTTCTTTTTAAGTGTTAAGTTAGGTTGAGATTTTTTTTTTTTAATATTTTTATTTATTTCTAGGAGAGAGAGAGACAGCGTGAGCAGAGGAGGGTCAGAGAGAGAGGGAGACACAGGCTCTGAAATAGGCTCCAGGCTCTGAGCTGGCAGTCAGAACACAGCCCGACACAGGGCTCAAACCCACAAACCGCGAGATCATGACCTAAGCGAAAGTCAGACGCTTAACCGACTAAGCCAACCAGGCGCCCCTGGTTAGGTTGAGATTTTTCTTGTTCCTGAAGTAGGCCCAAATGACTAAACCTCCCTCTTAGAAATACTTTTGCCATGTCCTAAAGATTTTGGACTACAGTGTTTTTATTTTCATTTGTCTCCGTGTATTTTTTTATTTTCTCCTTGATTTCTTCTTTAGTGTCATGTTTAGGCTCCAAGTGTTTGGGTTTTTTCTGGATTTTTTTTTCTCTTAATTGATTTCTAGTCTCATACTGTTACGGTCAGAAAACATGTTTGATACGATTTCAATCCTCTACTATTTATTGAGACTTGCTTTATGAACTTACATGTGATCTATCCTGGGGAATGTTGCATGTGTACTTGAAAAGAATGTATATTCTGCTGTTTTTGAATGGAATGTTCTATATATATCTGTTAGGTCTAACGTGCCATTCAAAGCCTCTGTTCCCTTATTGATTTTTTGTCTGGATGATTTATCCACTGAAATAAGTGACGTGTAAAAGCTTCCTACCATTATTGTTTTACTGTTGATTTCTCCCTTTATATCTATTAATACTTGCTTTACATATTTAAGTGCTCCTATATTGGGTACATAGGTATATACAATTGTTACAACCTCTTGTGGGACTAATCCCATTATTAATGCCCTTTTTTGTCTCTTGCTACAGTCTTTGTTTTAAAGTCTTTTTTTTTAATTTTGTACATATGAACAAATTTAATCACCTGCTACACCACCCAGATGGATATATGTGTTAAATGGAAATAAGGTTCATAAACTTAGAAGACATGCAGGCATTTTTCGGCCACTAAACCTGAAGGTTTAGACATCCAGCAGACTGAACTTTTTTTAACATTTAAAATAAAACTTTTTTAGCACAATAATGTATTAAAACAGACTTCAAGAAATGCCCAAATTATTTTTTAAAACATGATCTAAGTTTTTTCCATTTTTCTAAATGTCCAGTTTTCTTTGGCAAATGTATCCCAAATCCCAAATTTTCATTTTATTTATTTTTTAAAGCTTACTTATTTTGAGAGAGTGTGTATGAAGTGGGTGGAGGGGCAGAGAGCGAATCCTATGTAGGCTCCACGCTGTAAGCATAGAGCCTGACGTGGGGGTTAATCTTCCAAACTGTGATCACAACCTGAGCTGAACTCAAGAGTCAGATACCTAACCAACTGAGCCACCCAAATGCCCTCTAAATTTTCATTTTAGAACTTATTTTATATTTATATAACAGAGTGCCCTAAATTGATGTTCATCAAGGTACCTTTCTGTAAGCCCTGATGGTTTCTACCTTCCTTTTAAAATGTGTTAAGTATTTCTTTAGTTGTTATTCTCAAAAAATATTTTGTAGAAAAAATTAATAACTGAACACTGATAAATTCTTCATTTCTGTTATAGTGTAGCAATTTATCACCTAACCCAGAGTGGACTGTCAACTTTGTACAGTTGGGTTGCTTGTTCCCCTCAGACATAGCTGACTCCAACTCATAAAGCCACAGCTGGCTCCCGCATCTCCACTTCTGTATTAACAGCTGTCACTGAGACATGTCAATCTTTGATCTGTACATTTTGACCGGTTTTGGCCTCCAAAGAAGGTCTTTCTCCTCAATCAGCTTTACCAATTTTGCTTTTTCTTCACACTTAATCCTTATCTGAGAAGATCCGCATTCACAGCATCACTTTAGAGGTCACTGTATGACTCAGTATCAATTTAGATTAAAAAAAGAGTATCCATGCCTGTCACAAATTTTATTTTTTTTTAAAGTAATTGCTATACTCAAGTGGGGCTTGAACTCACAACCCCAAGATCAAGGGTCACATGCTCTACCAACTGAGCCAGCCAGGTGCCGCTGAACTGATATTCTTGAAGGTATTTTTCAAATATGCTCTTTCTCCAAATTCATTGTCTATATGTTTAAAACTTTTTTTGAAATTCCAAACAGTTTTCTTCTGTTGAAGATGCTGGTTTCTCTGAAAAAGTCTGATCATTTTCTTTATTCTACTTTAAGATGTTTTACCACACTGTAACAGGAATTAAAATGAAGATCTAGTTTTCCTTAATAGTTCTCTAAGTGTTACATTCACAGGTTCTTTTCCTGTGAATTACTTGCATGTGGGGATGATGGGCTGGCACAATCCTGTGGGGTGCTAGGGGTGGGCTCTACCATCTCAACAAAGAAATCTTGCTTTGCCTCTCCCTCTGATGTCCCCACAGTGCAGAAAGCGTACCTAAAGTATTGCTACCCTGGCTTTTTGTTTTTCATTTCTACTGGCATGGTATATGTTTCTCCATCCCATCATTTTCAGTTTGTATACATCTTTAGATCTTGACGTTCATCTGTTGTAGGCAGTGTATAGATGGGTCTTTTTTTTTTTTTTAATCTACTCCATCACCCTATATGTTTGTTTTTTTTTTAATTTTTTTAATGTTTTATTTATTTCTAGAAGCGAGAGAGAGACAGACAGACAGCATGAGCTGGGGAGGGTCAGAGAGAGAGGGAGTCACAGACTCTGAAACAGGCTCCAGGCTCTGAGCTAGCAGTCAGCACAGAGCCCGACGCGGGGCTTGAACCCACGAACCGCGAGATTATGACCTAAGCGAAAGTCGGACACTTAACCGACTAAGCCACCCAGGCGCCCCACCCTATATCTTTTTGATTGGTGCATTAAGTCCACTCACATTTAAAGTAATTACTAATATATATATGCATATATGTGCATATATATATGCACACACACACACAGCTATTACCAGTTTGTTGACTGTGTCCTTATTATTTTTGTAGTTTTTGTCGGGGTTTTTTCCCCCCTTTCTCTTGTTCTCTTCGCTTGGGATTTGATGTCTTTTAGTGTTACACTTGGATTTCGTCTCTTTATCTTTTGTGTATCTACTATAACTTCTTCATTTGTGGTTACCACAGGGTTATATATAGCATCTTAAGTGTTTAACAATCTGTATTATGTTAACTGTACCTTAAATTCAAACATACACTAAAAGCACTAAATCAATCCCCTCCATGTTTTATGTATATGATGTCATATTTTACATCTTATTTTGTGTATCCTTAGACTAATTTTTGTAGATAAAATGGATTTTACTACTTTAGCATTTTAATTCCCATATTGGCTTCATACGTGATTAACGTACTACTTCTAGTATGTTTGCCAATTTAACCAATGAGGTGAAAAACCCTGAAAACTAGAAGACACTGATGAAAGATATTGAAATGACACAAGCAAATAGATATTCCATGGTCATGGATTAGAAAACTCAATATTGTTTAAATGTCCATACTACCCAAAGCAATCTACAGATTCAGTGCAATCCCTATCAGGATTTTTCATAGAACTAAAACACGTAATACTAAAATTTGTTTAGAACCACACAAGACCCTGAATAGCCAAAGCAAACCTGAGAAACAACAAAGCTGGAGGTATCACAAACCTAGATTTCAAGATATACTACAAAGCTGTAACAATCAAAACAGCATGGTACCCACACAAAAACAGATACACTAGGTCAATGGAATAGGACTAGAGAGCCCAGGAATAATCCATGCTTATATGGTCAATTAATCTATAACAAAGGAAGCAAGGATGTACACAGTGAGGAAACGACAGTCTTTTCAATAAATGTGGTTGGGAAAACTACACTGCTACCTGCCGAAGAAGGAAACTGGGCCACTTTCTTACACAACATGCAAAAATAAACTCAATATGATAAAAACCTAAATGTAAGAAACTGCAACCCCGTAACTCCTAGGAAACATAGGTAGTAATCTCCTGGACACTGACTTGAGCAATATTTTTCTATATATATCTCCAAGAAAAACAAAAACACAATAAACTATTGGGACTACACCAAAAAAAGCTTTTGCACATCAAAGGAAATCATCAATGAAACAAAAAGACAACCTACTGAATGAGAGAAGACATCTCCAAATAATACATCTGATAAGGGGTTAATATCAAAATATATAAATATACAATTTATATTTACATAAAAATATGTAAACATATACAACTCAATACCAAAAAAGCAAATAATGCAATTAAAAAATAGGCAGAAGGCCTGCATAGACATTTTTTCAAAGAAGACACAGATGGCCAACAGACAAATGAAAAGATGCTCAACATCACTAACCATCAAAATCAAAACCACAATGAGGTATCACCTTACAACTTTCAGAATGGGTAGGATTAAATATTGGCATGGATGTCGAGAAAATGGAATTATCCTGTACTGTTGGTGGGAGTATAAATTGGTGCAGCCACCATGGGAAACGGTATGAAGTTTCTTCAAAAAATGAAAAAACAGAAATACTATACAATGCAATAATCCACTACTGGGTATCTGTCCAAAGAAAACAGAAACACTAATTTGAAACAATATATGTACCCTTATTCTTATTATAGCATTATCTACAATAGTCAAGATATGTAAGCACCCAAGTGTCCAATGATAGATGAATGGATAGAGAAGATGTATATGTATATACAATGGAATATTACTCAGCCTTAAAAAAAAACAATGAGATCCTGCCGTTTGTAATAACACAGATGGACTTACAGGTTATTATACTAAGTGAGATAAGTAAAACAGAGAAAGACAAAAGCCATATGATTTCACTTATATATGAAATCTAAAAAACAAAACAATCAAATAACTAAGATAGAAACTGACCCACAAAAAACAGAAAACCAATGATTGTCAGAGGGCAAGTACGTGGGTATATGGCCAAAAGGGGTGAAGGAGAACAGGAAGTGCAGGCTTCCAGTTATGAAATGAAGAAGTCACAGGGAGGAAAGGTACAGCATAAGGAATATATTTAATGTATCATAAATAGTGTTATATGGTGGCAGATGGTAACTACTCCAGTGGAGAGCACAGCAGTGCATAGAGTTGTTGAATTACTATTGTACACCTGAAACTAACAGGACAGTGTGCGTGAGCTATACTTCAATTAAAAAACAAAAAAAAGGAAAGTACAGCATGGGGAAATCAGTCAATAATACTGCAATAATGTTGCATGGTGATTACATTTATGGCTGAGTAATGTACAAAATTATTGAATCAATGTGTTAGTTACCTGAAACTTATAACAGTATATGTTAATTATACTTCGATCTTTAAAAAAGAGTTATACACTTCCAGTTATAAAATAAGTAAGTCACAGAGATAGGGAATATAGTCAATAATATTGTGATAACATTGTATGGTGACAATGGCTACACTTATCATGGTACACAGAGTAATATATAGAATTAGCAAATCAAATATGTATGTTGCACAGCTGAAAAAAAAATTTCTTTCCTAATCTCCAAAAGCTCGTGCATGTGTTGCCGTTATGAAATATTTAGTGAATTCTATAAAATACAATTAAGTCAATGAATGGTAGATAGTATGTGCCACTTTTAAATATAAAGTGGACTAGAAAGGAGAACAGGCCGGAAGTCAAGTTTCATGGAGGCTGTCCTAAAATAGCTATGTATTATGTATGTATTTACCTATTATATATACATATATACCTCTCCTTGTTCCTAAAAAGATTTAAGTCAGTTTACAAATAAGGAAATTGGGGAACAGGGACCAGGAGTCAATAGCGTGTACTGTGAAAAGCCTAGAAGTCTGTCAGAACTGGGACAGAAGTCTGATCTGTACACTACTTGGTAGGCAACTCAGAGCCAGGATCAGCTTCTGTAACTCACAGTCTTCGAACAGCTATTGCTGGTTTTTATACCAGAGCCATTTCTTCTGAGTGGGGAATGGGGGTGGAGGGTCTTTATAAATAACGTTCTCCACAACATCTTAAGTTGTTTCTCAGAGGCCTCCTCTTATTACTCCGTAATATAAGCAAGTAGCTTAATGCTGTATGGTAAAAGCTGTAATAATGGTGTAGGACGTTCGGTTTTCCACTGATCTGGCTAATCTAGACACGATTTAAAAGAATTAATGGTAATGAATGGCCTGTATATTATTCAGCCAGCTTCTATAAGTGGTTTTTTATTTCACTCTCAGCTTTCGATAGTGTGAGTAGTCTTGAGTTTGAGCTTAGGTTCTCAAGAAGACTTGTGAATGCGGGTGTGCTGTGTTACCACCCAGGTGTAGGACCCATATGTCTCAGGAAACCAAACAGGGTTGACATCCTTTTAAGTTAAGGAATATGACAAGAAAGTAAACCAGATGGACACAAAGGTGGGTGAAGGAGGTCAGAGATGAAGGCGCCCATTGCCCTGGGTGAGGAACAGCTTAGGCCACAAATGACGCACATGGCCTCAATCATCAGCACAGTCTCCCAATACCTTGAGAGTTGAAAGAGTGCGAAGAAATGGGGGAGAGACCCTAGGTCAAAATAACTGTCCAATTTCTGTGTGACTACCATGCACCAGTACTTTCTAAGGGCCATCTACTGAAACAGTTAAAAGGCTAGTTAGGAATGAAAAGTTCTCTTTAATCTGAAATTCACCAATATCACTTCAAGGGTATTAATTTGTATTGACTGGGAGAATTTGATCATATTCTCCAGAAATTATTTTGTTACTAAGTCACAACAGTATCAACAATGCTCTGATAGGAGAATGATCTTGTGGTACATGGGGACGCATCTTAATTAGCTCACCTGAAGGTCTTTCGGCAAAATGGTATTCTTCCTGAGGGAATTGATTCGAAGCCTCTCATCTGCATATTCATAGGCAAGTTTTCGTCTCTTGACGTCACGCAGCATTTTCCAGTCTACGTAATAACCTCGAACTTGGCCTGAAGCTGATGAAGGAACCATCTAAAAGACAAGAACAAGGTGAAAGACAGTGAGACCCAGGCTCTGCTAGTGTCTCCCATTCTGTGATCCCTTTTACTATTTATGACCTAATAGCTTATTTCTAATAATTTTGGATCATTTTAATAACTTAAACTAATAACCTTAATTCAAAATAACCTTACAAATAGACATTAAGCCAAAATGGCGGTATTAATAATGCCAATAAGGCGTGTTGGAAAGTGAAACATTTTCTTAGATTTTTATTATAATTCTGCTTGACCTTTACTTAGGCTAATAGTGGTTTAAAAACCAAATAAGTGTAAGAAGAAATTCAGGGTAGACTCTCTCCCACCTCATCCCTTACCTGCCCAATGACCACCCCTCCACTTTCAAAGGGATCTGCTGTTACTAGATCCCGTGTCTTTCCAGAGACCTTTGTCTATACGAGTACGTATACACACCCTCATCCCACGTTTCATGCCCTCCCTCTTTTTTCTCATTTAACAATGTATCTTGGAGATCTTTCACATCCATGTTAAAAAGCTTCACCTTCTCTTTAGGTTGTATATTCTACTGCATGGATGTGCCATGCATGTGCCAAAAGTCAGATGCTCAACCCACTGAGCCACCCAGGTGCCCCTAATTTTTGTTCTTTTATCTTGTCAAAGGAGTCCCTAAAGCTAGCCATTCTACTAATAAGGCAACTGAGAGCTCTTTAGAAATAATTTTTTTTCCCAGTGTAGCCAATTTAAAGGCTCTGTTGTCTGGCCATTGACAAGTAGGGTCTTATTAATTTTAATGACCCCCCTCTCAGTAAGCCTTTTTATGGCTTAACCAAAGATACTCTCACATGCACTCTCTAAAGTTTAAATAAACTTTAAAGAACAAAAATTAGACTGAAGACAAATAAATGTCCACATCCAATGAAAATAACCCTTTTTTTTTAAGTTTATTTATTTTGGGAGACACAAAGAGCGTGAGCGGGGGGGGGAAGTGGGGGGGAGAGGGGGAGAGACGGGGGAGGGGGGCACCAGGGAGGGGAGAAGGGGGAGAGGGGGAGAAGGGGGGAGGGAGAGGGGGAGAGAGAATCCCAAGCAGGCTCTGTGCTGTTAGCGCAGAACCTGATGCCAGGCTCAAACCCACCAAACTGTGAGATCAGGACCTGAGCTGAAACCAAGAGTCAGAGGCTTAACCGACTGAGCCACCCAGGCACCCCAAAACTTCCCCTTCTTAAAATCCAGCCCTGTCTGTTTTTTAATTTTTTTTTTTTTACAAATAGTTTATTGTCAAATTAGTTTCCACATAACACTCAGTGCTCATCCCCACAAGTGCCCTCCTCCATGCCCATCCCTCCTCCCCCCCATATCCATCAGTCCTCAGTTTTTTTTTTTTACAAATAGTTTATTGTCAAATTAGTTTCCACATAACACTCAGTGCTCATCCCCACAAGTGCCCTCCTCCATGCCCATCCCTCCCCCCCCCCCACATCCATCAGTCCTCAGTTTTTGTCAGCATTCAAGAGTCTCTCATGGTTTGCCTCTCTCCCTTTCCCCCACCATTTCCGCCCTTCTTCTCCCCCTTGTTCCTCCGTCAAGTTCCTCCTAATCCTCCTATACGTGCAAACATATGATATTTGTCCTTCTCTGCCTGACTTATTTCGCTCAGCATAGCACCCTCAAGGTCCATCCATGTTGCTACACATGGCCAGATTTCATTGTTTCTCATTGCCATGTAGTACTCCATGGTATAGATAAACCACATCCTCTTGATCCATTCTTCTGTTGATGGACACTTAGGTTCTTTCCATGTTTTAGCTATTGTTGAGAGTGCTGCTATGAACATTGGGGTACATGTGCTCCTATGCCTCAGCATTTCTGTATCCCTTGGGTAAATTCCTAGCAGTGCTAGCTGGGTCATAGGGGAGTTCCATTGTTAGCTTCCTGAGGAACCTCCACACTGTTTTCCAGAGGGGCTGTACCAGTTTACATTCCCACCAACAGTGTAGGAGGGTGCCCGTTTCTCCACATCCTCGCCAGCATCTAGAGTTCTCTGATCTGCTCATTTTAGCCACTCTGACTGGATTGAGGTGGTATCTCAGTGTGGTTTTGATTTGTATTTCCCTGATGAGGAGGGATGCTGAGCATCGTTTCATGTGTCTGTTGGCCATCTCAGCCCTGTCTGTTTTAACTTCCCATTCTCTACAAGATTCACAGAGAGCACGCCAGCCTAATCTCTAGGTTCAAAGTATATCAGCTATTCTTGTAAATGTTGAAAGCAGAAAGTGAATTTAGCAGAAGCCTGGGGAACAAACTGGAGGGTCTGGTTTACTATGATCAATCCCATTCCGCTTCAGGCATTTTCATGCAATGACCTTTGCAGATGTATCCTAGCCACCCCCCACCGTCCACCAGAGAATTCATGTTCCCTGAACAGCAGCAAACATTTTAAAGGATAAAGTTAATACTTTATACTAATAGAAGGCTTAGAGATGCCAAGGTTGAACTGTATAACCAGAAAGAAGGCTTCTGTTAAAATGCTTTATTTTATACAGACTTGTACAAAGACAGCAATCTTTTGATTCTCATTTTCGGTAAAAATCTCCCTGATAAAAAGAAGTAAATCCATTTAAAAAGGTGAGCCAGTTCCTTGATATTCAGGCTGTGACCCAGTTCTCTGGAGAAAAACGGTCTTTGTCTTACAAATCTCCAAGACCAGAAATGAAACTCTAGAAACAAGTCAAAATCCACCTATTTTTAACAATCTTTAAACCTTGTCTATTTTCAAAATGCACATATTATAAAAGGCCAGGATATTGAAACAAAATTGTCCTGTACTTAAGAAAAAAGGTAAATTTTAAATTGCAATTATCCTGACGCTCTTATAAAAATATTTTTTACTTCCTCTGTCCCTTGGAATGATGAAATCTTATCACATCTCTGAAATGTAAGCACACTCTGCAATCACCTGAGACTAATGGGAAAAAAAGTGGTGGAAAAAGGCCCTTTTTTTTTTCTTCTCTTTAAGTAGCCTCCACTAGATCACGAGTCACATGCTCTACTGACTGAGCCAGCCAGGCGCCCTTTTAAATACAAACTATGGAAAGGCTTCTTAGGCCCAGACTCTAGCACCTCTGATAACAGACAGATATGCTCCAAATCTCCACCTTGAGGAAAACTTGGATACTTTTTCTGTAAATTTTCTACCCCACCTTCTCTAGGACCTAAGAGCCATTCTTTAAAATGCAAAACTTTAGGGAGAAGTTTTCATCCAAAAGATAAATAAAAACAAGGAGGTATTTGGAAATATTAGTAAAAACAAAAGCTATAAATTTTTGTTTATACTTCACCTATGTATTTGTGTCCATATATGTTGTAAGTATGAGATTTTTTCAAACTCCAAATGGTACTGCTAAAATTAATTTGTAAAAGAGTTCTATTTAGTTGGTTTGAAGGCAAGTGCTTATAAAATTTGGGCATTCTAAAACTCTCAGAAAGCTAGAAACTAACTCAAATGTTTTTCAAGTTCATGTGATCTGAAAATAGATTTGATATGAAAACTACTTTCAAAACAGACATATCTTTAGAGTTATCACCATTAAATACATAACTTTTATTCTACCTAAGATATTGTTTACATCTGCCCACCAAAAAATAGCAGATTGGGATACTGGCTGATTTTGTCTAATGCTTAATGTTTGGTAGGTAATTTAAATATAATTATTTAGCAAATAAATAAAAAGTTTTAGGTAACCTTTTAAAATAGTGTCTCCAGAGGCACCTAGGTGGCTCAGTAGGTTAAGTGGCTGACTTCAGCTCAGGTCATGATCTCACAGTTGGTGGATTTGAGCCCCCCATTGGGCTCTGTGCTGACAGCTCAGAGCCTGGAGCCTGCTTCGGATTCCGTGTCTCCCTCTCTCTCTCTGCCCCTCCCCTACTCGCTCTTGGTCTCTCAAAAAAATAAAAAAATAGAGACATAAAACAGTTCTCTAAATCTTTTTAGTAACTTGAAAACTTAAAGTTTTGCTAAGTTAAATGATGAGTTAAGATAAATTCATTAAATATCTAGATCCTTTCCAAATAGGACAAAGTACTAAAACATTAATTACTAAACACAAGTCTATGTACCTTTGGATTCTTATGACAGAGAAATTAAAAGAGGTTTAGATGTGTTAATGTTACAGTAAAATACTTAGTCTGAGTAGCTCAGTAGGTGAAGTGTCCAACTTCAGCTCAGGTCATGATCTCAGAGCTCATTTGTGAGTTTGAGCCCCAAATCAGGCTCAGTTCCATTAACACAGAGCCTGCTTCAGAACCTCTGTCCCTTCGCTCTCTGCCCCTCCCTTACTCACTTTCCCTCTCTCTCTCAAAAATATTTTAAAAAATTCAAAGAGACACACGTTTCTTGAAATTATAAAATGTATTCATATATTTGCAAATTTAAGGACTGTTGGTTACCAGACCATTCACAGTTGCTTACTTCTTAGTTTTCACTAGAAATTCGTTTCTAAGGTTAAAAATTCAAATTAATACATGTAATTGAAACTACTAAAAATAAGGGAAACATCTCCAAATGCCAAGAAAGTAAGATATGTTTTCACTAAAAACAAGTATGAGAATTAGAGATGAATTTTTGTTAAGGGGAAAACAAATTAAAGAAAAACACATGACAAAACCAAAATGTAGGGGAAGAAAGTTACATGTTTGTTGGAAAAGGAGTCTTTGGAAGAAATTTTAATGTGTGATCAAGCTGGTTCAGACTACAATGAAATTACTTTACAAAATGAGTTTTAAGGGACACCTGGGTGGCTCAGTTAAGTGTGTGACTCTTGATCTTGGCTCAGGTCATGATCCCAGAGTTCCTGAGTTAGAGGTGCACTGAGGGCTGGGCTCAGTGAGGCTCTGCTCAGGATTCTCTCTCTCCCCATCTCCGACCCTCCCCTGGCTCATGTGCACGTGTGTGCACTCTCTCTCAAATAAACTTTAAAAATAAATGATGTCTTTGACCTGGAATATTCTGAAAGGTTTGTTAATTAACATATAAAAGGGGGAAGGGGAAGGAGCTGGGGGAAAATATGTAAAAATAAGTAAAACATGGGAAGCATTGTCAAGTTAATACTGTCCTTTTTTTTTAAGGTTTTATTTATTTCTAGGAGAGAGACAGAGACAGAGACAGACAGACAGACAGACAGACAGACAGCGTGAGCAGGGGAGGGTCAGAGAGAGAGGGAGTCACAGACTCTGAAACAGGCTCCAGGCTCTGAGCTGGCAGTCAGCACAGAGCCCGATGCGGGGCTCAAACCCACGAACCGCGAGATCATGACCTAAGCAAAAGTCGGACACTTAACCGACTAAGCCACCCAGGCGCCCCAAGTAATACTAAGTCTTTACATTGTATTTGTAAGACTGGGACACGTGGATAAATTGGCATTTTGGAAACATCCTCAGAGAAAAACAGTTCTTGAGCCCCACTGGAAAAGACCTTACCAAGTACTCCTGACCACTGACGCTACAGTAAAACTAAAAAGTATTAAGTCTTGGGTACACAACCCACAGCTTAAAAAAATAAAAGGCTCCACTTCCCCTGTCCATACAGATGTGGCAGACCTCTAAATCAAAATTACAAGAAAGAGAAGCAGCTGCTCTTGAGGCAGCCTGCTTCAGCCCAAGATGACAGATCGATTTCATATTAAAAACATAAAATCCATCCATTCTTTTTCCTTCGCTCTGGCACTGGCCTGGAAAGATTAATGTCCCCATCCGTATCTGCCAGGCTGTTGCCAGGAGGACATAACCTCTGTAATTTCAGGCTAGGAAAAAAAAATCTAACTGTGCTCTTAACTTTTCACAAGCAAAATAACACATCTCATCTGTCGATTCCCCTGAATTTACATTGTTGAGTTAAAAAGGACCTACCAGGAGGCTTTCACGACTCAGGATTCATTCCTTTTGACAAGTCCCTATTTCTCTGGTTAGAGATACACATAAATGAGGCTATGATCAAGAACTCTGCCTTCATTCTTAAAATTATTGCAAAATCTGTTGCTAAGGCAACAGCAGCCCAATACAGATCCTTAATAATAAAACAGCTCTTGGTTTTCTTTTATCTGAGCAAAATGTCTGTGCTTATGGCCACCATCTGCTCTGCTTGGATTAACACTTCTGGGGAAACGGAAACTCAATTACATAAGATCACAGAACAAGCCCCTTGGCTTAAAAAGGGAGCTCCTTGCATGGGGTCCTTTGAATTACTTAATTTTGATTGGTTTGGGTCTTGAGAACCATAGTTCTATAGTGCACTCCATGTATTGGGAATTACCTGGCTTCTAGCAATTGTAAGAATTTCTGTGGTCTGCTGTATTCTCTTAAAAGCTTTAAATACATGTTCACAGCTGCTAACCACCAAGCAAATGATCTCCCTAACACCTGAAACATCTGTGGGTGCCTGGCGGGCGTAGTTGGTGGAGTGTGCTACTCCTGATCTTGGGGTGCTGATCAAGCCCCACGTTGGGCATAGGGATTGTTTAAAAAAAAAAATTAAAAAGGACTTGAAACATCTAAGGAACAAAGAAAGTGACCAACTTAAAAAACTGTGAACCCGAAGCCATGACCTGTGAATATCCCAGAGATTAAGCCATGACCTATGGATGGGTCACACAAGGGAATAACAGAAACTGCTAGAATTTAAGGTTGGTACCTGAGAGTGGCGCTAATGCCTTTAATTTTGATCACATAAGTTTGATCTAAAGGGGATAACTGTAAAATGGAAAACCACAGACCCAAGTCTGAACCAGGGCTTAATACCTGATCTAACTGCAGTTTCAACCTCCCCCCAGCAAAGCAGTCTTAACTGGGCAGTTGGGAATTTTCTGGTGGGTGCCAATGAGTGCCACATGGCCCTCCATCCCTGTGAAGGAAGATGAGGTCATCTGCATAAGACCCTCATGCTCTTTCCCCCTAAGGGAAGGTGATCTTACCTGAAAAAATTCTTTTATTCTGCTGGTGACTTTCTTGCCCCATCCTCCTTCCTATAAAAATCTTTATTTTCTACAGAACCTGAGAGCTTCCCTCTATTTGCTAGATGGGATGGTGCCTGACTCAAGAATGACTTAATAAAGCCAATTAGATCTTTAAGTTTACTCAGCTGCATTTTGTTTAACATATTGCAGGCATAGATTGTATAGGCCACTAGAAACTCAAGACTCTTCCAAACCAGAGCAAACGCTATGTGTTAATTAAATTTCGGCTACAGAAAGTAATGATGGCTTCCAATAAAAGCTGTTCATAGAAATGTACATCAGCATAATACATAATATAAAAGTGAAGATGAGATTACTGGAAAGCCCAATCTATTAATAAAAGATAAACTGAATGCCTTCAGAGCTAAAATTCTCACGGAGAAAAACAACAATTCTACAATCACTTTTGGAAGACAAGCACAAATGGAATTTCAATACTGATTTGACACATAACTGAGTCAAATGAACACCATGGTCACTGTAGCTGGGCTGGAAACAAGTGTCCCGGAAACGGGAGCTTCACTAAGGCTTTGAAGGGACTGACAGAATTTTTTTTTTAATGTTTTATTTATTTCTAGGGGGAAGGGGGAGGGGGAGAGAAGGGGAGAGGGGGAGAGAGAGAGAGAGAGAGAGAGAGCGCGTGAGCAGGGGGGAGTCACACAGGCGCCCCAGGACTGACAGAATTTTTATACAGCGGGAGGGGGGGGGGGCATGGGGAAATGGAGAGAAGGTGAAGTTTGTCCCAACCCAAAAGGAAAATGAGCAAGATATATTCATAAGACAAGGGGAGATATTCTGGCTGAAAGAAACAATTCGTGTTGAGGGGCAATGTACAGTTTGCTTTTACCTACGAAACTTAAAGTTAAGGAGACTTAGAAATCAAAATTAAACATTTTCCTTTGATTCTTTCCCACACTATTCCTAATCAACTTCCTCTCTACCAACTCCTGTAGGTTTCTATTTATTTTAAAATACCTCTCATTCTTTTTTTGTATAATTTTTTTCTGACTAGAAATACACGCTTAAAACATTTATTGGTCGGTTACATTACTTCTGTGAATGTTTTACATCCTTTGCCTACATTTCTATTATTAGTATTTTCTTACTGGTTAATGCTGTATATATGAGATTGCAATCTATTCTGCACACATTCTATCCTGTCCCTGTCACCTCCCCAAATGCCTCCACTGGGCCCTATTCATGTTGTATGGTCATCAAAATCTTTGAAATCCTCAACTTCTCTGACCATCTGCAGATTTTTGCTCTAGCTGAATCTTGAATCCCTCCTGATAGCTTCCCCTGGAGGTTTTTTCTCCCACAATTGGGCATGGAGGTGTGCAGGGAAGTGTACTGCTCGCTCTTCAGGGCAGCTCCCAAACCTTCCTTCCTGAAAGGTAGCTGTGCCTTTAATGCTTTTGAGTTATACCTCCCACCAACCCTCACTCTTGCACTCATCTACCATAGTCTTCCTTTCATTTTTAAGTGAATCTAGATCCTGGCTCACTGTTACTCTCTCCAATATTAGTATTTTTTAAGTAGGCTCCAACACAGGGTTTGAATTCATGATCCCTGAGATTACGACAGGAGCTGAGATCAAGAATAAGATGCTTAGCGGGGCGCCTGGGTGGATCAGTCAGTTAAGCATCCAACTTTGGCTCAGGTCACTATCTCATGGTTGGTGGGTTCAAGCCCCGCGCCGGGCTCTGTGCTGACAGCCAGCTCAGAGCCTGGAGCCTGTTTCAGATTCTCTGTGTGTGTCTCTCTCTGACCCACCCCCCCCCCCCACGCTGTCTCTCTCTCTCAGAAATAAATAAAACATTTAAAAAAAGAATAAGATGCTTAGGGGTGCCTGCGTGGCTCAGTTGGTTGAGCATCCGACTTCCACTCAGGTCATGATCTTGCACTTACTGAGTTCTACCCTGCACTGGGCTCTCTCCTGTCAGTGTGGAGCCAGCTATCAGATCCTCTGTCCCCTTCTCTCTCCTGCCCCTCCCCTGCTCCTCTTTCTCATAAAAATAAACATTAAAAAAAAAAAAAAAAGAGTCAGATGCTCTCTCTCCAATATTCTTGTCCTAATTCTTGGTGAGCTCAATACACATGAAATTATATCTCCTGATCTCTCTGTACCTCAAATTCCTCTCTTCCAGTGACTTTTGTACTTATTTCTTTGCTCTGAGTCTTTTATTACCATTAAGTGCAAGCTTTCTATTATCTCAGTTTTGTGTATCTCATTCTCTATTGCTTATTTCTAGCTTGCTCCTTCAAACACCCCAATAACAATTCCTGTGAGGTTTTTAAGTCATTGATCCTACCACCTTTTCACTCTCGGCTCTTGATTTCCTGTCTCCTCTTACCCAGCCTGAATTTCCGTGTGTAAATACAATGTTGTCTTTCCTACATCCTCAACTCTCTGGCCCCTCTCTAACATCACTGTACTTGCTTCAATTCTTGTTACTAGTTTTCCCGTCTACTCCTATTTCACACCATTTCTTCTTTCCTTAAATCCCTAACACCTGCTCCCACATCCTCACATGCCACTGATGACTTCTCTTTAATTATAAAATTAGAAGCAATCAGGAACTTCCATAAACATCCAGTTAAATCTACCCACTTACCAGCATCTGTAATCATATGCTGTACATTCCCTCCTGTTATTAAAGATCCATTCTAATAGAGTAGCCGCTAACCACATATTGCTACCGAACACTTAAAATGTTACAACTAGTACAACTGGGGAACATTAATTCCTAATTTTATTTAATTTTAATTCATTAAAAATTTAAACTGAAGTCGGGGCGCCTGGATGGCTCAGTCGGATGAGTGTCTGACTTTATCTCATGGCTTTTGAGTTCAAGCCCCGCATAGGGCTCTGTGCTGACAGCTCAGAGCCTGGAGCCTGCTTTGGATTCTGTGTCCCTCTCTCACTCTGCCCCTCCCTTGCTCACACTCTGTCTCCCTATCTCCCTCAAGATTAAATTAAACATTTAAAATTAAAAAAAAAATTAAACTGAAGCAGCTGTAAATATTAAACAACTTTATTGTTTTGGTAGGACTATATTTTCCATTTTAATAGTGGAAAATTTGGCATCCAAACAGATGTGCTATAAGTAAAATTCAAACTGGATTTTGAAGATCTAGTATGAAAAAAGAATGCAAATATGTCATAAGTCATTTTCATAGATTACATATTGAATGAATATTTTAGATATGCTGGCTTCAAATATTTTATTAAAATTAATTTCACGTTTCTTTTTGCTTTAAAAAAATTTTTTTTAATGTTTATTTCTGAGAGAGAGACAGCATGAGCAGGGGAGGGTCAGAGAGAGAGGGAGACACAGAATCTGAAGCCGACTCCACGCTCTCAGCTAGCTGTCAGTGCGGAGCCTGACGTGGCTCGAATCCAAGCACCGTGGGATCATGACCTGAGATCACGACCTGAGCCGAAGTTGGATGCTTAACTAACTGAGCCACGCAGACACCCCTCTTTTTGCTTTTTTAACATGGCTACTAGAACTTTTTAAATTACACATGTAGTTGGCATTATATTTCTATTGGACAATGCCAACACAGATGATGTTGTCCATCTCCATGTTCCTTAAACCAAATAATGGAACAGAAGTCCCAGCACCTTTTACCTACGCAGGGCACAGCTCCAGCAAGTCTTCCCTCTCTTAATTTTCCCCACGCTACAGGATCTTTCTCTTTAACACCAAAACCTGCAGTTAACTTCTGTCACGTGAAAACACAAGGACCTAAAACACTCTTAACCCACCTCTCCTTCCAGCTACTGACCCATTTTTCTGCTCCCCTTTGTGGCAAAACATCTGCAAGGGTCTGTCTACCCTCGTAGTCTCCCAATTTCTTTCCTCATTTTTTCTTGAACGCTTTGGCCCCACCACGCCATTAAAACTGCTGTGATGAAGGCCCAACCTCCACACTACTACAACCAACAGCCAATTCTCTCCCCCTTTTAATAGGTCTGTCAACTCTGAGCAGAGAGCGGACTACTCCCTGCTTCCAGCAATTCTGTCACCTGCTTCTGGGCCACGACACTCTCCAAGCTTTCCCTCTCCCTCGCTGAACTCCCGTCAAGGCTTCTTCGCTCGGATCTCCTTGCTTAACGCTGGGGATCCCTGGGGCCTCAATCCATGGACCCCTTCTCTTCTCCACCTGCACTAACTTCTTATAAATCGGCGGCAATCTGAAGCTTTCAACGCCTGTCAGTTATAGGCTTAGGAACACCGCCAAATCTGTAGCTCGGGTCCGCACTGGACACTACAGCGGGCAGAGTAGTAGGGAACCCGTGGGTTTGGGGACTCAGTGGGGAGACGGAGGACTGGGGCTAAGGGCGCGGTCCTGACCTGCCGTACGGTCCGAAGCAAACAACCCAGCATGGAGGCCGCCATGTTGCTCGCCCCAAACGCCGAACGGGCGCAATTTTATTGACTGCAAATTACGGCGCAGACGCGAGGGGCGGGGCCCGGGCCGTGGGGGGCGGGGCAGAGGCGGATCTTTAGCCTACCTCAGGAGGGCTCATTGGCTTCGCGTTCTCGCGGTATTTCAAGGAACATGGGCAAATAAAAAACCGGAAGGGAGCGCGGATTTGGAACAGATGATGCAGTTCTGTGCTTCCGCCTTGTTGCAGACTTTACTTCAGCTTTTTAATTTTTATTAGTATTGTTATTTTTTACTGTTTACTTATGAGAGAGAGAAAGGCAGAATGCAGGCAGGGGAGGGGCAGAGAGAGAGGAAGACACAGAATCTGAAGCAGATTCCAGACTAAGCTGTCAGCACAGAGGTCTAGGAGGGGCTCGAACTCATATAAACTGCAAGATCATGACCTGAGCTGAAGTCAGACGTTTAACCAACTCACCACCCCGGCGCCTCATTCTTCAGCTTTACATACTAATGAGCTCCCTTCGTTCCTACCCACCTACTTTCCTTCCACTCCCAGACCCTCCAGCTCATCTTCATCAATTTCTCTTTCCCTGAGCCTTTCTATTGTCTCGGTCAACCTGCTTCTCCTCCTCCATCCAGTTTAGGATGCTATTTGCCATGAACCTGGAATTATTGCCAACTCCTTCTTCTCTGTCCTTGTAGATTCTGCAAATCTTTTCTGTCTCTATAATGGTGATAATTATCATGTTAATGATGGCAATGATAAAAATTGTTTCCATTTACATGTCTAGGATTTTTATATATGTTAAAACATTTGGGGTTTTCAGAGGGGAGGGAGAAGCATTGCCATTTAGAAACTGCTGTTTTCCAGGGCGCCTGGCTGGCTCAGTTGGAAGAGCAAGCAACTCTTCATTTGGCGGTTATGAGTTGGAGCCCCACGTTTGGTGTAGAGATTAGTTTAAATAAATGAAAAGTTTTCAGTCTATATTACAGGGAACTCCTAGGTCATCTTTATAGCAGCTGTCCTTGGTCTGGAGTGAACACTCTGTGGGGCCCCTTTCCTTTGGATGTAAGGAGAGTACTGCCTACCCACGATTCTGGTAGAAGAGTATCAAGGAGTGTATATCAGCATAGCAAAGACCTGTATCTTGGAAGTGACGATGGGTGAAGTGAGGAGATGCCTGTGTGCTACTTACATCTTCTGGGGGAAGCTGAATGCAGACTCCTTTCTTTAAAGGTTCAAGTTTATTGGAACATCTCTAATGGACTGGGGAGAAGCTGACTGAGGTCAGCTGGCAGCAAAGAACAACAACATGGGCTGCTGTCAAGGTAGAATCAGAAAATTCCAGGGCCGGTGTCAGGTAGGCATCTATTCCTTTTTTATTTTTTTTAATGTTTTATTTATTTCTGAGAGAGAGAGAGAGAGAGAGACGGCGTGAGTAGGGGAGGGTCAGAGAGAGAGGAGACATAGAATTAGAAACAGACTCCGGGCTCTGTGCTGATAGTCAGACGCTTAACCAACTGAGCCACCCAGGCTCCCTAGCATCTATTCCTAATGTTAGCCCATGGGATGCCTTTCTCTCCCCACAACTGAAGGTCGTCAAATCAGATCATGAAATGAGTGAGCCAGCTTTGTGTACAGTGGCCTTTTGCTTCCTTTCTGTAAAAATAGTTCTAATAGCATTTTTTTTTTTTTTTGGAGAGAGAGAGAGAGCAAGGAAGGAGCATCAGGAGAAAGAGAGAGAGAGAGAGAAAGAATCTTAAGCAGGCCCCACATCCAGTGTGGAGCCTGTTGTGTGGGTCTCAATCTCATGAACCGTGCAATCATACCTGAGCCAAAAATCAAGATGTTCAACTGACTGAGCCACCCAGGTGCCCCTTAAAGCATCTTTTTAAAATGTTTATTATTATTGTTATTATCTTATTTTAGAGAGAATGCATGCAAGGAGAGGAGAGGTGCAGAGGGAGAGAAAGAGAATCTCAAAGCTCCACTCTCAGCACTGAGCCTGATTCAGGGCTCAATCCCATGACCCTGGGATCATAACCTGAGCTGTCATCAAGAGTCCGATGGTCAACCGACGAAGCCACCCAGGCACCCCTGAAAGCATCTTTAAACAGCATCAGTAACTTTTTAAAATTATTGTTGTAAAATATATATAATATAAAATTTCACATCTTAATTATTTTTAAGTGTACAGTTAAGTGATATTAAGTACATTCATGTACTCCACCATCCGTCTCTGGAACTTTCTAATCCTCCCAAACTGAAACTGCACCCAGAAAACAATGACTGTCTATTCCCCCACCCCACCCCCACCTCCTGGCAGCCACTCTTCTGCTTTCTGTCTCTATGAATCTGACTATTCAATGGACCTCATATAAGTGGAAGCAGGCAGTTGTCCTTTTGTGACTGGCTTCTTTCAGTGAATGTGTCCCAAGTTTTATCCATGTTATAATATGTGTCTGTACGTCATTCCTTTTTATGGCTGACTGATACTCCTGGCATGGATAGTCCACCTTTTGTGTCTCTATTCATTTGTCGATGGACATTTGCTTTAATATTGCGAATAATGCTGCTGGGAACATGTATGTACAGATGTCTTAAACAGCATTAGTATCTCACGGTCTTTCACTTTAAGAGTACAGTTAGGTAACTCTGTCTAATCACATAGACAGCTTTCAGATGGTAAGAGAAAATTCCAGGGTCTTCTTTGATTAATGTGTTGGTTTTGTAAAACAGCCCAAGATTTTTCTCCAATGCACCCTCCTCCATTTATGTGTGTGCGTGTGGAGGCGTGGCAAGGCCTAAATAAGGCTCACTTTACCTGAGTTTTCCTAAGAAGTCTGATTTTCCCTGGCCATTTGACAGAAGGTGGGGAAGACTCTTGGCCTTACTGTCCTGCAATTTAGGATCAGGAGAACGATCACCATTCATTCATTATTTATTCAACAAATACATATTAAGTGCCTAGTGTGTGTGTGTGTGTGTGTGTGAGGCGGGGGAGAGAAGGGAATCCCTACCCTTCTCATGCTTATATGCAACTGGAGATTCCAGAGTTTGGAGATAGTCCCCATTGTCAGTTATACTGCCTTTCCTTTTCCAGATAGTCTTTCCTTTGGAGGCTAGAAGGTACTTTTTGGATGGACAGATTAAAAATTTAATCATTCAATGTTTTGAGATTTGATTGTGAGAAGGTGTTCCAGGCACCATGTTGATTCTGGGCCTAATGAAATAACAAGAGATGATGTATGAGATGATGAAATTGAGGCACAGGGAGGTTCTGGGACTTGCTAAGCTCACATAACGAGGCCCCAGACCACGGCCCAGGCTCTAAATCCTCACTCTGTCCTCTGGAGGAGCAATGGCTCAAGGAGAAAGTCCTGATTGCTGTCACGGAATCCTTGCTTACAAAACCTTACTTATGTCAATTGGTTAACGTACAGATTTCATGCCATTTCAATCAAAACTTCCAATAGGGGTGCGGGACTTCCAATGGATTTTTTTCTTAACAAAATAATTCTAAAATCTATGTAAGAGAATAGCTCACCTGGGAATGAGATAGAAAGCTATGAAGTTTTTGAAAAGGAAAAATAACAAATAGCCTTGCTCTACCAGATATTAAAATGGCATATATTATAAAGCCATAGTGATCGAACTAGGGCTCAGTACTGGTGCCAAAATCAACAGACAGGTAAAGGAACTTAAAGCAGGTGGCCCAGAAAAATCCCCCAATGTAAATTCAATTTGCTCATATATTAAAGAGAGCATAACAATCACTGATGGTGGAACAACTGGTTAAAGATTTAGAGAAAGAATTCTTTTGTTTCTTTTTTTTTTTTAAGAAATCTCTACATCAAGTTTGGGGCTCAAACTCACAACCCCAAGATCAAGAGTCACATGCTCGACCAACTGAGCCACCCAGGTGCTCCAGGAAAAAGTGTTTAATTATATCTTTGCCTTTTACCATAGATACACTAAAGAGTTAATACTAACAAAGCTTAAAAAAAAAGAAGAAAACGTAGATGAATATCTTTTTAAACTTAAAGCCCAGCAGACAACCCTCAGGATGTCTAATAACGCAGTATATTCAGCCTCCCTAGTTTCCAAGAGAAAGCAAGTTAAAACAATGACAATTTAATCTAGCAAATTACCAAAAGTTAAAAGAAAGTTCAGGGTTATGGGGAGTATGGGGAAGTGGGTAATTTCCTATCCTGGTGGTAGCAATATAATTTGCCATAACTTGTCTACAAAACAGTTTGGCAAGAGTGTTTTCAAGATTTTTATCTATTGACCTAGTTATACCACTTTAAGGAATCTATTCCAAGGATATACTGAGAAATTCTAAAGTTTATTTATAAGGACATGTGCCATGGGATTATTTAGAATAAAAACACATAAATAAAACAGTACAGGGAGAGTTAAATGAATAACTCTAACAGTAGAGGCAGAGTTAAATGCATTAAGAAATAACATGTTGTAATTCCAGTTTATAAAATCCGATGGGTTCCAAATTTTGAAAAACGTATGGTTAAAGATAGAGGTATAGTTATAGGATAGATCGGTAGATAGATAGATAGATAGATAGATATAAAAAGATTAAGAAGGAAATAACTCAAATACTAAGTAATAGGCAAGAGACCAGATTACTGATTATAATTATGTGTTTATAATTTTTTCAATTTCCCTATAATTTATGTTTTACTTTTAGACTGACAAAAATGTTCACATTAATTTAAAAGTATTAATCAGTCCTTGTCTTTTCATGCCTCTAGTATCTCACCCAAAATACCTGGAACATGTATTTCTCCACGGACATGACAAAGGGGTCATGCTCTGGCTCCAGTCAATCTCCTCTGCTAATCCTTGGGGACACGTGTGGTCAGAGCCCTGGACAAAGCAGGAGGAAATAAAGAAATCAGGGATATTTGCTTCATTCTTATTTAATACCGAGCCATTCGCTCTCCCCTTGGGCTTCATTTCTCTGTCTCCTCTGTGTCCACCATCAAATAAGTTGTTCCTTTAGTGTCTAGCCTATAGCCAATATGGGATCGATCATTTCCTTATCCTCTGTTTTGGGGGAGGATTAATTATTCCTTTTCACTATTTTGTAAGTGGTAAATACCAGGGCTCCTTGGCCGCAGCCCCTGGAATCACAGAGTAAGAATATTTACTTGGCTGTGTGTCTGTCCCTAGAGACCCTATCAGGCCCAGCAGTCCAGGCTGACAGGAAACCTGACTCAGCAGCCTCCCAGGACCCGAACCCTCTCCCGGCTTCGCCCCTGCAGTGCCTCACAACCCTGGCGTTCTCCAGGAGGCACCTCAATGGCCAGGCCGCCCACATATGGAAAGGTGGGCTGTGGTTTAACTCAACAGACTCCTTGTGCTTTCAGTGTTCCGTGTGCCGGATGGCGAAGGGAGGGGGTGGAAAAGAAGAGGAATGTAGGAGTGAAGTAAAAGATGGTGTGGAAAGAGAAAGGCACAGGGACACACACACACACACACACACACAGAGGCATTTTCAGCCCTGGCTCTAAAATAGTGTCTACAGGTAGTCTACCTTCATTAAACACCACCTGCTGAACAGTAACCCTACTGGTGCACCAGCGTGGCCCTGGAGTGGTGGCCTTCGCCCTTACTTGGGGAGCGAGGCTCCTCCGGGAGCTACATGCTGTGCACAGACCGAACACAAGGTGGCAGTAAGACCACATCTGAGCTCCCAGGCCCGCGGGGCCCACCTCCCCCTGTTGCCGCACACAGGCCTCATGCAAACTAGAAACACGCCCGCGCACACCCCCACACACACCCATGTATACACACCTGTCCTCGAAATAAAACGATGACATAATATCTTCAGGTAGGACCTGGGTTTTCGATTGAGTTTGCTTCTTTTGTAGGAATTACCAGCAAGACAGGCTATGTGATGTGTAGGATTCCCGTGCAAAAAGAAAACGTAGGGCTCCTTGTTCAAAAAGCAGGAGAAAGGTGCTATGAAACATAGTCAAATATAAAACTGAGCTCAGGTGCAGTGAGACAGTACCGCAAGCTGACCTCAAGCACCTCTTGCTTATTGCTCTGTGGCTTCTCTGAGGTCCACATGTGACACCTAAGGAACCAGGGGTCTGCTTAACACTCGCACATGCAGGGCTACCAAGTGCAGGGCTGTGGACACCCGTGAGGACACCCTGAACCAATGAGGGATGGAAGTCTGTGGAGAACACGTCTCCTGTGACCACTTGAAGGCTCAGAGATATGGAGCACCAGTCATGATATAGGGACACGTCCTGGCATTGCCTTTCCCTCTTTGCTCCTTCCACTGCCCTGATCCCTCCGTCCTGCTCCCCAGGCTGGCTGCCCACAGCTACTACTTGCACATAAACCTCTGTCTTAGGTTCTGTTTTGGGGAATGTTGGGCCAGTAGCAGGGGAATTCAGGCTAAGACAGAAATATCCCATCCAAACAGATCATCCAGATCTCATTGATTCTACTTCTCATTGTCTTTTAATAGTCTCCATTGCTCCTGGCTCCTATAGGCCAGACCCTCTTCGTCTCTTGCCTGAATTTGTATCAACTGGATTCCAAATTGCTCTTTTTCCCTACTCCCCCTTCTTTTACTTAACCTATGACTTTCTCCACAAAAGCATCCCCCCTTTTCTGCTGCCAGACTGAACTTCCTAAAACACGACGGCTACTTATTTTTGGTAGTTCCCCATTGCTTACAGAATAAAGTCCAAACCCCTCATCTCAATCTGTGATCACACCAGCCTTCTGCAGCAATGATTCCTGTCTCTGCCAAGCACCTCTCACCACATTGGATTCCCCAACTTACAAGGTTCCCCTTGGTGGCTCTTCCTTGTGAAGCCTTTATTTCGAGCAAACTCTCCATTAGGTTCAGCTTAATGTATCAAATGCATAATTGAACTCCAGGCACATAGTCGTTTCAGCCATTCATGGGGGTGAGGAGTAGGCGATGAGGTGGGTGGACCCACTCATTCTTCAAGATCTGGCTCCCTGGCTCATAGCTGCAATCTGTATTATTATTATTATTATTATTATTATTATTTATTATTTTAGAGAGAGAGTGTGTGAGCGGGGTTGGGGGAGAAAAAGAGAAATAGAGAGAGAGAAAGAATCTTAAGAAGGCTCCACACTGAGCATGGGACTCGATCCCATGATGCTGGGATCATGAGCTGAGCTGAAATCAAGAGTAGGACACTTAACCCACTTAACCAACTGAGCCACCCAGGCACCCCTGCATTACTGTTTTTTTAATTCTGCTATGATTCAGGGATGTCAAGTAAATTGGTGCTTGACACAGAAATGGCTGAGAATAATCTTCTTTAGAAGAGTCTGAACACAAAGGCACAAAGACACGAGGCACAGATCTGCAGGTAATTCTCAACCCTCCTCTCCAGGTCCCAGGCTTCATGGTTTCAGACATGGTGTGGTATGGTCATCAGCCAGAACTCCAGAATTCAGGAAACTCCTAGATGCCTCTATCAATTTCATCTTTTAGAAACTAACTAATGAATTGAGGGGGCCAGAAAAAAACATTTTGAGTAGGACCCCCAGGAAGATGCTTGCCTGGATGAATCATCCCATGCCTGACAGTTACCTCAGCTTCATTAAAATGTTGAAATCTCTGCTCTGGGAAGGGCATGAGCTTCATCAGCCAGACATGCAAAGTATGTACAGGCATGTTTCTGAGAGTGCAGGTGCAGCTTCATGCCTGTGCGTGACGTGCCACCTTGGAACGTCCACCTGCAGCCCTCGTAAAAGGAGCCCACTCACCCCTGTTCGGCGGGATGCAGCTTTGAAGTTATTCCCCATGTTCTTATTTGCTGCAAATAACACAGAACTGTGTGAGGCGGCTCCCCCAGCCGTAGTCTGTCTGTAACTCAACATGGAACTAACCCACATTGGTTCGGCAACAGTACCTGTGCTGAAGCCCGTGCTAGCAACTCCACTCTCCATTCTAGCTCTCTACCCCCCTTCCAGCAAGGCCACTTCCCAGGTCAAGGGCCTGGTTTACTTTCCCTCGCTGTGCTCATTACCTGTGGCTGCTGGAACAAGTTGACACCAACTGGGTGACTTAAAACAATGGAATTGTATTCTCTCAGGGCTCTGGAAGCCAGCAGTCCCAAATCAAGGTACTGGTGAGGCCACACTCCCTCCAGGGGCTCTAGGGGAGGATCCCTCCTTTCCTCTTCCAGGTGGCTCCTGGCATTCCTCGGCTTCCTGAGGCATCACATGGCAGTCCCTGCCTTCGTCTTTCCCTGGCCTTCTTCCCCATGTGTTTGAACTCTTATAAGCACACTCTCATTTGCATTTAGGCCATTCTAAGCAAGTATGATATCATCTCAATCCTTACCTTAATTATACCTGCAAACACCCTACTTTCAATTAAGTTACACTCTGAGGTTGTAGGAGGCCATGAATTTGGGTGAGCTCTATTCAACCCTCTACGCTTATCTACTTTATTGAGGCCTCAATGCCAGCACTTCTGCTTCTTTGTTTGTTTATTCATTTTTGAGAGAGAGAAAGAGAGAGCATGTGCGTGGGAGGGGAGGGGCAGAGAGAAGGGGACAGAAGATCTGGAGTGGGCTCTACACTGACAGCACAGAGCCCGATGCGAGGCTCGAACTCACGAACCGTGAGATCGCAACCTGAGCCTAAGTCGAACGCTTAACCAGCTGAGCCACCAAGGTACCCCAGCACCTCAATTTCTTTACCTCTTTTTTCCTCTTCTCACCTCCAAGTTGCTCTTTTCCTATTTGGCTCCATTTAAGATGACTTATAATTTGTGTGCTCAGGACTCGGTCATCTGCTTTCTAAAGAGATATACAAAGGTAAGTGCATATTTATTACAATTCCCATAAGAGAAGTCAAAGTCAGGGAAGGTGGGACTGATACATTCATGCACACATTCTTTAATGTTGTACTTCTTTGACATGTTCCCCAAGCTGTCAATATATATATAATTATATATTATATTATTATATTATATTATTATATACTATGTATATTATTATAAATATATATATCATAATATATGTATATTATTTGTATTTCCCCAACTCATTTGAAAGTCCCTTAAGGCAATGTGCTGTTTTCAACTTAATCCCAGGTTCTTAGTAGAATGTCTGGTGTATATTGTAGGTCCTCATAAATATTTATTGGATTGCAATAATTCAGATTTTTCTTTTAATCGTGTCCTAACCAGACACTGCTGATCTGACCAGAAAAGGACTAGACTGGCACAAAATTCTCTCTTCGTCGCTCATGGACTTTTCCTTCAAATTCAGCCTCCCTGGATACAACCTGCTGGCCTAGTATTTGAAGAAAAAGGTGCCCTCTGTCTCTCCCTTTCCAGGCACGACAAAGACCACACCACGATGCTGACGTGAATAATCTAAGCAATCTTAGAACGGAAGTAAAGTCCATGAGGACGGAGACAAGGCTCAGCCTCTGTGTTCCTAGGACCCCGTATGCCTCCCTGCACCAAGCCAGACCCAACAAACCCTTGATGATAATGAACACTTCTTCCTCTGCTGAAACCCAAGCAGATGTGGTCGCTCTGCTCTCCCCTGGAAGGCCCAGGAGAGACTTGCCTGCTCTCTGAAGAGACAAGGACTCCCAGAGCCACCTGGCCTTCATGTGTTCCAGACCTCCTGCCTCAGCGGACGTCCACCAGGGCCCCAGCACTCTCTGCATGGGGCCTCTGCGCCCAAGGCCACGGTCCCCTTGGTTGTTAAGCTGATTCGATTGCTGGCTCCTGCCTCCCTCTCCTCTTAGGGAGGGCAGTCTACACTTACTCTGAGGGTTTGGATCTGGCTTAGTGCTATCCCAGGCGCTCTTCTCCAGCTGCTTGTGGCCCAGGCTGAAAACAAAATGTTTCGTGTGGTTTCAGGGATGAGGTCACACCCATTTTCTTTTGCAATGTCCCCAACAGATTTTCATTTGGGGGGATACCCGGTTGAGTTGAAAACAGCTTCTTCTTTCTTTGACATCATTTCTCCTTTTTCTTTTTTCTTTCCTCTCTTCCGAGCTTGTCTAAATTCCAAACGCTGATGAAAAGGCAAAATGTTAGCATTTAATGGAAGTGCATTGCTTTTAGTAGCTATGGGGACAGAAATATCAAAGAGCCAGAAGTTAATGGGATTCAAGTGTAGGAAACCTCTGCAAAGCCACAGGGTGAGCCCTGACGGTGCCAGCACAAGGCAGAGGTGGGCTTTTCTGGAGAAGACATACAGTCAGGTGATCCTGGGAGCCACCCAGCAGGCTGGAGCAGCAGAAATGTGTATTGTCCTTTTGTCCAAAGTCCGTGCTGGGGCTTGGGAAGGAGCCGGAGGAGAGCTCCTTTACACTCAGTTTACACTCACTTTACACTCAGTTTACATTCTCTGTCTTCCCGAGACCCTTCTCCATGGCTTTCTCCCAGAAACTCGAGGATCCTTAAGTTCTACCCCAGTGCTCCCTCCCTGCCCCGAAACCCCGACAGGTTAACTTAATTTAAAGAAAAATATTCCTGGATGCACCTTGTCTCCTGCTGAGTTTATTAGTTGTCAGTCAAAGCAGAGGAATTCAAATTTTGTCCTTATTTATTGCAGAAAAGGAAATTAAAAATTGTTTCTAGATTTTTTTTTCATCCTCTGCTCTTTGCTGTCATAAATATCTAACACGCTCTTTTGTGTTATTCACTAATTGTTTTCGTGTCTTGTATCCGAGGGCAGGACTCAACACTTTCTCAGATTTCTCACAATGTACAGCACACAGTAGGCATTCAGTTCTCAGTAAACATCTTTTCACCAAGTGATTAAGTTACTGGATTGAATTTGATTTGCTGAACATCTGCTTTTCAGGGAACCATTTGGGGTTTTGCTGTTGCTGTTGTTTTGTTTTGTTTCCCTTGGATGTCATTCACAGTGAACAGTGCCCTCGACTTCTCTGCTCAAGGAAGAGAAAAAGGAACAGTGGTAACTCCCTAAATCACTACACCACCATAGGATGCAAGCTGTAGGGTTGGTACTGTCCTATAAAGCACTGGGAGATCTTGCATGTATCCCCTGAAAAATACATGATGAATACAGTCTACTATTCATTCATTTACTTCTTTCACAGAACCACAGGGCAATACTTCATCGATCCTGGTTCCTTCTACTACAGGGAATGCTAGTCTGTCTTTCCCTCTAGAAATGTAAACTCCAGGAGGGCAGCAATGATGATGATGCTGATGATAATTAGTCTACTTTGTTCAATTCTGTATCCCCATCTCATAAAGCAGTGTCTGTCCCATGGTGTACATTCAATAAGTACATATTTTTAAGTCAGCAGAGACTACTTTAAATGTTTATTTATTTATTTTTGAGAGAGAGCAAGGGAGGGGCAGAGAGAGAGGAAAGGAGAGAATCCCAACCACTCCCAGCACTGTCAGTGCAGAGCCAGATGCAAGACTTGAATCCACAAACCATGAGATCATGACCTGAGCCGAAATCAAGAGTCGGATACTTAACCGACTGAGCCACCCAGGCACCCCAACATTCACTAAGTATCTGAACGGAGTTCAGGTTATCTTCCATATGACCTTACAGATTATGGTAATCATCAAAGTAGGGATTCGACTTGTCTTCTCATACATTTGAAGTCTGTCCCTGACGTTTGATGTGAAGCCAATTGTCTTCCACTCTGATGTGATCTGGGATTCTGTAAAAAAAAAAAACCTCAGCCTCATGCTTTCAATAACCACGAATGGTCTGCTTCTGGAAGACAAGGAACATTTGCAGCAGTGAAGGGGGGAATGGCAACCCAGTAGGAAAAGATGATGTAATGAAGGCGAGAGAAGAGGCCCACACAGGCGGGTATTTCACTGCAGAATACATTCGTCTGTGTGGGATGTCCATAACGACCACACAGGTGTTTTATGGGATTCTTTTCCCTCTTGTTTCATTTAATTATCCTTCACCCTTCTATGGTAATAGGTTGGGTTCTGATGAATGTTGATTTTAATACTGGGGAATTAGAGAGAATTGGCCAAAACTGATCATCTGTGATGATATTATTTGGAAAAACAAATCTTGAGAATCATTGTTTCCTCTGGGAAGACCCAGCTTCTCAGATACAGACGGGAGTCTGTTAATCTTGCAGTGTGCTCATGAGGCCCAAAGATCATTTGCTCCACTTTTCAGATGGTGATGCCACAGCATGGACATTGACCCAAGGCCATGCATGCCAGACCTGCCATGGAGGTTTCTTTCAATCTGGTCTCGTATTGCCAGAAAGCAATAGGACCTTGACCTGTTGCTACTCTCTGACAGAGAAAATGATGTGCTCCATGATTCCAACATTGTCATGCTTTTTATGGCGTATGCATCTTATCATTGCAATAAAGGCCCAGACGAAGGTAATCATCTATAAAGCTCTTTGAATTTAGGATCTGCAATCCCTACAGGGAAACAGAGGGCATTAGGGGAAAATGAATGGATGGAGATTGCGTAACTGAAATGTTTTGAAATAATTAGTGGTTTCTGGCCTGTACACGGGGGTAACCCCAAGATGCTTTTGCCCTCAGTTTTCAGTCCCAAGGGTGAAATGCAGTTAAGAGTTGCAGGAGGTGCTGGCTTCACTGGGTCCTGGTTCTGGGAGTTTGAGTGAGTGACATGATGTCTCCGTGCATCAGTTGAACTTCTCACCTGTAATAGCATCCACTTCATTGGGTTATTACGAAGATCAAAAGATTTAGATTTAGAAACATTAAGAATGTTCCATACTTAAAGCCCTTAAAATAGCACTTTACACACAGTCTGTGTTCAATAAATACTCTCTGATGATTAAGATGATGGTGATTTTCCTTCTAACCACAGGTCACAGGTACCCTTTCCTCCAATATTGGCTCATCTGACTGACATCCGGTTTATTGGACCTGACCCTGAAAATGAAACTCTTCTGGGTATTTCCAGCAAAGGAAAAGAAAAAAAAGAGTAAGATTTAGGAAGAAAGCAGAGGAGTGGATAGAGAGATACAGATAAAAAAGTAATTCTTGTACTCACTCAGCAATCTTTACTGTGTATATTCCATGTTCAAAATAGCATACAGGACTGTGGGGGGCATGCTAGTACATGCACACGTGCACGTGTGTGCACATGTACATATGACATTGTTTCTGCTCTCAGAGCCCCTGTCCCCCTCTTCTTCCGGAGGTTTCCCTGGAAACCCAGGCAGGGTTGGGACTGTTCCTCCATACCCCGTACCTCCTGCACTTATTATGTTAACAGACTTTTAATAGCATGCCTGTCTAGGAAACTGTGTGTTTCATGAGCTCAGGAGGCTTCTCTTTTTTGGCATTGGTATCACTGAGCAGGGTGCTTGGTGCTCAGTATGCTTTTTGGACAGGACACGGCTGGATGAAATGTGCAAAGGTTGCCTCTTTGGTGTATATCTTCCTCCCCACCCCTTTGCTTTGATGCCATATCTTAGCCTTAGACCTCACCTTTAAGCCCAGTTGTCATCCTTGATCTCCTCTTAGTCCCTCCTCACCTGTGACTTTACCTCTGGCCTCCTTGACCTCCCTGTGTCTTACCACTGAGCCAAGAGAAAGAATGGGTCTGTCTTCTCCAGCAAAGTGCATCTTGAGGCAAGTTAGAGGGATCACCCATAGGCTCCTTGTGCTTCAAGACATCTGCTTCTTCAGCTCTGGCTTTTGCACCCCTCAGATGTGGACTCTCTTTTCCAAGGACTTCTCTGCTCATTTACTCTCCTTTCACCAGAAGAGGAGTCCAGCATGGATGGAAACTGGGACCTGGGGGTAGAGATGGCCAGAGCTTAGATCAAAGAACCTCACGTCCCACTGGGTTTACCTTGCTCTTTCCTTCCGTTATCTCCCCAGCCAGACTCCTGAGCACAGAGTTCTCAAGTCCAGCCCTTTCCCCCAAGGGCACTGCTCTTGTCCAGCTCATCTCCAGTCTCTGCAGCTTCTGGATACTGTCAGTGGCTGGAAAGTTAGGGCTTTCTGAAAGTAACCGCAAAATGTGTCTCTGCAAAGTGTTTATGCCAAGTGAAGTCGCATGCAGACATCAATAAACATGCTGCTGGCTACCGACCATCCGTGGTGCTTTTTTTTTTTTTTTTTTGAGATTTTTATTTTTCTTTAAAAGTAATCTCTGTACCCAACGTGGGGCTCAAACCCACAACCCCGAGATCAAGAGTTGCATGCTCTACTGACTGAGCCAGTCAGGCGCCCCTTCCCTGGTACTCTTTTCATCAGTCTGAATGGCAGTTCATCTTTCCAGTGCACCCGAGAGGCTCCCTCTGACACGCATGCTCCCCATTACATGCCACCCACCAAGGCATCTGGCCTTTCTGGACATTCAGGTTCACAGACTCACAGTGCACCCCCAGGACTTCTGCAAAGATGCAGCTCATCTCCATCTCCCTCTGTGATCATGCTTAGCCATTCGCAATTATTCTGGAAGCTTAGCTTTAAACCTCTCTTCAAACCACAGTAGTAAGGCTGCCAGGGTTTAAAAGAGTCATAACGCCTGTCTCCCCCTCGCCTCAGGCCATTTTCTTCTTCTTCTGGAACACTGTAATGGAGAGGAGGGCAGACATTTTCCTGCGACTGTCTGATAACTCCTTCTGGAACATAAACTAACACATGGCCCTTGTGGTTCCAGAGCTCTGCCACGGAGGCTCATCAGAGAGGCTGTTGGATGAGCTGCACTTGGTTTTGGAGTTGGCTGAACTGGGAGGATTCTTGGGGGATGTTTTTTTGCCCTTTGTTGTTGCTGAGGGGTTATAAGAACAAAGCAAAAACAATGGCAGCCTTTGAAATTCTGGGGTTTGCTCTCCAGTTTCTTCAAGTCAGTAGTGACTTAGGCTAGAGGACATATTTTTTGATGAGAAATGTATTCCCCCCCCAAATTTTTATTTGAATTCTAATTGGTTAACATATAGTGTAATATTGGTTTCAGTAGAATTTAGTGATGCATCACTTACGTACAACACCGAGTGCTCATCCCAATAAGTGCCCTCCTTAATTCCCATCACCCATCTAGCCCATCCCCCACTCACCTCCCTCCATCAACCCTCAGTCTGTTCTCTATCCTTAAGACTCTTTTTTTTTTTAATGTTTTTTATTTATTTCTGAGAGAGAGACAGCATGAGCAGGGGAGGGTCAGAGAGAGAGGGAGACACAGAATCTAAACAGGCTCCAGGCTCTGAGCTGGCTGTCAGCACAGAGCCTGATGCTGGGCACGAACCCACGAACTGTGAGATCATGACCTGAGCCAAAGCCGGCACTTAACCGACTGATCCATCCAGGTGCCCCTCTATCCTTAAGACTGTTATGGTTTGCTTCCCTCTCTCTCTTTTTTCCCTTCCCATATACACATCTGTTTTGTTTCCTAAATTCCACATATGCATGAAATCATATATTATTTATCTTTCTCTGGCTTATTTTGCTTAGGCTAATATGTTCTAGTTCCAATCATCTCATTGCAAATGGCAAGCTTTTATTCCTTTTGATGGCTGATGCAATATATATATACATGTATATATATATATATATTTAAGTTTTTATTTATTTTGAGAGAGAGAGAAAGCACGAGTGGGGGAAGGGCAGAGAGAGGAAGGGAGAGAGAGAATCCCAAGCAGGCTCTGTCCTATCATCACAGAGCCCCATGTGGGGACTCAAACTCACAAACTGTGAGATCACAACCTGAGCTGAAGTCAGACACTGAACCGACTGAGCCACCCAGGTGCCCCAAGAAATATATTCTTTTTTAGGCCTTCTTGATAGCTCTCTTTCCATCATTCCAATATTTCATCCATCAGCAAGTTCTATTAGCTCTGCCTCCAAAATATTTCCCCAACCTCCATTTCTTATTGAAGGTATCCAAGAAGTCACTGTGTTCTGCAGATTTGATACCATAACTTCTCTCCTTCATCATTCTGCCCTTTTCTTAGGTACTCTCCCTCCTTTATCCAGGCTCTCTTACTTCCCTCCTAATTAATCTGCCAGTTTTCAATCTTACATTCTATAAAATCATGGTTGATTCAGTGCAGCAGGATTTATGGAGTGGCCAGTGTGCTTGGGAGTCAGCTGTGAACAAGGTACACATGATGCCTGCCCTGTGGGGCTTACATTCTGCTCAGGAAGACAGATCTCCAATGAGCATGACCAGTGGTAGGAGAACCTCAGGGGCTGAGAGCGTGGGACGTAGAGACCTAACCTAACCTAACCTTAGGGCTCAGACAAGTCTTTTCAGGAAAGAAAACTTTAAGCTGAAAACAGAGGAATGAACAGGAGGCAACTAAGTGAAGGGGAAGAAGGTGAGGGGAAAGGAGAGGTGTTCTAGTCAGAAAAACGTCACATGATAAATGTGTCATGAGTTTCCTCCACAGTTACTTGTTTAATCTATCTTCTTTCTTTTTTTTTTAATGTTTATTTATTTTTGAGAAAGAGAGAGTGTGTGAGCAGAGAGAGGAAGGACAGAGAGAGGATCAGAAGCAGGCTCCGTGCTGACAACAGAGAGCATAATGTGGGGCTTGAACTCAGGAACCTCGAGATCAAGCCCTAAACAGGAGTCAGACACTTAACCAACTGAGCCACCCAGGCGCCCCCCCATCTTCTTTCTTAAAACTTTTTTTTCTGACAAAAAGCAATATACATTTATTGCAGGATATTTGGGAAATACTGAAAGATTTAGAAAAGAAAATTGCCTTGATTCACAGTCTCACCTTCCAGGGAGAAGCACTGTTTACCCAGAGATGCACATTCTTTCAATTGGTTTATGCTCATTTCCAAAGTGATCTCTCCACACTAAAAATCTCATCACATTATGCCCTTTCTGAAAAACAATTGGTGGGTACTCACAGGTCAGGAGCCCAAGAACCTCGCTCAGAATTTGGCAATAAATGTTCACTGCATGGATGACTAAATGCATGAGCGAGTGAATAAATGTGTGCGCATTCACCTCCTTGTGCTCTTCCTCTTTCCCATGATCTGTGTGACAAAGTCTTGTCTTAGGGTATGACTCTATCCAAAAACTCCTTCAAAGGCTCCAACCCTCATGGCAATGCTTGTCTTCAAGCACGGATTGTGTTGCTTCTCAGATCCTTCGCAAAGGTTAAGGATGCCTTTGAATGTTTTTCTAAATTTACACGTAGAAGCTTTTCATGCTGGACTGTCTGTGGAGCACTCAATGTCATCCCATCCCTTCTACATTCCACCCTTACCTCCGGGATTGAAAGCCTGAGAACAACACTTCCCGCCATTCTTTGCTGGCAGCATTCCCGGCTAGAGTCTGCCAAAGAAAGGCAGTTGCCTGAAATATGGCAGGAGGAAGAGAGGCAGAAGTGTGTTTATTGCTTCTCTGGCTGTGGAGGCACACGTGGCTGGGGAGTCCGCTGAACATGTCTGACCTTGGCACTTGAGGCAGCTGGGATCACCAGTAGTGGTTTATGGAAACTTCAGAATCTCCTGATTTTCTAAAAGGCAAACTTTGAGAGCCAACCTTTGCTCCCCTGTCCCGCCCTGTCTCCTTCCACGTCAGTGCTTCTGTCTTCTTGACCAAGGCCTCGCTGAGCTCCCTTATCTGCCAGGCTGGTGGTCTGTGACCCTTTGCACCTTCCGACCTGCACAGAGCCTTGCCTGGCTTAATTCCTCACTTCGTGTCTGCTGCTGCTAAGACTAACAGTAGCGCAGGATACGTCATTGCTGTGGGCAAAGCATCTTACTTAGTACATCTAGTGATTTTGTCCTCTTCTCATTTGTTGAGGACGTGTGCACTTATGCAAATAGAACAGTCTTATAAGACAAGGTAAAGGCAGGAACCCAGCTCACTGAGGCCAGCACTGATTTTGAAGCACAGGGACCACTTGGAGCACCCAGCCATATTCATTAGCTATCTATTGTGCGTCCAGAGCCTGCATTAGACCTGACTATGGTTGGGTACTGGGGAAAATTACGATGATCAACTCACATCTATTTGTGGACCGCTTAGTGTGACCCAGGCATGGTGCTGAGTATTGGGATTTTATGTTGACCAGGAGGGGCAGCCCCCTGCCCTCCCACAGAGTACAGCCTAGCCATCTCATTGCTCGATGGGCATTACTGAGAAGACATGAGGCCACTCATTCGCTATTCCCACCCTACTCGCTATGACCCCAGCATGAATGTCTTCAAGCTCACCAGGCCTACAGACCCCAAGGATAGCACCTGACTTTTTCGGAGGTGGGGCTGCAAACCGGAGGTTCCCCCAGCGTGCCGGCATATCTGTGGTCAGGTGCAGCTTGGTCATTTCCAGATTGCTTGCTTCTTGCTCAGCATTCCGTTCCTTGTGGAAAGCTGGCCTGGAAGCCAGTGGCAACCGACCCTAAATACTGGAAAAAAGGCAAGGCGGGTGGTAGTGTGACTGTCGACAGGCAGGGTTGGATAAACTTGTACAAATGAGCTAGAGTTGTATTCTGTGCCAGACCACCGGGTGGAACATATGGGGGATAGAGTAACATTTAAGTAGCATATTTTGAGATTCTAAGGAAAAATTAAAGAAATGCAAAAACCCACTATGTAACTGAAAGGCAGGGCAAAGGTGGCCATGCCAGGGGCTAATCAGTATTTATCGAGTGTTTACTGTGTTACTGTGTGTCTGTCACTATTCCCAGTGAGTTACATGAATGAGTCTATCCCACACATGAGCAGGTGCCACCAGAACCCTTATTTGACAGGTCAGACAACAGAGGCCGGAGAGAAAAAGCACCTTGCCCAAAGCCGTATAAGTAACGGTGTAACTGGGGTGTGAATCGGAGTGGTTAGATGAAAATAAGGGGACATATCAAGTCCCCATGCTGTGGAATTTCTCCTGCTTCCATCTGAGCTAGTCTGATCTGAACACGCAGACAGTACATGCCAGAAGTGCTATTTTTAAAAGGGAGCTGGAAAGGAGGCCTGTGAATGTTTTCCATTACTGTTGGGATCTGAGGAGATGTTAGCGCTCGAGCCTCAACCGTCACGTTTCTTCCTCTGGACTAGACTTTTGTCTTGATATGTGAATGTGCCATATGATTGCTGATCAGCCCTCAGCATCTCAGGGTAAATCGCCACATTATTTCACTTTATTTTCAAGACACGGGGCTCAGAATAGACACCAGATAGCAAAATCCTTCAGAAACATGGACGTCTCGGAAACTGTAGAAGCATCCCCTTGAAGGTTCTGAGGTCCTGGGTATAAGCATTTCTGCATATAAGTTTGGAGGGTACACTATTCAAACCCATAACATTCCCTAAATTAGTCTATAAATTGAGGACTACCCCAATCAAACCCCAGGAAGGCTTTTCATGGAATTTAATAATCTGAATCTAAGTTTATATGAAAGAGCCAAGGTCAAAATAAACTAAACATTTTTTTTTAATGTTTTATTTATTTCTAGGAGACAGAGAGAGAGACAGCGTTAGCAGGGGAGGGTCAGAGAGAGAGGGAGCCACAGACTGAAACAGGCTCCAGGCTCTGAGCTGGCAGTCAGCACAGAGCCCGACGCGGGGCTCGAACCCACGAACTGCGAGATCATGACCCAAGCGAAAGTCGGACGCTTAACCGACTAAGCCACCCAGGCGCCCCAAACTAAACATTTTTGAGAAAATGAATTGGATGATAGGGTATGCCTGTTTGCATATTAAAACTTACTGTAAAATTATAATAAATAAGCCAGGGTGTATTAGTATAGGAATGAACAAATAGATATGGGAATAGAATAGAGAATCTAGAAGCAAAGCCACACGTATATGAAAATGGTAAATGAGACATGGCGTGTTATATTAGAAAGGTAAACATGGCTTATTCAATAAATGGTGCTTAAAAACTAGATATCTATATAGAAATAGAAAATAAAATTGGATGCTTTGTTTATACTATGGACAGAAATAAATACCAGGTGTATTATAAAACTAAACGTGTTAAAGTAACACTATTATTTTTTTACTTTTTAAACTTGTTTTTAAGGTTTATTTTCTTTATTGAGAGGGAGAGAGAGAGAGAAAGCATGATCAGGGGAGGGGAAGAGAGAGAAAATCCCAAGCAACCTCCATGCTTTCAGGGCAGAGCCTGACGCAGGGCTCAATCTCATGAACCATGAGATCATGCCCTGAGCCAAAACCAAGAGTCAGACACTTAACTGACTGAGCCACCCAGGCACCCCTAAGACAACACTTTAAAACCTTTATACAAATATATACGTGACTATCTCTTGGGCCTCAGGATAGAAAAATATTTCTTAAATAAGTTATAAAAGAAATAAATCATAAAGGGAAAGACTGATAAATTTGACCAAATTAAAACTTAAAAGTTCTGCATGTAAAAATAACAGATAGAAGGTTGGTAGAGAAACACATGAAGAAAATATCAGTAGTGCAATAATACAAAGACTTAGGAACTAGAACACTTAAAGAACTATACATAGATAAGAAAAACAAAGAAGAAACAAACAAAAGAGAGAAATATACAAACAGTCCAGGACAGTTCCCGGAAAGAAACAAAAGTAACATGTGAAATGGTATTCATTACATTTTACTCATCTCATTAGTAATTCCAAAAATAAAAATTAGAACCAGGAGATATCACTTCACAGCTCTCAGATTGCCCATAAAATAAAGAGATTAAAATAATTCTGTCAATTTCAAGAGTAGGAGACTATGTAGAAATGCAGAAGTCACATACTTCCCAGTAGAATGGACATAGGCCATAACTGCTCTGGAGAGTAATTTGACCATAACTAGTGAAGTCAAGGACTTCTGGTGTGCCTTAGGGCCTAGAACTTCCTTGCATGTACAGAAAAAAATCTGTAAAGTCTATTAAGTATGACATTGTTTATAATAGAAGAAATTGGCATCACACTAACATGATCGTTAACAGCAAAATGGGGAGACTTCCTAGGCAGATCCCAATAATTCCCATCTCCTGGTGGGTGTTGGTACCTTTGTGAAATTTTCTCCCTGGAGTGCAGGGACACTCAAAATTGTTGGATGAATCTGATACATTGTCTCACCTCATTTTAGAAGGCTAGACTGAGAGGTTTAGAGGCTATGATGGGAGCTGCCTTGGGGGAGGGCCACGAGGCAAGGCGGTGGGTGTCCTCTAGGAACTAGGGCCCTCAGCCGTACAAACTCAAGGAGATGAATTATGCCAACAACCTGAATAAGCTTGGAAACAGATTCTTCGCTGGCCAGGCCTACACAGGAGAAAGCATTCTGCCCAATACTTAGATTGCAGCTTGTCAGACCCGGAGCAGAGCACTCAGTTAAGTCACACGTAGACTCCTGATCCACAGAAATGATGAGGTAATAAATGTGTATTATTTTAAGCCACTACATTGGTGGTGGTTTTGCAGTGACAGAAAACTAATACAAACATTAATAAGAATATAATAGAAATGATACAGATAGAAATGATAGTCCCAATTTCAGGAAACGTTTTCTCTCTTGAAGGGAGGGGAATAGGATCAGAGAGGCATATGCAGGGACTTGCATAGTGTTAATGATGTTCTATTTCTTAAGCTGGGTAGAGATGCAAGAGTGTTTATGATATTCTTCTCTATGCCTTTTGGTATATCTGAAATAGTCTATAATTTTTCCCAGACCTGCAGTTGGCAAAAGGGAGGGGGAGAAAGATGAACGTGTAAAGCGAGGGTGGTTACTGGCTATGGGCTATGGGCTGTGGGCTGTGGGCTAATAGAAGTGGAAGGAGATGGGAGCCCAGAAGGCCAGAGGGATGGCAGTCTGCAGAAGTACCTTGTAGGAGGCCGACAGTCACTCAGGGAGCCACCCATAGACTCATCTCCCGATACCACAGATGGCCTCAGACCAGCGACCTCAGCAATTCTACAGTAAGACCTTGTTATTAGTGTGGCTTTGCCCTTGCATGCAATGGAAGAGTTACCACACACCAGCCTGGCTGTAACCCTACACTCTGAGACAACAACAATTAAAAAAAAGAAAAGAAAAAACCCCACCCAAACCCAAAATCTTGGCAGTTAGCCTCTTAGGGAGAATCAAAATTGTGCATTTTTCCTTCTTCCCTCCTCCCTCCCTCCCTCTCTCCAGCCCTTCCTTCCTTCCTTCCTTCCTTCCTTCCTTCCTTCCTTCCTTCCTTCCTTCCTAAAAAAAAAAACAGAAGCCTGAACAGCCTGGAAATTTGAGATGGGAGGCTGTGACTCAGTTTGTTAAAAAAAAAAAAAAAAGAGTGCAATTTCCTATCATTTTTTAGCAGTTAGTCATCTTCGGCGAAGGACAAGGGGATCTAATTCTTCTCTTTGATTTACAGCCATGAAGTGTGGCAGATGTCATGATACCTTCGTTATATGAGAATGACCAAGAGAGGAATCTCCAGTGGTGTGCTAGTCACATTGAATAGCTGGCTCTCCAGAGAGAAAAAACTCTTTCCTCATTTCCACGGTATAACTACTCTCACAGTGACTGATGTTTAAGCTACCCATGTGACGTCACTGAGCGTGGGGCTGGGAAGAGTTCGGAAGAGATGCACGTAATTGGCTCTTCAAAACCCACACGTACCAGCTTCAACATACAACTGAAATTCCCCTCCTATCAGGGTGGGGAGCAGCTCTGGCTAGAGTTCTCCATCATAGGAAAGGTGACTAGTGTCAGGGAGGAGACTCTTACATCTGTGGCCTCTCCTGGCTCCCTCTCAATCCAAGGATGTTGAGATTACATCCTTCCACTTAGAATGTAAAATCACTCCCTTCAGATCCAAACATTTTTATTGTTGTTGGTTTTTTTATTTTTATTTATTTCTAGGAGAGAGAGAGAGAGACAGCGTGAGCAGGGGAGGGTCAGAGAGAGAGGGAGATACAGACTCTGAAATAGGCTCCAGGCTCTGAGCTGGCAGTCAGCACAGAGCCCGACGCGGGGCTCGAACCCACGAACCGCGAGATCATGACCTAAGCGAAAGTCGGACGCTTAACCGACTAAGCCACCCAGGTGCCCCCAGATGCAAACATTTTTAGAGGATAAGGATATATGAAACACATCAATACTAAAACTCTATTCCTTTTATAGAAAAGCAATAGAGATGAGTTGTTCTCTCTTGAAGAAGCCAGGAACTTCACGTTTGTGATGGAGTTCAACTTACGTACCACACCTTTTCCATCATCATCAGCTTTAAGGGCAGATCTCCTTGCAGATGTCAAGGAAACTTCATCTGGAGCTAAGTTTGGAAAAATCTCCTTGGAGAATTTCAAATCTCTGGGTTACCACATTCAGTCTTACAGTCCCTTTAACGTTTTTCAGTCCAAAAGGCATTTTCTGTGAAAAGTCAGGAGGCCTCTATTGTTTAGGATAATCTGAGTACAAATAACAAAGTATTCCAACCCAACTGGATTAAATAATGAAGAAATACAGGGTCTTGGGTAATGAGAAGTCCCAAGGTGGGAAAGCAACAAGGTTAGTTAATTCAGGGGTTCAAGAATGTCATTAAGGACCCGGATTCCTCCCATATTTCTGCACTGTCATCCTTTGTCCTGTTTAGCTCTCTTCAGGATTATAATATGGCTGCCAAATTCCAGGCAGACATGGCAACAGTCACTAGAGAGAAAAGGACCAGCTCTTCTGATAAAAGAAAATGTTTCCATAATTTGCATTTGACAAAAGTGGATCAAATATCCTTTCCTAAATCAAACCATGTCAAAGAGACTGGAATTACAATGGTTAGTTCAGAATAAATCAGGATCCAACCATGAGTCACATAGGCGAGAGGTAAACACGCAGACGGAATTGTGGTCTTGGTTAACAGTCAACCGTCACCCCGAGGATTCTTCTGCTATTCTTGCTGCTGACTTGGACAGGTTATTTGGTTGTTTTGGCTGGTCAGAGAGATCCACTTGAATCAGGCCAAGCAATTTGATCAATTCTGTAATGCTTACTAAATTGATTAACCTCAAAAATAACTTATCAAAAAGTATTTGTTAAGGACCCAGTAGTAGGAACTAACACTTAAAGGTAGTAACAATTAGGCACTGGACCTATTGATGTGTAGACATGGCTGACTTGACTTAGAGCTGCTACTCAGCTGACAGAATAAGTAAGAATTTCTTCCAGCTGAGCATAGATATTTTTAAAAAATACCTGACTATGGTTTTCAACAAGGGTGCCAAGACTACTCAACGAGGGAAAGAAGAGTCTTTCTAATAAATGGTGCTAGGAAAACTGGATATCCTCATGCAAAAGAGTGGAGTTGGACCCTTACTCCACATCATCTACCAAGACAAGCTCAAAATGAATCACTGATCTAAATGTAAGGGCTAAAACTGGGGCACCTGGGTGGCTCAGTCAGTTAAGCATCCGACTTCAGCTCAGGTCATGATCTTGCGGTCCATGAGTTCAAGCCCTGCGTCAGGCTCTGGGCTGAAAGCTCAGAGCCTGGAGCCTGCTTCAGATTCTGTGTCTCCCTCTCTCTCTGCCCCTCTCCCACTTATACTCTGTCTCTCTCTCTCTCTCTCTCAGATATAAATAAACATTAAAAAAAATTAATTGTAAGTACTAAAACTATAAAAGACTTCAAAAGAACCTTGTAAATCTTGTGACTCAGATTAGTCAATGGTTTATATATGACATCTAAAGCCCAAGGAACAAAAAGCATAAATTGGATTCATCAAAATTAAGAATTTTTGTGTTTCAAAGGATGCTTTCTGGAAAATGAAAAGGCAATCTGAAGAATGGGAAAAGTGTTTGTAAATCCTATGTTTATTAAGAGCTTAGTATCCAGAATATATAAAGAACACTTACAACTCAACCATAAAAATGCAAATAGTTCAGTTAAAAAGAGCAAAGTATTTGTTATTTTTAATTACATTTAATTTTTTTAATGTTTTATTTATTTCTGAGAGAGAGAGACAACATGAGCAGGGGAGGGTCAGAGAGAGAGGGAGACACAGAATCTGAAGCAGGCTCCAGGCTCTGAGCTAGCTGTCAGCACAGAGCCTGACACAGGGCTCAAACCCGCAAACCGTGAGATCATGACCTGAGCCGAAGTCGGACGCTTAACCAGCTGAGCCACCCAGGCACCCCAAGAGCAAAGTATTTGAATCAACATTTCTCCAAAGAAGATATACAAATGGCCAAGAAGCACATGAAAAGATAGTCAACATCATTAACCATTAATGAAGTACAAATCAAAACCTCCAGATTATTACTTCGCCCCTACAAGGATGATTATGACAAAAGAAAAAAAAAGTCAGGCAATAATTGGCACTGGAGAAGACATGGAGAAGCTGAGGCACTCATACATGGCTGATGGGAAAATAGTGTAGCCACTTTTCAAAAAGTAAAATATAAAGTTACCAGATGGCCTAGCAATCTGCTCCTAGGTAAATACCAAGAAAAAGGAGAAAATATATCCACAGAAAAACTTGTCCAAAAATGCTCATAGCAGCGTTTATAATAGACAAAAGGTGGAGACATCCAGGTATCCAACAATGGGTGAATTAATAAACAAAATGTGGTATATCTGTATGATAAAATATTATTTGGCCATGGAAAGGAATGAAGTACTGATACATGCTACACCATGAAGGAACCTCAAAAACACTACATTAGGTGAAGGAAGCCAGTCATTAAAGGTCATGTATTGTATGATTCCATACAACGAATATGAATTATACAAAATACCCAGATAGGTGAATTCATATAGACAGCAAGTAGATCAGCGTGTTTCACAGGCTGGGGGAGGGAGAATCGTAAGTGACTATTAATGGGCATGGGGTTTGTTCCCAGGTTGAAAAAAATGTTCTCGAAGTGAATAATAGTGATGGCTGTACAGTCTTGTGAATATATTAAGAATCACTGAATTGTAGACTTTAAAAGGATGAGTTCTATGTTACATGAATTATGTTGCAATAAAAATATTTATATGACTATCTCATATAAATATCTCAAGGGGGAAAATAGGACAAAAAATCAGTGGGCTAATAAATGTTTAGTCTGCAAAATTTATAAAACTCTTATGATTCTGAAATGTACACATCCCATTTTATCACTTCCTACCTCTTTGGTCCAATGACTTATTGTGCAAATCAGTGGTTCTCGGCCCTGGTTGCACATTTTTTTAAAATGGTTTTTTTTTTTTTAAATGTTTTATTTTATTTCTAGGAGAGAGAGAGAGAGACAGCGTGAGCAGGGGAGGGTCAGAGAGAGAGGGAGTCACAGACTGAAACAGGCTCCAGGCTCTGAGCTGGCAGTCAGCACAGAGCCCGACGCGGGGCTCGAACCCACGAACCGCGAGATCATGACCCGAGCGAAAGTCGGATGCTTAACCAACTACGCCACCCGGGCGCCCGGGCGCCCCTTTGGTTGCACATTTTAAAATCACCATGGGAGCTTTCAGAAAATATGAGGCCTTGGCCCGACCCCATGGCCAATTAAATTAGAGTCTCTGGTGCCCCTCCCCGACCAAACCTGGCATTTTATTTTATTACACACGGTGATTTCCGTGTGCCATCAAGCCTTAGAAATTAAATAGTAGATCAAGATCTGGGCAGCACCAGGTCATATTAGAAGGTGATTCTTGAGCTAAGTATCCTCCCCACCCCCCGTTTAGTCAGGTTTATTGAGATATAATTTGTATGCATTACAATTTATCCCTTTGAAGTACACAGTTAAATAAAATTTGACAAATGCATAAGGCCCTATGACAGTCACCACTATCCAGATATAGACTGTTTCTATTTTTCCCGCAATGCCTTTATGTCCCTCTGTAATGAATCCCTTCCCTTGTGTATTAGGTGCACAGACTAGAATACTATACAACATTAAAAAGCATGTCCTTGAAAGAACATGTAAGAAAATGGAGGAAAAAAAGTCTCTATATCAAGTTAAGAGCAAAGAGCAGAAAAAAATCTCTATGTAGTATGATCCTAATTGTTTCATTTTTTTCTATACATGTGCACAGATACATAAATCTCTACATGATGTATACACTTGTAGAAAAAAAATCAGTGGTTATCTCTGGTTGTGGAAATTATAGGAAATGTTAATTTCCTTCTTCATATTTTTCTGCATGTTGCAGTTAGTCTACAATAAAAAGTAACTTTTAAAATGGAAATATTAATGATTATCTACAAAACAGTGATCTATGGACAAGTGAAGTGTGAAGAGCATCCTAAAGGCTGAACTGCTGCCCTTATACGGTTCCACGTCCCTAGCCGCAAAATAGCCTTCTGATCCCACACACACTTCAGGTCATTGGCTCACAGCAACTGTTATCGCCCAAAGAGATTAATAAGAAGATATTGACTTCTACGGAGATGGATATAAAAAACTATTGACCCAAGAAAAGAAAATATTGACGAGAGAAAAATCAAGGTCTTTCAATGCCTTGAAGGAAGTAATAATTTTTGCTTCGCTGAAAGCCTTTTGCAGAATGTGGTATTCTGTTGTCTATTTTTGCAGGCACTTGCATATTTGAAGTCAAATATGGAGTATCCTTATAAATACTAACAAAGAATCTACCACAAAACCTGCCACACAGGGAAGATGACCCTATGGGCACAGAATGTATAGTTTATAGCAGAGTGAGTGAGCAAGCTGAGACAAGATGGTGACAGTGGAGGGCTGCTTGGGTTTGGTTTCAGTTCCTTTCGATTCAGCAGAATCCCAATTAAAAATACGAAGACATATCTTCCAACCAGCTCAGACAGACCTAAACCAGCTGAAGCCAGCCCCAGATCTCCAAACTAGACACGACTGATTCAGGCTACCTCAGAGCCAGCGCATTGGGTTTTCGGTGACTTCTGAGGACAAATAAAATTGGAGATGACCACAGTAGGAATGCTTCCCCTACATTTTTCTCAAATAGGAGAAGATGATATAATAACATGTTGGCTGAACCATTATTTGAACCAGCCGCTTTGGTTTTTTCCAGGTTGTTCTGGAATGGGTTATTTGGACAAAATATTGGGTTGAAATTAGTTTCAAGTTAAATTGTTCCCCTAGTTTGGGAATAGTTCTGTATCATTTTCCGTTGTTGCATGGCAAACCTCTACAAAATATGGTGACTTAAAACAATTAGTTATTCGCTCATAATTTTTTGGGTTGGTAGTTTGGGCTTGACTGGGCTGGGGTGTCTCACATAGTATTGGCTGGACTCATTCATGTGTCTGGGGCCTCAGCTAGAACAGCCAGACTTCTTTCTTCTTACACTCTTTTGTCCTCCAGAAGCCACTTGCTTTCCAAGAGGGTGATAGCAGAAACTGTAAGGCCACTTGAGGACCAAGCTCAGAATCTTAATGTTCTATTGGGTAATCACAAAGGTAGGCCAGGTTCAAGTGGTGGGGAAATAGACTTGACCTGTCCTGGAGAGGAGCTGCAAAGAATCTGTGGTTATTTTAAGTCTACCACAAACTCCCAACCTCAAGGCAACACAGGGGAGCTAATAGAACCAAAAGCTTTGGAAACTGATTTCCCAGTCTCTAAGCCACAGCCTGTGTTGGCTGTGACTATTTCCTTGTAGGAGTTCTCTACATATACCTCTTTCTATGTTCTCAGATGAATGTCAATCAATCACTCGGCTACTAAGACATTAACTGAACAATGCTGAATTCCTTAGATGCTTTTAGCTCTAAGAAATAAAGCCCCGACTCAAGAAAGTTCTGAAGGAGTAAAACTTGAGGGGGTTGTTAATCTAGCAGCTTAGTAGAGTCGTCAGAAATCCAGATTCCTTCCATCTTTCTGTTCTGCCATCTTTGATAGGTTTTATCTTTGGCTAGTATCCCTTATGTTTGGTGGCTAGTGTGACACAGTGTCAGCCCTTATATAAAGATGTGACAGTATCTGCCTCTTCCTTGGATCATTTATTTATCGTTTGAGTGAAGGACACTTTCTTTGAAACCCTGTCAGCATCTTCTCCCTGCATCTCACTGACCCTAAACGTATTTGCCTGATCTTGTCTGGATGAGTTAGTGGCAGTGGGATTACCTGGGTTGGCTTAGATCAGTCAGAACCCAACTCATGGAACAGGGAATGGGCTCAGACTCTCCTGAAGCCCAAAATCAGGAGGGGGTGGGTGAATATTTAAATAAAATTGGGGTTCTCTTGGGAAAGAGGAAGGATGAGGCTGTTGGGGGCCAGACATAATAGTACATGCCAGCGTGGTTTAGGCCTGATACATTTGGGGAATTTGCTTTGTTCTTGGGCATTTTGAGGAATATATCTGTCATGATAGAATTTCGGGTAATATACCATGTACTTTGCAATACCATAGGTGGTAAGGGGAAAAGGAAAACAAAGTCCTCATCCTCCAGAAGTTCATATCGAACTTAAGGAGACTTTGCATGGACACATGGAAACCCAACCAGCACTACTGGTCTCAAAATGAGGGGTACAGGGAAGCATCTGGTAACTCAGGTGCCAGCTGAAGTCTCTTTTCTTAGAGAGTTAAACATAATCAGCTCCAACCTCCAACCTCAGACCTGCGGGAAGTCCAAAGCACTCCTGTTCCCATCACTGATTTCTCTGAATTCTCTCCTGGACAGGATGCAGGGGTTCTTGGTCAACAGACAAGTCTGGCTCTGGATTCGTGCTTCCTCTGAACTCCATTGCATGGTGCCTTACTCTTCTGGCTGTTTTCTTCTTGTTGTGCAGCATTGACCCAGAAATGACCCAGTCCTTTCCTTTGGTTTTTCTTTTTGCCTTTCAATCCAGTCGAAAATAAGCACCTGTGGGTGTGGAACACTCAACCTTAAGTTAACTCTTGGGGACCCATGAAGGGGGGACTCGTATAAAGCAAAGTAAATTCTTTTATATACATATGTATTAACATGTATCTTTAATATATCTTTTTAATGTTTATTTATTTTTGAGAGAGAGAGACAGAAGGGGAGAGGCAGAGAGAGAGGGAGACACAGAATCTGAAGCAGGCTCCAGGCTCCAAGCAGTCAGTACAGAGCCCGATGCAGGGCTCAAACCCACGAACTGTGAGATCATGACCTGAGCTGAAGTCTCAACCGACTGAACCACCCAGGTGTCCCCTTTAATATATTTTTTAAGCTTATTTATTAATCTTGAGAAAGAGAGAGAAAGTAGGGGAGGGGCAGAGACAGGGAATCCCAAAGCAGTGCCGCACTGCCAGCGCAGAGCTGGATGCAGGGCTTGAACTCACAAACTGAGAGATCATGATCTGAGCTGAAATCAAGAGTTGAATGCTTAATCGATTGAGCCACTCAGGTGCCCTGCAAACTCTTTAATATTGAGTAGACATTCTCATTCTTAAAAGTAATTCATCTTCTAAAGATTATCTCACTGACCCCAGCCTTCCCTAGGCCCCAGCCTCAACCTGAGTGCCTCATCATCTCCATAATCTTTTCTGTTTTCCCCTTGCTGATTCCTATTCATTCCATGCAGAGAAGTTGGCCTTTATCAGTTTTTTTCTTGGATTCATTGCAAGCCTGCCTTTAGGATCCCAAATGTTTTCCTACATGAAGAGAGTTACATCTGGGGCCGGCTGTTAAAAAAGTAAGGATTTCACCTTAGTTCAGGTGATTGTAGTAGGAAAATCAGAGAAGACCTCATGAAGTGCAGAGGTGCTTGGCCTCAGAAATAAGGGGCATGAATGAGAGGAGCATCATTTGCACCAGGGCTGGGGAAGGCTCAGTGGTCAGTGCTGACCAATTGTTGGGGCAGGAGAAGTGCAAGATGAGCCTGACCAGCTTGCAATCCAGAAAGTAAGAAAATGCTCTAAGAGCACCAGGGGCATGTTAAAAGGGTGCAGGGACCAGCTAAAAGGGCTCTCCCCTGGCCAAATCTGGGAATATTTGCAGAATGACATAAATAATGACAGTAGAGGAAATATAACTCATAGAATAAAATATAAGAATACATGAATCAGTTTGAATATAGATAAATAATAAAGTGGGAGGAGGGAAAGGAAAATCTCTACTTTATAGTAGAATCTCATCCGTCAACACAGAAGGAGTAATGGAATTAGAAAAACCACCACTTGGGGGTGCATAGGTGGCTCAGTCGATTGTCCAACTCGATCTCAGCTCAGGTCATGATCTCGTGGTTCCAGGGATTGAGCCTAGTGTCTTGCTCAGAGCTCTCTAGGTGTGGGTCTGCTTGGGGTTCTCTCTCTCCCTCTCTCTCTGCCTCTCCCCCACTCACACACACTCTCTCTTTCTCAAAATAAATAAATAAACTTAAAAAAAAGGAAAAAGAAAAATCACCATTTGATGGCCACCATCGTAGTAACTGTTTGAACAACGGGTACTAAACTACCTGGTGAAAGTAAAACACCAAGCAGAACATTTGCATGATCTCAAAACATCTTCCCACAAGACACCTATCAATTACAAAGGGGCACCTGTTTACAGTGGAGAAACCTGACAGACACCACCATAACCAAATGATCTAAGGTCACATCACCAACATTGAGACAGTTGGATATCAAGTGCCTCCTGATAAGATGCACTGAGGACACATCACTTCTATGGTGTTCCTGCCCAAAATGCATCATCTAAATCTAGTCACCAAGAAGCATCAGACAAACCCAAATTGGAATGTTCTACAAAACAACTGACCTTCATTTTTCAAAAATATCAAAGTCATGAAAGACAAAGACTGAAGGAGTGCTCCAGGTTTAAAGAGACTCAAGGAGCACCTGGGTGGCTCAGTTGGTTAAGTGTCCGACTTTGGCTCAGGTTATGATCTCACGGTTCATGTGTTCAAGCCCCAAGTCAAGCTCTGTGCTGACAATGTGGAGCCTGCTTGGGATTCTCTCTCTCCCTCTTTCTTTCTCTGTCCCTCCCCATTCATGCTTGCTCACTCTCTCTCTCTCTCTCTCTCAAAAATAAATGAATAAAATTTAAAAAATAAAATGAAGAGTTTCAAAAGATAGAACAATTAGATGCAATCCTGGATTGGATCCTAGATCAGTAAAACAACTTTTATTTTGCTACAATAGACATTAGACAATTGATGGAATTTGAATATAGTCCATGAATTAGACAATAGTATTATGCCGATGTTAATTTCCTTATTTTGATCATCATGTAGAGGTTATGTAAGAATATGTTCCGGTTTGGGGGAAATATTACATAGGGAAGTCATTTGGAGGTAAAGAGGTAAATCATGTTTTGGACTCTCAAATGTTTTAGAAAAAACTGTAGGGAGAATGAACGATAAAGCTAACATGGAAAAATGTTAACGTTTGGAAAATGTGGGTGAAGATTGATTGTGGATTCTTGGTAATATTTTTGGAAATTTTTGTCAGGGCTGAAACAATTACAGAATAACAAGGTTTTGTTTTTAAGGAACAAACATGCACTTCCTCTGCCCTCATGTCTTTACTCTTCCCTCTGGCTGGGAGATAGTGCTGAGAGAGAGGTGGCCATGTGCTGTGGCTGTTGGTGCTGCCCTTCTCGTCCTGGGCATCCTTCTACTGTTATGTGAGAAGGAAATCATCTCTATCCTGTTGAGCCCTTGTTGGGAGGGCTCTTTGTTATAGCTACATGTCCTGCACCTGACTCATACAGGCTGGAGGAGGGAAAGGCTGGAGGAAGGCCTCTTAGGAGCCCGTTGCCTTGGTTCTGTTATTCCTATTTAGGGCATGAAAGATGGAATAACAGAGAGAGTTGGTGAAGATCACCCATTTGAGGAGAATTAACAAAAGGAAATTAAGAACTGGAGAGTAAAGTGAGGAGACAGCCCAGGAGACTCCAGGGGAGACCTTGCTATTTAAGAAACAGAGGAAAAATACCCAGGAGAGAAGAGAAATGTTTGGAGGCAAGGGGATTTTCTGGTGACCCCTAACTCTCACCACAGTGGATATACCACTTCTGTGTGTAGCTGATCTCAATTCCAGGGCCAGATAGCAGGGCTCCTTGTGGTTTTGATGAAGAAGGGCAGAGAACTATGAATCTATCTAGATTGAGGTGGGGATTATCTAAGACTACTTGGTGAGGTATACAAGAAGAATCCTTAAAATCATAATAATTACAACAATAGTAACAGCTAACATTTACTGAGTCTTCATTGTGTCCCTGGCACTTAGTCGAAATTCTTTTTTTTTAATTAGAAAAACAATATATTTTTATTTTTAAATTCCTGGATTACATAATTAGTAATTCCATTTGTTTTTGTTTCACAATATGAATGCTTGAAAAAATATACATATTATATATTAATATATACAATTTTCTTAAATCTATACGTTGTTATAGCTAAATAGCTAAATCTCATAGGTTCTGATTTGGAGTGAGAACAGAAGTATTTGTATGTGCTGGAACCAGATGGTATTTTCCCATTGTGAATATACTGCTGTGTATGGGAGAACAATTCTGGAGTAAAGTAGCATCTTCTCTTTTGAGCTCAAATTAATCTTGTTTCTTCATTTCTAACCATGTGGATATGTTTATTTCATTGAATTACCATCACATTAAACTGTTATTCCAATTTTAATGACAAATCCTACTGATCACAATAGGATTTATACTATTTTGGGTTTTGCTTCCTTGGGTGTTCCCTGGCTGTCGCAGATACTAGAATCTTTGATGCCTCGTCATAGAAAAGGCAGATTTGCATGGTGTGAGCAACACCGGGGGGGGGGGGGGGGCGGAAGAAGAATGTAGGGGCTCATATTTCTTTCATTATCATCATTTAAAAATTTATATGCAATTTGGCTGTTTTTCATTTAGCTCCAAAATTATTTGAAAGGTTTTTCATTTTAATTTCCAGGTGGGAAGATTAAAATAATATTTTCTAGCATTATATTGGATGAGAGAAAATGACCCACACTATTTATACATTGTGGAATGAATTTAGGTTTTCTTGGTCAGATAAGATTTAATTCATTTTTATGAAAGATCTATAGGTACTTACAAAGAAGATATATTCTCTTTTTTAAGGTATGGCATTTCACAGACTTTTTTTATAAATCTGCTCTGGACTACAGTGTTCAAAGATAAACTGAAGCATATTAAAAATTTTAATAATTTAATTAAGCAAAAATTACTTTGAATTGGGCAGCCCTGAACCAGAAGTGATTACGAGTTCTTCTCCGAGAGGAGCCAGTGGAACTACTTAAGGTGAGAAGGTGTGGAAGCCAAGAAAGGGAATGATTGATTGACTCTAGCTTAAAGTCTAGTTGGCTATTTTGCAATTGGTTGTGCTTAGGTGTCCAATTCCAAACCTGGAGGCATTTGTAGGTTTAGATTTTGGTTTGTTTCTGTTGGCTACCATAGCATCAGAGTCACCTGCATCTCATGGCTTCCTCGTTTAATTAATTTAATAATGGAGAAACGGGTTCCTTCTTGTCACCCTCGCACCACCTTCAGGACAAAATTTACTTGTTTGGACAGCTTCATTAAAGGTGGAGTTTTAATCTCTGTTTTTCATTGTTCTGTTTTAGAACAGGAGTGGTTAGTTTTTGTTTTTTTCGTGTTTATTTTTGATATGGAGAGAGAAGGGTGGAGGAGGGGCAGAGAGAGAGGGGAACAAAGGATTTGAAGGCAGAAACTGACAAACAGTGAGATCATGACTCAGCCCTAGTGGGCTGCTCAACTCAGTTCCTAGGCGCCCAGGAATGTTCCTTTTACAGGGGAGAGTTGAGTAGTAAAACCTTTCCCCTATTATCTTTGGTTGGAAATCTCCCTAATAAATACTTTAAAGTACATCTTGGAAATAATAATGATAATGAAGCCCAAGTTAAATATCTAGAGCTCAAGAATTCATTTGCTTTGAGTGAAAGCAGAGAGCCTTTGTTGTACTCATGTTCGACAGTAAAAATCCTTTAAAATACTTCCCAGGACCTTCTAATTCTCTCTTTATACTGAAATTTTATTGTACTGAAGATTCTCAGATTCTTGGAATCTTCTTAGGGGATTGCTAGAACAAAATCTGATATCTATATTTTTAATTTATTTTAATTGATTAATTAATTAATTAAATATAATTTATTGTCAAATTGGCTTACATACAACACCCAGTGCTCATCCCAACAAGTGCCCTCCTCGATGCCCATCACCCATTTTCCCTTCTCCCCACCCCCCCCTCAGTTTGTTCTCTGTACTTAAGAGTCCCTTGTGGTTTGCCTCCCTCTCTCTCTGTTTGTAACTATGTTTTTCCCCTTCCCTTCCCCCATGGACTTCTGTTAAGTTCTCAAGATCCACATATGGGTGAAAACATGATATCTGTCCTTCTCTGACTGATTTAGTTTACTCAGCATACTACCTTCCAGTTCCATCCATGTGGATGGCTTTTCATGTGTCTTTTGGACATCTGGATGTCTTCTTTGGAAAAGCGTCTATTCATGTCTGTTGCTCATTTCTTCACTGGATTATTTGTTTTTCGGGTGTGGAGTTTGGTAAGTTCTTTATAGATATTGGATATTATCCCTTTATCTGATATGTCATTTGCAAATATCTTTTCCCATTCCATCAGTTGCCTTTTAGTTTTGTTGATTGTTTCCTTTGCCGTGCAGAGCTTTTTATCTTGGTGAGGTCCCAAAACTTCATTTTTGCTTTTTATTCCCTTGCCTTTGGAGATGCATTGAGCCTCAAAGAGGCTGTTGCCTGCTTTCTCCTCTAGGGTTTTGATGGTTTCCTGTCTCATATTTAGGTCTTTGATCCATCTTAAGTTTTTATGTATGTATGTATGTATGTATGTATGTATGTATGTATGTATTTCTGAGAGAGAGCGACAGTGTGAGCAGGGAAGGGTCAGTGAGAGAGAGGGAGATACAGAATCTGAAGCAGGCTCCAGGCTCTGAGCTTGCCATCAGCACAGAGCCCGAATCAGGCCTCGAATCCACAAACTATGTGATCATGACCTGAGCCGAAGTCAGATGCTTAACCGACTGAGGCGCCCCTTAAGTTTATTTTTGTGTATGGTGTAAGAAAGTGGTCTAGTTTCATTCTTCTGTATGCTGCTGTCCTGTTCTCCCAGCACCATTTGCTAAAGAGACTGTATTTTTTCCATTGGATATTTTTTCCTGCTTTGTCAAAGATTAGTTGGTCATACATTGTGGGTCCAATTCTGGGTTCTCTATTCTATTCCATTGTCTGTTTTTGTGCCAATACCATACTGTCTTGATGATTAAAGCTTTGTAGTAAAGGCTAAAGTCGGGGATTGTGATGCCTCCCACTTTGGTTTTCTTCTTCAATATTACTTTGGTTATTTGGGGTTCTTTTGTGGTTCCAAACAAATTGTAAGATTGTTCGTTCTAGCTTTGAGAAGTATATTGGTGCAATTCTGATTGGGATTGCATGGAATCAATTGCAATTGAATAGATTGCTTTGAATTGTATTGACATTTTAACAATATTTATTCTTCCAATTTATGAGCATGGAATGTTTTTCCATTTCTTTGTGTCTTCTTCAATTTCCTTCATAAGCTTTCTATAGTTTTCAGCATACAGATCCTTTACATCTTTGGTTAGGTTTATTCCTGGGTACTTTATGGTTCTTGGTGCAATTGTAAATGGGATCAGTTTCTTTATTTCTCTTTCTGTTGCTTCATTATTGGTGTATAAAAATGCAATTGATTTCTGTACATTGATTTTGTATCCTACAACTTTGCTGAATTTATGTATCAGTTCTAGGAGTCTTTTGGTGGAGTCTTTTGGGTTTTCCATGTAGAGCATCGTGTCCTTTTCTGAAAGTGAAAGTTTGACGTCTTTGCCAGTTTTGATGCCTTTATTTTTTGTTGTTATCTGATTGCTGATGTTAGGACTTCCAACACTACGTTAAACAACAGTGGTGAGAGTGGACATCCCTGTCGTGTTCCTGATCTCAGGGGGAAAGCTCTCAGTTTTTCCCCATTGAGGTCCTCTACAATTACCACATTCTTACCAATAAGATTGCTTATGCTTGTAACTAATTATTTTATATATTTGGGTGCTCCCGAATTCAATGCATGGACATTTATAATTGTTAGCTCTTCTTAATGGATACATCTCATAATTATGATATAATGCACTTCTTCATCTCTTGTCATAGCCTTTAGTTTAAAATCCAGTTTGTCTGATATAAGTATGGCTACTCCAGCTTCTTTTGATGTCCAGTAGCATGATAGATGGTTCTCTATCCCCTCACTTTCAATCTGAAGATGTCCTCAGGTCTAAAATGAGTCTCTTGTAGGCAGCAAATAGATGGGTCTTGTTTTTCAAATCCATTTTGATTCCCTATGTGCTTTGATTGGAGTATTTCATCCATTTGCATTCAGTGTTATTATTGAAAGATATGGGTTTGGAGTCATTGTGTTATATGTAGGTTTCATGCTTGTAGTGATGTCTCTGGTCCTTTGTGGTCCTTGCAACATTCCTCTCAGAGAGTCCCCCTTAGGATCTCTTGTAGGGCTGGTTTAGTGGTGATGAATTCCTTCAGTTTTTTATTTTGTTTGGGAAAACCTGTATCTCTCCTTCTATTCTGAATGACAGGCTTGCTGGATAAAGGATTCTTGACTGCATGTTTTTCCTGTTCATCACATTGAGGATTTCCTGCCATTCCTTCCTGGCCTGCCAAGTTTCAGTAGATAGGTCTGCTACTACCTTTATGTGTCTACCCTTGTATGTTAAGGCCAGTTTGTCCCTAGCTGCTTTCAGAATTCCCTCTTTATCTTTGTATTTTGCCAGTTTCACTATATGTCAGGCAGAAGATGGATTCAAGTTACATCTGAAGGGAGTTCTCTGTGCCTCCTGGATTTCAATGTCTGTTTCCTTCCCCAGATTGGGGAAGTTCTCAGCTATGATTCGCTCAAGTACACCTTCTGTTGCTTTCTCTCTCTCTTCTTATGGAACTCCTATGATATGGATATTGTTCCGTTTCACTGAATCACTTAGTTCTCTAATTCTCTTCTCATGGTCTAGCATTTTTTTTATCTCTCTTTTTCTCAGCTTCATCTTTTTCCATAATTTTATCTTCTGTTTCCACCTATCCTCCCCTCTGCCTCTTCAGTCCTCACTGTGACTGCTTCTAGTTTATTTTGCACCTCATTTATAGCATTTTTAAATTCATCATTACCATTTTATAGTTCCTTGATCTCTGCAGCAATAGATTCTCTGCTGTCTTTTATGCTTTTTTCAAGCCCAGCAATTAATCTTATGACTGTTATTCTAAATTCTTGTTCAGTTATATTTTTTAATATCTGTTTTTAGCAATTCTTTAGCTGTTATTTCTTCCTGGAATTTCTTTTGAGAATTCTTCTGTTTCATCGTTTTGGCTAGCTTTCTGTCCCTTATGTGTTTTAAAGCTTGTTATGTGCCCTGCACCTGTGAGCACTACTATATTAAAAAGAGGACATACACTGTCCAGGGCCTGGCCCCTCAGGAGGTGTTTTTTGGGGAGTGTGACCTGCTCTTTCGTGTCTTTGGTTACTTTATCCCCCTACTCGTAGTGATGTTTTGGACCTTCCACTGGATGTGCTTTGATTTCTTCATTGAAGTAGCCCTGGAAAGGAAAACAAATAGACAAACAAAACGAAAAAACAAACAGAAAACAAAAACACGCAAACACATAGACGAATTTAAAAGACCCAACAACCCAGAAACACCAGCTAAAAGTAAACAACAAGGTGGAGGCAGTGCTGATGGAAGAGGCCTTATCCCATACAAAGAGAGAAATGACAGGGGCAAAGAAAAAGAAAAAATAAAAATTGACCAGGCAGAGAAACTATATGGCTTAGTTAGAGAGAGAGAAGGGAAAATAAAGAAAGAGGTGGGGAAAAAGAAAAGAAGATAAAGTTGTCCAGGCAGAGAAACTATATGGCTTAATTAATCCAGAGAGAGAGAGAGAGAGAGAGAGAGGAGAATAAAGAAGGAGGTGTATAACATGCATCAAGAGAATGGATTAAATATGTCTGCTTAAACAAACCAACAATCAGAGTAACCAGACTAGAGGAGGCAAGAAATAAGAAGGAGAAAAGGAAGGAAGAATATATCTATATAATAAGAATTGTCTGAGAATTAAATCAGGCAATGTAACAGTGCTGGTCTGGAGGAGGGGGCCACCTGGTTCCTCAGCATCTATCTGGCTCCAGTAGATACACAGTTATCAGGTGTGGAAGGGCATGGTTTGGTGTAGGTGGGTCTGGTATCCACCATGGGTCCCACTGTGCGATCCCTGAGTCCCCACCTTGGTGGTGGTGGGGAGAAAAATGGCGACACCCCAGTCTCTCCTTCATGGACCTGGTGTTCCAAACCACTCTGTTGGAGCCATCCTCACTGTGCCTCAGGCACAGACGAGGCAGTCTGTCTTGCTCCGATGACTTTCATGAACCAGGGTTTGGCTGGGATTCAAACTCCTGCTCCATGCCACCCGATATGTGGTCTCTGGCTTGGGGGGGAGGGGGGGGAGGGAAAGCACAGGCTGTCTTTGCCCTGTCCCATAGCACTCCAGGGAGAGGATCCCTTTCTCATACTGTAGACTGCACACCTGACCTAGCCACCGAGCCCGGAGCTGGCTCCCCCCCTCCCCAGGTGCCCGATCCAGGCAGCAGGCCCCAGTCTAGAGAAAGCCCCTCAGTTAGAGATTGTATCTTTCTCCATCCCAGTCTGTGGTTTTTCTCTTGTCCAGATACAGTCTTACACTTCCCCAGCCACTCTTTCTCTTCCCTTTGTCTCTCCACAGAAAGGGATCTCCCCCTCCATTCGTTTTATCTCTCCCAGTTAACAATCATGCATGTATGGCCCATCAGGCTGTCCTGGTGGATCCTGGAAGTGACTCTCTCTCTTTGCTTTCCAGACTCTTGGGGTTCCTTCAACACTGCTTTGTTTGAGAGACGAGGGAACTTCAGATCCCCCTACTTCTCCGCCGTGTTGGCCCCTCCCTGAAATTCTTTACATGTATGAGCTCCTTTAATCCTTATCATAACCACATTATTCTTCTTTTAGAGATTGAGTAACCTGAGGCACGAAGAGATTAGGGTCAAATGTCACTTGCAAGAATCCAACAAACTTCAGATACAGCAATCTGGCTCTGGATATACCCTCACGCTTCTGGGACAACTCCTCCACCCCCCATCTCTCCTGTCCATCTTTCCTTCCAACAACATTCAATGTCTACGTTGCTAAGTTGAAACATACGCACTCCTTCCAGTGTGGTATAGTTCTGCACTGTGGAACCTTCTTCAGGCATGGCAGAGGTGGGGTGGAGGGTAGAAAGAACAGTGAGTGTCAGCTGTGGCCCATTGGAATAGCTTTGTTTCGTGGAAAGAATTAAGGTCTGCCCATCTGATGGCAAAAGAGGAAGGGCAGCACGAAAGGGAGACCACAGTGCTTTCCTGGTGATGGAGCTCTTCTGTGGCTGGTCTATAGGAGGCTCCAGGAAGGGGTGGGATAGGGAGGCACTGGAGTAGAATGCCCTAGATCTTCTATTATTGCTCTCATTGTCCTCAGAGCCCTGCCACTCAGAGCTGCGAACTGATGATGCGAGGAGGTGAGAGGTTGGCAGGGGGATCTGTCCCTGAGGGTCTCTGCTCATTTCTTTCAATGCCAAAGGTTGTCTCCTATTTTAAAAATGGCAGGCAATTAAGTCCCAGGGTGCCTGAAATGGAAAAAAAAGAGAGACTTTAGAAAATCTCTTGTAAATCCAAAGAGCCAGCTCCTGGCCAGGAGGCATGCAAACTCTTTTTTTTTTTTTTTTTTTTTTTGCATGCAAACTCTCTTAATAACCTTATTCTGGATCTACTTAAATGGAAACAGTCACCAGTATTTTTAGCTTCTGTGTAATGGATGTAAAAAAGAAGGGGGAAATGTGTACTTTTTTATTTCCTTAGTTAGAATGAGAAGGAATTTCTCATTATCTCAACTGAGTTTCTGCCGGGAAGACAGGGAAACACCCAGGAGTCCCCATTGGCTCCTCCTCTGGCCTGGTTGGGATTTAAACCCAGGGAGGGAACTTGAGGAGGGGAGAGAAGGAGGGACTGAGCAGCACCAAGGTCTGCAGCCCAAGGGGTCCAGTCCCTGGGTGAAGGAAGTGTTGGAAGTGGTGCCCAGCAGTCTGTGAGGTAAGAGGTCCCAAGGTCTATACCTGTGTGAGGGAGGGACGTGGTCAGGTGGGAATGAGTTCCTGAGCCTGAAAATCCAGGCAGTGTAAACACTTTCCTATTATCTCCAGCGGGAGGGAAAACCTAACTAGGAAACATTTCCCAGGACGCAAGTAACACGTCCTTAGCCTATACTGGATATCAGACAGGGGCTGAGTATAGTCACCTTCTTACCAGGCCACATGCAGCCTGTGTTGTAGGGAAATTTCTGCCTGGAGTAGCAGATTTTTACATACAATATTTCCTTTAAGTTTTTCATGGCCTCCTCATCTCGTTTCTTTGTGGGCTTTTTTTTTTTTTTTCTTTATTACAATGTCAAAGCCATCATTTTTTGGTGAGTTTTCTTACATCTCACATTTTTAAAAGATCCTGAAACAAAACTTTCATTTTCGATATGATCAGGAAACTATTCTAACATTCCCCTTTTCTTGAATTTTGCCTATGCCAAGTAAGATGATGTTTGCAAATGCACTTGAAAAGCTTTGAAGTTTTTTTGAACATTTAATTTTATAGATTTTGTTTTTTATTTATAACTTTTCCCCAAATTCCCATGCCATGACCCTTGAGATGCCTCAAAAACACCCATTTGGAAGCATTTCAAGGAACTATATGGTGGACTAGTTCTCGGGGGTCTTTTTATTTACGTGCCTATTTATTTACTTTTTTTTTTGATTGGGAGAGAGCTGAGGAAATGGAGAGGGAATGAGTGAGAACAGTCACCTAAAAACACAAAACTGGAGTTGCTGATATAAGCATTTAAAAAAGAACAAATCTTAATGTAAAAATAACAAACTAGGCTAGACACAGTGCCTAGTGTCCATGGGCTCTTCCAGGAGCCAGAGTACCACCAAAGTAGCAGGAAATGCTTGCTTAGCCAGGACTATAGACTGGTGGCTTCCCGGGCTCAAGATCTGCATGGGAAGAATTGGTGTTTTTTGACATTTAGATGTTTGTTGAGACTCAGAGTCAAGGTGACGATGCTGGGAGACAGACTTCGGAAGGAATATGAAGTATTAACATCAGTTACCATTCTTTTCCCAGGGGAACTCCCCTGCTCCCCCAAACCAGACATTCCTTCATGCAACTCTGAATCCTGCTATGTCCCCAAGTTTGTGGCTGCAGCTGACTGCTGAAGGAGGGAAAATTATGCAGGATGACTTCAGATCATCTTGTGGCTTCTGGTTTCTATTCCAGCACCGTTCTGTGGTCTGAAATGTGGGGTAGACTGAGGTCTACTCCTGAGAAGAGGCCTGTAGAAATCATGCCCAGATCCAGTGGAAACTCTTGTCCACCCACCGCTCATTCCATAGCCTTGGCTCCTACAGGGTTCTGGATACAGATATGAGATCATGGTTTATGTTCCGTAGCAGCATCTGGGGTCACCAGAAGCTGATGACGCTAAGGTCTCAAGCCTGATCCCCAAATGGGCTTTGCAAGGTCTCACCACAGTAGACTCACAGTTAATGTCAGCCACTCTCCACGTGAATAAGTGCTATTGGTCTCAAGGGGAGACCCTGAGAGTGTGGATGGAACTTAGCCTCTTTGGACGAAGGCTGGAACTAAAATTATTTCAATATGTGGAAAACCGCATGTTGAACTAAGGATAGGAAAAGGAACAGTTTCATCATACGCCTCTCTTCACTATCATTCAGCTGAAACAGAGCTTGTCATGAGAAGCCCCCACACCTGTGTCCAACTTGATGCTCAGGCATTCTGGAGACTGGGTATGCGGTAGGAGGCAGGGAAAACAGGTCCCCAAATTTATGCCCTTGTGCCCACCGTATCTTCTCACTGTGCATGAACCTATGCATTCCAGTGAGAGTAAAAGGAAGGGCTTTTCGTAAGAAGGGATTCACTCCCCTGGTGTAAATGGAGAGCTTTGCCTGATGCTCAGGAAAAGCTGTAGAAGAGCTTAGTACAGAGCCTGGCACATTGTAAGCGCTTAGAAAATGGGAACTACCATGGTCATCCCCCATTTGAGCTTCCATAAGGTAGATTAATATTTGGTTGATGGAGTAAAACAGCCACGGCAGCTTGTGGCCACCTACCAAAAGGTGATTGAGGGTTGGGGCTTAATCAGAGGCACTGCGTGTCAGCTCTTCCAGCTTGTGGTGCATGGGCAGATTTGGCAGAAAGAGTTCTTCAGGAAAAAGGGCCTTGCATGGCAGTGTGAGTCATCTTCAAGGACTTCTTGACCATCCAGTTGTGGTCCACTGACTCAGAAGAGCGGGGACACCTACTGATGCCTGGAAGGCCACCATATTAAGCCTTATCCCATACAACCAATTTTTCATTCTCACCCACACTTGGTGTCTTCTATTCTATATAGAATGCCTGTGCAGAGGGGTCAGGGTCACAGGGACTAGAAATAGAAGTGCTCATATGTATTTGGCTTGTCTGGAGTACGACCCCACTGAAAGAGTACTGTCTTGTGCATCTCACATGCTTGCATTACTAAAACAGGAAAAGATCCAGAGGTGAAATCAGTAGGCTGAGGACAAGTTCAGTCAGGCACCCAAGAGCTTGCTCTCCCGGACTGAGTATTGGGTCAGAAGACCTTGGGGTCACCCAGAGCCCAGGCTGTAGATCACCAGCGGAATATGCCCAAGAGGGTTTGGGGAAGGAGTTACAAATGCCTGGTGGCATTTGTGACATCATTGCATCCCTAGCCACCATCTCCTTCACTTTCCTTCATGGTTCAATGATGTCCACCCTGTCATTTGGGGAAGAATATCTTTTTAAGTGACTCTACTGGAAACGGATGATACGATTTTTCTAAAACCCAAATCAGTGCTCTCATTTGCTTGTGGTTAATTGTAAAGGCATGATGAGGTAATAAGGGAACCAAAGAAAGCCCTGAATATAAGTAGAAAGATCTGTAATGGTGGCTAGAAGTTGGCTGCCACTCTCCTCATTGTAAGTCGTATATTTTATTTCTGACCAGGGTATATGTACTTCTTTGGAGAAAACGAGGTGACATGGAGACCATCAGCCTTAGGATAGGAGAGGACCATCTGGGACTGAGGGTCCAATCTTCTCCGCTGGCCAAGCCTTGGTTGGCACCTGCCCTACAGATAGAAGTCTTGGTCTGCTTTGTGTTTCTTGAGAAAGCAGTTCTCCAGCATTTCCTGAGAACTGATGGGGATTTAACCTCCTTGTTGGGGGAAAAATGAATTGTTCTTCTAGGAGATCATCCTTGGCACTGCTCAGAGGGAGTGCAGGCATAGGATTTAGTTACTGGCCAGTTCATTTTGAAATGAGCACCCGGTAAGCATGAGTTCCTTCCTTCCTTCCTTCCTTCCTTCCTTCCTTCCTTCCTTCCTTCCTTCCTTCCTTCCTTCCTTCGTACCAGAAGAACCCCTCTCTTAAATATGATAGGCAAGAAGACATTGTTTTTTTTTTTCACATATGGTACTCTTCTCACAGGATTTTTTGAGGGGGGGGGCAGTACATATAGCAGAGAGACGAAGAATACAGATAGGGAGAGTGGACAGACCTGGTGTTTGATCTCAGCTCTGCTGCGTATTAGCTCTATGCCCTTGGGCAAGCTCTCTCTGAGCACCTGTTATAAAGAATGGTATCTGTTGACTCCCAGGATTTTGAGGACTTAGTGAGAATTATATTTATAAAGTACTTGGCACAGTCGCCATCGTCTAATAAACCCATACACAAAAAACCTAGGGGCAATTACCACTTAATACACAAAATACTACCTTCATCAGGATTATGCTATGAGGCTGGAGGGGATCAACATATTCATGGCCACTGCCATGCCCGAGATTACAGGGATGTCTGTCTGAGGAACTCACATACAGATTTTGGAGCTATCAGTGTTTGGTTGGAAATTGAAGCCACAAGGGTAGGTGTGGCCATCAAGAGAGAATGAATAGGGCACAGATGTAGAGCCCTGTGACATCAGTGTGTGTCTCAGGGCTGAACACAGGGACTGTCCTTCCAGCTGATGGGAGCAGCATATTCCTCAAAGAGCCTTTCTTGAAAAAGCAATGCCAGACAGCATTTGTCCTGAGTCTTAGTATGCCTCTGCCTCCCACTTTCCCACATCCCCTCCCACCCCTTCTGCAGCCGGAATTAAAGACCAGATCGGAGTCAATGAGACCAATTCTTGGGGACACTTAGTTTCCTGTGGTTTCCTGTGGGCACATTCCACGCGTGTAAACCCCCTTTCTCTCAGACATTCCTACAGCATTTACTAAATGATTCCTTAACAGAAGAATCATCCCCATTCTGAAACTTATCCTGCATTTTCCTTGGTGACATTGGCTGCCCTGTCCGCCCCCCTCCCCACTCTGATGGATCTCTGTCTGTGGTTGGCTGTGCATACTAACAGCCTTGGTGAGGTCATCCCTTCCTTATGCTCTTACACAAGGCAAGTCTCTCCTGCCACGTGCTGGAAGGAAAGCCAGCAGGCTTCTCCTCTCCCTCATTACACTTGACAGAAATGCTGGGTCGCGGATCCCTCCCTCCCACCTTCTTTCCAACAGTCACCCTGCCCAGGGAAATCTGAGCTCAACTGGGGGAATCCAAGAGGCTGCAATTAGCGAGGACATCTTGTTACAAGCGACAGGCGGCAGAAGGACGGGCGACACGGAGGGCTCCTCCGAGGGCTTCGGGGGTTTTTCATGTTCCGGCTTCCAAAAACAAACACTGTGAGACAGGGCTTCGTGCAGCCTTGCTGCGGTTTATGGCAAGAGTCTGTGGCTGTTTTGCATTCGTGCAGAACTTCTTCAAAAACCCATCTGTGCTCCATGTGCGTCTCAGAATATACTAAGCCATAGGGTGGGGAGGGGTTTGGATGGCAGGAGTGGGCAGGGGAGTCTCCGTCTGCTTTCCTACCTCCACTGTGCCTGGGAAGGGGATCTGGGACAGCAAAAAGCCATTCAAAGAAGTTGCTTTGAGATCAATGTGTGTGGTTATTGGGGGGCCGGGGGCGGTGACAGAGGTACTCAATGCTTAAGGGCTCAGTTAGTGAACACTCTGTAGACCGGTTTGATTCTGCAGCCTTGCACTTTTGCTGCATAATCAAGGGCACATTGCTTGATGCCCCTGAGCCTCGGTCCACATTTTGGGGAGTGGACATGCAGCTATGTGTGTGACTGTGTTACCATTGGGTATAACTTTTGAAGATAGCAATTGTGAAATATCATTATTTTTTTTGAGTTTTTGCTTATTTGTTTATTTTGAGAGAGAGAGAGAACATGAGCATGGGAGTGGCAGAGAGAGAGGGAGAGAGAGAAAGAATCCCAGCAGACTCTGTGCTGCCAGTACAGAGCCCAATGTGGGGCTTGAATTCACAAACTGTGAGATCATGACCTGAGCCAAAACCAAGAGTCCAACTCTTATGTGACTGAGACATCCAGGCGTCCCTTGAAATATCATTATTTTTATCCTATACCTGCCTTCGGACTTGCTCTTCTGGCCCTCCTCACCTCCCCCATCCTCTGACAAAACTCTCAAGCAGATTCCAAGCTTTTCTGGTTACTTTTGGTATGGGAAGTAAGCCCTTTTGTGAAGGGCAGGTCCGCCCAATATGAGAGCCCCGATCTCCTATCCAGGCCACCTGTTTTCTTCTCACACAGCTCAGGCCTGACCCTGGGGTCTGCAGGTGCGCCCACAGGGCAGGTAGTGACCCTGGTGACTTCCTTCCTCCGCTGCCTCCCTCAACTTGCCGGCTGCTTCTGGCTTCTCCAGGTCACCAGCAGGGAGGGGAGTCAGAGAGAAGGGCACAGGCATTTTTACCTAGTTAGAGCTACTAACTAGATAGTTACTACTAACGTTCCTTCTGGTCGTCCGATGCCCTTGTTGTGGTAGCTGAGCCCAGTGCTCGCTCCACCTGCTCCCTCTTGTGCGAATCTGTCCTGGGTTTTTCAGACAGTCTTCATTCCACCGCCTGGGCACCTTCTCCTGAGGTCTGGCTGCTGGGAAGCCCATTCCTGCTGTGCCAGGGGGCTGCCCTCAGCCCCAGCCCCCATCGTAAGCTGCACAGATTTATGCAGGACTATGATCTATGGCAGGACTTAACATAGTCTTGTCTCCCCCAACTCTGGGGTGCAGGTCTCTCCCACCATAGCCTCCCTGCGATCTCTGCTATGCAGGCTGTTCCAGCAACCCCCCACCTCTGAATCCTCTGGGCAAGGGGCAGGCACTGGTCTTTTTGCCCTCTACCTTCTCTTCAAACCAACCTGCCTGCAGAAAAGCTCCAATAGAATATCTCTCTTTAAAATGGGTGGGCAGTGGGGCACCTGGGTGGCTCAGCCGGTTAAGCGTCTGACTTCAGCGCAGGCCATGATCTCATGGTTTGTGGGTTTGAGCCTTGTGTCGGGCTCTGTACTGAGAGCTCAGAGCCTAGAGCCTGCTTCGGATTCTGTGTCCCCCCTCTCTCTCCCCGTCCCCAGCTCATGTTTGTGATCTTTCTCTCAGAAGTAAATAAACATTTAAAGAAAGAAAAGAAAAGAGGCAGCATCCAATAAGGGCCTGTGGCGGGCTTCCAGGGCGCTAGCGACATTCTAGGTCTTCAGCTGGGTGGTGGTTCCATGGTTGTTGCTCTTCTAACGATTATTAAAAATGATGCTATTTTTGTTGTATCTCTTTTCAGGATAGAAAAGACAAGAAAGGAAAGGAAGTCTCACTTAGTAGTTGGTTAAAACCAAAACCTCATTATTGAGCACTTAAGTGTGTGCTCGGCAAGGTGGTGGAGCAGGTGTTACCATTCTCACTCTGCCAGAGTATAGTGGTAACGCGGGGATGAGCAGCCTTCCCAAGCCTAGACACCTAGGACCTGATCGGTCTTTCCAGCACATCGTTGCTGCCTCTCACAATGGGGAGGGAGAGCCTGGGCTTGACTGGGACAGCCCCTCCAGGAAAGGATTAGGCTTCCTGACTTCAGTCTCGATACAACCACTTATAAGTGTTGAGTTGGTAACAGGAGCCCATTGGCCAGAGGCAGCCCTGCAGCTCGGTTTCTAGCAGAGGGGGCCGTGAGACCCCAGCCCAGAGGTGTGCTGGGGAGCGGGAGCCCCTGCGTGAATGTGAGGCACTGGCTAGGCCTCCTGTGTCTGCCCAGCCTCGGTCTGATAGTGGTCAAGGACGTGCCATCCTGGATAGGAGCTGGGGATGCGGGTCCTTCCGCACACTGAGGGAGCTGAAGGCTCACACCTCCTGGAGGCCAAACCAGAGAGAGGTGAAACATCCGACAACCCAGGCCCACTGAACATGGATTGGAGGGTGCCTGGACCCCTTGGCCTGGGTGACTCTGTGCTCCTGCCTTGGGAGGGCTCCAGCCTTGGGTCCTGTCCTTAAGAGGCTGACCGCCTCATGGGGAGACAAACTGCATACAAGAGTAACTATAACACAAGGCAGACCACGAAGAGACCCCCAGAGGAACCAACATGTTTCTCTGAATGCTCAGCAGGAGAGCTAGTAGTTTCCAGCTGGAGTGAGATGGGGGGGGGGGGGGGGGGGGGGGGGGGGGGGAAGGGCACAAGAGAAGGCTTCATGGAGAAATTATTTGTATTAGAAATTCTGCTCTTCTGCTGCCTCTTGAGGACAGGCTCTGCCCTTCCTTGGCTGTGGCACCGGGGACAACAGGCTCAGTCGCTTGAGTCTTGGTTTCCTCATGTGTGCAAAGCAGTGTGACACAGTGGTGATGAGCATGGACTCTGGATTCAAATTCTGCCATCTTGGTTGTTTGCCTGTAGGCAAGTCATTTTAGGTAGCCGAGTCTCACTTGCTGTATCTGCAAAATGGGGCAATAATAGTATATTCTGTGAAGCATTGCTGTGAGGCTTGAATAAGTTAATAAACTTAGAACATTTAGGACAGCGCCTGGCACATAGCATGTCCTCCATGTGCGGCTGTTCTGTAGGTGGTGTTATTGGGGGGGGGTATTACTTAGGGTGTGGTATAGACTAGGTTTGCAGGGATCAAAGCCTTGTTACAATTGTTTTCCTATCCCTAGGAGTCAGGTGAGAATAGAATTAGAGGTGAAGAGGAGGGTGTCCCAGGCACTGACCAGTGTAAGCAAAGACAGGAGGCAGGAGAAGGAATACAAAATTTAGTTTGGACCCTCAGGAGATATAGGATTAGGTCATTCTGCTGGGTTCTCAGTCCTGTGTGGCCTCCTAAAATCCACTACAAAGACTGATTTCCGCCAGCAAATCTCCATGGCACATTTGCATCTTTTCTGGACACAGGTCTCCGAGCTGATCTGCTCCCCATCTCCCCAAGGATGAGTCTCCAGGGAATGTTCTGGTTCCCCTTGGGGCTCCTCTTTGGCTCCGTGCTTTTGGGGGCCTCGGCCCCGGCCACCCTCGAGCCTCACGGCTGCAGCGACAAGGAGCAACAGGTTACCGTCAGCCACACCTACAAGATTGACGTGCCCAAGTCCGCTCTGGTCCAGGTGGAGACTGACCCTCAGCCCCTCGGTGATGAGGGGGCCTCGCTGCCGGCCCTGGGGGAGGCCGAGGAACAGAACATCATCTTCAGGCACAACATCCGCCTGCAGACGCCACAGAAGGACTGTGAGCTGGCAGGCAGCGTCCAAGCCCTCCTGGCCCGAGTAAGGAAGCTGGAGGACGAGATGGCGGAGGTGAAGGAGCAGTGCCATGTTCAGCGCTGCTGCCAAGGTGAGCTTTCCCATCTGGTATTCACTCAACAAGCAATCGATGGGCACCTTCCGTGTGCCAGGAGTTCTCTGGGAGTCTGGTGTGCTCCCGCCTCCTTCTGGGTTTTCTTAGAGTGGGGTGGGGGTCTCATCCTTGTCACTGGCTCCAGGAAGCATCCGGGAGTCAGTAGAGAGGGACCACCAACTCTTTTTTTTTTTATGAGAAACATTTTATTTTATTTTATTTATTTTAATTTAATTTTTTTTAACAAATAGTTTATTGTCAAGCTGGTTTCCACATAACACCCAGTGCTCATCCCCACAAGCGCCCTCCTCCATGCCCATCCCCCCTCCCCCGCACACCCATCAGTCCTCAGTTTGTTCTCAGCATTCAAGAGTCTCATGGTTTGCCTCCCTCCCTCTCCCCCACCACTTCCCCCCTTCTTCTCCCCCATGGTCCTCCGTTAAGTTCCTCCTAATCCTCCTATACGTGCAAACATATGATATTTGTCCTTCTCTGCCTGACTTATTTCGCTCAGCATAACACCCTCAAGGTCCATCCATGTTGCTACACATGGCCAGATTTCATTCTTTCTCATTGCCATGTAGTATTCCATGGTATAGATAAACCACATCTTCTTGATCCATTCGTCCATTGACAGACACTTAGGCTCTTTCCATGTTTTAGCTATTGTTGCAAGTGCTGCTATGAACATTGGGGTACATGTGCCCCTATGCATCAGCACTCCTGTATCCCTTGGGTAAATTCCTAGCAGTGCTATTGCTGGGTCATAGGGGAGTTCTATTGTTAGTTTTTTGAGGAACCTCCACACTGTTTTCCAGAGGGGCTGCACCAGTTTACATTCCCACCAACAGTGTAGGAGGGTGCCCGTTTCTCCACATCCTCGCCAGCATCTCGAGTTCTCTGATTTGCTCATTTTAGCCACTCTGACTGGCGTGAGGTGGTATCTCAGTGGACCACCAACTCTTAAAGTGACATTGACCTGTGTATCCAATCTCTACAGGGAGGGGGAGCAGTGGGCAAGACAGGAAGGATGGTCAGTTTTGGAGCTAGACAGGACTGGGTATAAATGCATTTTACTGCTTTTTAGTTGTGTGCCTCTGGGTCAATTCCTTAAGTTTTCTAAACTGCCCTATGAGGATAAATCTATCCACTAGTCTAGTTCTGAGGACTGTAGACAAACATCAGTTTCCTGGCCCATAGTAGATAATTCCAAGTCTCTGGGGGTATGCTGGCATGCCTTTTAATGCTGGAGGAAGTGCTACCATTAAGAGTCTCCTATAAATCAGACACAGAACTAGGCACCAGGGACACTGCCGTGAATGAAACAGGATGGAATTGGCGCTGAGGTGGGGCCTGGACCTCCAAAGTTTCTAGGAAGGAAAGAGGGTGTTCTGAGAAGCAGGAGCCAGTGCTGTTGAAGGCCTTCAACTGTCGCTTGCTGCCTGGAGTCAGAGAGGGGAGCCTGGGTAATCCCTTCTTCCACCTTTCACCCCCATACTGAGAGTGGCCATTTTGTAGCTTCTGCGGGCCTACTTTGCCAGGATTCAGTTTGGGCTCAGCCCCAAACTGCTAGGTCCATCAACCTCCAGCCAAAATAAGACAAGATTATGCGGGATGCCAGGGTGGCTCAGTCAGTTAAGCGGCCGACTTGGGCTCAGGTCATGATCTCACGGTGGTGGGTTCCAGTCCCATATCGGGCTCTGTGCTGACAGCTCAGAGCCTGGAGCCTGCTTCGGATTCTGCGTCTCCCTCTCTCTGCCCCTCCTCTGCTCACACTCTGTGTCTCTCTCTCTTTCTCAAAACTAAATAAACATTTAAATAGAGAGAGAGAGAGAGAGAGAGAGAGAGAGAGAGAGAGAGAGAGAGAGAAGCTTCTGCGCTGGCGCCCAGGCTGGAGACGTGAACGTGCCCTCATTCTTGGGCTCTCAGGAATGACTGCCTTTGAGAGAGGAGGGAACTCGAATTCACCCAGCACTTGGCTGAGAAGGAAAAAGGGAAGGGGACTTCCCATGGCTCTGGGGGCATAAAAAGAGGGCACCGTTTGTAGATATCACAGGTCAGAGTCCCATCAGGGACCGAAAGAGCGGACCCCCGTCTTCCTCGGGGGCCCTGAGCCCTCCTTTAGAGAAAGCGCCCGCCCGGGAGCCACCAGCCCGCTCTTAGCGGGGCTCCAGGGAAGGGGAGGGCCGCTCGCAGGTCCCCCCCACCCCCAGCCTGCTTCCTCTCGCCCGCAGGTGCTAACGGCCACTGCAGCGGCCACGGGACCTTCTCCCCGGAGACCTGCGGCTGCCGCTGCGAGCAGGGCTGGGAGGGCGCCGCGTGCGAGCGGCCCACCTGCCCCGGCGCGTGCAACGGCCACGGGCGCTGCGTGGACGGCCGCTGCGAGTGCGACGCGCCCTACTTGGGCGCCGACTGCGCCTACCCCGCCTGCCCCGAGGACTGCAGCGGCCACGGCGTGTGCGTGCGCGGCGCGTGCCAGTGCCACGAGGACTTCACGTCCGAGGACTGCAGCGAGCGCCGCTGCCCCGGCGACTGCGGCGCCCACGGCTTCTGCGACACGGGCGAGTGTTACTGCGATGAGGGCTTCCGCGGCCCCGACTGCGCCCAGGGTGAGAGCGCCGAGGCCCAACCGAGGGCACCCTGGAACCCTGTTCCCTCCGTCCTCGGGGCATGCGGGGGGCGGGGGGGGGGGGGGCTCGGCGTCCAGCCCGTGTCAGAGCCCCCGCAGGGCTTCTTAAACACAGATTGCTGGGTCGGCCTGCGTTTCTGATTCGGTGGGCCCGGGGTGNGTGTTACTGCGAAGAGGGCTTCCGCGGCCCCGACTGCGCCCAGGGTGAGAGCGCCGAGGCCCAACCGAGGGCACCCTGGAACCCTGTTCCCTCCGTGCGGGGGGGGGGGGGGGGGGGGGGGGGGGGGCGGCTCGGCGTCCAGCCCGTGTCAGAGCCCCCGCAGGGCTTCTTAAACACAGATTGCTGGGTCGGCCTGCGTTTCTGATTCGGTGGGCCCGGGGTGGGGCCCTGGGGTTGGCATTAGTTAAGTTCCACGTTTCAGGACCAGTGGTCTTATGTGATCTGATGGCGGTGTGTGTGTGTGTGTGTGTGTGTGTGTGTGTGTGTGTCTGGGGATGAGGGAATCGGTGTTAACTCCCAACCACGTAACTTCTGGTGGGTGGCATGGGGTGTGTGGTGGTGAGGAAGGAAGGGGTGTCCAGAGTGGTGCTCAGCACAGCACACCACGGTGTTAAGCATATAGTAAGTGCTCAGTGAATACACACTGGTGATGCATCCCTCCTTCCTGCCCCCGCCTCACCCACTGCACGCCTGTCCCTGTTCTGCATACAGTGGTGGCCCCCCAGGGCCTGCAGCTGCTCAGGAGCACGGAGGACTCCCTGCTGGTGAGCTGGGAGCCGGCCAGTGAGGTGGACCACTACCTCCTCAGCTACTATCCTCTGGGAGAGGAGCTCTCGGAGAAACAGGTCCAGGTGCCCAAGGAGCAGCACAGCTATGAGATCCTCGGTTTGCTGCCCGGCACGAAGTACATGGTTACCCTGCACAACGTGAAGAAGGAGGTTTCCAGCAGCCCGCAGCACCTGCTTGCCACCACTGGTGAGGAGGCAGCCAGGTTCCCCAGAGTTCCCGGGGAAGGCCCCATTTTAAATGCTTTCTTCCATACTGCACCGCCCCCCCCCCGCAAATACCCTTCAACTGCTCAGAACGGTGCCCAGATTTGGGGTTGGAAATCATGGGTGCTGCCCTCCTAGTTTCTGGAGAAAACAGTTTCAGTTCCTGCTCCCCTCTCTCTGCTCCTCCAAGTCGGTGATAGAGACTGCTGGATTGGGGCTCAAGGGGACTTCTTTGCCCCCTGAGGTTAGCAAGGTCTGGTGGCCCTGCACCCACATACAAGCAGTCAAGGAGCACATCTATCTGCATCCTCAAGCCCGTGTTGAACCTTTGAGGCCATTCAGCAAGTTCAAGTTGGGGTGGGTAAAGATTTGCCGAAGCCACCTGTATCAGATTTATCTATCAAGAAAGAGAGGGAATAAACAGTGTAATTGAAGACGGTCTGGTGAAGAGGCCTGGGTAGGATTGGCTGGTGAAACACTATGGGACTGGCCTCAGTGGGGATCAGCCTCATTCTGAAGGGCCAGGGATGGAAATTGGACCCAAGAAGAGCTGTGGGAAGAAGGCTGCCTAGGGGGCACTTTTGGTAGAGATGCAGGCCATCCACCATGCCCTCACTAAGAGGGAGGGAAGGAGATCCGTTGCCTGAAGTCTCTATCCTGCCCTCTGATCTTCTGGTGACTCACTGGCTGAAGGACAAACATCCCTGCTTCCTATTTTTTTTTTAAATGTTTTATTTATTTCTAGGAGAGAGAGAGACAGCGTGAACAGGGGAGGGTCAGAGAGAGAGGGAGTCACAGACTGAAACAGGCTCCAGGCTCCGAGCTGGCAGTCAGCACAGAGCCCGACGCTGGGCTCGAACCCACGAACCGCGAGATCATGACCTAAGCTAAAGTTGGACGCTTAACCGACTAAGCCACCCAGGCGCCCCCCTGCTTCCTATTTAAAATTCTTGTTTTCTCATGAAAGTTCTTAGATCTTCATGGTCCTCTTATTTGAGTGCTTCTGATCCATTCATTCACTCATTGTATTTTACTGAACATCTACTGTGTACCATGCACTGTGTTTTAGATGCTGATAAAAATCATCTGCCTCCACCCTTCGTGAAACTCCTGGGGAAAGATCCGGGGAGACCCGGATGGTTGGGGTTTGGGGCACATAGTTAGTTGTCTCTGCAGAAACATCAGGCTGCCTTTCCTGTTTGGTGGTGGGGGTGGGGTGGCTATGTGTTGGAAAGGGCCACGAAGGACCTGTCATCCTGCGAACACAACTTGCAATTGACTTTGTCACCTCCCTCCAGCTGTAGACCCCTCGGGACACTTCTGGAGTTGAGCAGGTTGGGTTTATTGACTTGGGGCATGGGACAACACACCGCAGGGGCTGTGGGCATCTCCGTACAGGCGTTAGAAAGGACTGGGATACAATTGGGGCTTGCATTTTGGTGATCTGGGGGAAGTCAAAGGTGCCAGGGGTTTGCTTTGGCTTGCATGCTGTCGGGAAGAGGAGTTAATTCTATGGTAACTTAGTGAGCCTTATCTAGAAAGAACAGACTAGTGAGAGGCTAAAGCCATCACCAGTAAAGAAAGGGTAGTCACTCCTATTAGTCAGGGGAGAGAATGTTGAGTTGTTTATGTGGTTTGGACCATGTTCACGTTTTTGCCTGTATTCAGACATGATCACAGAATGGACCTGTTTTGTCTTGATCTATCATGGCCACACAGTGGCTTCCCTGATGTTAATGTTCTGTGCAACTGTTTGTGTCCAGTGGAGCACACCCAAGCCAACCTGTGAGAGCCAGGCTAGCCCCCCACTGTTGGGCTGCTTTCCTCTTTCTCCTGTTTTTGTCTGTGGCTACCTCCGCCTTCAGAGAGGCCAGTACCCAAATCCTCCCAATAAAAAGCAGAGACATCTTTTCTCAAAGTCTTAGTAACCCCTCTCGGCTTTTGCTCTAGGGACTTGTAAACCCTTACAGTGGCAAAGCTTGTCTTTCTGTCTAATCTGATTCATGTTAAACCCATTCTTATTTGCTTCTCAGGGGAGCCGCAGTCCGAGAGATACTTATCCCCCTGATAATCTTGAATATTTTCATTAAGTCTCCACTTTTTCATTTGCAAGCTGCATAGGACCCTTCTGTGATTCTTGACTCACTTCCATTACTCACCTTTTGACCTGTTCCCCTCAAGGAATTCCCATCTTTGTGGGTTTTTAAAATTTTTTTAAATGTTTTATTTCTGAGAGAGAGAGAGAGAGAGAGCATGAACAGGGGAGGGTCAGAGAGAGAGGGAATTACAGAATCTGAAACAGACTCCAGCTCTGAGCTGTCAGCACAGAGCCCTGTGTGGGGCTTGAACCCACAAACTGTGAGATCATGACCTGAGCCGAAGTTGGACGCTTAACCAACTGAGCCACCCAGGCGCCTCAAGGAATTCTCATCTTTGAAGGAAGAGCCTGGAGGTTGGCTGTAGAGGCCAGCAGGTGGGAGAAAATTCTCACAGAATTCCGTGAGCTTCTTTGTTCATAACTGAGTAAATCAGGAACATGCAGAGCCCAGGGACCTTGAGAGCACCATGTTCACCCACTGCCTGATGCACAAATTCTCTGCCCCATGTCCTTGACAAGTGGTCAGTGAGCCTAGGTGGGAGCACCGCCAAGGTGATGAAGGTGGGCATGTGACCGAGGAGAAGGGCAAGGCTGAGAGTCTAGGGACTTGTCTTCCCTGTTCCAGACTTCAGGTCAGACCACATCCACCTGGGATACGGCCTTTGGAGAGCAAAGTGCTCTCAGAGACCCAGTCCCGTCCCCGGCCACTACTCTAAAAAGTTCTTGGAGCCATACCAGTGATCCATTCCTTTGTATTCATCATTATAATTTCATTGTTTACTGAGGGGAGGGGGGAAACATTTATCCATTAATACTTGCTATGAATAAATGGGCCCAATAACTCTCCTCTGCAGGCTGGACAAATTGGGCAGCTGAGGGTGCCAGGTTTAAACTGTGGTGGAAAGTGCCAGAAGGATCCTCAGAAGGACCAAATGAAGGTTCACTCACTTTATAGTTTGGCCTAGGGGTAGTCCTTGTTGGAGGATCTGAGAGGTGAGGAGGGAGCTGTACTTTGGGAGACAGAGGATAAGAAAACTTCGAAGGTGTTTCCCACACCTTACATGGGAGAGCCTGTTCTCATGCAGGGGTGCAGTCTTTGAGGGGCCCTTCTGTGATTCTTGAGTCACTTCTGCTAAAGGGGGTGTTTCATTCAGAGCAGTCTGCCCCCCAGGGCCTGCGGGTTTGGATGGCCAGTCAGAGAGCTGTGGCCCAGGACTCGGTCCATGGCAGCTGGGGCAGGGAAGGCAATGTGGCATTTGATGGAAAGGGATGGGGGACAGAAGGCTTTCCAGAAGATAGTCTGCCTGATTAACTGTTAACTGAGGATTAACAGTTTATTTGCTACTTTGGTAGTTTTAGACATCTCTTAAGGACTGTGTCCTGGGCTGAAGCATGCTCTCAACGTGCCAAGAAAGGGCACTGACCTGGAAGCCAAGGGCCTGTTCAGACCTGCTGGACCGCTGCTCTTGACAGCTTTCTCCTGCCTTCCTTGACCCCTACCCTAGATCCGGCTGTGCTTGGCACTGCGTGGGTGACTGAGGAGACTGAGAGCTCCCTGGATGTGGAGTGGGAGAACCCCCCGACCGAGGTGGACTACTACAAGCTGCATTATGGTCCCCTGACGGGGCAGGAGGTGGCTGAGGTCACTGTGCCCAAGAGCAGTGACCCCAAGAGCCGCTACGACATCACCGGTAAGAGCTAACACTGGGCGAATGAGATGTTTGCTGTGGGTGCTGAGGTGGGGACAGCATGCACAGAGGGTCCTGGGGCCCTAGGAATCACTTGAACTCTGACCCTGGAAACCACGAGACATGAGCCCATTCTGTAGGCCTGCAGGCCGTGCTTGCTCCAGCATCCCAGAGCTGACGCTGGAATCTCAGAGCACCTGATCTACAGATCACAGGTCCAATGTCCTCTTGAAAACTTCCTGTGTCTCAGGGTGGATATACTGGCACAGATGTTGCTTTTGGAAGAACTGTGTGTGTGTGTGTGTGTGTGTGTGTGTGTGTATGTGTGTATGTGGGCGCACGCACACGCATGTGTGTGAAAGAGAGAGAGAGAGAGAAAGAGAGAGAGAAGGGGAGAGAATGAGAAAGAGACACTGGGTTGTTTGGCTTGTTGTATGGAAAGACTCATGCCGGGGGCCCTGGGTGAGGATGTCCTTGTCCCAGATGAGCAAGTGAACTGCTGAGCGCTGGAAATCCAATGGCTGCTAAGGAAACAAGGCCCTGCAGGGCTGGATCATGATTTGTGGCTCCTGAAGCTTATAGAATTTTCAGGGCTCTCTTTAAGGTAAACAATACACAATCATGAATACCCAAATGAATACCCTTGGAAGCGGCCTATGCAGGGAGAGGGGCCCTCCAGCTTCTTAGTTCCATGGTTCAGTTCTCCTCTGGAGCCTCATTCTGCTGTCCACTCCGTGATTCCATCTTGAAAGGACATCTGTGGGGGTCCCAGTATTTGCAGCGTGGAGGACAGTGTGTGGGCCTCACGTGTGCGCTATTCGTCTGCACTTTGCCCCAGTCTGGATACCTGTGCCATGAAGAAGAGTCGTTTGAATTGCTGCTACGGAGGAATAACAAACCACGGCAACAAAAAAAGACAAAGCAAAGGAGAAAATGACAGAACACAGTGTGGCTAATTAGTACAATGAGATGGAAAAAAACTTTTGAGGGAAAAGGATTGCGGGGGGCAGAAAAACATTCGGGATGTACATAAAATCGGGAAATCGGTGCTTGGTGGCCCAAGAAGGGAGCTGCGTCAGGCCCACCTCATCCTTGGCCCCTTGGTCCCTCACAAGCCCCTCGACCATGCCTCGTATCTCACTGGTCCTGCTGCCCTTTCTCTGCCTTAGATTAGCCTCCGTGGGGGAGGGAGCACAGCCCCTCAGCCCCCTCACAGGAGAAATCCTGGGGGAGAGCAGGGCTGGGGCGAGGGTCTGGAGCCCGAACTCATCGGACACCGGCTGGCTGTTTGCTTGCAGGTCTGCAGCCGGGGACAGAGTATAAGATCACCGTCATCCCCATGAGAGGAGGACTGGAGGGCAAGCCGATCCTCCTGAACGGCCGCACAGGTAGGAGCCATTTGGAGGCACTGCGAACACTTCCCAGGTTTGCTTCCTGATGTTTTTCTTGGCTGACTCCTCTCTGGGTTAAAAACCCTGGGATTTATGAGTAGAGAGATACTCTTTGTGTACTGACATCTATTTTGTGGGGCCAGGGAAGGGAAGTAAACACTTCGATTTGAAATGTTTCTGACTGCTGGGAATCTGCCCCCAGGATCTTGGAGGCAAGGGTAAAGGCCATTTCTGACACCTTTCTGCTTATTTCATCAGGTTTACTCACTGGGTTATTTTATTCATTATCTTGGTCTTAGGCGCACGACTCCGTATTACTGAAGAAAGGTGTTCCATACCTTTTTTTCCTTGTCCTTCCTGTGTTTTTTCCTGATGATCACACTCATGCACCCTGCTTTAAAATGTCAAAAGAGGGGCAACTGGAGGGCTCAGTCAGTTAAGCGTCTGACTTCGGCTCACGTCATGACCTCACACTTTGTGGGTTCAAGCCCTGCATCTGGCTCTGAGCCTGGAGCCTGCTTCGGATTCTGTGTCTCCCTCTCTCTCTGCTCCTCCCACGCTCACACTCTGCCCATCTCTCTCTCTCAAAAATAAATAAACATTAAAAAATATTTTAAAAAAACAAATGTCAAAAAAGATTAAAGGCTTTTACATGGGAGTAGTGGTATATTTAGCGCCTGTGGATCGAGATAACAGATAATGGCAAACGTTATAAATCAGTAGCATTTGACAATAAGTTTGTAATTTATTAATCAGAAAAGAATTTGAAATCCTTGTAGTCATATATGCAAGATAGTCCAGTAATTTTCATATTTTAGCTGATGCTTGAGTCCATATTAAATGGTGCGTTTCCTGCAAAGCTGTGGGCCTGCCAACCCGCACTGGGAACCAGTGAGCTGGAATCCAGTGCCACTTGGGGATGGCTGAGCCTTGAAGCTGGCCCAGAAGGGATTTTTGAATGCTGAGACTTCCTTGAAAAGTGTTTTAGTTCTTTTCAGTTCAGTCCTGGCAGGAGCTGGTCGGGTGGTGAGATGGTGCAAGAATTGAATGCACTATTTCGGTCGCCTAACAGATTGCATATCGGTAGTGTGAAAGTTCTAGTCGGCCGGTTGTGAAGAAGAAGATAGAACTTAATTTATGAACTACACAGTGCAGACTGTGCAGGCTGCCTGAATGGTGGACTCGGGGAAAACTTGTAGGGGTTGGGAAATGGCAAGGACTTCCTTTCTCGTTAAAGCCTACGATGCCTCAGGCGTTATGCTAACAAGTACTTCTGGTAAAGTGTCTCATTTAGTTCTCCTCATAACCATGTGGGAGGTCCTATTATTGTTTCTAAGTCACATATGAAAGAGCAACAACCAAGAATAAGCGCAGGATCGGCTCTGCCAAGAAATGACAGAGCTGGGATTTGAACCTAGGATATCCACTTGGGTGGACACATAACTAAAGTACCTCCCACGTTCACCTTTTCACCCAGTGTTACTGGTTAATTCTCACACCGTTTATCTCCTAACTACAAAACTTTCTGTGAGTCCTCGTTGCCTTAGCATAATGCAGAAACCATTCTGTCTTGGCCTCAATGGACCCGACCAACCTGGGTCGCTCTTCTCACCACTTCTGAATGGGAAGCCTTCTTGCCTCCGGACTGTTCTTGGAGTTTCTTAACACAGAAAGCTTATCTCTACATGCTTGATGGGTTTGTTCATGTTGTTTTCGCAGCCTAGGAAACCCTCCATGGCTGTCTCTAGCTATCCATTAATTCAGTTGGGAATCCAATTAATGCAAGCTATCTGTTAATTCAGCAAACACTAACTGTGAGAGCTGGGCCCCAGAGGCATGGTCCCTTTAGATACATCCACAGCTGAAAAGTCCTGGTCCTTGCCCTTCAGGGGCTCAGAGCAATAAGATCACTCGCCCTTCCAGACTCAGCTCCAGCCTTAGCCTCTCTACAGAGACCTAGTAGGACATTAAATAGAATCCATTTTTGCTTCTGAGTTTTTGGAGCATTTAATCACATATAGCCTTGAATTGCTGTTTAACCTTTCAAGTATATTACCCCAACTAGAATGTGAACACTCAGGAAGTTGTTTTTATTGTCAATTATATTCTAAATGCAGGATAGGATATTTTATTGGATAGCAAATAAATGTGTGTCATGTGACCCATGAACATGAAAAAAAAGAGAGGCAGTAATGTCTGAGGTCAGGAAACACCCTCAAACCTGGCTAGACTGTTCATTAATTTAAGGGGAAAAAAATGTTTGGGTTTTCATGAGATAGAAAAAGACCCTGGAATGTAAGAACTGCATAACCGTATGCACGGAGGAAATTACACAGTTCAGGTATTTTCCATTTAACAAGTCACTCAGTGGAACTAATCCACGAAAGGGAAGGGGTCAATTGAAAATCCTCACCCTGTTAAGACACTCAAAGTGCATTGGAGCGTCTCCCACAAAGGCCAGGCTTCAAAAGCAGGTCAACCTCAGAGTAGCAGGCACCAGCCAGGCCAGCATCTTCGGGAGGGAAACGTCCCTGGACTTCTCTGCCGGACCCTCCACAGCCACCTCGCGTCAAATGACAAGAAGGGCAGCCCACCAACTGAGAGGCGATGCTCTCCTTTTTCTCTGTTTCTCCATCTGTAAAATGAAAGGTTAGATTGAATGAGTTTAAAGTCACTCTTTTTCACATCATTATGAGTCTTTTAATAACTTCTGTGATTCATACTTTTTCCAGTAGCGAGTGCAGAGCAAAGGACTACTTGCTTTGTTATAATTTCACAAGCTGCCATGCACAGTAGGATGCACTGCCTGGCATATTCACGTGTTAACAATTTGCTTAGAACGTTTCCCTTTGATGATGCTATGAAATAGCAATTTTGCCTCTCTTGGGATCTTGTTCGCATTTTACTGCTTTCCAAACACACTGCTCTGTTTGAAATGGCCCAGCCCCTACAACTTTCCTTCTTTTTTTTTTTTTTATTATTCCTTTTATTTTTTTTATTTATTTATTTTTTTTTACAAATAGTTTATTGTCAAATTAGTTTCTACATAACACTCAGTGCTCATCCCCAAAGTGCCCTCCTTCATGCCCATTCCCCCTTCCCCCCCACATCCATCAGTCCTCAGTTTTTGTCAGCATTCAACAACTTTCCTTCTTAAATTCCTTCATGTTTTGAGTTGAACTCCTATCAACGTTCAGAGTCCCTGCCTCACAGACAGCCACCCACATATACCTGGTGGCTGAAAAATAATAACAATCTTTGTCATTTGAGTGCCCCCTGTGTTCTAGGTGCTGCAGGGTACTATTATTCCCATTTTATAGGTGTGAAAATTGAAGCCTACAGAATTCAGGGGAGTCAGGGTGAACCAGGGAATGGCAGCTGAACTTAGGTTTGCTCGAGGTCAAATCACAACCTTTCCAGAAGCAAAGGTAGAGGAGAGCAGAGAAAGGGGTTCATCTCTAAGCATGTTCTCTACAAGTAATGCCTGTGGAATAATTTTATTGCCCAAGTGAAAACAGTAGGGGAGGCTTGAGAAAACAAGGTCATGGGACAACATGACTACGGTAGTTGGAAGGAAGGCCTCGCCTTCCCGGAACTCACTTTCAAACTAGGGGCACAGGCCCTGTCCCCCATCTCTGCCCCCAAGCTCATATCCCCATAGGTTTTAGATCCCGGTGTGCCATTTCCCACTATGCCAAAGGGATGATTGGGAAGTAGCCATTGTGAATGGAAAAATCTATTCCTAATGCCTGTGGCTGTAGGCTGGGCAGGGACACGTGAGGTTGGGGTTCCAGCACAGACTGAGGACAGCCACGTCCTACCCAACCTGGTGGTGAATCTCATTATAAAGCGAAATAAACTTTCCTGCTGCGCCTAGAGCTCTTAATTAGCTGCTTCTGTGTACTCAAGTTTTGTAGATCAGATCTTCTGTAGTGGGGCTCCCTTTATTCTAACACATGCAACTCAAAAGTCTACCTACCGAGTCTTGTCTTAAATCTCTCTGACCTTGAATGACCCTGAGCAAGGTCCCATCAGGGCAGCTAGCATCCAGTAGGTGGGCAGGGAGTTGGAGCCCGCGTGGGAGAGCCTGTCTCCTCACCGAGGCTCCCCCTGTGACTCATCTGTGACTCAGCCAGCGTCTGCAGCTACGGGAGGGCTTTGTGCCATGGAAAAACTGCTTACGATCCCCACATCCCTTCTTGGCAGAGAGGGAGGCTTTGGTCCTGCCAAGCTGGCATCTTGCAGCCACATGGCCCACCATGGGGGTCCCAACACCGGGGCTGTCCTCCTGCTTCTGTGTCTCTGCATCTGGTTCTCATCCTTAGATTTATCACGGAGACGAGCAGCCCCATGAAACCCCTCCTTCTGACTTGGGGTGGTGTTGTTGGGGGATCGAGAGAAAGGGCAGAGTCCTGAGTTCCAGGCTGGCCAGGCCTCTTAACTGGCTTTATGACCTCGGAGAAGCCAAGGTCATCCCTGGGCCAGGTCTCTCTGGCCCTGGCACGGGAGGATTCTGGTTTCCTTTCCCATCTTCTTACTCTTCACAGCTGAGATGCGTTTCCTGGCTCTTCTCCACTCCCCGAGTGCCCTGCGACTGTTGAGGGCCCCAGATGCACCAGGGCTGGTTACAGTCGCGTGGGCACGGTGGTTCTCTAGAGGGCTGCACACACAGGAAGCCCTGACCCCGCAAAGCATAGGCCTGTGCCGTGGGTTCTGCAGCTGCAGTGCCGAGCACTGGTCTGGGGCAGGGAGATGTGGTGGGAGGCACCTCTGGGACCATGGGCTGTGCAGATGGGGGTCACTTTGGAGAGGATGAGGACCAGGGACTTTAAGAGGCAGGACTGTCAGGGTCTTCTTGCTGTCTTTTCCCCCCATCCTCACTTCGCATTCTAAATATTCTCATTGCCGAGTCAGTGCTGATGCCTGTGGCCGTGGCCTGGGCGGGGACACGTGAGGTTGGTGTTTGAGCACAGACTGAGGACGGCACCCCACCCGGTGGTGAATCTTATTATAAAATGGAATAAACTTTACTGATGTGCCTAGAGCTCTTAATTAGCCTCTTCTGTATACTTAGTTTTGTAGATTAGTTCTTCTGAAGTGGGGCTCCCCTTTTTAATCTTTATTTATTTTTAATTTTTTATGTTTATTTTTGAGAGAGAGAGAGAGCAAGCACGCTCACACATGTGCACATGTTGGGGAGGGGTAGAGATCAAGGGAGACACAGAATCCCAAGCAGGCTCCAGGCTCTGAGCTGTAAGCACAGAGCCTGACAAGGGGCTCGAACCCATGAACCATGAGATCATGACCTGAGCCAGTCGGATGCCTAACTGACAGCCACCCAGGCAGCCCTGAAGTGGGGCTCCCCTTTATTCTAACACATGCAACTCAAAGGTCTACCTACCAGATTTACCCAGATTGAGGGGTCACCTTTGGAGGCTCTTTTCATTCCTCCCCGGTCATGTGCAGAATCATGCTTTGCACAGAAATGGGGGAAGAGGCTGGGGACGGAGCTCGCTCTCTCGTGCACACTTTCTCCTGAGCATCCTCTTAGAGCCAGCTCAAGTCTGCAGAGGCTGGCACAAGGCCCTGTCACTGTCTGCTCCTGATTGTACCACCCTCCACAGCGAGGTCTGCCCAGCTGGCCTCCCAAGAGCCACCGTAGAAGACTGTTTTCGGCTGTCACTACAAGCTCCTGTCCCCTGCTGCTGCTGGATTCACGTTGCAGGAACCTTTCGGATCGCACTGGATGCTAGTTGTTTCCTGCTACTGTTTCCATGAGAAAAGGCTAGTGATAGGCTGCGCAGGACACCTTGGGATAAGGCAGTCTTTGGCAGATAGGAAGGGTTCACAGCTGGGCTCTCCCACGTAAGGGGTCCAGGTGCAAATTCCTGGTCCCATTCTCCCCATCCTCTGCAGCAAGCCCTGCCCTCCTCAGATCTGGCCATCTCCGTAAGTGGTCACCCCCATTCTGCAAATCGCTCCGACCTCCAACCAACATGGATGGGTGGAGGGGTGGATTTGTGTCCCACATCAGCCCCATCAGCAGACTGACACGGTTACATTTGAAATCTCCCGAGGGCAGCTTTTCTCTTGACTCCATCCCTGCCCCACTGGTTCACATTCCTGTCTTCTTACACTGTGGGGACAGCCTCCCAGGTCCCTCTGCTCTTGACCTACTACAGCCGGAACTGTCTTTGGCAGCCAGAAGGATCCTTTGACAATGCAGGTCAGATCATGCCATTCTTCTGGGCAAAACCCCCAGAAGCTTCTTATCTCATTCAGTGCAAAAGCCACAGTCATTACAGTGGCCTTGGACGCTGTCCACAGTCCACTCGCCCCTCCCCTCCCTGGACTCACCTCCAGCCACTCAGCTCCTCACTGACTCTGTCCTGTTGCTGTTCCCTGACTACATGGAGCAGGACCTTTGGACCCACTGCTCCTTCTGTGTGGAATAAGGTGCCCGGACTGTACGTGCCCGCTGTCTCATTTCATCTAGTCTTTGTTCAAATGTTACCTTTCCAGTGAGAGAGCTCTTTCTTGACCTCCCTGTCTAAACTCAAAAATTGCTTTTGCACAGCATTTTCTAACCCTGTATCTTGCCTCGTTGGACTTCCTAATACTACCACGTCTTGTTTATCATCTGTCTCCTTCGGGAAAATGTAAGTTCCGTGGTAGACAGTCTTTATTCTGTTCATTGCTTATACAGTTGGCCCTTAACATGGATTTAAACTGTACTGGTCCACTTATTCGTAGCTTTTTTTAAAAATAAATATATTGGAAAATTTTTTTCGAGATTCATGACAATTTGGAGAAACTCGCAGACAAACCACGTAGCCTAGAAATCCTGAAAAAATGAAGCAAAAATAGGTGTCATTGGAAGAATACAGTATATGATATGTATAACATACAAAATATGTGTTAATAGAATGTTCGTGTTATCAGTAAGGCTTCTGGTCAACAGTAGGCTATTAAAGTTTTTCAGGAGTCAAAATTTACACATGGATTTTTGACTGAGCAGGAGAGAATTGAGGTGCCTGATTCCTGCGTTGTTCAGGGGTCAACGGTACTCGTAGACTAGGGCCGCTGTAGCAAACTACCACAGCCTGGGTGGTTTAAAACAATAGACGTTGTCTCCCAGCAATGGAAGCTCAAAGTCTGACAGCAAGGTGTCTGCAGGGCCCCACCCTCTCTTGGACAGCTGTAGGGGAGGGTTCTTCCTCACCTCTGTAGCTTCAGCGGTTTGTTGGCAATCCTTGTTGAACTGTGGCTTATAGACGGAGTGTTCTAGGCATGTGGCCGGCTTCTCTCTGTGTTTCTTCATATCGTCTTCGTGTGTCTGTGTGTCTGTGTCTGTGGGTCCAGACCCCCCTTTCAGAAGGACACCAGTCATACTGGATTAGGCTCACTCTAACAGCCTCATTTTGACCTGATTATCTCTAGAAAGACCCGATTTCCAAGTAAGGTCTCATGCTGAGGTACTGAGTATTAGCACGATGACATAGCTTTGGGGGGGTGGGCACACTTAAAAAAATTTTCTTAGTGCTTATTTATTTTTGAGAGAGAGAGAGAGAGAGAGAGAGAGAGTCAGAGGGCGAACAGGGGGAGGGGCAGAGAGACAGGGAGACAGAATCCGAAGCAGGCTCCCGGCAGGCAGGCTTTAATTTATAATTGAGTTAAACTAGGGTTCCTGTGTGGCTCAGTCAGTTAAGCATATGACTTTGGCCCAGGTCATGATCTTGAGGTTTGTGGGTTTGAGTCCCATGTTGGGCTCTGTGCTTGGAGCCTGCTTCGGGTTTTGTGTCTCCGTCTCTCTGTGCCCCTCACTTGCTGCACTGTATCTCTTTTTCTCTCTCAAAAAATAAATAAACATTAGAGAAAATTTTTAAAAAAGGAATAACTGAGTTATACTGAATTCCCAGCCCCAACTAGGTACTCAGGGAACATTTGTACAATGTGTAAGTGACTATCATTTACCAGCTGAGTGACCTTGGCAACGTTATCTAACCTCTCTGAGCCTGGTTTTTATCGCTAATGCTCTAAAAATGGTAACTATTATTTATTTTCCAAACTAGGACATGGGGAATCTGATAAATGCCATGGGTTGTTAGCATGAGGTTTGATAGGGTAATGTGTGAAAAATGCCTTGCATTTAGTATACACTCAATCGATAACAGTTGGTTTATTAAATTAAATAGGCACTGTGTCTGGTGGTGGAACATATTTCATTTCCTCGCACACAGAGAAGTCACTGCCATTTTGCTCGAGAAAGGGGATCCTAGTCGAGGTGAAAAAAAATGCAGCTTTGGAGAGTCGGGACTTCTCTGTGGGAGGACCCTGGGCCACAAGAACCAGGGTGGGATGGGGAGGAAGCAGAGCTGCTTAAGTTTCTGGGAGGAGGAACCTGTTTTGTATGTCTTCATCTGAAAGGCTTTAGATCTGCATGTAGGGAGGGCTCTCGGGCCAAGCCTCAGCTTCTTTCTGTGCAGCACCCTTATCAGTGACCTTGAACGGATGCTACACTCGGCTGCTTACCTATTAGGTTTGTAAATGATAAGCTAGAAAGGAAAATCAGCATGTTGAGTGAAAGACTAAATTATAAATGAAGTCCATAAGGTGAACTATAACAAGAATAAACATTGGGCTCAGGAGATGTATTCTATATGCATCTTAAATGGAGAAGATGTGGCTCAATGTGGGATTCTCAATACCGGGAGTTGTGCATCAGGATCTTGCTTATTTGTTTTTTCAGCAGAGATGTCAGCACATATCTGAGACCTTCTGAAATGAGCTCTCTGGAGGTGGTACTAAGGAGGTGCCCAATGTTGGCAAAGGCTGAGAGCCCCTGGGTTAGCAGGGACACGTGTTGAAAAGTGTAGGGATTTTCTGAGGTTGTGGGCTGCAGTTACATTATTGAGGGAACTGTGTCTAGGACATGGAGGGGCGTATTGTTTTTGGTTGGTCCTTCTAGAACATTATCTTGCATAGGCAGGGATTTCTGATGGTTTTGCTCTTTGGTGACTCTTGAGTGCCGTTATATTCCTGACATGAAATGGATGGTGAGTGGATTGTTGAAGGAATGGACTGAGTTTTGGGGATTTTTCTTTGATCAGGGAAAGAAAGGAGCACATCCAGATGTAAGTGCCAGGTCTAGAAAGGATAATATGGAAGTGTAATATGATATGATATGATATGGCATGATATGATATAATGAGATAAAAATTAATAACTTGCAAATACATACTTTGGATAGGTGAAGCTGTTTTGATTTGAGGAGAATGAGGAAGGAGAATGGTAACTATTCTTGAACACCTGCTGGAGGGCCTCCCAGAAGAAGCATGAGGTATATTCCACATGCCTCTTGAAGCAGTTCCATTTCAGGTGACTACATTTGCAGGACTCCTGTCTAACATGCTCAGTGGTCTCACAATGGAAGGTATTGTTTGATCCATCAGGGAGCCCTTTCTCAGCCTAGGGTTCAGGCAGAGGCCAGATGTCCACCTGTCACACATGATGGAGACACCCTCTTACATTGTGTGGACCATAGAACTAGGTCACCTGGATGAACTAGATCTTGAAGCACCTGTGATCTCCACCAGCCAAATGCCTTCTCTAATTTTTTTCCTCACGTATTTTTTATGAAGAAATTGATGGCCCAACCAACGTGGTCACTGACCGAGTGACAGAAGACACAGCGGTGGTCTCCTGGGCCCCAGTCCAGGCTGTCATAGACAAGTACGTAGTGCGCTATACCTCAGCTGATGGGGACACCAGGGACACGGCGGTGCCCAGCGAGCAGAGCAGCACCATCCTGACGGGCCTGAAGCCAGGGGAGGCGTACAAAGTCTACGTGTGGGCCGAGAGGGGCAGCCAGGAGAGCAAGAAGGCCGACACCAAGGCCCTCACAGGTAATGGGGATTTCCTCACAGTGGGGAGAAGGCTGAGTTTTGAATCAGGAGGCCGATGCCCACCTAGCATATCAGCCTTTTGCTTGTAGGGGTAGCGAAGGGGGTTGCAAAAGCAATTTTGCATTTCACAAGTATCATTTTTCCCCTTTTAACTTCAAAACAAAGAGACCAGCCTTTCTACGTGACACAGAAGGTCATACTTATTTGGGTTAGAATTCCATATGCAACTCTCTCAGAGAAGAGTAACACTTCCTAATTTTCATTTTTTTTTTTTTTTTTTGGATGTTAAGACTCAAAACATTTGGCTGACAGTGAATTTGAAGGCTTATCTCAGTTTGCAGCAGCTGTAAAAGGCACTTTGCTTATAATCTGGAGCTCTCTTTCAGACCGTGGAAATGGTTTGCATCCTGAGTCAACAGTCACCAAATGTACCGATTCTGCCTTTAAGCTTTCAGAAACCATAAGAGCCCCCATACTTCACCCAGCTGTTCCTGGCCCAGCTCGAGTTTGCACATGTCCTGAGGCCATGGGGGCATTCATGCTCAAACCCTCTATGGGCACTGTCCCCAAGTCCAGAGCAGTCTAATCCTGGAGGCCTTGAGGTTTCACGCTCTTGACAGGAATCCTAGAAAAGGATCCTAGAAAAGGGTGCCCAGGTGGCTCAGTTGGTTAAGCGTCCAACTTCGGCTCAGGTGATGACCTCACGGTTCATGGGTTCGAGCCCTGCGTTGGGCTCTGTGCTGACAGCTCAGAGCCTGGAGCCTGTTTCAGATTCTGTGTCTCCCTCTCTCTCTGACCCTCCCTGCTCACACCGTCTCTCTTTCTCTCTCTCTCAGAAATAAATAAAACATAAGGAAGGAAGGAAGGAAGGAAGGAAGGAAGGAAGGAAGGAAGGAAGGAAGGAAGGAAGAAAGGAAGAAAGAAAGAAAAGGATCTACTTACTCCCTGGGCTCTGTTCTGGACAGTCACACAGTACAGAGGTACCCAGGGAAGCTGGCAGTTAGGAATGTGGTTTCGGAAGATTTATTGTCCAAGTTTTAATCCCAGCTCTGCCATTTACTAGCTGAGTGACTTTGGGCAAATCAGCTGACCTCTGTTCCTCACATGCCTGTCTGTAAAATGGGGCATATGAGTATTTACAACAAAGGGTTGTGGTGAGGGTTACACGAGTGAATTCATGTAAGTGCCCGATGCACGGCAAGGGCTGTGTGAACAGTAGTAGTGATTATTCCTTAGAACGTGTCTTAGTCTGCTCGGGCTTCTATAACGGAATACCGTAGACTGGGGAGCTTATACAGAAGAGGTTTATATCTCACAATTCTGGAGGCCGGAGAGCCCCTTGATCTGGGCGCTGGCTGATTCAGTTCCTGGTGAGAACCCTCTTCATGGCTTAGAGATGGACACCTTCTTCCTACACCCTTATTGGGCAGAGAAAAGAAACTCAGGTCTCTTCCTATGGGACACTGGTGCCCCCATGGGAACACAACCCCATGACCTCACCTCAACCTAATTACCTCCAAATACCAGCAAATTGGGGGTTAGGGCTTCAACATAGGAGTAAGTGGGAGGGGGGACAAAATATTCAGCCCATAGCAAATGCTAAGCAGCATTCAACCCTTGAAGGTTTCATTTATTTATTTAAAGTTTATTTTAAGAGAGACAGAGACAGCGTGAGTGAAGGAGGGGCAGAAAGGGAGGGAGAGAATCCCAAGCAGGCTCTGTGCTAGCAGGGGGACCTGCACCCATGAACTGTGAGACCATGAACCGAGCTGAGACCAAGAATTGGTCTGAATTGGTATGTGTAATGGACTGAGCTGCCCAGGTGTGCCAAGCCCTCGAGGTATTTAATGACTTGTAGCCTCCTGGGTCCAAGTGGGCCGTATCTCCTCTAGGGAAAGGAGAAGTTGCCAGTAAGGATGGTGAGATCTAGATTTGTTTAAACTAGCAGACTTTCTAGTGAGGGGTCGGCACCCTTTCTGTGAGGGGTCAGATAGTCCCTATTTTCAGCTTTGGGGACCTTGCAGTCTCTGATGCAACTCTTCAGCTCTGACATTGAAATGCGAAAACAGCCGTAGATCGTATGTAAATGAACCAGTAAGACTGTATTCAACGAAACTTTATAAAAATAGGCAGTGGGTCGGACTTGGCCCATGGGTTGTTAATTGCCAACTCCTGGTTTATATTACACAAAGTTTTCTGTGTTCTAGGATTTTGAGTGTTGTGAAAAGGTGGCCCGTGGGTCAGTCTTTTTAAGATGGTGGAAGTTGGAATAGACAAGAATCTTCCCCTCTCTCAGGTGGCGGTGGTATGAGTTAGCACCTCAGCTTCCTGGGAGCCCCAGGGGCGTGGTGTTGCCGGCAGTGTCAGGCACAGAGCTAGGCTCTCGGGGTACAGAGAGACTAGAAATGGTTCATGCTCCTGACATCCACAAATGTCTGGGTAGAGAAGACAAGTAAAAAAGATAAAGTGCAGTGAGTTATATTATTTCTAGAGCAAACAGATGTCTCTGGAACCATGGGAACCAGAAAAAAAAGGGCACTTACCAGGGACTGGGATGGGAGAGGGGGTGACGGCAGTCTGTAGGAGGAGACACCTCAACAGGAGTTAGTCAGATGGGTGGGCATTAGCAGCGGGAATAGCATAAGGCATAAGGTGTAAGGATAGGATGGGTTGGTTTTCTCTTATTTTTAATATCCAAGTCTCTTAGCAATCTTAAGTGGCGGTGGTGGTAGACAGAGTGGAGTCATGAAGGATGAGGCTGCAGCATCGAAGCCAGCTCTGAATCCCAGAATGAAAGTCCTCCTTGTGTGTCCTCTGTCTTTAGAACTTTCAGAGCTCTGAGCTCCTCAAGACAGGTTGTCTCCTTGGCTGTGTGCTGTGCCCAGCTGGCCTGGCCATGTGTGTCGAGCGATGGGGCATGGGTGTGAGATGCAGTTACTGTCACAGAAAGCTCAGCCGTTTTGAGTAGGTGGTTTTTAAAACAGGATCATAGGGGCGCCTGGGTGGCTCAGTCAGTTGAGCGTCCGACTTTGGCTCAGATCTCGTGGTTGAGTTCGAGCCTGTGTCAGGCGCTGTGCTGACAGCTCAGAGCCTGGAAGCCTGCTTCAGATTCTGTTCTCCCCCTGGCCCCATCATGGACTGTCTTTCTCTGTCTCAGAAAATAAACAAAACAAAACAAAACAAAACAAAACAAAAAAAACCCAGGATCATAAGGCATTGCAAGTCATGTACCCAACTACTTGGATTTCTGACTCTAAGGTTCACATTTTAAGGAGAGAGGGGGAATTTCATGTCTCGAGTGAGACTCCTAATAACAGAGAGCTTATATTCAAGCATTTGCCATGTGAATATCTCCTCTGTGATTTGCCACAACCTGTGAGGTAGGTTCTGGCAATTCCCTCTTTGTGGAGATGAGGAGACGGAGACTTAAATTTGGAGAGACTGTCCAAAGTCAGCAACTGGGAAATGGCAGAGCCCAGATGCCAACCCAGTTGAACTGCATTGAAACCCAGACAGATTCTGCAAGTAGGAGATATATATATATATATATATATAGGATCCCATTATATATATCCTACTATATATATATCCTACTATATATATAATATATATATTATATTTATAAATATATATATATTTATCAGCCCAGACCTCAAAGACCATCAGTTGAAGTCTGATTAAGCCATAGGCATAATGTTTTAATATGGAAAGACCTAACAGCTCCTACTTTCAGGATATTTTTGTCCCCAAAGAAAACATTAGAGCCACTGCAGAGACTTACTGAAATATAATTGCTTTCAGGTACAGGGAGTCAGGAGCTGAAAGAGTATATTATATAAATCCAGGGTAATGGAGAAATTTGTATATGAAGACCAATTTTTTTTTTTAAATCCAAAGTCTACTTGTGGGTAAAGTTTATAGAGCTGAAGCTATTTTTGGCTTTGCCTGAAAACCCTACGTCGCTTACATGCTATTAGCTCATTCTTGGAATTTCAGACCACTTGCTTAATTAAACCCTTAAGTCATCCCAATCACTGGCATATAACAGACTCTGAAATCTGTTGAGATCATCATTTTGTCGGTGTACACATTGGCCTTTCTGGAACTAGAGAGTTGGTAAATGCTACATTCTTTCATCTCTCTTAAAGACATTGACAGCCCAACAAACCTGGTGACTGACCGGGTGACAGAGAACACGGCCACCGTCTCCTGGGACCCGGTGCAGGCCGTCATCGACAGGTACATGGTGCGCTACATGTCTGCTGATGGAGACACTGGGGATGTGCCGGTGGGAAAGGACCAGAGCAGCACCGTGCTGATGGGCCTGAGGCCTGGCGTGGAGTACACGGTCCAGGTGTGGGCCCAGAAGGGGGCCCGGGAGAGCAAGAAGGCTGACACCACGGCCCCGACAGGTAACATCATCCCTCTGTTTCAGTGGGTTTTCCTTCTGTGACCTTGGCAGAAAGGGCAGTTTTACGGAGAGCAGTGGTGTCCTTGTGGAGTTCATTGTGCACCTTACTTCCATTTGATGGCTTCTCATAGAGCGCACAGCTCATCCTGTGGTCTTCAAACTTTGGTCTCTAAAGATTGATAGTATTGCTCGTAGTCCTTTGTTCTCTGCCTGTACATCTTCTGTGCTGTGAACACGCCAAGTGCCTCACCTGATGCCGACAAAACATGATGAGAGCACAAGTGCCCTCCAGGTGGGGGTGCCCGACCGGGATCCCAAGCCAACTTTGTTTTCCCTCCTCAGCCGTTTAAACCCTTTCTGTGGAGCTTGTTTTTTGTTTCTGCCCTTTGGATGAATGTTTTAGGCAGAAATAATAACAATGCTCTGTTAGCTAAAAATCAGCAAGTATCTAGTCATTTTTAGTCCTCAACATGTATCACTGTAGTAATTAAAATGTCTATATCAATACTTCATTTAAAGTTAAGTCTTCTCCTGTCCACCAGCTTGGGCCATTTTCAGGCTAACTATCTGTGATGGGAAGGAGCCTGCTGGGCTGCTCTTAAATTTCCCTTGTACTTCAGACACCCTCCCTCTAGCATGCTCACTGTAGTTTTGGGCCCATTTATGTTTGGTACAGCTTGGAGAGAGGCCAGGGGTCAGGAGGAACAGAGGTAAAGGGTCCTGCCTGACTGCAACCGTCACAGCTGCCCTGGGCCTGTAATGGGACCTGACAAGTGTTAAAGCTAACGTTTCCCTCATGGAGCACTTCTTCAGGGACCCTCTTGCACTCTGAGCTTTCATTGTGATCCTGTGACAGATGCATCTCTCCTGCTGGTCACCTACTCCCCTTCCTCTGCTTACACACGTGGGGTGCACTCCAGTGCCTTTCAGGTGGCGTCACCTCAACCCTAGGCTGAGCGGCGTGGACAGCTTCTAAAACAATCCCGGTGGGCTCGTCTTTCCTTGGGCCACATCTGGTCCACAGGGAACATGCAGGCATCCTTTATCCATTCAACTAGATACATAGTTCTTTTGCAATGCTCTCCATCAGGGCAAATGGCCACACTCTCACCTCTTAGATATTTTAGAAACCTGTCAGATACCAGCCTACAGTGTTCCCTAAGCCTTGGGCAGAGCGTCTCAGCCTTGGCGCTACTGAAATATTCAGCTGGATAATTATTTGTTGCAGGGATTGGTCTAATGCACTGTATGGTGTTTCACAGCATCCCTGGCCTCTATCCATTAGACTCCAGTAGCCTCCTCATCCCATAATGAGTTGTGACAACCAAGTAGGTCTCCAGATATTGACAATCATCCCTGATTGAGAACACTTGCTCATTTGAGGTTTGGGTCTCACCCATGAAACTCAGTGTAACTCTGCCCAAAGAAATCCACCCTTGAAGTCCCACCCCTTTGGCCTCTCCAACCTCTTTCATTGTCTGAAGATGACTTGGTCATCCAAGGGCCACAAGACTGTTGGTCCTACCTTGACTGTGGGCTTTCAGGCCGGAATGTAGATTCCAGTTTTCTTGGGGTCACAGCCCAAACCAAGTTAGGGGAGTCCTGCCTGAACATTCCATTGTACAAATGTGACATGACCTAGGAGCAAAGACTTTAGGGAAATGATTTTTGCATTGAACTATTTGGAACAAAGATATGCTATTATTTCTTGGTGACTGCATTTCTGAATACCTTCTCTGTGTGTAGTATGGAGGACCATAATCTTCTTCATTCATAAAATATCAGCAAGGTGATATCAATAATAGCCCATGGTCATTGGGCATCCACTCTGTGTCAAGAATTGTCACAAATTGTCACAAAGGACATATTAACTCATTTCATACAGCTAGTCTCCAGGATATACACAAGTATTATCTTGTCCTGCTTTTTTTATTCTGTAGACACTGTAATACCTCAATATTTTCAAGGCCCCTTTTTATATGATATTTTTTGTCTTGGTTTTCAGAGCCACCCAGTGAGATATGTACAATAACTATTAACAGTCCTATTTTATCCATGCATAGAAGTGAGGTGACTTGTCCAAGGTCGTGAAACAAGTTAGTAATTTATGAAATTAGATGTATGCATGGAACATTAGTTCTCAAAGAAGCTGTAAAGTCTGTCCAACCTGAACCCTAGATTTACAGGTAATGAGGCTGAGGCCCAGCCAGAGACCATTGAGATGTGCAGGGCCACAGCTTTTCTGACTCTGGATCTACTGCTCACCCTACTGTCCTGTGCTACCTCCTTGAGGATCCACGAGTCTGGCTGTGGAAAGGTCTATGTCCCTGAAACAACTGAAAACCTGACATAGGACATGGGAAAACTGTAAGAACAGGAAACTGCCTCCCTTCAAGCAACAAGGTCTTACTCTTCAGTGCTTGTTAATGGTGCACTTTAACTTTCCTTTCAGACATTGACAGCCCAACAAACCTGGTGACCAACCGGGTGACAGAGAACACGGCCACCGTCTCCTGGGACCCGGTGCAGGCCGTCATCGACAGGTACATGGTGAGCTACACGTCTGCTGATGGAGACACCGGGGAGGTGCCAGTGGGGAAGGACCAGAGCAGCGCCGTGCTGATGGGCCTGAGGCCAGGCGTGGAATACACGGTCCAGGTGTGGGCCCAGAAGGGGGCCCGGGAGAGCAAGAAGGCTGACACCACGGCCCCAACAGGTAATGGAACATTGTTCTTTGAGAATGTAAGACCTAAACCTATGGCTGGTCAAGAGTTGTTTTCCTGCTTTGATGGTTTATGGAAGATGGTTTATGGAAGAGCAGGATAGTGTCCCTTCATTAGAGATGCATTCACCATGTCTCACCTTCCTTTTGCACATTACCTCCAAATAAGGAGCTCATATTGGCCTCATACTTTGGTCTTATAAAGATAGATGGTGATTGGTCCCATCTACCCACTCTTCCTCCGATTTATGCTCAATCATTGAAATGTTTTGTCTTGAAAGGGAAAAGATATAAACAAACCATGTATATTAGGATCAGTGAGCCTAGTACTTTAGGGAAGTGGTTTTTTACTCTTATCTCTTTGAAGTAAGGAAGGGTTATTGTTTTCTTAGAGAATAAATCCTCTCTGAAGCACCATGTGCTCCATTCTCAGGATCCTAAGGTTGCACTTACATCCTGTAACAGTTCATCATTTTTAAAGCTTATTCATCTCTGTGTCCTCATTTTTTAAGAACAGACTTATTGAGATATAATTTACTTTCTATAAAATGTACTCTTAAAGCATATTGTTGAGTGGGTTTTAGTATATTTACAGTTCTGCAACCATCACTATTATCTAATCAGAAAATTTTCATCACTCCAGAAAGAAACCCCATGTCCATTAGCAGTGCCTCCCCACCCCCACTCCTCCCCGGCCTAGAAAACTACTACTTTCTGTCTCTGTAGAGATGGAATGTCCCTATTCTGGACATGTCGTATAAGTGGATTCACACAGCATGTGGCCCTTCATGACTGGCTTTATTAACTACACATAATATTTTCAAGGTTTATCCACGTTGGAGCATGTGTAGGTACTTTATTTTCTTACCAAATAATATTATTTCCATTGTGTGGGTGTAACACATTGTTTATCCATTTGTCAATTGATAAGCATTTGTGCTTTTCCCACTTTTTGGCTATCGTGAATAAGGATACTATGAGTGTTTGTGTACAAACTTTTGTGTGGACATATGCTTTCGATTCATTTGGGTATATACCTAGGAATGGAATTGCTGGGTCGTATGATAATTCTATGTTTAACTTTTTGAAGAATGGCCAAATTATTCCCTGAGTGGTGGGACTATTTTACATGCCCAACAGCAATGGATGATGGTTATATTCTTTAGTTGCTTGGTCCTCAGAGGCATTTGGTGAGATAGGTAGAGCAGGAATCAATATCCCCATTTTATAGTTAAGAAACCTCAAATACAAAGAAGTGAATGATTTTTACAAGTCACAAAGTCAGCTGATGATTCATGGAGTCAGATTTGTGGAATATTCATTGAACATTATGGTACCTTTGAATCTATTTAGTAAGGCCCATATTTTACAAAGAAGGAATTGAGGCTCAGCTGGGGGCAGCCATACTGGGCGGACCACGGCTGGCTGATGGCAGAGCTGGGCCTACATCCCTGGTCTGTTGGCTCTCTCAGGGCTTTTCCTGCCCCTATGCTCTGTATCTCTGGGCTGGAACTGCAACCTAGCTCTTCTGATTCTGGGTACTCATGCTCATTCCATTGTCCTGTGCTGCCTTCTTGAGGATCCAAGAGTCCAGCCATGGAGACAGGGTCTGTCCCCATGAAACAGTTGAAAACTGACATAGGACATGGGAAAATTTTAAGAACAGGAAACTGCCTCCCTTCAAGCAATAAGGTCTCACTCTTTGGTGCTTGTTAATGGTTCGCTTTAACTTTCCTTTCAGACATTGACAGCCCAACAAACCTGGTGACCGACCGGGTGACAGAGAACACGGCCACCGTCTCCTGGGACCCGGTGCAGGCCGTCATCGACAGGTACATGGTGCGCTACACGTCTGCTGATGGAGACACCGGGGAGGTGCCGGTGGGAAAGGACCAGAGCAGCACCGTGCTGACGGGCCTGAGGCCGGGCGTGGAGTACACGGTCCAGGTGTGGGCCCAGAAGGGGGCCCGGGAGAGCAAGAAGGCTGACACCATGGCCCCGACAGGTAATAAGAAAAAGATCAACCAGAATTGAATTTTGAGCTTGTGGATTTGAGTGTGCATGATACCCAGGATGTGGTCTGAGATGAGAGAGTTTGCAAAGAAAGTCACAGAGATCCAAAAAGACAGTGAGTCCTAGGAGTGATCTCAGTGAGGCGAAGGCTGGTCGCTCTCACTGTTCCTGGTTGTGGTGAGCTGCTCACAAAACCGCTCAGCCCACGAGAAAGGCAAAGTAAAGCTGTGCCCTGGCCATGTTTTCAGCGGACTCAGCAAAGATGTTTGTAGGCCCTGATCATTGCGATGCTTGTGATAATACTTATAGAATGATTGCCTGTGAAGTAGCCCTTGATAAGACGATAAATTAGGCACCCTTAACGTCCTGGCAGATGTTTAATGATTGTCGTGATGTGCCATTATGTTGTTAAGAAGACGGCGTTCCTCCCACATTTTAGGGAGCTAAAAGCCAAAAGAGTATAGTAAGCTTAGCATGAGTAGCCTTTTGAAATTGGGAACTGGGGGTTCATTCCTCTCTTGACTCCCAGCAGATTCTGAAGGGGAATACCATCGCCTTGTGCTAGGAGAGTTCCAGAAGATGAAAATGACAGTGATGGGGTGGTGGGTGTCTCTTCCATGGCTTCAAAGCTTAGGCTTTTCCAAATATATTTTTTAAAGAAATTGACAGCCCCAAAAACCTGGTGACCGACCGGGTGACAGAGAACACGGCCACCGTCTCTTGGGACCCGGTGCAGGCCGTCATCGACAGGTACATGGTGCGCTACACGTCTGCTGATGGAGACACCGGGGAGGTGCCAGTGGGGAAGGACCAGAGCAGCGCCGTGCTGACGGGCCTGAGGCCGGGCGTGGAGTACACGGTCCAGGTGTGGGCCCAGAAGGGGGCCCGGGAGAGCAAGAAGGCCGACACCATAGCCCCGACAGGTAATGGAACATTGCTCTTTGAGAATGAAAGACCTAAGTCTGTGGCTGGTCAAGGGTTGTTTTCCTGCTTTGACACTGGCAGAATCAATGATTTTTGGAAGAGCAGGATAGTGTCCTTTCATAAGAGACTGCACACGCCATCCCTCCCTTTCCTTTAACTGTTTCCTTACAAATCAGGCCTGTGTGGCAGTTTCCAAAGTACAATTTTGCCGTGATTGGATGGCTATGTCCAGCTACTCCTCCTCTGAGTGCATGAATATTTCACTGTGGACACTAGTAAGGGTCCGTCATTGTGTTCTGAGTGGGAGGAGAAAATGAAAATCAAACGTTAATATTATTAAATAATAATATGTGGATAACTCAGCTTTACAAAGTAGACCTTACATCTACCAGAGCAAGTAGATCCATGTGGTGTGCTTTAGCATGAATGAATCTTGATAATCTGGTTTTGAGGATAACTTCAGTGTTCTATTCTAATTTTATTGGGAAAGAGATGTTTGGCCATGTTTCTGGAGTAATTTAACCAGAAAACCAGCATTGCAAGTGAATTCATGATGTGTAAAGCATACTAAAACTGGTCTTCATTTGGCTGATCCATTCAACAACGTGTGTGGGGTATTTCCCATGTGCTCTGTTCTCTACGAGGCTGTGGTGACCCATAGGAGATATGGTCATGGCCCTCTTCCTCTAGGAGCTGACATTTGTATCTGGTTATTAGAATCATCTTGGATGAAATCAGAGGTCTTCATTGACATGATGCTAGAAACAAAATTATCACTGCCTGTGAGCATGGTCTGTGTCTTCTTCAACTGGACCTGCCCGCCATGTAACACCATCCTTGTACATAATGAGAGTTTGATATACGTTTACAGAATACATAATGAGATTTGTGTTGCTACACTCTTGGTAAAGGTAACAGTGTAGATTTGCAGATTTTGGTTTACTGTGCTTTCTGCTTGAGGAGCCCAGCTCTGTCTGGGGAGAGAAGACATACCTTAATGAAGCAGTTAGAGCATAAGTGATGTAAAGACCACGTAACACGAAAGGTCCTTACTCCAAGCGAAACAATGTGAGTGTCTGCACTCTGTGGCCTATTACTAGTGCACATTGATGAGTACTTTTCCTTTTAGACATTGACAGCCCCAAAAACCTGGTGACCGACCGGGTGACAGAAAACACAGCCACCATCTCCTGGGACCCGGTGCAGGCCGTCATCGACAGGTACATGGTGCGCTACACGTCTGCTGATGGAGACACCAGGGAAGTGCCGGTGGGAAAGGACCAGAGCAATGCCGTGCTGAAGGGCCTGAGACCGGGCGTGGAGTACACAGTCCAGGTGTGGGCCCAGAAGGGGGCCCAGGAGAGCAAGAAGGCCGACACCACAGCTCCGACAGGTAACAGGAGGGAGGAAAACAGAAACTGGGGTCATTGGTGGGGTCATTCTGCTGCTGCTGAATTATGCCCGTAAAGCTTTTGGGGTCTGTGACTTAGGGACTATTTTAGGAAAGTTTGCTGTAAAAAATCTCATTCTCTTATGAGAAAAAATAAATCCAACCACAGTTATGGTGTCCATACCGAGCAGTTCTGTGAAGGTCTGAAAACTCTTTCCCCAGGCTTGTGTTATAACAGCTCTACTCAGTGATAAGAAATTATAGGAAGGTAAAAACAACATAAAATTCCGAAAAAAAGCACTGTATTGGAGAACAGTTTTGTGGCAAGCTGTTTTATGTAGGTTTGGCTTAATAGATGGTATATAGTTTAGAGGAACGAGTGTTTCCTTGGCGGTCAGAGCTGTGTGTTCATTTCAATATATAGCTAAATTTTGATGAGCATTTTCTAAGTGCCAGGCCTGGGATCCAGTGGCGAACAAGATATATATGATTCCTACTCCCTTACAGTCCAGTGGGAAAGACAGACAACCAACAAGGAAACCAACTCAAAACTGTAAATTATGATAAGTTCTATGAAGGAGAGGAACATGGTGCAGGTAGAAAGAATAACAAGGTAGGGATGTTTCTTAGATGGGATGGGATGAGTAATGGTTAAGAGACACATCAATGGAAACAGCCAAATAACGTTTGCTTAAACAAGAAAGAAGCTTACTCTTCTCTTGTGGAATGGGCAGAGTGGAAATGGGCCAGGGCTGGTGAGGTAGCTCCCTGGCATAGGAGAGCCCGACCCCTTTGGTATTGCTGTGCCCACATCCCTAGGGGGTTGCCTTCATCTGTACGGTCATCATCCGTCCTCATTCCAGCAGTGGAAAGGGACCCAGGAAAGGGAAGGGCACGACCAGAACACTGCACACGTTCTTCAGTTCTTCCCATGTCCCGCTGGCTAGACCCTAGACACGGTGCCAGACGTCACCATGGAAAGGCTGGGAACCGAAGTCTTCAGCTGGATGAGTGCATGCCTGCCTTACCCTTCTGTCAGACCACCCTATCCGACTCAGTAGCCCTTGGCTGCCTGTGACGACTTAAATTTTAATGAATTAAAAGTAAATTATTTTTAAAGCTGGATGCTTTAAATGCTGAAATGACCACATTTCAGATGGTCCATAGCCATGCTGCTAATGGCTACTGTATTGGACAGAGCGGAATATTTCCATCACTGCAGAGAGATCCATCGGACAGTATGCTAACGGAGGAAGGGGATGGTGGGTATTGGGGGAAAATAGCCCTTTCTGGCTGAGGGAGGAGTGTGCCTGACGGCTGTAAGCTGCAGCCACTGAGATGGTTGCAGGACAGATGGGGGCTGGTGTTGCTAGAGCACTGACGGCTAGAGAAGCAGTGGCACAGGTCAGGTGGGAAGGAGGCAGGGCCACTCACAAGGGACCCCATGTGCCTGAAGGAAGGAGCGTGTTAAATTTATTACAAGAAGAGCAACACGGTGCCATATTTGTTTAAAACAGATTATTCAGGCCACAGTGAGAATACACAGGGGATATGAAAAGAGTAGCGCTAGGAGGGTTAATGAGGAGCCTAGTGTAAAATCCTGGCAAGAGGTAGTGATGCCCATTGGGAAAGGGGAGATGGGATATCTCCACACATATTTTGGAGGTATGAATGCCAGTATTTGTTGATGTGTGAGGTGTGGGGCAGTGAGAAAATGAACCAGGTATGACTTGGGTTTCTGGCGTTTTCTGAGATGGGAGACTGAAAGATAAATAGGCTCGGGGAGGAATGTTAAGACTTTTAGACACTGAAGCTGGAGAAACTTTTGAGATTCTGTGGCTAAGATTTATTCATCGATTCCACAAATATTGGGCTAGCATCCAACATGGGCTAGGTGCTGTGGTGGATACGTGGCTGTGGATGCAAGCCAGAGGCTCACATACCAGGGAGCCGAGAGTGTTGGTTGGCATTCGAAGCCATGGACATGGGTGCGGTCCCTTAAGGAGAAGTGAAGAGAGAGGAAGAGGGGGGGCCCTTGGTGCCCCAGTGTTTTCAGGTTGCCGACAGAGGAGGCCGAAGAGGAGTCAGGCAGTTAGGAGGAAACCAGAGGAGGGCGTAGTCATACAAGTAAAGAGCTGAGAGCATTTTCAGACAGAGGGAGTGGAGCAGCTCTGCCAAATGCTGCTTAAAAGCCCAGGAAGGTGAGGATGGTGGGTGTCTGTTGGATCTGGCAACGTGGGGTTGGTGGTAACCTATACTAGTGGTTTTGGCGGCGTGGTGTAGAAAAGTGCCAAACTTCACTGAACTGAGAAGTGGGGAGGGGAGGACTGAAGTGGCGGCATGCTGACCGCTCTTCTGAGAAGTCTGTCGCCTGAAGGGTGCAGAGGGGCGGGAGAGCGGGAGAGGCTGATGGTGCTGAGAGAGGGCAGATGAAAAGGAGCAGAATCCTTTAGAAGGTGAGGGGCTTTAAAATCCAGAGCGGAGAGGGGCTTGTCTGGGTTTGAACACAGGGAGATGGTAGGATCTTGGGCAAGTCTTTTCATTTCTCTGGACCTCCATTTTCCTTTTGTAAGAGACAAGAAGGTTGGAGGATCTCCCATCTCAGCTCTGAGACTCTGTAAAACGAAATAACCGCATACCATGGAGATAAAAAGAAGAGATGTTCCAACAGCAGTTTGGGTGGCTTGTCTTGTTGCTCAGGAAACTTTTAGTGTTATTTTTGTGGAAATGAGAGAGACAGAAGATTTCCATATTGACGAACTTGGAGAAGATCTAATTCCTCCCATTTTTAATGACCGGTGGTTTGTTTCCCTGAAAAATGGAAACCAGGGGGGTTTCACTCCTAGTTTCGGTAGAATTGTATCATTTTTAAATATACTTGCATGGAGAGCTCCTAGAGGCAGGTCGGGAGGTAGGATGACCTCCCTTGGCTCTAAAATTCAGCCTTTCCTTTTTAAAAAGACATTGACAGCCCTATAAACCTGGTGACTGACCGGGTGACAGAGAACACGGCCACCGTCTCCTGGGACCCGGTGCAGGCCGTCATCGACAGGTACATGGTGCGCTACACGTCTGCTGATGGAGACACCGGGGAGTTGCCTGTGGGTAAGGACCAGAGCAGCTCCGTGCTGACGGGCCTGAGGCCGGGCGTGGAGTACACGGTCCAGGTGTGGGCCCAGAAGGGGGCCCGGGAGAGCAAGAAGGCCGACACCATGGCCCTGACAGGTACTGTGAGGGCCTGGGACAGGGGACCCTGCACACCCATCAGGAAAGTCGTCCTGTGTACCTAGGGGTGTGGAGGGGGGCAGGGAAGGCAGTTGTTTCAGCTGGACATGCCTCACAGTGGTCCCCTCTTTACCTTACGTGGATAGGACGTCTCTGATTAAGGAGAGTGTAGAGGAGGGGTGGCTGGGTGGCCCAGTGGGTTAAGTGTCTGACTCTTGATTTAGGCTCAGGTCATGATCTTGTGGTTCAGGAGTTCAAGCCACCTGTTGGGCTCTGTGCTGGCAGTGCAGAGCCTGCTTGGGATTCTCTCTCTCCCTCTCTCTGTGCCTTTCTTCCACTGGTGTGCTCTCTCTCTCTCTCTCTCTTTCAAAATAAATAAACTTAAAAAAAAAAAAAAGGAAGGAAAATGTCAAGGAGGCAGCTTGAATGTCAAAGCGTGTGGCTTTTCCAGGCAGTAGTGCAGAAGTAGCCTCCATCAGCACCCCTCCACCCTGCCCAGCTCCTGGGCTCTCTGCCTGGATGGTAAAACTGGGTTGGCCTCATCTCCAGTTTGGAGAAGAGGGAGGCAAGGTAGTGCTTCTGTTTCCACCTCCCAGGTTGGGGGCAGTGGTGGAGCATCTTTTCCCCCTCCTCGTCCCCCTCCAGTTAGTGATCAGAGGGGCCTGGACTGTTGTGTTTTATGTGTGTGATGGGGCCTCATAGGGACTGAGAAAATCCCTGGGTCCACCCTGACTTCCTCGGGTCTCTTTGGACAGTACGGGCAAGGGCTGGCCATCCCCTCTGTGCCTGGGGACACCATGTGTGGCCATTGGAGTCAGAGGTGCCCTGAATTTCTTTATTAGTTACAATTAGCAGGAGTTTTTAATTAAAAGAGTAAAGTATGCTTACAGTAAAAAACTTCAAACTAAACAAAGGAATACTTAGAAAGAAATCTCTTCTATAGCTCAGATTCCCTAATAGTCAGTGCTGTTCTCCAGGGGCAGCCAGTCCCTTCTTCTTTCCTTCTTTCCTTTACTCTCCCTCCCTCTTTCCTTGCTTTGTCTCCCTCGTTCCTTTCTTCCCCTGTTCCTTCATTATATTCTCTTTGCCTCACTCTTCCCATTTAAAGAATTTTTTAATGTTTATTTTTGAGACAGAGAGAGACAGAGCATGAGTGGAAGAGGGGCAGAGAGAAAGGAAGACACAGAATCTGAAACAGGCTCCAGGCTCCGAGCCATAAGCACATAGCCCTATGCAAGCCTTGAACTCGCAAACCATGAGATCATGACCTGAGCCGAAGTCAGACACTTAACCCACTGAGGCACCCAGGTGCCCCTCACTCTTCCCATGTTTAAAGATAATAAGGGGCACCTCAATGGCTCAGGAGGTTGAGCGTCCAACTCTTGATTTCAGCTCAGGTCATGCATGATCCCAGGGTTGTGGGATCGAGAGCACTGCTCCAGGCTCTGAGCTGACAGCTCTGAGCCTGCTTGGGATTCTCTCTCTCTTCCTCTACCCCTCCTGAGCTTGCATGTGTTCTCTCTCTCTCTCTCTCTCTCTCTCAAATAATAATAATAATAATTTAAAAAGACAACAATATTACCATCTTTCTACTTCGCAGAAATGTGGAAGTAACTCAGATATCTCGAGTCCATAACCAAGGGATTGGTGGGCAGTCAAAGAGGCCAGCTTAAGATACTTAAGTAGTTAAGGTTTTGCTTTGATGTTTGGAAGGAGGAAATTTAGTTTTGCAGTGTGATGGAAAGAGTAAAATCCATACCAGATGTTACGCTTTAGAAAGTCAAACCGAGCTGATATTACAGAAACTCAAAATTTGTCAAAACAGCCTAATTAAAAACAACAGCTGCCTGATTTCTATTAAAACATTGCAATTCCATTCTCGGCCGAATCGCTACTGGGGAGAAAATAGCCTGGAGACATCTTTTTTGGGAACTTCTAAATTAAAATCACCTTCTATGATGATTTTTCAAAATGGAATTTTTTCACTCAATATCTTATTGGGCTTTAAAAAATGACCCATCTGACCAATTAATAGGGTTTTTTTTTTTAAATATTTTTTAATGTTTTTTTTTTTTAATTTATTTCTAGGAGAGAGAGAGGGAGAGACAGCGTGAGCAGGGGAGGGTCAGAGAGAGAGGGAGTCATAGACTGAAACAGGCTCCAGGCTCTGAGCTGGCAGTCAGCACAGAGCCCGACGCGGGGCTCGAACCCACGAACCGCGAGATCATGACCTAAGCGAAAGTCGGATGCTCAACCGACCAAGCCACCCAGGCGCCCCCAATTAATAGGGTTTTTACTAGAATTCTTGCTCTCATTTTCCCATCTTCAGAGTGCGCAACTCCCCCTCCCTCTGCTTTTCCTCCGACTCTTCTTCCCTCTCTCTCTTTCTCTCCTTTACGCAAGCACCACCACCACCATCGCGCCTTCTCCGTGCTTTCTGTACAGGGTGTGCATCTAAGGCCACATATTTAGTTAGGTAGGAGCTAGAACTTGGTATTTCTGTCCCAACTTAATGTTTATCACAAGCTCCCGTTCTGCTGGTGGGTGGGTATCTCGGATTTAGGGGGCACACTCCTTCCCCTCTGCTGTATGTAGTCTTGGGTAGTTTCCTAGTGCCATCGTGGGGCGGGCAGCTCTGCGGTCATCTTCCCAAGTAGGTATTTGCCAGGACACCAAGTTTCCGCACACAGGATGCTCTCAGATCCATACTCCCGGCTACTTCGGGAGCCCTGCAGTCACTGGGAATCTGTCTGCTCATCTGGATGCTACCCACCCCTCCTGGAGAATCTGAGGGGAAACTGGGAGCACAGAGGTGCTCTGTCTGGGCCCCACCCGCTTCCCCCTTCCTTAGTCCCCTTGTCTTAGTGGGTGTGGAGTGTGCCTTTATTTAAAAAAAACTTTTTTTAACATTTGTTCATTTTTGAGAGACACAGCATGAGCAGGGGAGGGGCAGAGAGAGAGGGAGACAGAGAATCTGAAGCAAGTCCCAGGCTCTGAGCTGTCAGCACAGAGCCCCACACAGGGCTCAAACTCACAGCCGTGAGATTGTGACCTGAGCTGAAGTCGCTGAAGTCGGATGCTCAACTGACTGAACCACCCAGGCGCCCCCTGGAGTGTGCTTTTAGAAACAAAGGTCATAAGGGGCTGGTGGCCAAGAAGAGCCGAGACCACACCTGCTGCTAGGGCGGAACAGGGGAGGGATAAGTCGGTAGAAAATATGTTAACACATCAAAAATGATCTTGCCTCGGTTGCAAAAATACCGAGTAGTCCTAATTACCTGACTTTCTACGTACAGACATCGACCCTCCCAAGAACCTTCGTCCATCTGCTGTCACACAGTCTGGAGGGGTGTTGACCTGGACGTCCCCCTCTGCTCAGATCGATGGCTACATTCTGACCTACCAATTCCCAGATGGCACCGTTAAGGTACTTCTTGCTTTTTCTCTTGGTACCCTTGTCCAGCCTCTAAGTGAAGCAACCGCCCCGGGCCCACTGGCCTGATTGCTGGTGTCATGGCGACTGGCTGGGAAATGAATTGAGCCTTATTGATCCTCTGCTGTGTTAGGGAAGCTGCTTCACACAGTTGTCCCCTGACATCGTACATGTAGCCCCGTTTTATAGGACTAACTTTTGTGCCTGCTCCTCACTACCCGTTGAGTATTTGCTGGCTGCACATCCACCTCACGTTATTTTGTTCCATTGTGTGTTTTTCTCAGTAAACGTTTGTTCCAAGGACATTTGTCTGTCATATCTATCATTGTATCTAACGCGCTTAGAACCTGGCACACAAGATGTTCTCACTAAATATTTATTAAATGAATCAATTGACCCTTACTTCAAGAGTTATCCCTCTCACCTGGACTCTGAAGGCCAGCAAGTGTTTGTTAATTTGTTCCAATGGAAAATTCTTCCTTTTTCTTGTTGGCAAGAGAGAAGGGATGAAGAGGGAAAAGAAGGGCACTTTGATTTATTCATTATCTCATGATTGCTTATGACAGCACTTCAAGGAAAGTTAGTCCTATGTTTATAGAGGAAATAAGATAGGTTCAGAAGGAAGTGATGGGCCAGCGATGGCCCTGCCCCACAGATATCAGCAGGCACTTTTATTTCCCCCATTAACTTGTCAGCCCAGCACCGCCGGCCTCAGTGGCTGTAGTTGGTGTTCCAGCATGTACCTGGAGGCAGAGGGTCCCAGGAGGCCTGGTGGGTGCTCCCCTAGGGACAGTCCCGGGTGCCGGCTCTCTGCTAGCACTCCCGGCAGGGCTGAATATCCATGGCACCATCCCCCAGCGAAGCTGCGGGGACCCCCTGGGATTCTGGGCACCACTGAGCCCTCAAAGAAACCAAACATTGTGCTCTCAGAGAGCTCCTGTCGTTAGCACCAGGGAAAGCTATTGACAGCTAGGGTGCTGGGGGTGACACACTGAATGACTTCCTCCTTTGTTTGGTAGGAGGTACAGCTTGGAAGAGGGGACGAGAGGCTTGAGTTGCAAGGCCTTGAGCAGGGAATTGCCTACCCAGTCTCCTTGGTTGCCTTTAAGGGTGATCGCCGCAGCAGAAGCGTGTCTACCACCCTTTCCACAGGTAACGTTCTCTGAACAATGATGTGGTAGAGGGCAAGCACCGGAGAGCCAAGAAAGCTGTCCAAGGGGGAGCGATCAGACAGTGATGGATTTCTCTGGAAATGGGGCAACAGGGTTACGGGTTCAAACGAAATCCATCGCATGGTAGAAAGACTGTAGAGGGGAGCAGAACAGAATGTTATTTTGAGGGCATCGGGGCAGGAAGTGATATAAACTTGACCTTATTTCTAGTACAGTTGAAAGGTTTGATGAGAGCAGGTGAGTGAGAAAAATAAGATGTTTGTGAAGAGTCGGAAGAAACAAAGTAGTAGGAGGTTATGAAACAATTTCTAAACAAAATAAACTATCTTAAATTAGGAAACTAGCCCCCTCCTTCTTCCTTGCCCTCTGCCTAACGACACTGTCTCTCTGTTTGACTCCCAGTTGGTGCCCGTTTTCCGCATCCTTCTGACTGCAGTCAAGTTCAGCAGAACAGCAATGTTGCCAGTGGTCTGTATACCATCTACTTGCACGGTGATGCCAGCCGGCCCCTGCAGGTGTACTGTGACATGGACACGGATGGAGGTGGCTGGATTGTGAGTCTTCATCCACGGGAGGGAGGGGCTGGGTGGCTTGTGCTTATTCTCAGAGAGATTCCCCACCCCCCACAACCCCCTGCCACCACCCCAGGGCTGTAAGGATAGAGCCTGAAGGAGGCCCCTGGGCGGCTGTTAAACCTCCAGCTCTTTTTTGTAAACTTTTGAAAAATGTTTATTTCTGAGAGAGAGAGAGAGAGAGAGCCGGGGAGGGGCAGAGAGAGAGGGAGAGGCAGAATTCAAAGCAGGTTCCAGGCTCCGAGCTGTCAGCACAGAGCCTGATATGGGACTCAGACTCAGGAACTGTGAGATCATGATCTGAGTTGAAGTCAGCCACTTAATTGACTGAGCCACTCAGGTGCCCCTAGCCTCCGACTCTTGATTCGGCTCAGGTCATGATCTCACAGTTGATGAGTTCAAGGCTCACATCGGGCTCCACGCTGACAGTGTGGACCCTGTCTGGGATTCTCTCTCTCTCTCTCTCTCTCTCTCTCTCTCCCTCCCTCTCCCTGCCCCTCTTCCCTCACTTCCTCTCTTAAAATAAATAAACTTAAAAACAACAACAACAACAAAAACAAAGAAAAGAGCCTGAAGTACTTCACGCCCAGGATAGAGCAGGCTTAGTTAAACTAAGGTTCATGACTGTGGAGGCCCGTGGGTTTATAAGCATCTAATCATGCCCCCTATGTTTGTATGGTCCTACATTTCATTCTCTTCCAAGCCCTCTCATAAACATGACTCTCACACAAAAGCTTTCAAGTAAGTGACAGCGGTTATTTTATAAATAGGTAAATTGAGGCCCACAAGGAGAAGTGCCTTGGCTCCTCATAAGAATTAATAACAAAGGTTGGGAGCAGAATTCAGGACTTTAGCTTTCCAGATCACTGGTCTTTCCCGTGGGTCCTCCCAGGCCACCCAACGTGGAAATGCCTGACCTCTTTGGACCTTGGTCCTCCTAACTGAAGGCCTTCGTCCTGTGGAAGGTCCGTCTGTGATGGACGTCATGGTCCGTCTGTGTGGAGGCTTTATTCCCTTGGGCTGTTGTCTGCTCACATCCCACGGCACCTACTTTGATTGAATCAGCCTGATCCAATTATACTAGGAGCTGCCTCTGAGGGTTGCAGTCTGATCCCTGCTCTCCGCCCCCTTCTCCGGGTGCCTGAACAGATAGAGGCTCTCACCACTCCAGACCAGCACGCGGCCTTAACCTGCAGCGGATCCAGAGCTCACTCTGGGGAAGAGAAAGCACGAGCTCCTAGTGCGGAGACTCTATTCGTTTAGACGTTTGCTCAGGGGCCCTGGAGGCCAAAGACACTTGAGCAGCCATGGGTAAAATGACACCATCCGCTAAGCAGCAGCGAAGAAAACTTATTATCTGCACAGCTGCATCTGATGGCTGAGAGGCAGGAACAGGATGGGGGGGGTGCGGTATTCCCGATTGATTTACAAAAATAACTGAGGAGGTTGTAGCATGGGAGGGTCTTCCACCTGACAGAGCCATAGGGCTGTCCCTGCTGCTTTTCATTAGCGCGGCTGTGAGCATCCGGTCTCTTCGGGCTTGAGGCCGGGCTCCTGCCTCCGTGCATATAACTGACCATCGGCAGAATGTTTGTGGTGTCAAGTGGGGCCTCTTTGAAAGCCAGCCTCCCACAGGGGAAGGAGACGTTGGTCTAGGGCAGCCTCTAGAAAGATACCTGGAGAAGTTGCCTGGGAATCGCCAAGAATTTTTCCAAAACTACTTATTGTGTGCCTACTGTGCCAAGCACTGTTTTATATACTCAAGAACCAGCAGCATAGACCCATACTCAAAATCCCTGCCCCCAAGGAGCTTGCCTTCTGCAGCCGGCTCAGGCCAGTGACCCTCACCAGGAAACCGAGGTCGGTTCCAGAAGTCATAAGACCCCCCCTATGTTCTAACCAACACCAGTCTCCCACCCCCTCTCGAGTCTTGTGTTCTGCCCCAGACTCCTGAAGGTAATTCACGAACTGGAGTTCTGTAGGGATCTCCTCAAAGTGACCACAGTCCAGAAAACATGTGGAGTCCTGGAAACTTCCACACCAGAGATTTTATTAGCGGTGTCCATGATGTAGGGTTCGAGGAGCTTTAGTCACTGAGAGATGACCTTAGTAGCTTGCTCTTTCAAATTGAGCTTCTTAAATCCTTTTAAGGACATTTTTCTCTGTGGGGCAGCAGAAGCCCCCGTATGTTTAAGAGGCCTGAAGAACTCTACCCCGTGGTAGCTGATACCACAGAGGCAGGCCGGAATGAAGGCCATCTGGGAACACTTAAGGGCTTCAAATATTTCCATCTTTGTTCTCCATCTTGCAAGTCCTAAGGACTACGTTAGAAATTCTTAAATGAGATTTTCATTTTTTTCTCCCAATTGAATCAGTCAGGACATTGAGTAAAGTGATAGCTCTGTCTTGAGACTTACTGCTTGCCTCGAGGCTCATTTGCTAAGTGGCTCTTGTTATCCCAGACGCTGCCCTGCGAGGTGTTTTCACCCCATAGAATGGAAATGGACTGGACTCTGAGAGAGTCCACTCGGGCTGCCTAATCAAGTGCTTGTGGTTGGTCAGGTCATTTGAAATCTGACACAGTAAAGTGCAAACATTTACTGAGATATAAGAATAACTTGTATCGTTATGTGCCAGTCTCTGGCCTTCACACTTTCATGATTTATCATGATTAACGATCTTGCTACAGCCTCGATTTAAGAGCATGACAAATGGGCTATTAACATCTTGATCTAATAGTTTAGAAAAGTGATGCTTGTCAGGGTTCACTAATTTGTCCAAGCACACAGCTAGTAAGTGCAGACCTGGGTCTAAATAGCGATGCAGAGAGCATCAGAACCATTTTTTTGGGGATTTTCCTAGCTAAGCTAAAACATTTAAAAATATGTCTATATATAGTGGGGAATATATATGTATATATATATATTCAGTGGGAAAATCCCAATCATGCTTGGATACTCTATTCATTGATTGAAGAATGCCTTTGTAATGCATCTCTCCTAAGAAGGCAGAATCAAAATTGAGCCTGACCTTGTACCATAACTAATTATGTTAGTGGGAATATAATTTGACTCAATGTACAAGGAATCAAACATTGGTACCGCTTCTGCCCTGGGATTCCACTGCTCATGGTTCAGGAAGTGTCCCAGGGAAGGTACCGGAACTGGCATCATGCTAGGAAATGAACAGTTACCCCCCGAGAATCTTAAGAAGTGATTTTTGGAAAATAGATGAAGTAAAGCTGGTATGTTCAAATTTTCTTATAAAAGATGAGATCAATGTTTTATCCTTGCATCAGCCACTAAATAATTAGCTGGTTATTATTTAATCTGGCTAATTGCTTTTCTGAACTTTCACATCTGTAAAATGGCATCATATATACTTGCCCTGGAGCCAGCATTTAACAAAATGCTCAGTAATTGGTAGTTACATAAGTGGGTCAATGAGTAAAGAAATGAAGGAAGCCAAGAGAGGAGTGACAGTCTCTAAAATAAGGACAGAAGGGGAAAGGAACGACAGTGTTAATGCGGCATGTAATTATTTGCCTGATCCTTCCCTAAGTTCTGCTCAGCACCCAGGTTTTGAGGTAGAACATTTTTACACTTCCCATCTCATTGAGTTCTCCTAGCACCTCTGAGAGAAACGCTTCCTTCTCATGTCTAACCCTGTTGGTCACCAAGCTGACCGACAGGCTCAGTGATAGAGATGACTGACTCACCAGCCCCTGGCCAGGCGTGGCCATGGTCTGCCTCAGAGGCCAGGGCTCTCCTGCCCACCATTGACACCTAGTTCTGTGCTTCCTGGGCCAGCAGAAGTGGGTTGGTGCTTCATAGGACTTAAATGTGAGCCCCCATGTGGAGATGTCAGCACTGTTGTGAGCAACCTGTTCTCCTCTCCCTCCCAAAGAAATGGAAAGAACACACACATATCGGGAGGGGTACCTTAACCAAACTAGAGATAATGTGTTTCATTTCAAGGCACCTGCTGTGAAGCATGGCAGAATGGAGGGAGATGGGGCTTTGTGTTGGGGCTTCTGCATTTGAATGACTCCAAAGGAAAGTAGGTGGAGACAAAGCTGCCATTCCAGAATTCCAGAATCATTTCTGAGGTTAGCTACGATGGCGATTAGTGCGGCTTTCTTTCAAGGTCACAAGGAATGACATCAGTTAGTCTCAATTCCCATAGTATATACAGGTGTGTTTAGCTTGGAGCTCCTTTTCAGGCTTGCCTCATATAAACGAGTCCAGTTTACTCTGAAAGGAACTACCTTCCTTCCCCAAAGAGAGGAGTTTTTGAAAAGTAAGCAACACATATTTTCAGGAAATAGTACCCAAGTCTGTCTCCATTTTCTCACTTCTCACTCACTCTTCAGGCCACTCCAGTCTGGCTTCTGCCCTTGTCTCTCTCCAGTGACTAGCCTTTGCTAGAGTCACTCATGACTTTCGTGTCACTAAGTTCTATGGACATTTCCTTAGGCCATGTGGTCTTTGACTGCTTACCTGCCGTGACACTACCGGCCACACTTTTCTCTTTGTGGTCTTTGTGGTTCCATGTTTTCCTAGCTGTCCTTAAAGAACATTCTCCTTAATGAATGCGTCCTTCTGCACCTGGCTGCTGTGTATTGGTGGTCCCTGAGTCTTGATTGTAGGCCCCTTTCTCTTTTTCAGTTCCTACTTTCTTCCCAGGTGGTCTCTTCCTCTCCAGTGGCTTCACTTTACACTCTGTGTACCAGTGGTTTCCTGTATTCATTAGGATAGAGGGGGACTTGCTTCAGGAAATGCCACCACCAGATTCCAATGATTTAAGACATAAAACGTTTCTTCCCATATGTGCAATCTTCTGTGGGTTTGGCAGTCACTTCTCAGTGGTGACTTGGGGACTCAGGCTGATTCCGGCTCAGGGCTCTACCCTGTGGACATGTGGCCTTCACCAAGGCCCTGTGGCATATCTCAATGGAAGAGAGAGTGTGGAGAGCCCCCCGGCCTCCTGAGCTCCCACTTACAGTCCTTTGGCTTGAATGAGTCACATGATTTCAGCTTAACTACAAGGGAGCCTGGAAAAGGAAGCTTTTCTGTGTTTCTGGGGAGAGGAAAGTGAAACGGGTCCTGTGAACACTTAGCATCATCTGAGACACATGCTTACCTTTGTAAGTCTGGCCGAGATCTCTCTCCAGAACCCTAGTCCTTACTCTCAGCTGCCACCATGGCCTCTCCATTCACCAGGACATCTCAGGGGTGACCCTCACTTACCTTGTCCCAAGTGAGCTCATGATGCGCCCGCAGAACCCATCTTCTCTAAGAGACCCCATCTCAGCGGATAGCTGAGGGAACAGCCACCCAGCACCGCAAGCCCAAACCACCAGAATCACTCCTGACTTCTCCCTCTGTCTCAGTTCCACTTTCAGTCTGTCATCACATCTGTCAGCTTGACCTTCTCTCTGCTTCTGTCTAGCCTCTGGGCAGCCCCCAGTCCAAGCTGCTGTCCTCTTTTACTTGGTCACATCTGTCCCAGTGTGTCAGAGTAAAAGGCCCGTCTCCCTTCACAGGTCTTCCAGAGGCGCAACACTGGGCAGCTGGATTTCTTCAAGCGCTGGCGGACCTACGTGGAAGGCTTTGGGGACCCCATGAAGGAGTTCTGGCTGGGTATGAGCGCTGAGATTCCGGGGGGGCTGTGTTGTGGAGGGGACATCTCTCTTCAAAAGTTGCGTGGGTGGCTTGTGAGGGCTCACCACATTCAGGAAGATGTCCCAGTGACAGGGACAGGACCCTCTGAGGAACCTGCCCAGCAAGGTGTCATTGGGGCCGTGTTGCTGGGAAGGTTCTCATATGCTGGGCTTGTGACAGGGTGTGGCTGTCACGGGTGGTCTTTACGCTGTATCTAAGTCCCACAGGATCTGCCTGGAGCCTGCATGTCCTAGAAACCACAGTAGAAAAGCAGTTGACCAATTGGGATTCTGGGCTATTATTGGGAGGCCATACCAGTTGTCCCTGAAATTCTACTAGTAATGCCCGTCATGATGGGGATTGTTTTTTCCCTTTCCCTTCTGCTCTCTTCTGGAGCAGATGCACATAGAGGGTGAACTAGCCAAAAGCACCCACCGGGGAATGGAGAATGAAAAAATCACAATCTGGAGACTCAGTGTCGGGTAGAGTAGATGACATTGTGGTTTGCTTGGTGCAGAATTGCTCCAGTGCCCTTACAGTGGGAGTTGATGTCCTCTTCTGCTTAGTGTAATAGGGGATGATAAGCAGAAGTGAGTCTACTTTAGAGAGAAGGAGCAAGGGGGCATTTCGCCACATGGTTACCCTCCACCGCTCGTTCCAACAGGACACAGTTTCCACCCTCATTAATATGGCCCTGCCAAAGAGATAATAGGATAAGAAGATGGGTCCCCCAAAAGAGATAGCGTGAGGAAGGCACCCATTAGCAGAAGTGGTAAAGGCCAAGGTGACTTTTGGTGCTGAACATCTCAGCTGCTGGTAGGCGAGCGCTTGGGCACGGAGGTTGATTGGTTATTGGGATTGCCTGCTTTATTTTTAGGACTTGACAAGCTGCACAATCTCACCACTGGCACCTCCACCCGGTATGAGGTGAGAGTGGACCTACAGACTGCCAACGAATCCGCCTATGCTGTGTACGATTCCTTCCAGGTGGCCTCCAGCAAGGAGCGGTACAAGCTCACAGTCGGGAAATACAGAGGCACAGCCGGTGAGCACTCACATCTCCCCGCTGCTAGGGTGTTGAGCTCTCTGTGGGTCTGAGGACTGGTTTGCCACATGCCGCGGATCTGGGAGTCCAGTACTGCTGGGTGAAGGTGAATCGTCCTCATTGATGACTGAGGCTCCTCAGTCCTGATGACCCGTTCCCTATAGAGGGTGAGCAGTAAACATGTGTGAAAGCAATCCTTGACCATCTGGAAGTTGGGACTTCTGTATATTATATGTTCATCCCCCCACCGGTAAAAACCCTCCTCTTACGCTCCCCTGGTTCAGGCTATTGTGCATTGGCCAGTGAACCCGCATCCTGAGTGATTAATGCCCACCTTTCACTGGGCTCCAGCAATGTGGCTGCTGTCCTTGCATGGAAGTGTGTATGTGTGTGTGTGTGTGTGTGTGTGTGTGTGTGTATTATTCTTTGAATATTTTGCAGCACTTTACTATAAGTAAAGAGAAAAATGACGGGGCTGATTCAAACAACAAGAAGGAAGGTCTCATTAACTTCATCCAGCTGTGACCACACAGAAATTAGCAGGTCCTTCGAAGCAGGGAACCCCTCACCTCGATTTGCTGCCCCTTGGGCGTAAGCCAGTCGATGGTGTGTTCGGATGTAAAGGAAGAGAACAACATAAGCAACGTGGCTGAAATACTAGGATTATACTATTGAGTTTTCTATTTGAGAGGGAACAGTGGTTGTTGTTTTAATATCCTATTTTTAACTTATAGTGTTTTTAAATTCCCAAGCCAGTGAATGGTTGTTTGATTTTGCACAGTTTTGACTTTGATGTGTCCCTGTAGGAATGTGTTACCTCCCAGATCCACTGACTGTATAGGACATGGTCACTCCCCTTAGACGGTCAAGTAAATAGATAAATAATAATATAAAGTAACTTTTGCAAAGTGTCACCTAGTGGTAAGGAGAATAAAGAGCTACAGGATGCGACAAAGTGGGTACAGTGAGGACTGAGGCTGTTGAAGGAAGCTTCCCCCAGGGCAGGGGGAGGGAGCTGGCTCTGAATGGGTAGGGCTTAGATGGGAAACAAAGAATCCCTCCCCCCACCCCACCCCCAGCCTGGGGGAGTCCATGGTGAGCAAGGACCGAGCAGAAGCAAGGGTACTGGGGTGTGCCCTTGAAGTCTGAGGCCACTCAGGAGCCCCCTAAGGGTGGATGACTGTGACCAGATGCCTCTGGGGTGTGATCTGGAGCGGCCAGTTGCTAATGCAGTTTCTTTTAGGTCTTATAGTTTAATTGTTTTTTTTTAACCACATGAATTTTGTGTTTGCTCTTGTTTCCCAGTGCTCAGCATGGAGCCTGGTGCAGAGCAGATGCATTTAAAATGTTCCGTTGCTAGCAAGACCTGTCGGTGTAGCATTATGGATGTCTCATCGTGCAGAGAGGAGAGTCCCTGAGACCCAGAGAGTTTGCACAGGGGCTGTGAAGGGAAGAGTTTGCTGACATGGGGACATGGGAGGAGACAAAGTGGGAGCGGTAGTTAGCTACTAGTGCACGAAGAGTTTGGGCTACAGACGTGGCAAAGGGTTCAAGTGTGCAAAGATAAGTGCAAAGTGTTTCAGGGAAACATCCTTGAAAAAAAAAAAAAAACGTACCATTGCTGGAAGAGCTGTCACTTCTCTCGAGGGGGTCTGGGGTCTCCATAGGCTGGAAACTTTCTATACAGTTTCTGGACATTCGGTGTGCTGCACTTTATCCGCTTACAGTACAATACGAAACACGAAAGCCAGGCCTAGGAACAAGGCACTTAAATTGCAGTTGGGAAACACAGACGGGCCTTCCCGGTGTTGTGAGGATAAAACCAAATGAGGGGGACGGAGAGATCCTGTTTTACTCGACTCCGCACTGCGTACCTTTCCCCGCCCTGGATGAAACTGGACGACATTGCTCATTCCTGGGTCTCCAGCCATTAGGTGTGAGGAGTGCACATGTCACAGGCTCCCTGAGACCCCTCGGGCCCCCTCCTGCCCTGCTCAGTGCACGTGGAGGATGTCTGCTCTTCCTTCTCCTTGACGTTCACTACTGACGGTGGAGGCCAAGTGAGCCGGCCTTTCTCCGGCTCAAGCTTCCCAGCCTCTGGAGACTCCGTTCACGGGACCTTCCTTGGACAAGATGCGGAGTCCCGTCTCTCCCGGAAGCCCAGTGCCCCCTGGGCTCTCTCGGCTGGGACCTCACTCAGGCCACCCATGAGGACCACCCATTCTCCCCTCTTTGGCTGCACACGTGGACCTTTTCTGACAACTGCCTTAAAATAACCAGGAATTGACGCTAATGGGGAAAGGAGTGAAAAGGAGTCAATATATTCGTGAATTAATGTGATCCTCCTCCCAGGGACTCAGTATGCATTTTAACTGTGATTAGGGGATAATTCCCATTCTGGGGTTGTTCAGGCCCACAGTGCCGGTCAGTGGAGGGTGTGTTTTTTCATAGGAAGCCTTGGGAGGCTTTCAGATCACACCACATGTAGGCAGCGCTCTGGCTTCCCCATATGTGCCGGCATTCCTACTTGGAACTCTGAAATCGCGTGGTGGGCTTAGTGGAGTTTTAGCTTTCCTTATATAGGCTGATTGGTCCCCAGGAGAGTTTTGAAATTTAGGAAACTTCTGACCCCTCATGTCCTAAATGATGAGGTACTGTTCAGATGTAGAGCTCAAATAGAAGGTGAGGGTTTGATGTCTCTGTACATGTGCTAGCCCCCCCAGACCCCCATTAGAGCTCCAATTAAGATCAGAGATGTGCGGCCATGGGGGAAAACGTGCCAGTAAGGACTGCCCTGACTCACACTGTGCAGGTGGGCCCCCGACTTCTGCTTCCCCTGAAGTCCCATCAGAGAGCCCATTACTGCCCCATGAAGGAGAGCCCAGCAAGGCAGTGCTGGGTAAATTTGGTTTCTGATTCTGAGCCCTGGAGCAGGGCAGGGAGGACATCTAATGAGCCCTACCTGCAAGATGCTCTTCATCTCTGAAGAGGAGATCGTGAAGACACAGACATTTGGAGTGGCACCGAGTGACTTCTGTGGGCTAACCAATCATTTGCAGCTGGGTTCAAGTCCTGTATACACGAGACTCAGGGATGCCCAACCAGGGATGGGTTCACGCCCTGGGGGCACTTGGAAGTGTGGCTGAGGAATTCCACCAGCTGGGGCCAAGGGTGCTGATTGTCCATGGTGAGGAATTGTTCTATACAAATGTCAGTCAGTGCCTTTCTTGCTTTGAAACCACTTCTTCAATACTGGTACTTATAATTTTTTTAATGTTTATTTATTTTTGAGAGACAGAGTGAGTGTGTGAGAGGGTGAGGGGCAGAGAGACAGGGAAACACAGAATCTGAAGCAGGCTCCAGGCTCTGAGCAGTCAGTGCAGTCAGTGCAGAGCCTGAAGCAGGCCTCAAACCCACAAACCGTGAGATCGTGATCTGACCTGAAGTCGGATGCTTAACTGACTGAGCACCCAGGTGCACCTTAAATACTGGTACTTAAAAAGAGGAAAAATTGTTGGGTTCGTGGACACAAGGGAAAGATAGAAATGGCACACATCCCCTTTCATGGGACCGTTCCTGTTCCCAGGGTTCAAGGTCCAGATAATCTTGTGTGACTTACAAGGATGTGATGTCGATGGCTTCTTGTGGTCTAAGGTGGTGCAGCTACCTGGGTCATCCTCCCCGTCTCAGGAGGTGTGGGAGGAGAGCCGATCTGGGAGTGATGTATCTTTGACGAGATGGGTGATGACCAGCTCAGTGGCCCCACCCTGAGCCTTTATGGGGTTGCCACCAACGTCACACCCACTTCCTGAGGGGAGCCAGCTGCCCACCCAAAGCCATTACACTAAAAGTTAAGGCTGCTTATTTCTCCTCAAGCTCTGATAGAAGAGAGAGGGGCTGCCCACCACTGGCATTTCCACTTTATCTTACTTAGGGAGATAAGCTTAATAGATCATAACACCGTGTTGGCAGGGGCCCGACAACCAGAGAAAAGTAATTTCTTGATTCATGAGTGTGCTCACTGTCTATGCTCTGAACATCAGCATGGCATCATTTTCTGGGAGGGAGCAAATCCATCACGGAATAAACTGCCACACTTAGTCCGAAACCTGCTTCGCTTTCCTTGATCTTGGTGCCTAAGGTTCGATAACTGTGAACAAATCGTTAAAAAATAACCTCGGCATAGATTCTTAGGAAACAGCTCTGGGAACTTTAGATGCACGTTCCGTAAGCTCCGCTCATTAAAAGAGTGTCCCCAAAGGAGCCATGCGTGTTATTTTAAGCTGTAGTTAACTATCTGCAAGAGAGCTGAAGGGGAGAGAGATGTGTACAAACACAGCAACTACATGCCTTTCCTCAGTTGGAGGAAACCCACGGGGGCAGGGGCCCTTCAGCTGTCTTAGCGGGAATGGCCCGTGTCCCCGGCTCTTGCTTCCCCTGCTTTCGTGGGGAAGGCATCAAGGAGCCACTGTGTGAGCTGCAAAGTCAGACGGACAATCCGGGACCTTCCATTTGCATAATGTGTTAACTCTTTACATACATCTGCACCCTCCGTCCCCCAGCTAAGTTCTTGAGAGCGGGGACTGCCTCCGTCTGTTTTCCCAGAGCCTAGCCTGGTGCTGGGGTCCTGGAATCTCATGGTTCTGGGATAAGTGAAGGAAGTTGCAGACTGACGTTCTCAGGCTTTAGTGTCCATCTGCTACAAGGGCTTGTTGACTTCAGAAGAGCTTGTTAAAATGCAGACTGCAGGCAGGTACTTCCTCTGAGTTTCTGGTTCTGTAGGTCTGGGGTGGGGGTGAGGCTGAGAACGTGCCTTTCTAACAAATTCGCAGGTAATGCTGGTGCTGCTGGTCCAGGGTCCACCCTGGGCGAACCGGAGACGGCCTGCTCTGGTTAGCGTAATTATCAGTCTCTACGGAAAGAAAGAAGCCACAGGCAAGTTGGTATATCAGGAAGGACCCTGGACTGGGAATCTGAGGACTGAGGTTTGAGTCCCGGCCCTGCTATATGGGGACAGTGGGACCTTGACAGGTCCCCAGAGTCTAACCTCTGTGAGTCTGTCTCCTCACAGGACTGCAGGCTGCTTGGCCCACCCACCTTGTAGGCTGTCATGGGGACAGCGGAAGAGGGGAGGAGGATACATATGTGAAGGTGATGGGTAGCTCAGGCATCAGGTGAAAACATAAGTGTTGTTATGTTAGGAACACAATTTAGGATTGATACAGGCCCCATCGCCTTTTATGAGCTGAATTAAGAATTAAACTGATACAAAGATGACAGATACAATGGGGAAATAGTAAAAATACAAGTCAGATGATTCAAGTGGATTTCCAGACAGGATGTAGTGAAGCACTAAACTGTACATATGTGCCCAGGAAACTCGGGAGTGTGTGCTGGGAGGGGGTGTGAGGGATTATTGAAGGGGCTGACCCTTCCTCAGGAGTGGGGTCCAGCTGGGCTTTGAGGAATGCTTGGGAGTTGGACCGAGGAGGGCAGAGAGAAACCGGGAGCAGAGGCATGGAGGGCAGACCTGTCTGCTGCACACGCCAGCCATGCCTGTGGGGACAGTGGGCTCAATCAAGGGGTACACGGGATTGGCAGATGTGGCTCAGGAAGATGGGGGGAGGTTGCCTTGTGTGAGGGGTCATTGGGTGCTGGGAGGAGAGCCGACGAGTTTGGTTTCAGATGTTTGGTTATTTCACTATGGAGCTCCTACATGAAAATGCTGTTAAGGCTGTTGAAGCTACTGGAGAAACAGGCCTGAAGTTTGGGTGACAGGCCCGGAAGGAGAATCTGTTCATCTGTATCATGGTCTCACCGTGGCCATTTTCAGAGACGAGTGATTACCTGTGACATGAATGCCCGGATCCTTGGCGTTTTCATGCCCAGAGATTGTCCTGTTGAACCCAGAGCTCCGTCACCATCTCAGCGGCCAAAGTCCGACATTCACCCCTCATCTCTCCTCTCCCACAGGGGATGCTCTTACTTACCACAATGGATGGAAGTTTACAACTTTTGACAGAGACAATGATATTGCCCTCAGCAACTGTGCCCTGACACATCATGGTGGCTGGTGGTACAAGAACTGCCACTTGGCCAACCCCAATGGCAGATACGGGGAGACCAAACACAGTGAGGTAGGCGACAGGTGAACTTCTTTTGTCTCAAGCTCTGCCCAAAGCTTTGCATTCCCAAAGTGACACTCTCCAGGCTGGTTTGGCTACCTCTCTCCTTTGATTGCTCCCAGTCAGGGCAGTGGGGCTGCTTCTCCATTCTCCATGGCCTTGAGGTCAAGGCCTTCCTGCCCATCTGCCGCAGCCCTTCCCCACTCTGCATTCCCACCAGAGCTGCACACTTAGTGTAGGTGGGTGGGAGCTCAGGCTGCCCACTGCTGGAGAGAGACAGATGACATGGATTATGCACTATCTCAGTTTACTGGTTCATACATGGACGCTTAGTAACAAAATACCATGGACTGGGTGGCTTGCACAAGACACATTTATTTCTCATAGTTCTGGAGGCTTGGAAGTCCAAGATCAAGTTGCTAGCAGAGTTCAGTTCCTGGTAAAAGCTTTCTTTCTGTCTTGTGAATGGTGGCCTTTTCACTGTGTCCTCATATAGTGGAGAGAGAGAGAGCGAGCCAGAGAGCGAGAGAGTGCAAGCTCTGGTCTCTCTTCCCTTTTTTTACAAGGGCACTAATCCCATCATGGGGGACCCACCTTCCTGATCTCCTTTAACGTAATTACCTCTCCAAGGTCCCACCTCCAGAGACTTCTACACGGGGTGGGGGGGGGGGGAAGAGGAGGGCTTCAACATATGCCTCTGGGGCGAGTGGGGACTAACATTCCATTCATAACAGACACTTCAGAACTCTTTCTAGTTGTTCTCCCAGTGAAACCAGAGCTATTTTTCTCAAGCCCTTTGATCACCAGGAAAACAAAGTCCTTTCTGCCTTTGATCTGACCCACTTTTGGATCCACTTCATCCAGAGCCACTCAGGATCTTCCCCAGAGCGTTGTGCTAAACTGCTCTCTCCATTTCAGGAGGTGCACACAGGGCTGAGTTCCTGATGGCTCCTCCCCCCTTCCTTGCCCTGAAACTTTCCCACCAGTGATTTCTCAGACCTCCACGACCTGTGGACATCATCTTCACTCCTTGCCAGGCATCTCCTGGCTGCTCCCATACAGCTTCTTGAAAATGGTATCTTTGTCGCCACAAACTCCTCCCCGTCTTGGGTTTCTAACTTCCCACCCTGGGTCTATTCTAGCCTTCAGGAAGCCACCTCTCCCCAGAACTACCTTGTAAGGGACGTTACTGTAAACATTAGCACATCTCAAGTCCAGGTACAGTTTGATTACTTTGGCCCTGACCAGACAGCGGGGACTCCCAATCCTTTTGTGATTTTTCAAAGAGAAGAAGAAAATTTCTCCCAGGGAGGCCAAGGTAGGTGGGTCCATGAATCATGGTGGCAGCATGTGGGCTGACTCAGGAAAGCCTGTGATCAGAGATCAAATATTTGAAATGAGCAGCCAACATGCCCTAAACCATCCCCATATTTGCTAATAAAAGACATTCATCTGGTTAATGTGCTTTTCACAGTCTGCAAGGCATTTAGCTTCTTGTTTATTATTTACCTCACAAATTAAAATACATAAAATTGGTCACTTGGGCTCTTTATTGGCCAGGTTGCAAGGTTATTAAGTGAATTAAATATTATTGCGCTCACCAGTCAAAAGACATAAAATGAAATTTAGTTTTCAGCAGGCTATTTGTTACCCCAGAGCTAGTATCTAAACAGTTTAAATTGAAAATGATTTTACATGATTGGCCAATTAATATGTTTATTTTTGCCTTTAATTTTTTTGGAACGGAAAAGAGTGAGCCAAAGATAGTGTGCCTGTTGCCGGCCAGGTTGACCCTGTGTTAGCTTTGCTGCTGCTGTAGGCTCCCTGGCCCCTGGGCTCACACTCTATCCTCCCAACCCCAGGTGGCGGTGGCGGTAGTGGGGGGGGGGGGGTCTTCTGAGTCACCAGTCTGTCTAACTTCTGTTGCCCGGCAGAGAGCGCAGGTTTCTAGATTCAGCTGTACTTCCCTTTTTTTTTTTTTTTTTTAATTTTTTTATGTTTTATTTATTTCTAGGAGAGAGAGAGAAAGAGAGAGAGAGAGAGAGAGACAGCATGAGCAGGGGAGGGTCAGAGAGAGAGGGAGTCACAGACTGAAACAGGCTCCAGGCTCTGAGCTGGCAGTCAGCACAGAGCCCGACGTGGGGCTCGAACCCACGAACCGCGAGATCATGACCCAAGCGAAAGTCAGACGCTCAACCGACTAAGCCACCCAGGCGCCCTGTACTTCCCTTTTTGTAACTACCCCTGTCTTCCCTAAGCAGAGAGGGCGTATTCACCCCCCTCCGCCCCTCTCCCCATAAAGAAGCATTCCTTTGTACATAACCCACCCCTCCCCCATCCCTAGTGCCTTTTCTTAATGTTGGCATTTTTCTTTTTCATGTAGGGGGTGAACTGGGAGCCGTGGAAAGGACATGAATTCTCCATTCCTTATGTAGAGTTGAAAATCCGCCCTCATGGCTACAGTGGAGAGCATGTCCTGAACAGAAAGAAGCGGACAGTAGGAGAAAATTTGAGAACATTCTGATGGCCTATTTGAACAGTCATTGCACGAGACAAGACCAGCCCAGGGTTGGGGCTGTGTAGGCTTGGGGCAAGGTGGGTAGTAGTGACTGGTTAATGGAAGTTAGAGGGATGCTCCTGGCCTCTGGCTTCTGAGATGGCTGGGTAACCTCCAGAACAAGTGTGTGACCAAGCTTCAGACCGCACAGGTTACGTCTCTGTCACCTGCATTTCTGCCCATCTATATTGGGGGCCTGCAAATCAACACAATAGTAGTTGTGAGAAAGACAACACCGGACTGCAAGGTTTGTCAGTCTGTTTTCAGTAACAAATATATGGGATTGGGGGAACGGGGGTTAAGAAAAGAATCATCTAGCATTTTGCCAATTGAGAGTCTCTGGAAATTGGTGTATATATATTTAAAGTTCTGCTAATAGAAATCTTTTCTCTAGAAAGCAGTACCAAGGAAGTGTTTTCTTTGATGACCAAGGAAGGGGGTAACGTAGTCTAATACTTGTTGCCTCCCAAGACCATTGGGTTTTGAGGAAAAAAGTATGAATCTTCCCCTGTTTTAAAAATGCTAGATTAGGAGAAAGAACAAAGGGAACCACAAGGGACCAAGATGGATTCACATCTAGTGAAGTTGTGACCAATGTCCAGCAGGCTGGGAACCCAGCTTCCACGTTACCGCGCTTTTCAAGTTTCCCCCTTCCCATGTATTTGCATAGTTACTTTCAGAGATCTGCATATGTTGTGAATAAATTCTCACACTCATTTCAACTTTAAATAATTGGACTCTCTTGATGATTGGTTGCTCCCAAAGATTGTTCAGTGACTCTGTCGTGCCCTCAGGTCCTCAGCCCCTTTCCCTGGGCTCCCACACTGTTGGGCCCATAGGTGTTCTGAAGGTGCCCAGCAGTGGAAGCTTACTGTCCGATCAGGCACTTGGCAAATCGGGTCCTTTGGGTTTATTTTTCTACCCCTTTGGAAAGTTTCTCTGATCATTATTAAAGTAACTTAAATTCTGATTCAAGAGAAAAAAAAAACCCACCTGGTTTTTAAAAAAATTTGCCTTGTGTTATTTAACTCACATCAGTGCACTTGAAATCTAAATTTAACCCAAGTGCATGTGAAGATACAATTTGTGCATTACAATGGAATTTGGTTGGCCTGTGGTTTCATACTTGCAAGATGGCAAATAATGGTATTTGGAGCCAGGAGTAATGAGTGAGTGGGAAGGAAGGCATGTGCCCTAAAAGCTTCTGCTGCCCCAGGACCAGGAAGTTGTTCATTGCCGCAGCCTGTCCAGGCTTTAACCTCTGGCTGAAGGCCACGCCATGCTCTCAAAACAGTTTATGTTCCCCTCATAGGTTTTCAGCACTGCTGGCCCCCCATACACACACAATGCTGTAGAGACTGCTGGATCTGGTGAGGGTGGTCTAAACAAGAATTCATGTATTCATTTGTCTGCCTGCTTCTTACCAGGCAGTGTGCTGTGCCCTGGGGTGGGGGTGGGGGGGGGGGACACAGGGACACAGGGGAGATCACAGAGGTGAGCAAGCCAGACGGTGTGTGGGCTGTTGTCCTTCATTCATTTACTCTCATTCATTCCATCAATGCTGATGAAGCCCTGTTATGAGCCAGCTTCTGCTCTAAGTACTGGCGCTAAAGAAGTGAAGAAAATGTACTCTTCTTGCCCTCACCTTGGTGATTCAAGAGCCTGGTACTCAACCCAGTGGATGTGCTGGATCAAATCCCGGAATGATTCAGAGCTGGGGCTGGTGCAAGGTGGGCAAAAATTCTCAATGCTGGTTGGTAACTGGTTGGTAAACGTGCTGGGTGGAGCACAGGTTGGTGGGCCCCATCCTCAGGCCTCATGACTCTGTAGGTCTGGGCTGGGGCTGCCGCCAATACTGGCCACTCTTTGAGTAGCTCTGACGGAGGGGCCGCCTGCTGCTGGTCTCTCTGCTCTGTGATGCCAGCCACACGCCTCTGTGTCCACTGACCGCAGCATTTCTCCACCACCGGCCAAGATAAGGACTTGCAGGAAACTGGAATGTTTCTTGCATTCTTTGGCCCACTGGAGCCGTGCCGCCCAGAGGATCGGCAGAGGAAACCTCAGCTGACCCTTAAGGGTTCTACATGGGGCAGAAAAGGAAGTCAGGAGAGGCTCGTTTTTAAAGGCTATTTATCTGACTGAGGAGAACGTTCTAGCCCTGTCTGTGCCTAACCTCACTGGAATGGGACCAGCTCCAGCAGCCCCCAACTCTGGTAGCCTGGTGAACGTCGCCCCTGGTTATGGGTTTCTGGACAAACCTTTGCAGAGACCATTTTTCTTAGCGTCAGATTCTGAGCCATCAGGGCATTGAAGCATAAGAGGCAATCCCTACCCTTTAGGACAAACCAAAGAAGACAAAAGCTGTCACTGCAGGGCCAGGCTGCAAGCCCGGCAGGAGGGCAGAAGCAAGGACAGAAGTATCACAAGCGTGTGCTAAGGTTCCTGAGCCATCTTCTGTTCCACGCAAGCTGCGAGCGAAGTGGTCATGGACTGAGCACGGGCGCTGCCCTCCAGCAGCCCGCAGCGTGGTGCTGATAGTCGGACAGCCCTGGGGACAAACCATGACAGCGGTGGCACATCGGGGAGAGCGAGTCAACAGGGGTATGGACAGTCACTGCAGAGCAAGTGTCAAGGGTGTGACGTCAGCATTAGGTCCGGAAGGAAGAGTCTGAGTTTGTCAGGGAGGGAAGAGAGGCCCGAGGGAGGCGGGGCACCTCGGGAAGAGGGAACTTGGTGGAAAAGACGGGAATGGGTGGAGTGTGGCTTGGGTGAGGGAGGGAGAGGAGTGGTTGATGGGAGCCAGGCTAGAGAGATGCCAGGGACGCTTGGCCACGTGAGTGCTGGGTCTCAGCCTAGACCCTGCTTCACCTCCAGGGACTCTTGCCTCAGTGGGTCTCAGCTGAGCGTTGTGTCTGGGAGCCTTTGGAAGCTAACATGCAACCAGTCCTGACAACCAGTTGGCTGACGCAGCTGGACCACAGAGGACGCTCAGAGGTGTTGTAATCTTGCAGTCACACTGGCAGTCAAGCTTGCATTTTACAAATCTGCATCTGGGGGCAAGATAGAGAATGGTGGGGAGCTGTTGAGGGAGGCTCTGGGGAGAGGGTGGAGATTCACAGACAGGTCAAAGGCTATTGCAGTAGACAGCAGGTAACGTCTCTCTTGGTCTGTGGCAGAAATGATGGGACGGGGGAGAGGCCACAGATTAAAGAGATATTTAGGAGGAGGAATCAGCAGGAACTGATGGGGGAAGGGTCCTTTCAGGCTTAGTTTAGAGCTGGTTGTTCCTCTAGGAATTGGGATCCAGAGTTTATGTTTGTCACGTGACCTCACGAGCTCTGCCTTTTAACTGAGAACTCTCTGGATTCAAGGATCATTAAAGCCAGAAAATGTTGAATGAACCAGGGAGGAAGACTAAGAATGACTCGAGGGATTCTGAGGAAGGGGATGTCAGAAAGGACAAGGACTAGGTGACTAGGTGTGGTGGGTGGAAACAGACTTCATGGACAAGGAGACAGGGCAGGAGAAAAACAAGTATGAATAATGGAAAGCTCTAGGCAAAACGCAGTCATCTGCTGGAGGAAGTCCTCTGCTAAAACAGTTTCCAAATCATTCCCTTAAGCCCTCCACCGGGGCAGTGAAGAGGATCAGGAAGGAGTTTCTGTCAATAAAGAGTGCAGATCAATCCGGTCAGGGCCAGCAGCCCCCTGAAGCTGACATGCAGTACCCAGTCAGGCCAGCAGATGGCAGTGTTGTCCTATTGGGAGCATTTCCCTTCAAGGCCATTTTCCAGTCCTCTATAAAGCGGGGTTCAGGGGCGTCTGGGTGGCTTAGTCGGTTAAGCGTCCGACTTTCGCTTAGGTCATGATCTTCGTGGGTTCGGGCCCCGCGTCGGGCTCTGTGCTGACTGCCAGCTCAGAGCCTGGAGCCTGTTTCAGTCTGTGACTCCCTCTCTCTCTGACCCTCCCCTGCTCACGCTGTCTCTCTCTCTCTCTCCTAGAAATAAATAAAACATAAAAAAAAAAAATTTATAAAGGGGGGTTCAGGGGGCTCTTCCTTTTCTTCCTTGCTGGGTGACATGGCCTGGAGAATCCACTTATGGGGTACAGCTCAGCATCCATTCCGGGCTTGGTGGGTGTGCAGGTAGTGTTCCTGCTGGCCTAATGCACAAAATAGGTAGCTGGGAAACACCTTGAAGACATTGCCTACTAAAACCTAGACTCCATCCTCCTACCTGGTCTACCCAGCTGGTTGCTGAGACAAGAAGATGGATCCATTGGCATGATGAAAGGTGAAGGGAGCACCCTGGAAGAGATTCAGGCAGTTCCTAATGTGTAATTGAATCCACTCCCTGAAGTCCTTCTGTTAGTTGGTTGTTTCAGTGGGGGAAATGGGGAATGGGTTGAATTCCACTCGCCACGTTATATCAGTAAGTTAGGTTCCCAGGTTAGCCCATAAGTGCCTGTTTATTCTATAATGCAGATAAATTTCAGTGCATGTGTAATGACAGAAATAGAAAACAATGGTATTGCAGTGTTGTTATTTAAATAAGGGAAGGAAGCAAAACGGAGCAGAAACAGTTCTTTATTTGTATAAGTGAAGAAAATTAGGTTTAATTAGACAAGGGTAAGGAGGCAGGTGAGCTTGCTGTGGAAAACCTGAAGGAGACATCTGGGTACTTGAAAGCCTTGTGGGCATAGCCTTTTATTGTATTCAAGAGGTTTCTGACTCAAAGTAGGTACTGCAATTAACAGTCTTTGAGGAGCCCAAATCATCAGATCGGCTTGGATCGTGATGGCTGGTGTGTGAAGGGGCACCAGGATGGCATTCTGAAGACTTTGGTTTCCATCTCGGGCCCCGGGTGAGTTACTTTACCTTCTATGGGCCTCCTATTCTTCGTTTATAAAATGGGAATGACATCCATCACTGCAAGAATGAAATGAGATACTGAAAGCGCTCTTACATAATATATAGCACTCTGGAATGGTAACAGGGCTTGGATCTCTAGTCTTTATAACTTCAATCAAAACGTTTGGATTTTCTTTCTTCTCTTTCTCTCTCTTCTTTTTTCCCTGATAGAGGTGTAGCCCTAGCCAGCTCTAAGGTGTAGGTGCTATGGATAGCCACCAATGGGATTATTGCGGCTCACAAACGGACAAAGGAGAAAAGGCAGAGTGAGAAAGAAAAGGCTAGTGAAGGTAAAGGGGAATCTGACTATGTTTCAGAAAGGGTTTCTTCAGGGATGATATGAATTGAGCTGTACATGAACCCTCCATGGGAGCATTTCCAAAATGATATTCCTCAGAATCCTTGCTCCTCCAGATCTACTAAAGGAAGAGGTTTAATGGTCAAATAAGCTTGGGAAACCTCTGAGTGAAGTGGAGTTATACTAGTTTCTTTACTAAAGCACCCGTTAGAACCTTTAATGTGATACGTGATAACAGATTTCAAGGAGGCAAAGAGAGGAAGTCATGATATGCAGTATTTTGCCATCTTGTTTGACCATAGGATTTTTTTGTTTTCTGAGTAGATACTATTTCTCAGGCGTGGTTCAGAGACCTCTGACAATTACTTAGAGTGCTTGTTAGAAGTGCTCATTGTCTGGAATTCCTTAGACTTAATAAATCTGTCAGCAGGGCCAAGGGACTGGGAATCTGCACTTGCAAGAAACACCCCAGTGATCTTTTTTCCTTTCCTTTCCTTTCCTTTTCCCCCTAATCAATGCATTATGTAGCATATAGTATGCGCTAGTTACTGGAGATAGGATGGTGAGTAAGCTAGTTACTCTTCAGACCTCACAAAGGCCAATTCTAATGGGGAGGGGATGAGAGGGAAGTGTGGGAAGACGGGAACACACACAAATGCAACACAGTCTGATCTTACTGTGATCGGAAAGACTCGTGTGGTTAGGGAAGATTTCTTGGAGGCAGTGATGGAACATATGGAATGCTTCACCAAAAATTTGTTTCTAACGACAATTAAGACATAGAGTTATGAAAATCCCTCATCTGTCAAATGATCATGACAGTTTGGACCCTGACAGATCAATCCAGTTGGATTAATGTTCCAAGGGAAACACCCCAGGAAGGTGGGAAAATGCTGACTCAAAGTCTTTCTTTATGTGACCACCAGGGGGCACTGTCACACAGGGTGGCTTGGCGGTGTGAAGAGGCTGAGGCAAGGGTGAGTGTGTACCCATCCGTCACAATCGCACATTGGGAGTACTGGTAACTTTGTAGACTGTGCAGTAGGTGGTGGAATTATGGAACACATGACACCAGGAGGAATAGAAAATGCCCAGTATTTTCGATCTCTGTCCCATTTGATCCGTCTGTATCATTTAGCTCTACAGACTGTCTTCTTGAAAGTTTCTTCTCCTTTGGCTTCAAGGACACTACTCTCTCATTATCTTCCTTCTACCCTTGATTACAATGTTTACTGAGCATATACTATAAGCCAGGCCCTATGCTGAATGCTTTATATGCATTATCTCATTCCTGCTCTGTCCCTGTGAGATGAGGATGGTCATTAACTCTACCATACTGGTAAGTCTTTACGGAGATTAGGTCATGGGACTGAATTCTCTAACCAGTGGGTACTGGAGTTAGCATCAGAATTGGGATGCCCTTATCACTGAGTCCTGGCCCATCACACTCAAGGGGTCTTCACCAGGCTGTCCCGTGCATCACTACTGCATGCTGTACCCTCAGGGTGGAGACAATACAAACGGGGCCCTCCTTTCCATACTTCTTCCCTTGCAATTCTCCAGATGGCTCCTGGAGGATCCTCCATGGGCTGTCCGGACGCTGGCACCCAGTGTGCCTGGCAAATAGTAAAAGAGTCAAAAATATTAATGGAATGTGTAGTCTCCAATAGGGGGTTAGATACATGCATGCAGGGCCATTCCCGAATGAAGGATCACAGGTATTTGAAAACATCCCTTTGAACCCATGACAGGGACAGACAGCTCTATTGAAGGGACTTTTTTTTTTATTCCCAGTTCTGTAATCCTGTGACTTTGAATTTGGGAAAAATACTAAAATCAAAGGGCAAGGGGTCAGCACAGAGCATTGTGGTGTGTCGGGAACACGCATGGAGCATTCGAATGTGCATGGTGTTGTTCAGGCCCACACGCACCCTGCCACGGGCAGAGCTGAGCCTGGGTGGGTGAGCTGATGGCATTGGGCTCTGGCACCCTCCCCGCCCCAGGTGGGCAGCAGCTGCCCCTGCCTTTGGTTTCTGGACAATGGTCCCTGGCCTACACTGGAAAGTTCTGGAAGTCCTGGAGGAAAGAACAGAGACCTGAATGAAAAGTCTCTTCTTGGACTATCATGGAGTGTGTAGCAATGGGTAAGGGAGCCCAGGAACCAAGTAAAACTACAGAGATGTCAGCCTACATTGGGGGAAATAAGGCAAGGGGGAGACGGTGCCATAGGCCTGTCTTCCTAAGCCCCAGGCTGTTTGACCATGCCTCTAGATCTGCGCTCTCCAGGATGGCAGCTGGAGCCATGCATAGCTGTTGAGCACTTGACCTATGGCTGGTATGACTCAACTCCTGCACCTTTAATTTTATTTAATTTTAATTAACTTAAATAGCTGCATGTAGCTAGTGGTACCATATTGGACAGCATAGATAGAGAACATTTCCATCTTATCTACTCTGTCAGACAGCACTACTCTACAGGGCTTCTCCCATTAAGGGCTTCTCCTTAATGGCCAGCTTAGTATCTTCAAGGGAGGGCTCTGGGGTATCTAAATCATTCCATTTCACAACCAATGCAAAGCTGTGGTCCCCTGGAAAAGAAGGTATGCATTTTATACATATATATGTGTGTGTCTTCCTGTCTGGCTATGGGTGCGTCTAATAATGTAAATATATATCTATGTATCTAACTATGTGTGTCTGTATGTATGTATCTGTATGTATGTATCTAAGTACCTAAGTATTTAACTATGAGTATTTCTAACTATGTATGTATCTATCTCCCCGCAGCTACTATAGAGACTTCTGATCGCTCCCCTTCCCAATACCAGATCTAACCTAGAGGTCTATTTTTACTTAGTTCTTGCTATTTCCCCCCTTTCCTTTAAGAAGACATTGATTGACCTTATTGAAGGGAATGCTCTCTAAGAGTTCCTAAGGAGCATCAGTGTTTTTCCTGCAGCCAGCACCTCTGAGGGTGTCTGGTCTCTGAGGTGTCCACTCTGGAAGCAGTGATGTGAGAGCCTGGTCCAGGTCCTTTGACCTATGTCCCTGTCAGAGGGACCACAGTGTTCAGGGGACAGTTGGGCCTTTTGTGTCCTAGCGGGAGTCCATGCCTCTGTCATTTCTGAGTGACGTCTGGGAGAGGGAAATATTTAATATCAAGAAAGTAGCTGATGCTGGCAGGTAAGGAGGCCAGGCACGGCTATTGTCCAGGTATTTTATTTAAATAAATCTTTCTTTTGCATGTGTTTGAATTTTCCAGAAAAAAAAGATATGAACACTATACAGCTTGGACCATTTATCCTCTTCCGGAGAACATGATTGCCCTTTCTCTACATGCCCCCCTCCCCCAAGAAATAAACAAGCCACCAGAATACACTGAGCAGTGGGGAGGAGGCCTTCTCTGATGGTGGTGGCCGAGTTCGGCTGAAGCTGATCGGATCTTGGCCCCGGGGGCTCCTCCTCAAGCCTGTGCTGGTTTAGGAAGCCTCTTCTTTATCACTTTTTGGGTCCTCCATTAGCTAAAACCCTTCACGATGGGCCAAGCAGGCTCCAGTTTGGAGGCTCCCCTGGCTGCTAGTGGCAGTTCTGGGGCAGAGGCTGGGGGAGGAGTAAAAGTGAAGAGGAATAAGGTTGGACCCGGGGTTTGGGGGGAGTGGGGAGGCGTTGCTGGGAGAAGCAGGAATGAGACAAGAAGGAAACATGGGCGAGGAAGATGAGGATGATGGGAAGAACAGGGAATATGATTCGAATGACTTCATGGGGCTCTTTTCATGGATCCACTTACTCAACAGAAGTTTGGGGGCCTACAGCACACTGGGCGGTGTTTGGGGGGTGAAGACCTTCAGGGAGGCGGGGGTTGGGGAAAGCATAAGCCTCGTTCAGTGTCTGGGTCTCCTGAGTCCAAGGCTAGGGAAGCAAGTGAGAAGTGAGTTTCTGGGTGTTTCACGCCTGGAGGTAGTTCAAATCCATTTGATTAGGGGACAGCAGGGTACTGCACCTGGAGACAGAGGCCTTGTCACGGCAATGACAGCCGACTGCCATCTTAATTCAAACTAGCAGCCAGTTGCCATGGCAACCATGTTACTTGTGTGGTCCCCGATCCGAGTGATCCTTTCTCCTAGATCACATCTGACACCCAGCCTCAGCCGTCAGGTACGTGTCTCCCCCTAAGTCATCCATTTTAGGGGGGACAGGACAGGGAGCTCTCCTGGTGGGCAGTGGCAGGCATGGGGAGGCAGGTGCCCTTGGCGTGGGGGGATGAACAATCGTTCTGTGATGGGAAGGGGGCAGCCAGATGCTCCATGACGAGCTGTTTCGGGGACAAAGGGAGAGCCCCCAAGAGAGTGCATCCTTCTCTGCTCAAAGGGGCTTACGACTAGGGGACTGAGTGGCCAAGGCACTTGGGACCACTTGGTGTGAGAAGGTGGACGCGACTGGTTTTAAAACACGTGAAGGCCTGAATTCTGACACAAAGGGTCGCCCGTTAGAAGACCTTGATGCAAATCGGCCTGAGAGGCCTGCCCCCACAGGCCTGGAGAATGCCCGGAGGCCAGGTGAGTACCAGGCAGCCCAGGGGAGCAAACGGAGGACATTTTGCCATGAACACAATCCTGCAGAATTTAGCTTCTTGCTACTATAGATATCATAGTTTAGCTACATTGTTAATTAAATTGCAATTTTACTGCCACCTAGAACAACTTCTGTGGGAAAATATTTCCAGAGAGTTACCCAGCAGATTTGCAAATGACCTTTCAGAGCATAGCCCGCTCCCAATTTGGGAATTATCCATCTTTGTCACGTGGTCACAATACAGTCAAAATACCCACCAGCTCCTCTCGTACGTGGATTAACTCGGCCTCCCAACCTCAGCCCAGTTGGGAGACACTTGCCTCAACTCAGTGTTGCCCTAGCATACCCGCCGTCATCGATCTTGGGGTGTGCAGGCCAATCTGACGGTCGGTTCTGCACACGGCCTGGGTGGCACTCGATACCCAGCTTCCATCCATTGCAGCAATTAGGAGGCTCAGAACAGAAGGTCACTCCGGGGGATTGGAGAGGTATTACACGTGGACCCTCAACATCATCACGTATCCAACAGCATCCACAGACAGTTCTGAGTACCTACTATGTGCAAGGCACTTGCCTGAGCTTCAAGATAAATATTAATAAACCTCTTTATAGCTTCATTATACTTTCATCAGACTCTGTAACTTGTGTACCCCACCTGCAACATACCATCCTACAACCCTATGAAATTGTTTCCAGTGTGCCTTCCACGAGACTGTGCCTCAATTCCTTCCCTGCTGAGAAGCTTTGGTTACACAGCAGATCCCTAGGTCAGGTGTCAGGTGTCACATCTCCTTCCCATCTGTAAAACATTGCACAGGCCCACAACTGCAGTTCACAGAAGTGAATGGAGTTTCCTTGGTTTCCAGAACATTCGAGAAGCCACCACCAAGAGCTGTTTGTTTGTGCTTGGAGATGGGCACTTTACTGAGCAGTTTTGGGAGTAGCGTCTCAAAGAGAGGTCTTAGACAGCATTCGATACCTATCAGTGGAGATGGGAACCTTTGTCATGAGTTGCAAGATACAGCTTTCAATGAATTTTGATCCATCTCACTTTAACTTTTTCTCCCACGTAAGAAACATAGGAACTTGGTGTGTCTGTATCAATATACAGCCTGGTACAGTTGTATATTGCTGGAGTGTCCAAATATGAGGATTTCCAGTAAAAGGTTGTGTGGGGATAGGAATGGGAAAGCACATATCTCTAACCTGAGTTGTGTATGGAGTAGACATCTGGTTATGTAACTGTGCATGTGTGCCCAAATCCGGCCAGGCCTTCCTATGAGAAATTTTTGGGAGAGCCGGTAATCTACAAAGTAGGTAGTCAATGACCATTTGATGAACAGAATATATTGGCCCAGGTACCTGTTGCCTGAACTCACACGTTTGTGTATACATGTGTGTGTGTGAGCACTTATGTGCGCATGGTGGGAATGCATGTGTATCTGGAAGACGTGTCAAGATGTATGGACAAATATTCCTTGTGCGTTTGCATATGGAGCTTGCTGGAGGCAGGTGGAAGGGATGCCTGAGTCTGGGGTAAAGAGCATTGCTATTGGACACATAGCTGCCAAGATAGTACCCAAGAGCTGTCCGTGTTCTTGCTGGGACATCCTCCATGGGGACACTCAGCCTGCGGTTTGTTCCTTGGCTAGTTCCTCTGTGAACATGAGTGCATCACTTTAGGGATTGCTGCTCTCTAGCCCATGTGTAGTTGGAAGGTGGCTTAGTCCCTGAGGAAGGACGCCTCTGATTCCTGCCTAACTAGACAGGCAGCGATGGCCTCTTTTCCATCTGGAGAAGCTTGGGCTGAGCAGAGATCCAGAGGTCTTCTTCAGCCTTCTTCTTCTTCTTCTTTTTCTTCTTCCCCTTGTTGCGCTCCAGCTTTTGGCCACTCTTGCCTGGCCGGTTCCAGCAGCAGTGGCAACAGATGAAGATAAATGTCATGACCACTAGTAGTGGCAGCCCCAGGAGGATGCCCAGGCAGATGGTGTTGAAGAGGCCCTGTTGGTGTTTGGTCAAGATGGTGTCCCAAATGATGCTGAAGAAGGAGCTGATTTTCTCCATGGTGCCTGGCTAGACTGGGGCCACTCTTAGCGCACTAGGAAGTCCTGGGCTCAAGCGGATGCAGCCTTGTCCACTTGTAATTTATTCCTCTTCCAGGGTTGGGTTTGGGCATGCCACTGTTAGCAGCTGAAGAGAGCAAAACAGACAATTCAAGAGAAATGCAATGAGAACGGTCTACCATTTTGAACAACAACATATTTTTGAAGCTTAGGAAAAGGAAGGGGGTTGGAGATTTCCAGAGTTCACTGAAATTATATTGAAGCCAAGTAAACAAAATAAATGCATGCATTTGAGTACGTACACACTAATTCTTGTACACATTATATTGGGGATAAGAATTAATAGTGTATCAGACCTGGCACATTGTGGGTGCTCAGCAATTGTTGGATACATGAATCAATGTGTGGATTCAGCATTCTGGGTAGTGGTTGGTGCCTCTGTAGGAGTGGTTCTCAGTCTTTTCTCCCTGCAGCTCATCTGATGGGCGTTGGACCCATACTCCTCACAGGACAGCTGTGTCTGACTTTCTATGAACACGATGTGCCATTTTCAACACATATTAAAGCTTAAGCACAAGATGGAATAGCTAAGTCTTGCTGCCTGTCACAGGGAGGCTGGACCTTCCCCAGGCTACGAGGTCAGCGGCCCTTGTCCTGCCTTACCCCTGACCTTCATGCTCTCTTCCCAGCTCCAACTCCTCCCTCTTTACATCCTGCTCCTGTGTCCAAAGAGGACTCACTGAGCTTTGCATGGGGAACCATTTGCTGGTTCCCTCTATTTCTATCCTTGTCTCCTCCATCACTCTCATCTATGCTTTCTGTCCCTCTGCCAAATATTCCCCAGTTTCCTCCTGCCTGTTCCTGTTCTTGGCAGCGGGAAAGGAGGCTCACAGGCTGCTCAGCAATGGTGTTTAGAAAGTAGGATGGGGTCCCTACTCCCATCCTCAGCTCAACTTACTGCCAGGACTGCTCTGGTCGCTTATACAGAGTGGCCCTTCTTCCACTGGTACCCCCTCCACCTCTCCACATATATCTTAGGCCTCAGCGCTTAAGTGTAAGGTCTGACAGGCCCTTTCTGGAATGTACAGGTTCCTATGTCTAAACAAGACCTAGAGGGTAACATGATTCAAGGAAGTTCAAGAGACCTTCTGGTATAAGACATTGCCTGGAACCCAAAGATCAAAGACTCATTGATTTTCAGCTGGAGAACTTAGGAACCATTCCAATCAATGCTCTCACTTAAAGATTAAGACTCTGAGACCCAGAGTGGGGAAGGGACATGTTTAAGGCCACACAGAGATGCCACAAAGACCCAGAATTGGGTCTTTGCTCTCCCAATGATGGGTCAATTGCTCTTCCAAGGCTGTCGGAAAGACAAGGATGATCAGAAAGACAAGAATGATGACGTTACTTTATATTTGTGTTTTACTTGATACTTTTCTAACCACTTTCACACGAAGTATATTATTAAAGGGAGAAACAAGATGGTACACTGGGGGACCTGGGTTCACAATCATTACGAAGTCCAGGTTTCACTTTGTTGTACTTCACTGGAACATAAAGGTGTGGCCCCTCCTGGGGAATGTGTTATGCTCAGGGGTTGTCCTCGGAAGCCTAATTCCTCAGATAACACTCTGTGAGTATCCCACAGACCTGTCTGTCCATCCAAACTCTACCTGAACTCAGCCCTAGCCTGCTGGCATTTGGGCTCATGTCCTTAGGACATTATCTATACAACTGATGCAATTGTATAAACTGGTACCTACTGCCGTGCCATTTGGTCCATGAAAGTGAAGTAATGCTGTCTAATGGCACTGGTATGCCAGTCACCATCCTGGGCGCTATACACCCATTGCCTCATTTTGTGTCATTACAACCTTACGAAGTGGGTACAGGCGTTTTCCTCATCTTACAGCTGAAGAGACAGAGGCACAGGTCACACAGTGAGTGAGTGGCAGAACTGACCTGACTGATTCTGGGGCATTTGGCTCCCGACCCCGAGGGGTGAGCCCTTTACAGGTGTTTCTCTGAGCCTCCTATTCCTTTGTGTAGAATTAACCCATTTTGGTAAGTAGCCTGGGGTTTATAGAATCATACAATACATGGCTATTCCCCAGATTGACTTAAAAACATCTATCCCAGTCTGTTGTGGAAGAAGACTTCACAGTGATTTATTTCCCATTGTTAGAGACTTCACAAATGCATGAAGATACATACACCAAAAACCTAGTTCTGCTCAAGTGGAGGTTTATAGAAAGCATATGACTGCCTGAATGTAAACTCAACTCCCAACAAAGAAAAACGTGCTGAGAAGTCACACCCCTTTGCCAGAGGCTTTGTGTGAGACCCTCAGAAGCAATGGGATCATATGCCATGGATCTGCTCACATACCATTAAGCCCACAGGCTCTTTGTGGAGAAAAAAACACCCTTGGGTATCCCCTATCCCTCACCCCTCCCCACCCTCCCACCCCCCGCCTCCATCAAGGCCAAGCCACTGCCTTGCTCCTTTTCACACACTTGTCTCCCTGGATTTCCCTCCTTACTTTCCCTTCACCTTTGCTACTACTCATTCTTCATTTGGCCCCTTATTTTTTTGGCCTATCTGGAGGGATTCTCCTGCTCTTTTGAGAGAAGACTTTGGGGGCTTTTCACTAATTTGATCCACACATATATTTCTTGGGACCAAATGCTCATATTGCATTTCTAGGACTCAAATTAGGCACCACCACCACATTTGTTGACAAACTGTTCTGTGGCAGATGTCATGCTGGTCCCTGCAGGGAGCATAAAGGCATCAGAGGCCCACTCTGGAGTTCATCCAGGGAGAGAGAGGAAGGGCTTTGAGCCCTAGGAGAATATTAGGGCACTTTTCATGAAGTCCATCTGAGGAGGACCTTGAAAGATGAGCAGGACCTTGACAGGGAGACCAGGGTAAAAGGATGTTCAGAGATTCTAGGCAGAGAAACTTCTAGAATATGGCAGGAGAACAGGGTGCCTTCTGGTGACCCTGGAGCTCAGGGTGGGAGAAGAGAGGACTGTAGATTGTGGCCAAGGTAGAGAGGACTTCTACAGGGTGTGTGTTTATTTGGGGGCTTTATAATAGGAGGATGCCCTTCGGGAAAAGATAAGGGCCTGAACGCACTGAAAAATGTTTTAAGACAGCTCTTCATCCAGTTAGCAAACATTTATTGGGCACCTAATATGTGGCACACACTGTGTTAGGTATTAGGATTCAGTGATGAAGAATAAAGATATGGTTTCTGATAACATGGGGCCTTGTATATTCCAAGGGAGTTATTATTATTGAGGGATCATGTCAGAAAGGACAAATATAAAAAGCAAATTTCAACTTAGGTTGCTTAGTTGGCTGGAATAGAAGCATGCGTTTGAATTATGTTTATCTCAATGTCCCATGCCCTCCTCCCCCTCCCAACCTTTGTCTCAAACTCATCCGTCCCATGACACCTAAAATAGCCTTTGAATAAATAGATTTCTTTTTCAGTTAAAGCTAATTTGATAATTCACTTTCGGATTCCTGAAGGTACTTATTTGAGTCTACTCTCCGTATAGCCAAAGAGAGTATTCATTAACATCTGGGAGCCTAGTCTGGGGAAAATTCAATTAAAAAGGTATTCTTTATATTTTTTAATCTAAGAATACTCTTCTAGGCCCCCCAGGTTACTTGCTGAGCTCGGCTAATCTATACTGTTTCATTAGTATTTATGAGCCTCTCATTGTTGGCATTTCCAGGAAACAATCAAATATCTCCTTGGTGGTATGAATTAAAAGTTAGAGCTTCCACAGAATGTTTTGTAAAAGGAGCCACACTTTGGGCCTTAGAAATGCTCTCTGGGAGACCCCATTATTTTGTTGGATCTCAAGTATTGCTGATACTGTTTGAAAGATAATGCATCTATTCTTATAAAAGCAACAATAGGTGTTAACCAAACTCGATTGTTTGATGATTGTCTTCATGGGGGTGGGTGTGAGGAGAAAGAAGAGGAGGAAAAGTTACTTTCAGTTTCCCTAAAACTAAAAACTATTCATCTTTATATCCTCCGTAGTATCTCACTGGGGAGAAAGTCATTCATTCATTCTTTCTTCCAATAAGCTTCAATCTGTCCATGTATAAGGTGGCTAAAAATGATCCCAGAGCCAGAAGAACTGGGTTTGAGCCCTGCATCAAAGTGTGTAACTTAATGAGTTACCAAACCTTAGCTACAAAATGAAGCTAATAAACTTCCCTCATAAGGATGTTGTGAGGATTAAAAGAGCTCAATATACTTAGTGCATTTTGTAAACTGTAAAATACTATAGAACATAATCTACAAACTAGAGAGTTATCTCCAGATAGCAATGGATTAATTCTAGCCTTGAGCTTTCCTTTTCCCTCTCTTACCTCCATGCCCAATCTTCACTACCAAGGAACTGTAGGCTCCCACCCTATCCAAATGAAGACAACTTCACAGTTAATCTCACTGTTTATGGCGGGTCTGTAGGTCTGTGGCTGTACTTGTAGACACTGGCCTCCAGCCACAGGGATGGAGAAGGGTCCTTTGAGGAACGTTTGTTGGTGCCTGGAGGGTTGCTGATCTCATAAAGTGAGGCCTGGGGAAAATACCTAGCCCTTGGTGGGCCCAGCCCCCCTCCCAGGATTTGGAATTCCTGAAAGTGTACAGGGATGGGACCTTCCACAGAGAGGTCTGATCCATCCCTGAGAGCCAACAGCTGCTCCAGAGTTGTGTCCAAGCCCGGCCCTTGGACTGTTGTTCCTTCTGGAGCTCCCTAGCAAGGGGCAGGGCATGCGACTTTGCATTTAGTCTCTCTTTGTTCCTGGTTATTAGATGAAATAATACATGTCAAGCTGTAGAATAGTGTCTGTGGAGTAGGGGATGCTTCTAGAAATGTTAACGATAAAGATGATAGTACCCAGTTAAAGTCCCTAGGAGCAACTCCACAGTGACCTCCAAATGGTCCAAATCTTTTGTGTCCTGTAAGGGGTGGGGTGAGGTGGGAGGTCCAGGTTTCTCTCAGAACCTGAAAAGATTCCTCTGTTCCACTGTAGACTCCAAGGTATACATGGCGGCGGGGGGAGAGGGACACATCTTATAATTGGAAGTTGACAGGAAAGACCTCCCTGTGGCCTTTCCTCAAATTCTTTTTGACTTTTCTACCTTACACTGTGGATATCACTGTGTTGCTTTAACTCCACCCAAGGATGGACTTCTGGCCAGGTTGGCTGCTTACGAGTCACCTCGTGCAGATTCCTGAGCCTGGCTCCTGGACACACTGATTCAGGAGATCTAGGGTGAGCCCTGGAATGTATGTTTGTAACAAATAGCCCAAGAGTTTCTGGACAATTGTCTGGTTTAAAAACTGTTGTATCAGCAAGTTGTTGTACCAGCAAGTTTTTGTATCAGCAGAGGAGCCTTGTGTTGAATGAGGGAATGGGTCATGGGTGAGAGGAGATGGAGACAAGGTTTATCTCTGTGCACAGCAGCATGGTGGCCTGCTGTGGGGGGACTCTGTTGGCATTCCTTCTTGCTCTCGTGTATTCAGAACATCTGGGCCAACACTGCCCTCCCGGAGGTCACAATTCAATGCGGTAAACATTCGTTGAACACCCACTATGTAACCAGCCCTGAGCACTTTCCAGTTGAACAAAGAGGAGAGAAAAAAACAAAAAGCAGAAGTATAATGTGATGAGTCCTGTGGTCAAGTTCTGTGTAAAGATACAGAGAAACATCACAGGGGAAGGAGTACACAATTCAGTCTAGAGAGGGTTACAGGAAAGAAATGAAAACGTAATTATAATCGGGGCAGGTGTCTATCCAGTGATTCCTTCAATGACTATGTATGGAGCATGAATTCCATGCTGAGAACTGTGTTGGGTCCTGGGTAACCAGGAACAAGCACATCGGGTCCCTGTTTGGGTGCTCAAAGTCTAGTGTGGGAAGCAAACGCTCATCAGAGAGCCCCACAGACAGGTGTGAAAACAGAACATGGGAAGTGTGACAGAGGAGAAGCCCATGATGCTATCAAGGAGGTGGGGGTGGGCCCTGGGTGGGGACGATTTAACCATGACCTGAAGTGCAAAAACATGGTCAATTACAAAAGCAACACATGGTCAGGGTGTCTATAAAGTCTTGAAACATAGAGTAAACTTATTTAAAGCATTTCCAAGTAATAGGATTGACAGGTTTTTCTTCAACCCTCAGATACCTTTGCAGGTGAAGTGCCTCTAAATTGAAAGCCATGAGTTCTGTTGTTAATGCATCATAAAGTGTACCCCCAAAGTCTCGGAATATGTGTATTTCTAGGGAAATACGTGTTTTGCGCCTTTTCTTAGAAAAACAGTTGGAACCACTGCTTCTTCTGAAAAAGATGTGAAATGACAGTGTGGCTGAAGTCAGCAGCAGCGAGTGGGAGTGACAGTGGGGTGACGTGAGGCCCACGAGGCAAGCGGCCCCACACCCACAGGGCTTGTAAGCCATGTTAGTGGCTGGTGTATGCTCTAAGAGCCACGGGAGGTAAGCAAACGAGGGGACATAATCCATATGTATTCTGCAAAGAACAGTATCACTGGGGTGGGAGGGACAGGCTGTCAGGAAGGAGAGCGGAAGGCAAGACTACAGTTGTCCAGGGAAAATGGCGGCAGGGATGAGGGTGAGGGTGGTGGTGGAGGGAGGGACAGGTGGCCTACAGGGGTGTCCTCCTACGGATGTGGTGAGAGAACTCTCGGGCAGAGGGGCATGAGAAGGTGTCCTGGGCCATGCTCTGCTTTTCCTCTCCCATCCTTCGTCCCCAGTCAGGTCTCTGGGTCTGCCATATTTTGTTTTTTCCAATACGGGAATCTCATCAGTTTCTGCCCGACTCCCTGCCATTTCTTCTGGAGGTTTAGAACACCTTATTCAGCCCCAGCCTCTCCAATCCTGCCTGCCCAAACCTTGCCCTGCAGTTCTTGCAAAATCCCCATGGTTACGATAATGTCACACCCTTCAGAAACCAAGGAGCGCTGGCAGCGAGGGCACAGAGTGGAACCTCAGTCAGTAGTTATTAAGTCTGCCGCTCTGGATATAGATTTTCTTGATGCTTCTCCCCTTGCTCACCTGGTGTGCTCCGATGCCCTCTAACACATGTAAGTACTGCTTTGTACAAAAATGGTCAGGTCATAGCAATAATCTGCTAGTGGAGTATTGTGCTTATGACTTAAATGTGGTTCCGGGCATGATGAAATAGATGTCTGTATTTTCCCCAGTGTAATTAATGGCTTCAAGTACCTAGTTCTGATGCAAAGTTAGAGTTCCCCAGCGTATATATTTATGGTATGTAACTAGATATTAAGTATTAGAAGAAAATAGATAGTATTTTTCCTCGGAATCAATGTTATAATTATGGTTGCAATTTTGAACAAAGGCACATATAGTTCATCAATATAAAATGATTAAGGCACCGTGATTATTAAAAATGATAAAATGATGCTTTATCCTATAGACATTCTGAATTGGAGGAATCCAGATACGGGTCATTTGGTTGGGCGTTCTCACTTTATTGAAAAGGCACATGGGACCAAAAGAGGCTGTGATTTGCTGGAGGTCACACAGCTGACATTGGTGGAGTCAGGGCCAGATCAATGTCTTCTGACCCCCAGCACCACCTCCTGCCAAGGTCTCCCTTACAAAAGTCTTCAAGAATAAGCATTAAGGCAGCTCTTGGCCAGATGCCCTCCATATCCTTGTCCTGGGCTTAGGCTAGACTACCTTTCTCAGCCCCTTTAAATCATTGTTGTGGGGCCAGAGGACTGAGTCGTGACTGAGGGAACGTGGGCCTGGCTCCTGAAACCCTGGCACTGGCTGGCAGAGGGCTCTAAGGCTGCTGGGGTGGCACAGGGGAAGGTGTTTCTGAATGACTGTGAGCAGAACATGCCTACTGACCACGGTGAACAGTGTCATGAGTGAGAAATAAACCTTTGTTGGGTAAAGTCATTGATTTTGAAGATTATTGGTGAAACCCGTTAGCCTATCCTGACTAACACAACTGACAAAAAAAGCAGCATTGGGGTAATGATTATAACAAATATTCAATGAGGCCAACAACTCTCCTGGAGAGTTTGCTGCTCTGACCAGAAAGGAGTTTAGCCAAGCACTTCCAAGGACTAGTTCTGGGACCAAATGCCCTGTGTTCAAATCTTGGTTTTGCTACCCACTGACTGTATCACACTGGGAAGGTTCCTCTCTGGGCCTCAGTATTCTCATCTGTCAAATGGAGTTCGTCATAGTAGGCTGTTGTGAAATCTAAGTGAATCAGTAGAGGTAGAGAGAGCCTCTCAGAACCGAGCCTGGCAATAAATGTGGGCCCTTATTTTTTGACCCCAAACCAAAGGCTGGCTGAAAGAAACATCTCTCAGCTCCTCAGCTAATAATGATTTTGTCTGCCTTTTTAGAATTGGGATGGTTCTGAAGTTATGGCTTTGACTATATAGGTCTCCTTTAAAAGGCATTCCTCTTCCCTTCCTTTCTCTAGTTTTCCTGTAGTCAAGAGTTTTTTTTTAATGTTTATTTATTTTTGAGAAAGAGAGACAGGGCACAAGCGGGGGAGGGGTAGAGAGAGAGGGAGACACAGAATCCGAAGGAGGTTCCAGGCTCTGAGCTATCAGCAGAGCCCAATGCGGGGCTCAACCTCATGAACCACGAGATCATAACCTAAGCCAAAGTTGGACGCTTAACCAACTGAGCCACCCAGGAACCCCAAGAGATTCTAACTTTTTCCACTCATCCTTCTTTTTCAAAGCAACCTTTTCAGAATTAGAATATGCACAGGGGTCACTCAGGGGGCAGCATTATAAGGGTGTGGAGACAGCCTATTCACCCTGTCCCCATGGATCCCACCTCGTTGGGCAGAGTGCGATGCGAGTCTCCTTCCTCACCCCCACACCAAGCCATCATTCCTCTCCTCCCTCCCTCTTTCTTTCCTTCTGCCTGTGTATTTGATGAGCTCCTAGCATGTCCTAGTCCCTGGCACCATGTCCCTGTCCTAGGCACTGAAGATACAGTCATGAATAACTCAGACGTGGTCAGGCTACTTACTTTGCATGGAAAGAAGGACAAGGTATGCTGTTAGTGCTCTAAGGAGATACTTGGCCTGGCCTGTGTGGCGGTGACTTCGAATGGAGATCTGAGGAATGGCAGTTGTGTGCAGAGCTTAGAAAAGGGCCCTCCAAGGGGCAGGACAGGGGGTTAAGGCTCTGAAGGGGGAAGAGCTCGGCTGACTCCAGGAGAGGAGGGGCCAGTGCCCGGGGGCCTGCGAGCACCCAAGGTGAGGCGTGGATCCAGCTGGACAGCCCTGGCAGCGAGTACAGAGGGTGAAGAAGCAAAGAAAGGGATCTGAGAAGTTCAAAGCCACTTTTCTTGGTCCCCATTGTTGTCACATTTGCCTGAGCCCTCACACGAGTCCCCAGTTTCTCCTTCCTCCAACTCATCTTTCTGAAGTCTGGAAGTGGTCACGTCCCCCTGCTTCGCCCCTCTTTGACTCGTCATCGCCTGCGGGATAATCATGACTCCTACGCGGGAAGGACAGATCGCTTGTGAGCCTGTCCCTCCTATGATCCCAGGCTCAACTCCTACCATCACCCTTATTACTACATTTTCCAGAATTCTCCCGAATATTCCTGCTCCCTCCCATTATCATGCTTCAGCACATGCTGTTCTGTCTGCCTGCGATGTCTTCTCACCTTCTTCCCTCTGTGCAATCACAGGAGAGCTTCTTGTCTCTCAAGCCTCCTGGGGGTGGGGTTTGAGGTGGGGGGTCTTCTTCTGGGACTGTCCGTCCTGCACTCCCAGGCTTCCCCACAGTGATTTCTTTCTCTTCTGAGCTCTCACAGAGCCAGTATCCTCCTATAGTGCTTACCCTACTGTATTACAATTATTTGGGTTTTTGGAAAAAAATATAAGAATACAGCAAAGTCCAAAAAGTCATATATAATAATATGTTATATGCATATATTAATATATATGGTACTCATTGCCTCTTCTCTCACACTCACTGCAGGCTCCTATATGGCGAGAATTCTTACTCATCTGTATAACCCGACACCCTCATTGAATGCCTATCACACAATAGGTGCTAATAAGTATTTGATGAATGAATGATGTCTTTCAGTGCTCAGTCTAAGCAGGAGACTGACTGTATCCTAGGTTCCCTCAGGTAAGGGTGGAATTGTGTCACCTCTGTCACATTTTTATGTTGAAGTCCTTACCCCCAGTATCTCAGAATGTGACCTTAGTTGGGCCCAGCATTGTTGCAGATGTAATTAATGAAGATGATGAGGTCATGCTGGGGTGAAGTGGGCCCATAATCTAATATGACTGGTGTCTTCCATAAAAAGGCAGAAGTTAGGACATTGAGACAGACATGCACAGAGGGAAGATACTATGAAGAGACAGAGAGAGAAGATGGCCATTTACAAGCCAAGGAAAGAGGCCTGCAACCCATCCTTCCTTCATGGCCTGCAGAAGAAACTGACCTTGCCAACCTCTTGATTTCAGATTTCTTGGCTCCAGAAGGTCAGACAGATACATTTCTGCTGTGTGGGCCACTCAGGAAGTTAAGAGGTCCCTTCTGCTTCACCCCCCACTTCCTCATCAGCTGACCCTATCAGCTCTGTCTTCAAAATATACGCCCAATCCATTCACTTCTCTCCATTCCAAGATGAGGTCAATGTCATCTCTCACCTGGATTACTGTGACAGCTTCCCAACCAGTGTCTGGTTCTCTGCTTCTCTCTCTACAGGCTGCTCTTTTCACACATGGTAGATGCTATCACCCCCCAGCCCCACGCCTCCTCTCCGCCCATGGCTTCCCAAGGCCTGTAGAGGGAAGTCTAACCCCTTAACATATCCCACAAGTGCCTCCTTCATGTGGCCTTGCCTCCTCTAATCTCATCTTGTACCCCCTTCTCACTCACCAGTCCTGGATACACCTTACTCTAGGGCTGTCCACTCCCCTCGTGAACTTGTTTGTCCTGTTGGTACATTTGTTCTCAGATATTGGTGTGACTGACTACTTCATAACACTCAGGGCTCGCCTCAAACGCATTTCCACTCAAATGTAACCTCAGCAAGAGGCCTTTTTAACTAAGAAGCCCGGCCCCCAATCAAACTCTACCACACCATCCTGTCTTACTGCCTTTGTAGTGTTTCTTACTCCTAAATTTATCATTCACATATGATGCACGGGTCACTTTATTTACACATTCATTGACGGCCTTCCTGCATTAGAAATGAGCTCAATCAGAACAGGGCCCTTGCTTGTCTCATTCTGTTTGGATGCGCAGAGCCTGGTGGGTAGTTGAATGAATGAATGAAGTCATGGTGGCTAACCCAAGTGTCCCAAAGGAAAAAGAGATCTTGAAAAAAAATGTTAATCACCCAGCCCTGGTCGTTAGGGAGAAAGACAAGGAGCAACAAAGAGCATAGAAACGTGACCATCAGTCACTTGTGTGGTCTGACTTTGATGACAATTACCCCCCATTTAGCCCAGGGTCCAGCCACATCCTCCAGCCAACTAACTCATTTAAGGAGGAAATAATGATCAAGAAAATTTCATATCACTGAAAGCAGTTGGGAGTGTGTGTGTGTGGGGCGGGGGGGAGGTGCCTTATCAGCTCCTATATTATCACCTACCTTCCTTTTGCTCAGTTACAAAGAGCTCATTGTAGCTGGGACCTTCTGATAACATGGGATCCTTTCTTAATTACTATATATTCTATTTCAGGTTCAGCAGAAAAGAAAATTAAAAAGCTCCATTTCACTCCAGGTTCAAATGAGTCAATCTTTCAATCAATCAAGTATTAATTAAGCTATACCAGGAAATACAGGGGAGGTAGAAGACATCCTCTCTCTACTCAAAGATGATACCAGAGAAATAATTAGAAAATAATTTAAGAACAATGAAAAGAGTTTAAAAAGGGTTTTATTTGGGCTTTCTCTGGCTTTCTGTTAGGGAATGCCTGGAATCTCTAGCCACTTTATTCTCCTTTGCTTTTCTCTTCTCTCTTTCCTTCTTTTTCTCTCTTCTCATCACTAATTACACTGTCTCTGAAGGGTCCATGCTGTAGACTCATAATTAGTCTTTTTCAGTCACCCCTGAGGATTAAACACTAGCAGTCCTGTCTCTCTGATTCTCTGAAAATTCCAACTGTGCTAAATGGATTGAATATCATATCTCCAGCCTGTTAGCAAGTCAACAAATTCCTACAGATTCATGTCCTTGAGATCATAAGGGAATTTTCTGATGTCTCTTCCCCTAAACTAGAAAATGTACAGAAAAGGATTTTGCCCTCCTCTGTGAGGACTCCACTGGTGTGGAGTCTGGGCAGCATTCACTTAAGTGCTTTGAACTTAGTGTTTTCTTCTGTAAACAGAGATATTAGCATGTTTCTCAGAGGGTTAGACATTTGTATCCACTGTGCTACATCATCTTTAAAAAAATTTTTTTTTAATGTTTATTTCTGAGAGAGAGAGAGAGACAGCATGAGCAGGGGAAGGTCAGAGAGAGAGGGAGACACAGAATCTGAAATAGGCTCCAGTCTCTGAGCTGTCAGCACAGAGCCCAACACGGGGCTAGAACCCACGAACCGTGAGATCATGACCTGAGCTGAAGTCATACACTTAACCGAATGAGCCACCCAGGCGTCTCTGTGCTACATCATCTTACCTTCCATACCGAGCACAGTGCCTGGTAGACAGTGAGCTGGCAATAAGCATTTGTGGAATGGATGAATGAGTGAATGAGTGAATGAATGAATTGCTGGGAGCAATAAGCGTGTAGCCTAAGTGTGTGTGTGCAAAGCGTATAGCCCTAAGTACCCTTCACACAGCAGGTACCTTAAATTGCCTTGAGAACTATGCAGCCTTGTATTTATTATACGATTCATATTGTGTGAAATGTGAAAAACATCTATGTGTTAAAGACTTATTTTGGGGGTTGGGTGGCTCAGTTGGTTAAGTGTCTGACTTTGGCTCAGGTCACGATCTCATGGTTCATGGAGTTGGGCTCTGTGTGGACAGCTAGAAGCCTGGAGCCTGCTTCTGATTCTTTCTCTCTCTCTCTACCCCCTCCCCCTCCGCCCAAATATAAATAAGCATTAAAGAAAATTTTTAAAAAAAGACCAACCAGAGGTTGGTCAATTGTTCCCTGAATGGGTTTAAGAAGCGAGTCAGCCAGCTCAGGGCAGACACCTTCGCCTTCCTTGTGCTTTCTTGAGAACTTAATTTCCATTCATTTCCAGCTGCTTCTCCTGCTTTCAGCCCTTCTGACCTCCTGGATTTAGTTTCGTAGTGCCCTGTTTTGTCTGTCACTATCAACTTTCGCCTCCTCATTCAGCTAGAATGCTCTCTTGTTTTTCTTTGGCCTCTTTTGACATAGATACTTCAGGAGGCCACCGCCGCCAAACAGAGGGCTGGCAAAATGTCTTATCAGCTTTCCCAGAAACAAGGGATGATCTGTTGTATCGAAAGGTCGCTGTTTGTTATATTCTAAGTGCCGTGACTCAAGAGGTGGGTCTTTTCATCCCAGGGACACAGATGAAAAAACTGAGTCTATCAGAGATTAAGTAATTTGCCCAAGGCCACAGAGCTACTCAAGTCAGAAGAGGTTCTGGTCCTATCTGAGTGTGAGAGGATCCTGCATGTGACCACAAGGCTATATAGCTGCCATCCTCGGGTGACGACTTCCACCTCTGGACCTTCCCTTCTCTGCCGATGGGGTGTTCATTGAATCAGTCATCCATCAAACGTTTGAAAGCCTGCCATGTGTGTCATACCCTATGGGTACACTCTTGAATGATTAAGATGTCTTCTGGGCCTTTAGGGAGCTCACATTTTAATAGGACCCAAAATGCAAGCAAAGAAATACAATGCGATATCACAAATGACGTTGGGTACCCCAAAGACATAAAACTGTTTTGAGTGCTCACTGGCAGTCCAAGAGCTCTATCCAACCCATAGGCACTTTCATTATGATTTTATTTTTTCCCTCCTCTAACTTCACGTACAATTACCAATTTTTAGTTAGTCCCCAGATTTGGCCACCAACCTATCTTCCTGCATAGCCACAGTCTGCCAGGGCTTTAGAAGGCCCTGTGTGCCCTCCTTACCCCCATCCCACAGCCTTTCCACCCTGCCAGCCTCATCCAGTTATGTCACCGCATTAAAGCCTGCAGTCCCCCAACTACAAACTGCCTCTGGAGTAGGGACTACATTCCCTAGTCTTGCACAGTAGTCTGCGTAGGGGAGAGTGAAGCAGGGGGCTTAAAAAGGAGAGGTGAGGACAAAAGGCAAAAGGCTAGCTGCCCTTTCCAGCCGAAACCTCCATTTTGATCCACAGATCCTGGTCTTTGGCTAATCAGACAAATAATAAGGACGAGAGGTGTCTACAAGAGGAATTAATGCATCTCAAAATGCCCCAGCACAATACAAAAGGCTGGCAGAGGGGTGCAGTTGACAGAGCATTAAGCTGGGCGCCAGAGGACCCAGTTCTAGTCCCAGTTCAGTTGTCTTCCAACCCTCTGACCTTGAATGAATCACTCAAGCTTTCTGAGCCCTCTCCTCATCTGAGAAATGAGGCCAGGAGCTGTCCCAGATACCTCTCAAGATTGTCATGGAGAACAGCCAGGCATGTGAAAGAACACTGAGAAGGAAGAATTGCAATTGCAATGCAAGGATTAGACTGGAAAGCTGAATTAAAGCTCAAATGAGAACCCTGAGCTTCTCTTTCTGAGGCAGCTCTCCACCCTCCCAACCCTGGCCCCATCCGTCGTGAATCCATCATTAGGAGCTATGTTTCCAATTTGGAGAATTTATGGGCATTACGCACTGACACCACCCACATTCGTGTTCGCTGCCTGAATATATCTGATCTGACCACATCGTGGTATTAGTGCTAATAAAACCTGTAGCCATGGTTACTGTGAAGTACCTGGCTTACTCAGCTCCCATTTTCATTTGCCAAAACTATTTGGTACAGGATTTTGGAGCCAATCTTTGTGGGTGTGGTAAAGCGCCTAGGTACATTTTTATTTTTGGAAAGTGTGAGCTTGGGGTCTGAGGTCATCTTCAAGTTCAGGGCCATTGAGGAGGGGCAGTGCCTTCTCTGTTCCCCAAATATAGGGAGCACTTTGTGGCTGACCCCAGCAACTGACGCTTAAGTCCTCTAACGTCATGTCCTCTCTGAGGGAGAGAGTGTTTCTTGAAAAAAGAAGAAGACAATCGAGCACTTGTGTGAACTGGGGTCTCCTACACAGGTAGTAATTTAAAAAGAGGCCCAAAAGTTCCGTAATTCTCTTTAATATTAGAGAACGTAGTGTTCTCACATCTTGCAGCCATACCTGCATGAAGGGCTGATTCAGTTTTCTCGGTGGTGGTGCAAGAGAAGTTTATAGACTGGAATCGTTGAAAACTAATGGGGTGGCAAATATACACAGTGATGCAACTCGAAAGCAGTACGGAGATGATTTTATTTTCCTTTCCATTTTCTCCTTTCATTTGATGTTAACAAAAGTTCAGGGCAATTAAAAGCCCAAAGCTACCTTACCATAATATTAAGGCTGAAAGCATAAAGGCCGAATCATAGAGGGAGTGAGCAGAAATACTCTCATTCCAATCATAACTCACCCCTGTGGAATGCACACTGTGGAATATTTCAGACTCACCAGGCTTCAGCCCCAGGCTCCTGCCCGCAGGGCGGGGTACACAGAGGCACTAATACTCCTGGATGGCGGACCTTCCTGTCTGCAGGGCTTAAATCTGCATCCTTAATGTCACGGGAGGATTTAAAAAAAAAAAAATTTTTTTTTTACAGTTTTGCTAAATAATTGTTGGTGAATGCAGAGGACATACGAATTTGCTCACATATTTATGGAGCACACACTCAGGCAAGTGACACCCTCTTCCTTTGATCCAGATGACATTTTCCAAGCCTCATCAAATGCGGCTTGGGGGCCTCTGTGCAAATAGATTGTTACTCCTAAACTGCTACAGAGAAATTCTGGAATCGACAACGGCTTCACCCCACATCTAATCCTCTCCATTTGCCTGCCCTCGTCCCCGAACGTCTTCCTCCCCGTCCCTGAAATGCCCTCCTCAAGGGAGGTTACAGGTGCTACAAACAAGTCATTTGAAAGTATGGATTTAAGACACTGCTTAAGCTGATATTGTGGGGGGAGGGGCGAGGTGGGGGAGCCAGGAGACACCACATGTGTACGCGCATGCGCACGCACATGCACAGACACACCCTTCCCTTGACTCCGCCCCCTCACTCCTCCACATCTGCCACCTCTGTTCCATCCTCGCCTGGGGACCTCAGAGCTCTATGGAAACGCGCTGGAAAGCACAGGGGGTCTCCCGGAGTGGAGGACTGGTGGGAGAGGCCGCAGAACTCACCATGTCTCTGAGCTTTCCACCTGTGGCCTCAGGGCTGGGCGGCTTGCAGGCTCCGTACCAGCTTTTAGGCTTCATCTCCCATAAGCTTCCCGGAATACATTTAAAAAAAAATAAAAAGAAAAAGCAGACCAACTCTCAGAGTGTCAGGGTCTTGAAGAAATAGGTCATTGCGTGGAAACACTGATAGAGCAAAACGATCTGAGTGTTTGGCCATGCCTCCGCTGGTGAGGAAGGAGGAGAGACCCCCCCGCCCCCCGCCCTCCATGGGAGCCGGCTCAGAGCAGCCCGAGAGGGTCCTCACAGGAGAGGCAGTCCTGTGGGGCTCCAGTCCTGGCTTTGACTTTTAGCTGGTTTTATTTGTTTATGCTCCTCTAGGTTTGCCTATGAGCTGAATTCTTGGCAGAAAGACAAGACTGAGAGCCTTGAGCTTAGGGGAAGCTCATAGGTTGTGGTATGAGAAGTCAGCTCAAATTCTCGCTTGTGGCTTAGTGTGTGCATCCTTGGGAAGGTCATTCAGTTGTTTGGGGCCTCAGTTTCTTCATCTCTAAAATGGGAGCAAAATCTGGACAAATACTTGAGCAAGTGATAATATGGGTTGTCTCTATGGAAGAACATTGGGGGCAGAGCGGGAGACTGGCTTTTCTCTCATTCTTTTTGTACTATTCTGAAGGCTGGGTCACATGCGCATACTTTCTGAAGGAAACACTAACTAGCAGCGGATTCCTGCCTCGCAGAGTCCTTAGGTCAAAGCAGACAATGCATGTGAGCATGTCCCCGGGCTCTTAGGAACTGTACAAATATTTAGAGTCACAATTGCTATCATTCCGGGCTGATTTGGGACACGGCAAAAATGTCACACCCCAATTCTTCCAGGTAGTGAGTGGCCTGAATTTCCTGGGAAATTTGCTCCCATGCTGGGAAGTTTTCCTGCATCCAACCCAGAATGGATGGATGGCTACCACCCCCACCCCAAACCTCCCCGGGGGAAGGGGGCTCTTTCACCTGGCTGGGCAGTGGTGCTGGGAGACCTGGGTCCTCCGTGTGCCCAGATGACCCCTGGTGTTTCAGGGCTAGCGGAGCATGTCCACCCTGCTGAGCAAGTTCTGACAGGCACATTCCATCCCTTGCCAGGAGGCAGTGGGGCCTGGCTGCCTGGTGGGAGCTGAGGGAGTGGTACCTGCCTCAGTGACTGCCCTCTGACTGACCCCTGGCAGGGAGCGGGGGTGGGGAGGTTTTTACCGAGTGTGTGCCAGCCTCCCTCAGGTTGTTTCCTGGGTTGCCATAATAAAAACCATGCTGTGAGCATACTGCTCTTTGTATATGAAGAAGCTAGCAGAACTAACAACGATTTCCATCTACAAAATCTGCCAGTTGAATTCCTTTTCCTGAAGTTGCATGTGGACTTCAAGAAATGCTAGTTAAGGAACGACTGGGGGATCAGCTCGGTGCTGAGGGGGAGCCCAGAAGTGTAAGAAGGTTCCTATCCTGGAGAGTTAATAGAACGCTGAGGTCTGTTAAGTTCTGCCAGGCAACAGTGCGGCTCCCTGCCCACCCCCACCCCCTCCCCAGACCACCGGTGCCTCCCTTCTAAGACGGGAAGGTAATAATCACACCAACTTCATCACCCTCCAGCCTTGCTGTGAAAGTCAAACAACAATATCCCGGAGAGTGCTTTCTAAACTGAAAATCCCCTTCCAAATATAATTTTCAAAAATAATAATGGCAGGTAGAGGCTTAATAAATATCAGAAAATGCCTAAGTGCTCACATGGATCGGGAAGGGGAGGAATCAATGTTGCCTTGGGACTTTGCAGGGCGGAGCCCGAGGTTGAGCTCTGTGGATGGTTGGGTGGGAAAAGGGGAGCTGAGGTGAGCTGGAGGAGATGGAAAGCCAGGGTGTAGACCACAGACCAGCACATGTGGAGTTTGGGCCTGGGGTGGCGGTGAAGAAAATTTTCTAGGGAGAGTGAGGACTGAGGTGATACAGGCAGGGCTGGTGAGATTACGAAAGGTTCAGAAGGTCCAACATTGGTTTGGTGTAACAGGTGTCAGCGAGGTCCTGAAAGCTGGCGAATAGAGGAGACACAGCACCATCACTGTTTCAGAGGCCACATACTTTTAACCTGACCCCTCTTGTAAATCAGAGTGTGCCTTGCCCTGAGCTTTGGGTTATGCAGCAGCAAGCCCCCACCCCTGGGCTTGGGGCACGCTGCCCTAACCAGCCAGGCTCAGGAATCACAAACATTACGATTAAAAAAAAAAAAGTTTTATTAATAATGCATTGCCTTCTTGCACGAAATCTGATGATGAACCAAAATGAAATATCACCAAACCAATTGGAAAGAAATGACTATTTATCTCGAGATCCTTTGGGAATGCGGCCGGAGGCTAAAAACCCTGACACACTCACTTCTCCAGGCTTAACAGATGCCCTGATGGGCTTGTGTCTACTTATGACCGGGGGAAGTCCGATCAAAGACCTTGTTCTCGTAACACATGTTAATTGTTTAAGGGCTTCTGCAAACATTTCTTTACTCCATCTACAGTAATGTGAGGAAGGGAGGAATTTCTCGCCCTATTTCACAGATGAATAAAGGAGCAGAAATGTGTTCAAAATTTGTTTCAATTTTTTTATGTCTTTTATTTTATTTTGAGAGACAGGGACAGCGAGCGAGTGGGGGAGGGGCAGAGAGAGGGGGAGACACAGAATTTGAAGCAGGCTCCAGGCTCTGAGTTGTCAGCACAGAGCCTGATGTGGGGCTCGAACCCACAGACTGTGAGATCATGACCTGAGCCAAAGTTGGACACTTAACCGACTGAGCCATCCAGGCGCCCCCAAAATTTGTTTCAAATGGCGAAGCTGGTGGAGCATCTGGGTAGTTCAGTTGGTTAAGTGTTTGGCTCTTGATTTCAGCTCAGATCATGATCTCACAGTTTTGTAAGTTCGAGCCTCAGGTTGGGCTCTGTGCTGACCCTGCAGAGACTGCTTGAGATTCTCTCTCTCTCTCTCTCTCTCTCTCTCTTCTCCTTCCAGTGTGGACTCTATGTCTCTCTCAAAATAAATAAATAAACTTAAAAAAAATAAAATTGCAAAGCTGGTTAGTGGCCAAGGGCAGAGAGGGTTCTAGTCGTCTGGGTCCCCAGGGTGATGTTGTCTTCACTATATTAACTTCAACAAGAGAGGAGTCAATAATGGCAATTCGTCACTTCTGCAGTTTACACTCTCACACTCCCTGACATCTGTGGTCCCTCTCTTACTCTGGGGCCTCTACAAGCTTCTCTCTCTGGAACCTCCCAGCTCTCCCCTAATCCTGGTCCAACTGCTACCACCAAATCTCCTGACTTCTGTTCATTTATGTCTCAGAGAAATATGGCTTCTCTTGGGAAGCCTCCCATGATCTCATTGATGTAAGGGCCCCTGCCCGGTACCCCTCACTTTCCTTATCCTGCTACTGTAGCCCATACCTGCTTTAGGTTGTTAATTTAATCATCTTTCTTCCTTTCTAGACAGAATCTATTCCCATCACGGCATCCCTTACATCGAGGACATGTTTGCTCTTGGAAAATATTTGCTGAATTAATGAATCGACATTTTTATAGATGAGGAATCGGGCCCGCTGAAGTTAAACACCAGGCCTGATCTCACAGATGTTCAGGGATGATGTGGTAATTCTTCTTCCCCTAAATATCCAGTGCTTGTTCCAGTCTGCCATGCTGGTTTCTGGGTTCACACACAGCACTGTGGTCAGGTGGAAGAAGATACTCTGAAGAAAATCCATCAACTGGGTTTTCAATATTCTGGGTCTGGAGAACCCTTTCAACCTGAGCTCAGAGTATGCTTACATGCCAGATACTGGCATTCCAGAGTATCGGCACATTCCACAGGCCTCTTTTGGTGACTGAATTCACCAAAATTTCTGAATCTCCAGTTGGGTTATAAGTGCCAAGAAACAGAGATAATAGCAGTGAGAGCTTTCTTCCAAAGACTGTTGACCTCAAATGGAGATTGCACTTGGTCTCACAGGGCACCATATTGAATGTTATGACCTACCACCATGTTCTGGAAAAGCCTTGATTAGAACTCTTTCTGATACATTTTGATGTCCATGAATTGATACCGTTTTGTTTGCTAATTTCTGGTTGCCAAGCCAACTGAGTAGAGCATGCGTATGTGTAGCACCAACTACATACAGCACTGTTATTACTGCAAAAGTCTCTCCTTGTTTCTTCCTAGAGGGAGGAACTCCCTTGGCTCACTTTTTTCTTCCTTCCCTGAACCTGGGATGTTGCCACAACTGAGGCTGAGAGAGCCAAGAACTGCTGTCTCCACTGTCTTCAGTACAGTAGCAGACAGTCCAATTCAGTGCAACTATGTTGAGGAGCCCCTGGGAGCCTGAATACCTTCCCTCCTTTCTAAGGCTTTCCCAGATAATTCTGCCTAGGAAGAAGCAGACATCTGCCAACCACTTGGGTAAGGAACCCCAAACTGAACTAAAGATGTAGACTGTGAACTCAAGGGTTATTTTTTGTTGGGGAAATGGAGGAGCATGAAAGAAGAACGACGAAGCATGACTAGTTAAGTGTCCAAAGGGAAATGCAAACAAATGGTTATGGAAGCAGCCAGGAGGAAGCTGCTAATTCCAGTGAGAAATCTGGCAAGGCTTCACAGACCGTGAGATCAGGGTGGGTACCCACAGGGAGAACGGGATGATCAGATGGGAGGAGGATGGGAATAAAGGGATTCCAGCTGATCTTGAAAGAATCTAATCAAGGTGACCCAGATATGGAGTCTTCCAACCTCCCACTGTGATGGCAACACATAAACAAATCACTCCAGCCCGCCCTCCCTTAGAGCGCCTCCAGACCAGCCACTCCAAGCTCCAGTGGGTGCCATTCCAGCAAGCTGCCTGGCCCAGGGTGATGGCTCCTCAGGGTTGCGGCCTGTGGAGGAGGGCTGCCTACTGGGAAACTTTCTCTTTATCCCACACCTCCTCACCTATTACGGCTTGAATGCCCAAGGGCAGCGCTGGGGGTGGCCAAGGATGAGCTGGGCCCAAGGACCTTCGAGGGATGTTTTCCAAGTTCAACCACTAAGGCAGATTACTGTGTGAGAAGACTTGATGTGGCTCGTGGCCTCTCCCCCCCATCCCCCCCCCCCGATGTGGCTTGATGTGGCCTCCTTCCCTCCCCACTCTGGACACACTTTATTCCTTTCCATATTCTTAAATTTGGTACTAATCCTGATTTCAAATCTGGAGTCACAAGGTATCCAAAGCCAATTCTGATGGCGCAAGTCCAAAGGACCTGTCTCTGTCTCTTTCTCTCTCTCTCTCTCCACACACACACACACACACACACACACACACACAGTAGTTAGCCTACCCCTGTAGCAATTTGCTAATGCTTAACTTTTTAAAATGTTTATTTTTGAGAAAGAGAAAGATATATCATGAGTGGAAGAGGGTCAGAAAGAGAGGGAGACACAGAAGCAGGATCCAGGCTCTGAGCTTTCAGGACAGAGCCCAGTGTGGGGCTCAAACCCACAAACCATGAGATCATGACCTGAGCCAGAGCCAGACGCCTAACCCACTGAGCCACCCAGGCAACCTAATACTGCTAACATTTATAGCAGAAGGTTTGTGGAAACCAAACAAGATATCTGACCAAGAGGACCAATCCCAAGCCACAGGCTGCAACCTTGAAGCCCATGAGGTAGATGTGACCAGTGGCCGGTGACCGGATCTCTAGCTTCACGGCACATCCTCCCCACACCCCCACACCACCTGCGCTACTCTTTCGGGTACACCGGCCTGGATGGAAGCCTGTCCCTCCTCCATTCACTAGCTGTCTGACTTCGGAAAGTCCTTGGTTTCCTCAGCAGTAGAAACAGGGTAAGAGTAGACTCGGGGTCCTAGGTCCCCTGTAGAAATCAGATGAGTTAAATAATCTGTCTAATGTGCAAAACAGTGCTTGGCACAAAGTAAATGTTCAGTAAGTGTTAGCTTTGTCCACTGGGCCCTGGAGGCATTTGGGGTCATGATCCCCCCAATAGTGGGGGCTCAAGGGTGCGGAGGGACACGCAGGTGACACATTTAGCACGAAAGAGCGCCTCTTGTTATTTCTGGCATAGCTGGTGAGGAACACGCTGGCCTGTTAAACTGTGGCAAAGACGGACCTGGGTGTAGCCCCTGCGGGAGAGGGGTGACAGAAAGGAGGCTCTGGTGGCCTGGGGGTTTTTTCTGGAATCCTGGTTTATACAGAGATCATCACAGCTGAAAACGTCTTCCTTCCTCTGTTGCCTAACCCGCCTGACAAGCAGCGAGAGACAATCGTGTACTCTGTACAGATGCTGTGCTACATCTTCTTTCCCATGTGACTGAACTACTGGACAGCTTTTCATCTGGGAATCCCCACTGCTTAGCATTAGCACATAGTAGATGCTCAGCGTTTGTCAAATGGTTGACAAACCGACTGACTGGTTATGATATTGGAGGATGGAAGAAAGCCAGAATTAAAGACGTCTGTGTGAGGGTTCAGGTGTTATCTCCTTTGGGCCAGGGCATCCACACTCATCACTGGCACCTGGGCCTTCGAATCTCTACAAGCTCTGCAGAGCCAGGCCACCCGGGGGCATAACAGGTTGGGCTATAGCAGGTTGAGGGGTCCAGGCGAGGGCCTATGTGGAACAGGAAGGTCTGGCAGTGGGTGGAGCCCAAAGCAGTGGTTTCCGGCTTAGGCAGGTCGGTCAGAATCTGGACAGCTGGCCGGGGAGGGAGGAAGTGGTGGGATGCCGAGAATGGCATGGTCCCGAGCCTGGGCGATGGGTGAAGAGCTGGTGTCCCCTGAGAACAGAGATCCCAGGAGAACTACCAATAATTACCAATTGGGGGTTGGGAGCAGAGTCTAGACCTCCCCCTATGATGCTGCTGTTTCTTGTACCTGCTGGCTGAGACACAGCACAGCCATAAGCTAGGAGTCTTTGAAGCAATAATACAATCTCGAGCTAAATAGACAAATTTCAATTTTATAAAGTGGTTTGCCAGGTTCATTTCATTTCTTCTTTAGAATCCCATGCAACCCTAGGGCCTCCTCACCTGAGCAGGCCAAGATCTCCTCCTCATAATGCCCTTGGCACGACTTCCCGCCCCTCCCCCCACCCTTCTCGTCTTCTCATGTGTGCGGAGCCCGTGCAGCTATCACAGAGAACCGCACAAGCCATTGTAGGCCTTTCCTCACCCCCTTGCCCTGATGCCCGGGCCATATCAGAATTGAGAAAGCCTACGAGTTGACATGCAGGCCCTTATTGGAGTCATGTAACAGGGTGACTGAGGGTGACAGGGGCTGGACGTTCCACCTGCAGATGCACATGTGGTCATTAACCCGTGTTTAGGAACAGCTACCATCAAATTCCTAGTGGGAATTTAATGACCAAGTGGTGGTGCCCAAGGGCGATGGCTGAGGTTCAGATCTTACCAGGGGTCACAAGTGTTTATGCATAAAATAACACACTTAGATCTTATCGCTTCTGGGAAGTCTATCACCCGAAGCTGGGCTAAGTGGTTTCCCTCTGGGTCCTGTGGGTCCCTGTTGTGACATCTCTCATAGCATTTACTACCCTGTATTATAGTTGCCTCTTTATCTACCCATCTGCGAAAATAGACTGTGAGCTCCTGATTCATTATTTTCAGCAGCTGCAGAGCTGCTGTGTGGGTGAGGCTAATGGATGATACCCTGGGGCCCAGGGAAGAGCAGGTAGCTCTCAACAGAGACCTCAGTTTTCTCATCTGTAAAACAGAGAGAATAGTCGCGCTATCCTGAACACTACATGAGAGGTAGTAGATGAAGCATTGAACGCAGTGCCTGGAACGATGCAGACTGTGCTCAATAAATGCTGTTGTTTTCTCTTCCTTCCTACTCAGTCACACCAAGGAGATTTATCGTCTGTCCAAATAATTTCTTTCTTTCTCAAGTGTACAGATAACTTCATCTCTAGGACAACAAGGAGCAGGGTTTGATAGCCTTCATTAAAGCCTAAGATCAAAGGCAACAAATAAAAGACCAGGGATGGAAAAGTATGCTTACTTAATATGAATATTATCGCAAGAAAGGATATTGATCAAAATGCAGGAAAAGGAAAAACAAAACGTTAAATATAAAATAACCATATGATTCAGCAATTACAGTCCTAGGTGTGTGCCCCCAAACAATTGAAAACAGGTACTCACACAAATTCTCGTACACACACTTTCACAACAGCAGCCAAAAGACAGAAACAACCCAAATGTCTAACAATGGTTGAATAAAGGTGTGCCTGGGCGGTTCAGTCGGTTAAGGATCTGACTCTTGACTTCAGCTCAAGTCATGATCTCCCAGTTTGTGGGTTCAAGCCCTGTTTCAGGCTCTGTGCTGATTGCAGGAGCTGGCTTGGGATTCTCTCTCTCTCTCTCTCTGTCTCTTGGCCTCTCTCCCCTACTCTTTCTCTAAAATTAAAATAAATATATAAATAAAAATTAAAAAATAAAGTGAAATGGTTAATTTTATGTTATGTGAATTTCACCTTCATAAAAAATTGTGGGAGGAGATAATGCAACATTTTTTGAAAGCTAATAGATGATAAATGGAAAACAATAACATAGTTCCTATTATTAATTGTTTAAGAAGTATAAAATGCCATTGATTAGTTTTTTAGTGTATATTTATCTATTCCTTACAATACTACATACTTCAGTGGTGGAAATTCCTTACTGAAGAAATATTGTGTTATTTTTAAAGTGTATTTATTTATTTTGAGAGAGAGAGAGAGAGAGAGAGAGAGCGTGTGTGAGCAGGGGAGGGACAGAGAGAGAGAGAAAGAGAGAGAATCCGAAGCAGGCTCGATGCTGTCAGCACCAAGCCCAACATGGGGCTCAAACCCACAAACCATGAGATCATGACCTGAGCCTAAATCAAAAGTCAGATGCTTAACCAACTGAGCCACCCAGGCACTCCAAAAATAATGTTTTTTAAACCACTGAAGACTTATTCCTGGAAAATGTCAGTCAGGAACATCAGACCTTCTTCCCCATGTGGCACATGCTCTGTGACTGAGGCCCTTTCCCTTGTCCCAGACAGGGCGGGGGAGACGCGGTGCCTCTGTCTGGAAATGAGATATTCCTTCCATGGCCAGCAGTGAAAATGTGTGCCATTCATCCATTGGAAACACAGCAAAAATCAGCTTTTCCTCAGAGGGGTCAATAATAACCTGGTGAAAATCTATGAAGAGCACGGTAGTTGGAAATGAGCAAAGTATCCTATGGCACATCGTCGTCTTTTTTCTGAATGAGGGAAGGCTCTGGGCCAAGTATCCCACAGGGCAGGACTGAGTTTCTACTTCAGAAACCAGGAGAATGCTGAGCAGGTCATGTCTGGGTGGTGGGGTGCAAATGTACTCCTCTCTCCCAGAGGAGGTTTCATTGTGGGATAGTGCGGGTCACCCATGCGATGAGGCTGGAGGGTTCACTCTAGACCACCGTTGTGCTGTGCTGGCAATTGCTACTCAGCAGATAGTGGGCCTTGGGTGGGAGGGAGAGTTTCAGGTCAGCAGTAGACGGTAGAGAGAGAAGGGAGGGTGCGAGCATCAGTCATTTACAAGCAATGGGCTTGATGGATGGGGTAAGTCTGCAGGGCTGGCCTTAAGAGTGGTATGTTCTCTTTCAGCCTTGCTACTTTTCTGGCACATAATGTTGAATAAACAATTGCGATGTGCTCATAAAACAACCTGCCGGGTGTGGGGCGGGGGGTGGGGGGAGCACAGCATGACTGTCAAATCGCATGCCTCAAATTCTTAGCACCACTGGTCAATAAACGGCTACTGAGAGCCTAGCACACACACTAAAAATCTGAAGGAACCAACAAAGGTTGGATGAACATGTTTTCTCTCAGTTCTGAATCATTGGGAGGGTTACTTTGCCCTACATGGTTCTTGGGTGATGGTAGGCTACTGGATGTGAGTGGCCCAATGGACCCTCCAGGCTACGGCCAGGGCTTTTACAGCAGAAGAGTTTCTGATAGCCCACACTTTGTCCACTGGTAGAGCTGCTGAAGATTCTAAGATTAGAAGCCACCGCCATAAGGGCAGACTCGAGTCCTCCCTCAGGTGTGAGAGGGAAAAGCCATCTCCTGACTTGCATTGAAGCATTTGCTTCTCTTTCCACAGGGGTCATGGTCGCATGCCATGTAGGCTAAGACACAGCATGTCCACGGTGTCCCATTCTGTTCCCATAACACAACGGCTAAGACAACTTCACGTCCTCCATGGCTTCTCTCACTGACTTTAACCCCAGTTAAGGGGTTAACGTACTTAACCAGCTCCCACATCCATTTCTATGTGCCTCCTCAGGACAACTTTGAAGACTGAAGATACTATAACCTGCAACTATCCTTATTACTGTTATATTCTTTCCCTCTCTTCTGCCACTTTTCTTTTATGACTTGCTTGGGAAACTAAAGAAGTTGCTGACGGGCTTTCCTTATGCCTATCCAGCTTGAGATCAGGAGTGCATCTGAGGAGAATAAAAGTCAAGTGAAAAACATCCTAAAGGGAAGAAACTGTAGCTGGTAAGGCTTACAAACACAATCTTCAATTTTGACCAGAAAGACAGCAATGATTAGGATTTCTTTCATCTCTTAGCAACACACTCCATGGAGCGGCTCGCTGACAATCGTGGGAGCAAGTCTCTTGCCCGGGGCCAGGATTTGGTTTGGACACTGCTGTGGCCCCTTGGGAGTTGCCCTGAGAAAGAAATCTTGTGTTTGTGTGAGGTTCATTTTGGAACCCAGCTACACCGAGGCCCAGTCAGGTCCCCAGGCGGTGCTCTGCTCCAATGGCTCAGGCCCATGTGGGTGGAAAAGTCAGAAACCTGAGCTGCTCTGTGGCCCTGGGGACTGCCCTTCAAAGAATTGGCTGTCGATTTTCCTCTTGCTGCATAAAGAGGGAAAAAGTCTATCTGCCTCTGCTTTATCTCTCTTGCGGTGCCCGTGCTGAGTCTCATGTGCTCCCGTTAGTCACCCTAGAGTCTTTCTCATGGAACAGAAAGTGTAAATCAATATTGGCTGTTTAGTGCTGACCTGTCCGCTGGTCCTGAAGCCATCTTCTCGACAATGAAACACAAAAGGGGTTTCAGTTCATTGAGGCACCCAGTGCGGTCTCCCTTCTTTGAGAGGTTATTTGGGAATTTTTGAGAAAAGGCTAAGGATTGAAGTTGAGGAAACAGAAGGGTTGGGTGTGGTGTGGTATGGAGATTCCTTAAAAGAGGAGATCCAGCCCCTCTCTGGAAGGTCATTCAGGGAAGGCTTAGCCTTCAAGACTCTTCATTTTGCATCTCTGCCAGCGTTTGAGGGCAGAGATACAGATGGTCCAGGTGACCGGAGCCCTAGAGAGTGTCTGCCGTTCCTGAACAGAGAGAGACAGAGGTGGGTTCCTGTCGCTCCCCGAATCAGCTGTTGAGCTGGGGACACACTTCCCCTCCCTGAACATTAGTTCCCTCACCTGTGAAGTGAGGGGTGGGGCTGACTCATTTCGAAGTGTTTTTCCATTTGAAGTCTTTGAGCCTGTGGTTATTTCCTTTTGCTCATCAACAGTCAGAACTTCTCAGAAGTCTGTTTAGTTGAAAGTTTGGGTGTCGGCAGAAAATTTGAGCTTCTCTGTGTTGGACTGTGTTAGATTTCGTTGGTTGGGACTGAAGGAAACCATAGATACACCCAAGTCACCAACCAATGCTCAGATTCAGGGTCAGTGCTGGTTTAACCGGCCCCTTGGTGAGGACTGGAAAGAAAGCATCCTCTCGGAGTGGACCCGGTGCAAGTGGGGCAGGTCCATGGCCTGATAAGTGGAATACAGGCTGCTTTCAGCCATGAGCTGCCAGGAATCCTTGTGCTGTATACAACCTGCATAAACATTCACTTCTTTGGGCTCTGGCCACTGTAGGTAAGGAGTAAAAGAAGTAGGGGCGCCTGGGTGGCTTAGTCGGTTAAGCGTCCGACTTTCACTTAGGTCATGATCTCACGGTTCGTGGGTTCGAGCCCCGTGTCGGGCTCTGTGCTGACTGCCAGCCCAGAGCCTGGAGCCTGTTTCAGTCTGTGACTCCCTCTCTCTCTGACCCTCCCCTGCTCATGCTGTCTCTCTCTCTCTCTCTCTCCTAGAAATAAATAATAAAAAAAATATTAAAAAAAAAAAAAAAAAAAAAAAAAAAAAAAAAAAAAAAAAAAAAAAAAAAGAAGTAGCCAGAGTAGATGCATGCCATTGCTATGACGGAAGGAGACTTTTATAATTGCTGCCTTAAAATATTTCATACAGTTATAAAGCTGCAAGTCTGGGCCTAATATGCTCCCCAGATCTTACACCTACACAGTCCAGGGTGAGTTGGTAGCTTCAAGAGGGAAGATTAATAATAATAATAAAACAACTTACATTTTTATAGAACCTTGCAATTTATGGAGCACATTAAATGTAACTTTCTTTCTCAACTTGATTCTGATCCTAACTATTGCCCTGGTGAGTAATAATTATTCCTATTTTAAATATAAGAGAAATGAAGCTGGGAAACTCAAAGACTTGTCTAAGATCAGCTAATAAGTGGTCAAGGTAAGAATTGAACCCATATCTGTCTACTTCCAAGTTCAAGGGTTTTTTTTTTTTTCTTCCACACTGGGTCACGTAATTTCCTTATCTGAGCCATGACAGCCAGACCTAAACTATTTAATAAGGGTTTAAATTTACTCTAACAAAGTCAACCTTTTTGTTTTAATGATGGTAGGACTCTCCCACACAGGTATGATTACTAGACTTGGGGTCTGAGTTCTGGAGACGTCTTGGCTGATCTTAGTGTTGAACTAAAGTGTTCATTTCTCATATGGTGAAGTGATTCCTAGGGGTTCACTTGTTTGGTTAAATGCATCTGTGTGCCACTAATATAGGATCCTTTCCAACGTTTTAGGTGTCACCTGCAAGGCATCCTGGGAAGGCCTCAGAAATCTAGAAAGATTCACCAGGAAGTCACCATATGGTATAAAAACAATATCTCCAGGCCAATCAGTATTGACCAAATAAAGACTCTTCAGTCTCACAGATAGTGTTACTACAGGCTCCTTTAGCTACCTTCAACACTGCTTTTATGCAAATCTGGGAGTGTTAGTTTTTTTTTTTTTTTATGCTTATTTATTTTGAGGGAGACAGTATGAGAGGGGGGGGGGCAGGGACAGAGGGAGAGAGAGAATCTTAAGCAGCTCTGCACAGTCAGCCCAGAGCCTGATGTGGGGCTGAACCCACCAAGCTGCAAGATCATGACCTGAGCTGAAACCAAGAGTTGGACACTTAATCTACTGAGCCACCCGGGTGCCCTGCTGCCTCTATCTCTCCCTGAGCCCCAGACTTGAATAGCCACTGCCTACCATAAACCCCCGGGCACATCCTGGGCACCTCTTGGGTACATCCACCCCTAAATGTGTGTAAAGTGTTAATTGCCACCTTTCCCCTCAATCCTTTTCCCAAGTCCACTGCCCCCTTAGTTCATAGGATTTCCATTCTGGACATCACAGTGCACCCCCCACTCCCAGCTCCACACCTTGTAATCATCTTTCTTTTCCGCCCATTCCTCCTTTACCACATTCACTTGGTCAGGATGTACTTTAAGTCTACTTCGTAAACATCACTAGTATCCATTCCCTTCCTTTAGTTCCCTCAGCCATGAACTTCGTTGAGGTCCTCCTTATCTCGGCCTCCCTTCTCTCCCAGCCAGCTTCCATCTGGCCTTGAGTTCTTTTTCCAAACACACATCTGACCACACCCTTTCTGTGCTTAAACACCAAAAAAGCAACTTCCTTAGTATAGTAGCGTAAGTCCCATTACTCTCAGTTCCCCCGACATGCCCTTGACTTTGCATATACTCTTCCCTCTGCCTGAAATACCCTTTCCCTAATCACTTCCTAACCATTTCCAACACCTTTGCTCATCCATCACTTCTGCAGTGTTGCCTTCCAGATAATTCCTGGGGGAGTTTATCACTCTCTCCTTCAGATTGTTTCAGTGTCCTGTAGCAACTGTTACTATAATGTGTATTATTTTGAACCATATTTGTTTCTGTATCTTGTGTCATTTACTAGATTGTGGGTCCTCAAAACCAGAAACCATCTAGTTATCTTTGGAGTCCAGGGTCCTGGGACACTGCCTATCACACAGTAGGTACCGTAACGGTTGTATGAATGAGGGGAATAGATCTGATGAGGTCAGCAACTCAGCTTGCTGAGTGTCCATTATTCCCTTGAGTTTAGTATTCAGAGGAAAAAAAGCAGAAACCATTCTCTCTTTCTTCTATAGGCTAGATATTGACAAAGTATGGAGGCTGGAGAAACTTCTGTTTGATCATGCATTTCTTTCCCATATTGTATCTTGGGTGGGAATGGAGAGTCAGAATTTCAGAAGAAATGAAGGACTTGATCAGCTTTTCCTGCATAGCCGGCCAACACCGGCCAAAGGGGAGACACATCAGAGTAGGAAGTCGATGGTAAGACCCTTGCTGGACAGTTTGGGTGGAATGTGACAAACCATTTGGGTTAGGAACGAGACACATCAGTGGTACTTTTCAGACCTGTTCCTTAGAACTCAAGGCTCTCCCCATTATCCAACTGGACTTCAAAATGAGGGTTCCTTAAAATTAGCTTCAGATTCTTACAGACTTTTAGCTGAGTAAATGAACTCCACAAGCTTTGAAGGAAGGTGCTACTGAGAGCCTGGAGTGCACTGCCCATTCTCCACCCGCACCCCTTCCTTATCCAACGGAATGTGAGGAGCAGCCCTGCAAGGTAGCTAGCATGCTGGCCGCCAGCATTCTCTGTGAAATTAGGGCAATTCTTGTCTGCTTCGGTTTCCCTTTCGGTTAGGCTGGACTGTGTTCCCACCAGCAAAACGTCTATAGTTTATTTAACTCAATTATTACACAATGTATTCCTGGAAAGCTCTTGAAAATACTAGGGAAACAAGTCTTTTTGTGTCCTTCACTCTACCTTCATGGGTGGCCTGGGGGGGGGTGGTGCTGGGAGTGGGACCATTTAGAGACTCAAAGAGCTTAGGAAGCAATCTGTGTCACAGGCTTAGAGACTAGCAGGCAGGTTCCCACTCCACGCCTGGCTCCACGCCATATTTTTGTTTTGGCCAGTTAGTTTCTTAGCCCCGTTGAAAATTTGGCGTCACTTAGCATAATTTAGAAACATCCAAGCCTGAGATGCCTTTCAGTGGGTTTCAGGCCTTGACTTTTTTTTTTTTTTTTTTTTTAGTAGCAAGTAGAAGGTCCCCGTTCCCAAAGCTCCTACCGGCAGCGCAGCTTGTCAACTGGAGTAAGAGAACTCCACCCAACCGCCATCCCCCAACCCATGTGGACTCAGCCCAGAAGCAGATGTCAGGCTGCTGAGAACCCCCCGAGAAGGGAGACACACTGGAACCGAAGTTGTGAAGGGCCAAGAGGCTATTTAGAAAGAATCCTGGAATCTCAACTTCTCTCGGGGGCTGGTCCCCTCACAAAGAACGAAAGTGAGCGGGAAGTTCCCTTCCAAACAGAGTCAGCTTAAAACACACACACACACACACACACAGAAGAGACTCACCGCGAAGTACACCGGAGGGCTTCCTGCAGGCGCCGTGGCGCGGGGGTCTCCGCGGCGAGTCTGACGGCCGGGTCTGGCTGAGGTCAGGGTCCTGGTGCGGAAGCCCGCCCCCCTGCGGAGCCAGGTGCAGAGCCGCGGGGCTGGGGGCGGGCGCGTACCTGCCCTTGCCACGGAGGAAGGCCCCCTGTGCGTTCTCTGCCCTCCCGCGGGCCGGCGCCTCACGTTTCTGAGGTTTCGCTCCGACTCCGTCCTGCCCCTGATGTCAGAGACACAACTTCCTGAATCAGACGCGCCCTCTCTCCCGCCGCCTGGGCTCTGTCCCAGCTCCCCGCCCGGGGCCCACAGACCGCCGGTGCCCTTGGACTCGGCGCCCCCGCCCCGAGGCGCCCTCCCCCGCGGCCCCCGCGGCCCCGCGGCCCCCGCCCCTGCGTGCGGGTGCCCCACCGGTCCTGGAACAGGCCTCCAGCGCGCCGCGCCACTCTCCAGAGCCCGTCCCCAGTTCATTTCACAGACGCACCAAGTTCCCGGGGACTTGAGACGACTCAGGGATCCAGGGCGGGGGAACGTGGGCTGCTGTGAAGACAGCCCAGTGTTGCCTAAGAGAGCGGCCTTCTTGGAAGGGGGGTGGAAGGCATCTGGGAGGGAGGCCGTGGGACAGGCTGGGTGAAGGCTCCCATGCCTTATCTGGACAAACAAAGCGACCGGCTGCCCTAGTCAACTGCTGTGTGCTTGGGGGCGTGGGGCCGGGGTGGGGGGGTGGTGGGCGCAGTCTTTGGACTCCCTGAAGGCCTTGACAAAGACTGCGCACCATCACGAACTGTCAGAGCAGAGTTGGGGCGGGGGGGGGGGGCGTGCTGCCTGCAGAAAATTCTCAGAGGTTCCTCCTTCTCATCCTCAGTTGCCCTCCATTCACTTTTTACTCGGACGTCCATGGGTCCAGTGTCGAGCACCTGGAATTCCAGAAAATGAAAGGGCCTATGCGAGCGTTGGGGGTGGGACTCGAGACAGGAAACTTCTGGTGACCACGTGGCAGGGAGCTTGTTCCGTGTCTCCAGGGTTACTGGGGGACAGGGAAGGGGTGATGGCGGGACCTGGCCCTGGAGGGTCCTCCTCAGAGTCATCTGGGTGAGTTTTTCCATGACTTGTGTCTCAGGTACTGCCCTCTTGACTGTACTTGCCAGGCGCTCAGGGACCAGGGGCCGGTGCTGAGCCAGGTCTTGCCCTCCACCTACTATGCCTGAGGGCGTAAAATGACTGTTAGAGTCAACTCTCTCCACTGGGGAACAAGAGACCCATCTGTGTTAGTGCCGGAGTAACCAAATGGCTCTTGGTTGAAAAGTCCAAGAGAAAACGCAGCCCTTTAGTCAGAAATGCCAAGAATGATTAAGGAAATGGGGGGGGAGGGATGTTTTCTTCTAATGGAAGGAGATTAGATGAGATTCTTCTTGTTTCAGAAGCAAGTGGGCTTAGCAAGCAGTTGGGTAGCACCAGCAGAGACGGGAAGATTGGGCTTGCAAGGTTGCTCGGGAGTGTCCGGACTGAGGGGCTTCCCTCAGTGGATGTGGTTACCACGCTGTCAAAAGCTCCATCTGTAATCACACTTTGAGCCTGCAGTTGTCTAAGTATGAAGGGTTGGGTCCCGCCAACACTCCTGGAACTTACAGCCACAGAGTATAGAATCTGAAGGCACTGAGGAAGACAGGAAGGGGTGGGGGTGGGGCTGGTAGTGAGGCCTTGAGCGTTGGCCAAAGGATTGGAGAATGGATATTTCCTTCCACCTTCAGGAAGGACACAGATACTGTGCCAGGAGCTTTAAGACACATATCATTGAACCTCTCACAACACATTTATGAGATGTAGTATTCTCCTCATATTACATAGGTTCAGAGAAGTCAAGTAACTTCCTCAGCATCACATAACTACGAGAGGCTGAGCCCAGACTTGAGTTCCAGTGTTTCCAAACCCCCAAGCCATCCTTTTACTACTATATCATCAAGTAAAGGAGGAGCATGCCTTCTGGGAAGGAATTCCATACTTGTGCAAGGGTATTGTTCAGCCCAGGAATGAGGCATATGGGGGAAGGCTACAGAAAAAGCTTTTCTGGATGTCTGGAGCAAAGTTACAGATTGTGGCCTAAGTGACAATTATTTAGGGTTGCCTTTAAGAAAAAAACAAGAAGAAATCAAAGGACAAAAATGGAGGCAACTGACTTGAGCTGAGGGCTTCAGACACATGGTTGCCAATGGGAGAAAGAAAATCAGTGGCCTATCCATTAGGTGATATCTCTGTGATACTTAAGTTCAGCAAGGAAAGCCAGCAGCTCCCATGGCAGAGAAATCAGTGACTCATGGGTGAGCAACATGGCGCATTGGCTCACACCCGGTTGCCAAGACTGTAAGGTCTGTTGAGGGACTGACTCTCCTCAGAAGATGCAATTACGGCAGAAAAAGGAGTGGGCATCTGGCCAAACGTTCTCAGTCTGGGTAGGTGATGCATTCTTTACTAAAAAGCAGGTTGGAGCACCTACCTACTATTTTATTCTCTTGGCAGTGAAATCCTAATTCTGATGAACTCATAAATGGCCCCAGGCAATCACAGTGCTGTTGTATTTTGCTTAATCCTCATTATTTCTCACATTTTTTTGTAGAGCTATTTGAAGGTGGTCAAGGGGTTAGTGGGCTCTAAATGGAGTGAAACAGAGCATTAACATCTAATTAAAAAAAAAAAAAAGAAGCCAAAATAAGCAGATATGTGAAGTGAGACTGGAAATGTGAGTGATCACCCCCTACTAAGTTTAGCACATCAGTATGTTGGGGACAAAAGACTTCCCTGTCACTGCTGTGAAAATCACTGGGGTATTTAGTGTATAGCCATGGCCTGGTGTGAAGGTGAGGGCTGACTACCTTGTTTTCCTTTCTCAGCAATGCTGTTTTAGACAGGTTGACTTACGCTGTTGGCCAGGATCAATCTACCTTGTGCTGCTTGCGGACACTTTCCCATCAGTTTGCAAATGCCTTTGAGTCTAGAAGATGTGTCGAATAGAATATGTTTGCGCCCAGGACGGGGCTGTCCCCAAATGGGCATGTTCTTCAGGTATGGAACCTATTAAATTAAGAATCTTATCTTGAGGCACTTGGGTGGCTCAGTCGGTTAAGCGTCCGACTAAGTGTCCGACTTCGGCTCAGGTCATGATCTCGAGGTCTGTGAGTTCGAGCCCTGCATCGGGCTCTGTGCTGACAGCTCAGAGCCTGGAGCCTGCTTCAGATTCTGTGTCTCCCTCTTTCTGCCTCTCCCCTGCTCACACTGTCTCTCTCTCTGTTTCTCTCTCTCTCTCTCAAGAATAAATAAATAAACAAGCAAACAAACATTAAAAAAAGAATGTTATCTTACTCGCACTTCAAACTGTGGTGTATTCCTCCCGTGACAAGCATAACAAGGCTACAGAAAGTTACTGAATGGTGACTTGGATGCTCTGAGAGACCGACTTAGAAAGATCAGTTCTGTTGTCAAGGCACAGGCTGTCAGGAGGGAATGATCCACCTATAAATGGTGGGGGTAAGATGAGTGCAGACTTGTTCACCAGATCCTGAAATGTAACAGTGTCTTGGAATCATGAGAGAGGCAAGTTCAAGACAAAGTCAGTGGAAATACTACACCATGCAGCAGGTAATGAATTTATGGAATAGATTATCTCCCAGAGGGGGCACAGGCTGGCAGCATAAATGGATTCCAGAAAGGCTCAGACAGACGCGTGAATGACAGAGCCATAAAGGAGAGCTTCAGGAAGCTAAGATCTACTCCGTGTGGTTGGGATTTCAGGGTGGCTCAGCAGGCCCTTACACTGTGCATATGTGGGGCCTTTGTGGACAACAGTCTTGGCCTTGACGGAGCTTGGATTTGAGCCAGTTGGCATTCCAATGCTACCTGCCCAATTCTACGGTCTCTGTGGCATTTGCCTCATGAAGGCAGCAAAACCTTGTTCTTTTAACCTTAGCCAAGTATTTTCTGCAGATACTGTCTATTATTTTTAGTCTCGTGCGTGTTCAGCTTAATTATAGCCATTCTAAGAAAGTATTTCCTCTGCTCCCCTAACAGCCCTTTTAAAAGGCACTGCTTTTTCATTTTGGCTTTGGACTTCTAAACAGATTTGGAGAGCCTGTTTTCATACCAGTTATTATATTTATCTCTTGTGATTAGACTTCTGTTCAGGCTTTGCCTTCTAAACTGTTGAATTCTAACTTAAATTTCTATGATTATGAAAGCTCCTCTAAAAAGAGCAGTGACAATATACTTTTCTTGGGAACTCTTTTTAGTGCAACACCCAAAATGTCTTCAGTATTGCATCTGGGATGCCAGGAAAAATGTCACTCTTCTGGCTGTAGCTCCAAATCTTGGCACTAAGGAAAGTTTAGGAAATTCTTTGGATCTCTCCCTTGGTAATCCACATGTCTCCCCACGCATACATGTCCCAGCACTGCATGTGCTTGGTGCCTTCTTTAGCCCTCCTGTAGATTCTAGAGCTAGAGCATCTTGCCCAACCCCTTCCATTACTGATGGGCTGAGGGGTGAGTGGCAGGTGCTGGCTTGGAAAGTGCTTTGTTTATACCTCTGGGGCATGAAGGGGTTCCGTTTTCTTTTTCCGTTTCTGGTGCACAGCCCCCCAGAGTGGTGTCTTGAAAGCTATTTTTATAACTCTGTCACTGGCTGTTGCAAACCGGCCAGCACCACTGTTCGGTAACATTTGTGGGGATTGGGTATTGGCTCAGTCCTCTGGATTCCATTTTCCTGACAGGGATCTCAGGGCCAGAGCAGAGCCCTACAGAGTTCTCAATTCTGCCTCTCTTTGTGGTTCCCCTTGTCCTTTGGTCTTCTCTTGGGGATGGGTTTACACATTGATTTATTGAGTGAACCCACTGTGTTGGCTTCGTATAGACCTACGTGGACTAGATAAAATATTTCTTGCCACTTTGTCAGCAAGACGTCTGGGAACCCCCAGCCTGCCCTGCCCAGCATATTCATTCCAGCAGAAGTTTTCGTAAAGGCTGAAATTGTTTATTCCTCTTGCCTGGAGGGTCCATAAAGTAACTGCGCCTTTGAAGTTTGCTTCCTTAAGTAGTTCAGTGACTCAGAACGTCAATGTTGCCACCAACAAACTTCCTCTCCCGAGGCTGGCTCTTTCATAACAGGTAAAAGGAAGGGCTGACAAAAACATGTAATGATGGGATAGCCTCCATTTACCAAGTTGCAGAAATACACTCATCCTCTCTATTTTAACTACCATTGACTTACTGCTTTCTTTGTGCTGAGCAGTGTATGCACATTGCCTTTAAATTTCGCACAACATAGGGTGTCCTGGGTGGCTCAGTCGGTTAAGCCTTTAGCTTTGGCTGAGGTCATGATCTCACGGTTCATGGGTTCGAGCCCCGCATCAGGCTCTGTGCTGACAGCTAGCTCAGAGCCTAGAGGCTGTTTCAGATTCTGTGTCTCCCTCTCTCTCTGACCCTCTCCTGTTCACGCTGTCTCTCTCTCTCTCTCTCTCTCTCAGAAATAAATAGAACATTAAAAAAATAAAAAAAAAATTTTTGCACAACGCTATGAGATACTATAACACCGATCTAATAGAGGAAGAGACTGGGATTTGGAAAGTTACAAAAATTTTCAAAGATCAGGTAGATGGTAAGCAAAAATTCCAGTAAATGGAAACACATTTATTCAGTACATGTATGTTCCTAGTTACCGTGAGAAACATGAGATATACAAAAATGGATCAGTCTCTAAGGTGGTGGAGCTTAACTGAAAGTCAGCCCTCAACCCAGAACTTTCTGGATTCAGAGCTCCACTGCTGCCCACTTTAACCAACTGGACAGATTGGGGAAGCAGCCTCTGCGTCTGAGGGACAAACACAAATGAACTGATTCTGGGATGACAACAACAATAATATTCTGGAACTTATACACACTTTTCAGTTTACAAAGATATTTCACATGTGTTATTTAATTTAACCCAACCACTATTAGGAGGGCAGGGTGGATAAGAACCTGGGGCTTGGAGAGCCCGACTGTGGTTGCCCACCACAGTTGCATGATCGGACAAGAAGCAAGGTGTTCTGGCTCCTAGGTCAGTGGTGTCCATGTTGTTGTATGCAGGGTGAGCAATATGTTTCAGGAACGTTTCTTGGTGGAGTATAATGTACTGGTTGTCTGAAAGTATTTCAAAGCAAAGCCGAACATGATAAACTCAAGCAGAGTCTGGATATCCGCCCTGGAGGGAATTCCTGCCCCTGAAAAAGCATGGGATACAAATTGCTTCTCAAACTTGTCCACCAGAGTGTCCCTAAAGGGGAGGGAATTGTTGTTTTAAGAAGACATTATTTAATATCTTATGGCTTCATATACACTTGACACACTTTTCCTACACTTCCAGTGATGTGCTCCCTCCTAAGCTTCCCAGTTTGAGAAAGAAAGGAAGAGATGACATATAACACTTATTAAGCTGTGCTCTAACCAACTGAGCTAATAAACACAACTTAGTGGAATTTCAGCCAGCCAGCCAGCCATACGCAATTGTTTATGGAGAATGGATTGTGCTAGGTAGGCACTATAAAATGGCCCTTAAGGAATTTACAATCTGCTGTGAAACTGCCCCATGAAATGATGAGCAATCTCAGAAAATTGCTGAAAATGAAGTGCTAAGTTTTAACATTTGGATTTAAGGGAAGTAAGGGCTGGAGCATTCATGGAAACCGTTGTGTGATAGGGATGGGTTGGCCAGAATTTAGGAGATGCAGAAGAACCTGAAGACAGTGAAAGATACTGGAAGGCTTCTAGGTTCAACCCAACATGGACAAAGGTTTAGAGGAGGAATAAATGGTAGGACTTTACTGTAAATAACATTATTTCTTTGATAATCCTTTCTCAGCCTCTCTTTCCCTCTAATGCAGAAAACTAGGGAAAGACTCAAAAGTATGAAGGATAAAAACAAAATATCATCTGTAAACCTGGTGACTAAATAGAACCAATGTTACATTTTGAGATGGGATCTTCTGGTCTTTCAGCAAAAGATCAAAATTTGTATGTTGGTAGCTGGGGTCAGTGCAGATTTTGAACAATGGACAAACCACTCTCCCAAAACAAGCTAAGCTGGTTTCCTTTGTAAGATTTATTGCAGCATAGAAAGACTGAGAGAATGGAATCAGAACCTCCAGTATATAGTGGAAGGAGGCCACTATATACTCTAGCTTCTGCCTTAGTAACTAACTAACTAACTAGTTGCCTTCATCAGTGCACAGCTTTCTATCACTGGAACAATGCCAAGTAGAGGTTGGGTGACTATCTGGCAGACATACTGAGAAGAGATTGCTATCTCTGGAGATATAGCCCATATGATCTCTTTCAACTCCAAAGTTCTAGGGCTTACGTTGTTAGCTGTGAAAATCCATGTTTAAATAGATTATGATACTCTTTCTTATGATTGGACAATTGCTTTGCTCAGTAATGTTATTGGATAACAAGACAAATGTTATTGAGAGAGAGAAATCCACTATCTTTGCAGTTCTTGTATATTTTAGCATTGCTCTGTGTCTTGCCATATTATTTGAGAGCTACTTTTAGATGAGTAGCCTTGGAAGAGAGATCCTTACCCCTACCCAATCTCTACCTGCCTGAGTCCCAGCTCAGCTACCATTGCCTCTGAAAACATCTTGACTCTCCAAGACTGAAGAGGAAGTGGGTCCTTTGTATTCCCTTTTCCCAAAGCGTCTGTGACATTTATAATAAGAAAAGGACCTTTCTACTCCTCCTCTGTGGCAGCCCTGGAACTACCTTCCTTCTCACAACATCCAATCCTGTTCCAGGGAAACAGAAAGGAGGAACCACAGCTACTATCATTTCCCACTTTCCCCATTAGGCTTGTCCTTTGTCAAGTTCCCCATGCTGCCAGCTGTCGGCGAGGGCTGGGGCAGGAGAAAGTGCTGCAGGCTCATCAAGGATTCTGGACACAGTGGTTAAGCCTGGACTGTGCTAGAGCTGAGCTCCTGTGAGATTACACAGGTTCCAACGAGAGCCTGAGTTAAGATGAAAAGGTCTCTACTTACAATCGAGCTTCCATGCCTCTCTGATGGAGTCACTAGGCAACAGTTTTCGGTGGCTGTAAAAACCCATGAGGGCAAAGGATTATTTATTTCTATATATGGCCAGAAAAGAGCCCAATCACAGGCTGGCTTCCTGATTGACCCTCTACAGTTTTTCCAGACCTGCAGACTCCAGAGCCTTCCAGGCTGGACATCGGTTTCTGTGGCCTGTGTGTCACTGGGCTCAGCAATGGAAAATTTGGCTCCCAATGCAACTGCCCCCAGTTGTCCCTGTCCCCCACCCCCCACCCTTGCCTCTCCTCCCTCAGGATGTTGTAGCTAAAATGCAAATAATGAAGCTCTCACAGCTGCAGCCCTGCTAAAAATAGAAAGTTTGTTTATTTTTATGTTCGTGAAGCCCTTTTCCTGCTGTTGCTGTTGTTATGAGCATAAATCCCGGGCAGGACTGGGAAGGGCTCCGTGTGCTGGTCACCAGCCAAATGAATTCTGTCCTGCAGTGGGGGCTCAAATCAAAGTCTATTCGGGTGCCAGAGGATTCGGGATCTGTCTTCCGTTTGGAGCTTCTCTCTTAGCTGACACCTGCTCTCCAGAATTTGGAGTGTGGGTATCTCGGTTGTTAGATGATCTGCATGAATGTATTTCCCTTTCAGAGGCAGGCCTTCACGCCTCCCCACCCCCACCTTTTTTAATAATCTGCTCGTGGGAGAAGTGTTGGCAGAGGAGAGGACACTGGGCTAAGAGTCAAGAAACCTGGGTGACCTTGGGCGAGTCACAACCTCTCTGACCCTCAGTTTTCTCATCTATAAAGTGGGGATAACAGAAAAGTTCAAGATACCTGCAAATGATTTGTTTTCTACTTTTGCTAAGCAAACCCAGGCTTCTTTCTCAAGGGTTTCTGAAAGGTAGATATTCCCTTTGCCTCCAAGGCCTGTTGCTTAATTTTTTTTTAAATGTTTTATTTATTCTTGGGAGAGGGAGACAGAGCATAAGGAGGGGAGAGGCAGAGAGAAAGGGAGACACGGAATCTGAAGCAGGCTCCAGACTTTGAGCTGTCAGCACAGAGCCGGACTCGGGGCTCAGACTCATGGACTGTGAGCTCATGACCTGAGCTGAAGTCAGACGCTTAACCAACTGAGCCACCCAGACACCCCACCTCAAAGGGCTTTTGAGTGCCCCCTCCCAAAAGGAAGAGTGGAGGGGGATCAAGAAAGCAGTACATGAAGAGGTACGGTTAGAGATTTCTTTTGCGATCTGAACCAAACAAACTCCTGTTGAGATACAGGTGATCTAGGCTAGAACAGAGAATCCTGGGTTAGAGTTTGGGAGATGGAGGAAAGGGACTCCTCAACATTCTGTTAGCTTGTTGTGGGTTTTGGAGTAACAACCATCCTGCTGTGATCTTATCTCCCTCCTTGTGGTGTGGAGCCGTTATTGATAGTTATCTCCCAGCTAGAAGGGTCCTCCACTTGCTCAACCAAGATCACTTGGTTTACACCACACATGTGGAGCTTGCAACTGGGTTTCTAGACAGTGTCTGGTTGGGGGGGGGGGTCCTCATTGACACTCTCTCCTTGGCAATTCTAACAGCTGAGGGCAAGACTATGCTGGGTGCATCTTTGACTTATCTGGAGCCACTGTGACTACTGTATTTGCTTGGTTTTTTGGAGGGGAATCTTGGCACACACAGGGCTGGTCCGAGGGCCTGTATCACACGGGGCCCTTTATTCTACAAGCTTCTCTGTTGTACACACCAAAATAATGACTTTCACTGATTGAGGTGAAAAAAGAATTTATTTAAACGAAATTTTAAAAATTAAGTTAAAATTAAATTAAATTTTAATTAAAATTGAGGGCTCTGTGACTTGGATGAATCAATTTTTTGGGTTAAGCTTTCACTGAATTTAGCATTTCCTTAAGTTTTGAACATAGGTATCTGTGAATTTATTACTGTTGGAAATCATAGATATATATGTATTCAAAAAAACATTTTTTTAACATTTTATTTTACTTTTTGAGACACAGAGTTCAAACAGGGGAGGGGCAGAGAGAGAAAGAGACATAGAAACTGATGCAGGCTCCAGGCTCTGAGCCTGACATGGGGCTTGAATTTACTAACTGTGAGATCATGACCTGAGCCCAAGTTGGCCGCTCAACTGACTGAGCTACTCAGGCGCCCCCCGAAATCATAGATATTTTTGAGTCAGTTTCAGTTGTTCCAGACATTTTGAAGTGTTGTGTTTTTTTTTTTAATGTTTTATTTATTTCTAGGAGAGAGAAAGAGAGACAGCATGAGCAGGGGAGGGTCAGAGAGAGAGGGAGACACAGACTGAAACAGGCTCCAGGCTCTGAGCTGGCAGTCAGCACAGAGCCCGATGCGGGGCTTGAACCCATGAACTGCGAGATCATGACCTAAGCGAAAGTCGGACGCTTAACCGACTAAGCCACCTCTGAAGTGTTGTTTATTCTCATTACTATTTCCGGGTCAGAGCGGTTTATTAGATCCTACCACTAGATTACCACTAGATTTATTTAGTGTACTAATAAAGCACATGTATAATGCTCTCATAGATTTGTTTTAGAAGATTTCTAACTGTATTTCAGTACTATTGGTTATTATATTTGGTGCATTTCAAAACTTCTTTATGTGTTTCATAGGTTTTCCCAGCCACGAAAGGGCAGCGTGGCACACAGAGGGTTAAGAAGTCCCTGATCTGAAGTTTATTGGTTAGCTTACAGCAGTATTGGCTACATTGCTTGCAGGGCCCTGCACCAAATGAAACGATGAGGCCTTTGGCTCAAAATTTCGAGAACCAGAAGATGGACAGCAGGGCATTAAACCAAGCACGGTCTATGCTGAGCCTGGGCCCCTGTGTGTCTGCACAGGTTGCTGATCTGTGGACCCTGGCTCCTAGAATTTCCAGGAAGGTCTACAGGCCAGACTCAGGGGCTGTTCAGCCAGGGGAAATATCCATATTGTGCTGGAGAATGGGTGTGGTGAAGACCTAGAGCCACTCCTGCCGAGCACAGATACTTGTCCCCATGCCTCACCAACAGTAAATGCTGGAAACTGCCCGTGGGTCTGTTGTCACTGGTGTGTCAGTAAACGGCATGGAGCTGTCTGCATTGCCAGAAGAGAATCCTTGTGACCTCCGCTTTTTTGCATGATTTGTTTCCAATTTATAGTCTGGACTAGATGTATATTAACGGTGGAGACTAGTTCATGGTCATCCCTCCAGCTGCTGGGGGGTTAGTGAGCAAATATCTATCATTGCTCACCTCCATAGACCAGCTCTGCCTTGCAGGGAGAAGGACTCCCCAAACATCGAAGGGGTTCAGATGCTAAGTGGCCAAAAACATGAGAAATGTCTTTGATAATGGCCACATTATCAAGGGTACCCTGACTGCTGGGTCCTTAAGGAAGACCATGGCTGGCAAGAACTTGTGGCCACCTCTAGGTAGATGGGGCTACCTGGGAGAGAATGCATGCTGAAACATTTTAAATTTCTGGGACATTTGAATGGTTGCTATGTTAATGAGACAAAGTATTTGGAATAGAGATTATTTAAGAAATGTACAACCTATGGGGGTAGAACATAAAAGCTTGGGACTGTCACCAGTCTTCTCTATCTATAAGACCAGACAATGCCAGGGAGAACGGACAGGCTCTACACTGTCACACAAAGCAAGGTCTAATTAATCTAAGAGTTTCCCAGGAGCAAGAGACAGGGGGCCAAAATAGAGATACTTCAAGTTGAGTCAAGACAAGGGGAGAGAGGGTTGTTCTAGAAACGAGCCTCCCTGAGATGTGGCATGGTGACATTCTGTGGGGCAGGGGCCGGGCCCCAAAGCTTCAGCTCGTGGGTCATTGTTTCCCTTCTCACTCCTACCAAAAAGTAATTCACTAAGTAGGTGATAGGATGTTCTGTTTCCCTATCCCCACCGAGTGATGGGTGGGCTGTTCTTTAGAAAGTAGTGCAAGGACCGAACTACTCTCAGAGGGCTTGACAGGGGCCCAGCAGAGAGCACATTGCTTTCTAGAAGTGTGACCAAGGGAGAGACACAGCTCTGTGTGTCAGACTACAGCTTGATGTCCAGGTGCTAAGCCATCCGGCAGGTCCTCCAAGGCCAGCAACGTAGGGAGCCCTGCTTGCCAAGACAGAGGAGCCCTCCTTCCACCCAGAGGGACCACCTGTAACAAGTTCCCTGAGGCACTGATAGGGACTGCCTGTGGGGATGTCCTGAGAAGGAGCAAAGGGAAATAAATACCCCCTCCCCAGCTCCTGACCCGTGTCAAGGGTTTGACATCCATTTGCCCTTTATTCTCAACATGTTACCTGGAGGGGCAAAGGAGTTAGCTGCCACCTTTGGTTGATCTCTGGTAAAAAGCTGGAGATTTTGTCTTTTAAATATACTTTTCACTGGGGAGAGAGAATAATTATCTCTAACCTTCTCACCCATCCAACAAAAGCTCCTCAGCAAAGAAATCTTGACTTACTATTATTATTATTTTGCTATTTCAAAAATAAAGTTTTGAATAAACTCTGGAATAATTTCAGACTTACAGAAATGTTGCAAAGATAAATACCTATTTACCATAAGTACTCAGCTGATATGTAATTGTGGTTCATTTGTCAAAACTAAGAAATTAGCATTGATATTACACTGTTAATTGGTCTAAGGAATCGTTGTATTGTTTTTTAAAATTTTTTTAAAAAATTTATTCTTGAGAGAGAGAGAGAGAATGAGCAGGGGAAGGGCAGAGAAAGAGAGACACAGAATCTGAAGCAGGCTCAAGGCACCAAACTGTCAGCACAGAGCCCAATGTTGGGCTTGAACTCATAGTCTGTGAGATCATGACTTGAACTGAAGTAGGATGTTTAACCATCTGAGCCACCCAGGCGCCCCCGATCTAGGGAATACTTAGATTTTACCAGTTTATTCACCGATGTCCTTTTTTGTTTGTTTGTTTTAGGATCCAATTTAGGATACCATGTTGCTTTTGGGAAACTTGAATTTTAAGAGAAAATTTAGAGTGCCCATGGAGGGTTTGACCCAGGATACAAATAGTTTCATTTGTATTTTCCCTCATTTTTCTTATCCAAGTGCTATAAACATTAAGTGTTCTTTTTTGTAAGTTTAAAAAAAAATTTTTTTTAAAGCTATTTATCTTTAAGAGAAAGAGAAAGACACAACATGAGCAGGGGAGGGGCAGGGAGAGAAATCAGAAACAGGCTCCAGGCTCTGAGCTATTTGACACAGAGTTTGAACTCACAAACCATGAGATCATGACTTGACCCAAAGTCAGATGCTTACCTGACTGAGCCACCCAGGCATCTTAAACGTTAAGTGTTCTTTAAAGTTTTGTGTCTTCAATGAACCCTTACTTGCTTCCCTGGGATGTTCATGCCAGACAAGCTGAAGCAGTGTGAGGATTTTGGAATAAAGATGCTGTTAAGATGCAAAATATTGTGGTCTTTGGAAATTTGGCATATCCAAGTCTGTTTCTTTCCCCAAGTTCTAAGTACTGAAACACAGTTGCTTTTCACACAGACTTCTACCTCACGTCACCCAGTCCTGTGAAGTTGTACAAGTTTGGGCTCAGAGTCTTTGCCTTGTGCTGAGGGAAAAAGAGACTGAATGTAGGTGGGGTGTTGTGGGAGTTGAACAGTGCAACTGGTTTCCCCGTGTTTGTCTATTCATTTTTCACAGCACCAGGCTTGTGCTGGAGGCCATTTCAAGTCATGGAGTGTCTTACTATATTTGGGCTTCTGCTTATTGATTGGGCATCCTTGCTAAGGTAGTGTGTTTTCTTCTGAAATGGAGCTAAAACTGACATTATAGTTAGGTATTCTTGAGTCTACGACAGATCCCTGTTTGTAGTCTACTGGTCTGGGCTCTTGGTGCTTTTGGAAATCTGTAAAGATTCAGGAGGGAGTGGAGGGCCTGTCATGGTTACATGGAACTGAAATCCCATGGAATACTGTGGGTATTAGAGTTATTGATGAGGCTTCATGAGATATAGCATAATCACAAGTACTCAACTGATAATTTAGCCCCCTGTTCCCCATTCTTATCCACCATAACATTTAAAATTTTTTTAAGTTTATTTATTTATTTTGCAAGAGAGAGAAACAGAGCACACAAGAGAGGAAAGGGACAGAGAGAGACACTCCTAAGGAGGCTCCATGCTGTCAGTACAGAGCCTGATGTGGGGCTTGAACTCACGAAATGTGACACCATGTCCTGAGCCGAAGTCAAGAGCCTGACACTTACCCAACCGAGCCACCCAGGTGCCCCTATCCACCATAATATAAAAATGCGGGTATATTACACAAACTGTAACTATAACTCTATCCATCTGCCCTTATAGCCCACCTAACTCTTAGGGCTTATTTTTAGAATAGTGATAATTGCTAATATTTATTGAGCATTTACTATATTAGACAGTCTGCTATACCCTTTACACATTTTCATTTTGTGTAATATTTCACAACTCAATGCAGTAAGTACCATTATTATGTTCATGTTTTAGATGAGCAAAATTAAGTTAAGAAACTTATTTTCATCCAAAGTCACATAGCTAGGAAGTAGTGAAGCCAGGACTTGACTCAGAGCTGTCTAACTCTGAATGCAGTATTGTTAGCCACCTTGCTGCACTGAGCCAGGAGATACGGATAGTTGGTAAATAAATACACATACACTTTCCCAGTCAATGACTCCATGCTCCCCCTTTAAGCAAAGATTACTCAAGTAACAGAAATCAATAATCCACATCATTTATTGAATTTTTCCTACATGCAGAGCTCTGTGCTTGATGCTAAAAGGAATAGAAAGAGGGGCGCCTGGGTGGCTTAGTCGGTTAAGCGTACGACTTTCGCTTAGGTCATGATCTCGCGGTTCGTGGGTTCGTGCCCCGCGTCGGGCTCTGTGCTGACTGCCAGCTCAAAGCCTGGAGCCTGTTTCAGTCTGTGACTCCCTCTCTCTCTGACCCTCCCCTGCTCACGTTGTCTCTCTCTCTCTCTCCTAGAAATAAATAAAACATTAAAAAAAATAAATAAAAGGAATAGAAAGATAAAAGAAAATTAACAAAGTATTGGGGTAGGGAAATCCCAGGAGAATGGAATTCTCATCCCAGTGCTATCACCGATTGGCTTGGTCACATCGTTGAACCTCTTTGGGCATCAGATAATTTCTTGAAAGTGAAGAAGTGAGATTAGATAAACTCAAAGCTCCCCACCTGTTCTTTGATTTTGTCCCTCCATCTTTGTACCAGACATGGCATAGGATAATGCCAGATGTTGTCTCAGCCCTCAAGGATCACAGAACAAAACCTTCAAATACATGACATGATTGGAGAACAACAGAGTGGTGAATTGTCTACTACAGGCTATAAGCGATTGCTGGACACGTCCTTACTTGAATCTCTTACGTACTCAGCAGTTCAAAGGATAAAAGATGTCATAATTTCTGCCATTAATAAGGATACCAATTAGTTGGAAAAACAGCACATAAGCACTTGGAACAATGACTAATACCAGACATTAGATAATTCAGTGCTAACCTGTGTTGTGCAGTCATCATAAAATGATAGCGATGAACATTTACTGAATTTGTAGGCATGTGTAAGATTTAAGGAATGGCAACCCCCCCCCAATAATCAAGATAATAATATATGAATGCAAGATTTTTTAAATTTAAAAATATGCAAGAAACTCATGATTAATAAACTATCAAGATTTTAAATCAAGACAAGCTCAGTAGTATTGACTTTTCCTTCTGTCGCAAGCTCAAGTATGACTCAGCAGAGCACTGTGCTAGCTGCTACATCTCACTGCTTTATAGTCATTGTCTTAATAATCCTCACAATGACCCTTATTATTAGGTTCCATTATTAGCATCATTTGATGGATGAGGAAGCTGAGGCTTGGATACCTCAAGTCACAGAGGTATTAAAGGGCAGAGATAGAACTTGAACCTGGATCTCTGGCTTTATAACTCATGCTTTTAAACACTGCCTTATATACCTTTACTAATATACAGACATAGCTCCCTGCTCCAGTGGAAGGCTGTACCCCAGTGGTGCTGTGCTGGGGGCAGGCTCTTCCTGGGGTGACTCTGTGGTCCTCCAGGAGGGGCATTCAGTGCACCTGTTGCCTTCTGGCTAGAACCGTTGGGGGAGCTGTTCTCTCCCTATGCAGTGAATTCCATGAGTTTGGGAAATACTGCCAAGGAGAGACACCAAAACTCCAGGGTACACCCACATGCACTTCATCCATAAATAGGAAATCCAAGGCAAAGTTCATCCAAATTGTGCTTTCTGCCCGACTTCACAAAACGAAAGGTCTGTAGTATTTACCAGTATGTCACAGCAAAGGAAACCATGCTGAACATAGAACCTGTCTTAGAAACATTTGACATCTTAGGTCTGATCTGCAGCACCGAGCGCCGTTTCCGGGCAGGAAATGAAACCACAGTGTGCAAGGTGAATCTCGAGTTTCAAATTACCAGTTTGGGAGCAGCCATCACTGTTTGGCAGCTTTACATCTAGCACACGTTTGCCCCACGTGGGGGACAAAGATGCTGACCAGATGGGCCCAGGGGGGCATTTCAGCTGAACTGTGCTATTTGGGTCACAAATCCCACCATGTGCCTTCAGGGGCTGGGGGTAGATTTCTGCTGCCTAAGACAATTGGTTGTTGATATAGTTAGAGGCTTAAGATAATTAGATGTGGGGGAAAAAACAAAGTCAGAATTACAAACTGTCAGAATGGGAACGGATCTGGAGGTAATCTAGTGTATGTCTTCATTTTACAGGACAGGAATTAGAAGCCCAGGAAAATTATGTGACCTTAGAAAAGGTCACATAACCATTTTTTTTTTTTGGCAGACATGAGACGTGAAATTGGGTAGACATTTTGAAGTGGTAATTTTAATGTAACCAAAGGGCCATTTCAATGATGCCTAACACACACTGTTTTCTTTTTTTTTTTTTAAAACATTTATTTATTATTGACAGGCAGTGAGAGACAGAGCACAAGCAGGGGAGGGGCAAAGAGAAAGGGGGACACAGAATCTGAAGCACTCTCCAGACACTGAGCTGTCAGCACAGAGCCCGATGCGGGGCTTGAACTCACAAACCATGAGATCATGACCTGAGCTGAAGTCAGAGGCTTAACCGACTAAGCCACACAGGCGCCCCTAAAACGCACTACTTTCAATAGAACAACAAAAACTTCCATTTTCTTCTTTGACCTCACGTTTTCCCCTTATCTCAAGTTCAGTGGGAAAATATCTTTTTTTTTTTTTTTTAAATTTTTTTTTAATGTTTTATTTATTTCTAGGAGAGAGAGAGAGAGAAACATCGTGAGCAGGGGAGGGTCAGAGAGAGAGGGAGTCACAGACTGAAACAAGCTCCAGGCTCTGAGCTGGCAGTCAGCACAGAGCCCGACGCGGGGCTCGAACCCACGAACCGCGAGATCATGACCTGAGCGAAAGTCGGACGCTTAACCGACTAAGCCACCCAGGCGCCCCAGTGGGAAAATATCTTGAGATCATTTCATGATTCCTGCAGTGGAGGCCTAGGTGCAACATTATTGGCTCTTTCTGTAGCATAGGTAATCTGTAGTTGCAGAAAAGTCTAGGGTGTCATGGGTCTGGCCATAAATTGGCATATCTTCTCTTTGGTTTTATTTGTTTTCTTTTATTTTATGTTTTTATTTTTTATTGCAATGTAAGTTTTTCTACTTTCATTTTTTTTTTTTATTTATTTTTTTTTTTTTTAGTTTTTCTACTTTCAACTGTGGAATAAAGAACTTATGGCTTAGGTTTCATAATGTACATCACTGACACATTTGTTACTCACAGTCCTATCATAGTTCTGACCATCCCGAAATATTTACTTCTCCAAGATGTTGGGTTATTTTATTGGGTCATTGAGATGCCCACACTGGGAACTTGTGTCCTTTTATTCTTCAGCCTCCTTCCTTCCCAGGACCTTCATAATGGTGGGTGGCTGGTGTCATATAAATTCAGGAATCTCTGAGGAGCAAGGAATCAATCACTAAGGGCCATTACTAATGACCTGAAACCAAGAACAGGTACAGATATTCAATTTAAAAATATTAGGTGGACCTGATGAGTTCATGGAATAGGGAATGTAAGTTCATAGTCTATACATCAACAAAATTGGAATAATTATTTGCTGCTAATTTCACAAAGATAGTAATATATCTTATACATGTAAAATATTATGTATACATACATTATGTATGACTTGTAAATGTCCCAATTCTTATGCAACTACCCTCAGTTTCCTCATTTTACCCCTTGATTTGGACCTTGAGCTTTTGTCCAAGGGATTCCCCTGCCTGGACTGCCCTTACCTTCTGTTGGCATGGCAGACATCTTATCCTTTAGCGTCTAGCGCAATTATTATTATCTCTGAGATATATTTCCTTAATCCTTCAAGTCAAATGGACCACTCCTTTCTTTGTGCTATTATATGTCTTTGGATATACCTTAGGTATTGCCAGTCACTCTTTACTTGAAATTATTTATTTGTATGTCTACCTCTCTTCTTAAGGACAGAGATCGTGATCCATCCATCTTGGTGTTGTTGAGCCCAACATGGTACCCAGTCCATAGTAAAGCTCAATAAATATTTGTTAGGTAAACCATGTCTTCCGGGTGTTGACATTCTAGAAAGTTCTTTTCTAATTTTTTAATGTTTTATTTATTTTTGAGAGAGAGAGGTAGACAGTATGAGCAGAGGCGGGGCAGAGAGAGAGAGGGAGAGACAGAATCTGAAGGAGGCTCCAGGCTCTGAGCTGTCAGCACGGAGACCAACACAGGGCTCGAACTAGTGAACCACGAGATCATGAGCTGAGCCAAAGTTGGATGCTTAACTGACTGAGCCAGCCAGGTGCCCCATGTTCTAGAAAGTTCTAGAAGGGGCTTCAGTTACTGGTATGTAGGACAACTGGTTCTCCTGCTCCCTGGGTCATGTGGAAAGATATGGCAACAGATGTCATGAGCACCTATGCCTCTTGATACCTGGGGCACTTTTGCTTCCAATTTTGCCAGTAAGATGCCTGCTTTTGGGTACTGTGCCTCTAGATGTTCCTATCAACTTAACGGCTGTAAAAGAAAATCCAATTTTTTCCCAAATGATTTCCAGTTTCCTTTACTATTGCTTTTAAAAAATAAAATACTTATTGAAGTATAATCGTTATCCTGTGCTGATTCCAAATTACCTTTTTATGCTGTTACCTCTTTCCATCTCTGTGATTTTATGCTCTGACAATACATTTGTCAGTCAATAAGTATTTATTGAGAGCCCTGCAGGGTATCCAACATTTTTAACACACATCATACTTTCCTTAAGTATTCTCCTGGTGTTATAACTTTGGCTTCTAATACAGTCCAAATGAGAAAAATATTTCACTTGAAGGTGTTTTGAAGTTCATAATCTTGAGATTGGTGCTTCTGATAGGGAAAGAGACAGTCATAATTTACTGGCCTACTATGTACCAGGAATTATGCTCCACGGTTTACATACATTATCTTATTTGATCCTCATAGCTGTCTCATGTGTAGGTGGTCTGATACTGCATTTTACAGCTAAGGAGCTAGACTCAGAGAGAGAGGCCTGCTGTAACTGGTAGAGTGTCAGTCCAGGGCTTGAATTCAGGCCTTAGGCCACTGCCCACACTGTTTCCTACACAGTATTTTATGTCATTAAACTATTCTAAAGGTGAACATTTGGAATAATTACAACTGAAAACAGATTGTGAATTCCTCGAGGCTGGGACTGTGCATAAATCTGAAATGTGCCTTTTGATGATTTTGACATGTCTTTGTGTTTCTTCTTTCCCTATACATGAAAAATGGGACTCAAACTTGGGTTTCCTCCCTAAGCAGCTAGAAATTATGTGACGATTTCTCACCCTCCCTCCTCCCATCAGTTCCAGAGAACGATTCACAGGACCTAACCCGAAACTCAAAAGCTGCGTGGTGATGCTCATGATTCTAATCACGTGTTCATTCTTTTTTTGTTTGTGCTCTTTATATGATTTTCATGTCTCTTTCTGTTCTTCTCCCTCCTTCCCTCCCTCCCCCTCTCTAAAACATCCAGGAGCAAAGTAAAAAACAAAACCCAAAACACCCTACATTGTATAATTTACATGGTATTTCACAGTCATTCATTCAGTTGTTCATTCAATTGAACATTTTTTTTACCAATCAGTTTTGAGCTCTTTGATTTGTCTAAAGTGTGTCTGAAAAATCTCCATCCTTAAGGAACTCAGGTGAGCACCCACACAACTGACTGGCATATTGATTCCATGTTAGTCCTGTGAACAAAGTCTAAAGGACTTCAGAAGAGTAAGAAATGAATTTTATTGGGGGAAGGATGAGAAAAAGGGAGAACAAGGAAACCAATAGAATGGGGCAGTTGTGTGAGCTGAGTATTCAGCCATTCACTCCATAAACATGTATTTGATCATCTCCTATGTGTCAGGCCCTATTTGAGGCACTAGAAATACAAAGGCAGATATCCTTAAGGTGCTCACAGACTAGAAGAGAGCAAAAGACATGTAAGCAACTGAGAATTAGATACCACGACAGAAGTACAGATTACAGTGTAACTGCAGAGAGAGGGAAAATTCTCTCTGGCCTGGACTCTTAAGGAAAGAACAGGCAAGAATTCCTAGAGGAGGTGGATTTAGATGAATTTTGAAGCATATAAAGTTTTGATGCTTTAAAGTTATAAAAGTGTTTGGTGGGGGCAGAGTGAGAAAAAAAACATGAAACAGGAATGCCTGGGTGGCTTAGTCAATTGAGCATCTGACTTTGGCTCAGGTCATGATCTTGTAGTTCACAAGTTCGAGCCTACGTCTGGCTCTCTGCTGTCAGCACAGTGCTTGCTCTGGATCCTCTGTTCCCCTCTCTCCCTGCACCTCTCCCACTCGTGCTCTCTGTCTCTCTAAAAAATAAATAAACATTTAAAAACTCCCATGAAACAGCAAGGAACATTCAAGAACTTTAAGCAGGCAAGATTTAGAGAGAAGTGGATGGGCCAGTGGGCAGAAGGAGATGAGTGTAGATTGATGGGCAAGGGCTGATGCAACAAAAATGGCCTGGAATGCCAAGCTGAGGATCTTACCTGATAGGCCTTGGAAAGCCATGGAAAGATTTGTATTCTATTTATTTATTTTTGAGAGACCACAAGTGGGGGAGGGGCAGAGAGAAGGAGACAGAGGATGGGAAGTGGGCTCTGCACTGACAGCAATGAGCCTGATGTGGGGCTCAAACTCACGAACTGCAAGATGGTGACCTGAGCAGAAGTCAGATACTCAACTGACTGAGCGACTCAGTCTCCCCAAGTGGAAAGGTTTTTAGGTGAGGATGATATCATCAAAGTGACATTTGTGTGTATTTTCATTTGAGTTATCAATGTAAGTAAAATGTTAGAAAGTGAAAATTTAATATTTTTCATGTATGTTACTGGGAAAGCTTTTTTTTTAAAAGCATTTACAGTTATATAATAAATTTAAAGGAAAAAAACAGTTTTCCATTAATAAATGTAATTTTTTAATTAAATTTTTTATTTGGAGGCAATTGTAGATTCACATGCAATTATAAGAAATACTATAGAGAGATCCCATGTACCCTTTACCCAATCTTCTCCACAATTTCATAACCAGGATATTAACATTGATACAATTAAAATAAAGAACATTTCCATCACCACAGGAATCCCTCACGTTGACCTTTAATAACCATATACTTCTTCCCAACTCACTCCTTAATCCCTGGACATTTATCGTTTTTTTCCTTTTTTGGATGGTGTTTTGGATGTCAAGTCTGAGAATTCTTTGCCTAGCACCACATCCAATTAAAAAATGGGCAGAGGCCCTGAACAGATATTTTTCCAAAGAAGACATATAGATGCCCAACAGACACATGAAAAGATACTCAACGTCACTAATCTTCAGGGAAATGCAAATCAAAGCTGCAATGAGATGTCACTTCACACCAGTCACAATGGCTGTTTTCAAAAAGACAAGAAATAAGTATTGGCTAAGTTGTGGAGGAAAAGGAACCCTGATGCACTGTTGGCAGGAAAGCAAATTGGTGCATCCACTGTGGAAAGTAGTACAGAAACTTCCTCAAAACATTAAAAATAGAAATACCATATGATCCAGTAATTCCACTAGGTATTTACCCCCAAAAGATGAAAACACTAATTCGAAAATATACATGCACCCCTATGTTTATTGCAGCATTGTTTACAATAGCCAAGATAGGGAAGCAGCCCAAGTGCCCATGGATAGTTGAGTGGATAAAGAAGATGTCGTAAAGATACACAGTGGAATATTACTCAGCCATAAAAAGGATGAATCTTGCCATTTGCAACAACATGGATGGAACTAGAGGGTGCGACACTAAGTGAAGCCAGTCAGAGAAAGATGAATTATCTACATTTAATATGGTTGTTCATGGGGTCGAGGTCTTTTAGTTTCTCATCTTCTTTCTGACATTTTATTTTTCTTTTTTCTTTTTCCTGCCTTCCTGAAGGTTATGTGAACATATTTTAGAATTCCATTTTGATTTTATTTGTTGCCACTTTCTGTTTTTACATAGTTTTATTCATTTGGAGCATGTTCATAATTGCTCATCATAGCACTCTACTGTGGCTGTGCCTTGAAGTCTTTGTCAGGCAGCTCTACCAGCTCTTTCATGCTGGCTCTACTATTTGTTTTCTTCATTCAGTTTGAGATCTTCCTGGTTGGTGAGATGATAAACGATTTCCAATGAGAACTTGAGCATTTTCCTGTTAGGTTCTGAGACTTTATATTTTATTTCAATCTTCTGTTTTTGCTGACTTTTTGGGGAGGTATCACATCATTACTATAAGTTGGAGGTAGAAGTCTAGGTTCCCCACCTGTCTTTTGCTGACCCTGGGGGGGCAGCTCTTTGTTACTGCCAGGTGGAGGTGGGAGTTCCAGCCCCCCAGGTGGTCTGTACTGACTCTCCAGTAAGGGTGGCTTGGTTACTGCTGGGTGATGATGAAGGTTTTATTCTCCACTAGGCCTCCTTCCAGAGGAGAAGCCGAGGGGCTCCTTCTTTCCATTGGATGGGGGTGGAAGTCTAGGCTCTCAGCATGCTCTCTACTGACACCATGGTGTGGGGGGAGCTCATTACTGGCCACTGAGGATGAGAGTCCAGGCACCACACTTGACTTTCTCTGACACCACTTGGTGTGTTGGGGGCACCTCAGGATGGTCTCGTTGGAGGGAAGTCTAGGGTCCCACGTGGGACTTTGCTGGCATGGATGGGGTGGTGGATGTTTTTTGGGGTGTCTGGCTGGGTTAGAGTGGTTATAGTCTAAAAACTTCCAGTCCACTAAGCTGCCCCTTTCTTATTCCTTTGGTGAGAGAGATGTGGCTTTTGTTGGGGGTTGTTTGATCTGCCTTTTGGTACTTCTGAGTTGCTGGGTTGTTTAGCACCAAGTCTGGAATATGTGAGGCAAAAAGAAAATCCAGGGCACTGACCGCTCTGTCATTTCTTGGCTTCTGAAGTCTCTAGCCAGTCTGCCTTCCCTCTGCCTTTCATAGTCTTCTTATCTTTATATAAAATGTTCGGGTTTTAGCTGCACATAATGGAAGGAATAGGTATGTCAAAGCATGTCTCCCTTAGGTTCCCTGAAGAAGTATCAAACGGAAACATCTTAAATAAAGTTGAATTTTAATTGGATTTTTTTTTGAAATGCAATGAAATATTTAAAAGTATTTTATAAGAATAAAACAATTTAGAGTTTTCACGGTCAACATTCTTTTAGTTACCAGTAAAAATATTGGTTTCCTGCTTCCCTTCTAGACACAAGTTTAAGGGTAGTATAATGTGTTTAATGTTGCAAAATGTTCCTCAGCTGCTCCCTGCATCTGTTGCAAATACTGTGATCATTCGTGAACACCTCTGGAGCCTTAAATTAGAATACAAAGAGAAGGAAGATAAGAGACACCTGGCACTTACTAGGAAATGACTCCTCGGTATGCAAAAAGTATTGCGTTTACAACCAAGCGGAAGGATGTGACAGGTTAATTTGTCTCTTCTTTTATACCTAAATGCCTCTGTGCCTCAAATTCTCCCCATGGCTCAGGTCCTCAGGAAGAAACCCACAAACTTTTGTGGCATTCAGATGCCACTGCCTTTTTTTTTTTTTTTTTTGAAGGAGAGGGGCAAGAGATGTGAAATCATTCCTTGGGGCTGAAGGGTGCTAGAAACAAGAGTGGATGTTTGGGATTGTGGGTGGCTCTATGCCTGTCCTCTGAACACTGGATCCCAAGTGCCAGAGGTGGTCACATGATCTACCAAAGTGTTATGTGCGTGCACACACGCTCTGATGTGTAGGAGCCCCTTAATACATAGCTCCAGGCCAGGGGCCCTCTGGCCTGGAACCGAGGACAGTATTGTCTTCTACTGGGCAAGTTGGTCTCAGTCATTTCAGCTCTGTGCCGCTCTGAGGGCCTCCTCTTTCTTCTGTTTCCTCATAATCTAGTGTAAGACTATTAACAATGTAAATGAGGCAAAACTAAACATCTCCACATTCAATTGAGAATTAATATGAGGTAAACACAGATCAGGAGATGCGAGCTTTCTCTCTCTGTAATTTATGGCTCCATTTTAATGGCGCCGCGCCACTGTGCGCTTTGTATAGAGACACTGGGTGGGCAGAAAGGGATATTTCTCTTTCTGAATTATGGGGGGAAAGAACTGATTTTTTTATGGTCAATTTCATTTTTTCTAACTAGAGTCAAATGCCTGATATGATAATTAAAAATACATCAAGTCATCCAGAACAGTAGCAGTTGTGTATTTGGTTAGATGGCAGGATAAATGCCAACCCTTATCTTCAATTTTCAGACTTAAATCTCTTTCCCATTTACTTTTAATTGGCTCCAGGCTTCCATCCATCCTTGACTTTGGGTTCATTTGTTGTGATTGTTTTATCTGAGCAAAGTTGCTCTGCAATGAATACAATAAATCTATGGATCTGATTCATCTTTGTTTTTATGGTTAATGTTTAAGATTATAAAGTCAGACTCTTCAAAATGTGAAATGTAGAAGTAAGCGTCTCCGCTTCAGAATTGCTTTGTAGATGTCTGCGACAAGGCATTGGCTGTTAGGCATCAGCTTATTGAATCACATTTTCAAAAACTCTTCATGAAAAAAACCCCAAGAATTTGTATTTTTCATCCTCCCTGCTCTTAGCTCCTGTTGATTTTTTTCAACGACTCTCATCTCAGCGATTTTTGAAAACGTATGTCTTTTTGCAGTGATTTCTTCTCTTTCCCAAACTGCCGATTAAATAGTGGCCTGGTTTGAGGCCACTCTAGCACCTCAGCCTGCATTGTTGATACAGACCTTGGCTCTGCTCACTGGCTATCTGAGAGCGGTTAAAGCCTTTGGGAGGAAACATCTTATTAATGTTATAAACCCTAGGGGCGCCTGGGTGGCTCAGTTGGTTGAGCGTCCGACTTCGGCTCAGGTAATGATCTCACGGTTTGTGGGTTCGAGCCCCACATCGGGCTCTGTGCTGACAGTCAGCTCAGAGCCTGGAGCCTGTTGCAGATTCTGTGTCTCCCTCTCTCTCTGACCCTCCCTTGCTCATGCTCTCTCTCTCTCTCTCTCTCTCAGAAATAAATAAAAAACACTAAATTTTTTTTTAAAAAGTTATAAACCCTAGCTGCAGAAAAAATGTACATAGTTGCATACAGTTTCAGGGGCTTTGAGGACATTCTGCAGTTGTGTCCAGCTTCCCAAGGGTCTCCTAGGACCTAGGTGAAGCTCCTTGGCTTACCCACTTGGTGGCATAGGCATTCCCAGCACTTATAACGAGCTGATGTCAAGACATTACTTAATTATTCACAAAAGCCAGTGTGGTGGGGCTGTTGCAGGAGCAATGGAGTTCCATGGAAGCAGAGTCCATTTATTTAGCTATGAATGGAACTGGGGGCTCAAGCCTTAATGGACAGTAGGCAGAGAATGCTACAAATGAGGCAGTGCACTTATAAGGGGAAATAGAAGACTTCTCCTTTACTCACTAATGAATTAGAATTAAAATTATAATTCCATTGGCGAAACAAAGAAAAAAGAATCACCATTTAAAGCAAGTGTCTTCAGGGGCATCTGGGTGGTTCAGTCAGTTAAGCATCTGACTTTAGCTCAGGTCATGATTTCGTGGTTTGTGAGTTCGAGCCCCGCGTCGGGCTCTGTGCTGACAGCTCAGAGCCAACTTCAGATTCTGGGTCTCCTGTTCTCTCTGCCCATCCCATGCTCATGTTCTGTCTCTCAATAATAAATAAAAACATTAAAAATTTTTTTTTTAATTAATAAAGTAAATGTCTTCAAATACTGGCATTTCTAAAGGAGCCAACAGGTTTTGGGTCCGTGGCACACCCAGATGTGTAAGACCAGGAGGGAGCCACCCTGCTCTGAGCAAGAAGCAGGAAGAAAGAATTCCTGGAGAAGAGAGGGCGAGAGTGAGGCTTTGGTGCTGTCCATGAGGGAACGGCCAGTGAGACACCCCTAGAGGGTGTTCAAGAAACGGGACATCTAGTATCAGATGGTAGGTTGCTTGCTGAGTGGCGAGAAAATGTAACAAATCCCTCATGACCTACAAACCATCAGTAAAAATTCTGCTAATGCGCAACGCTTGTAAAAATAATTGCTTTCAGGCAAGAGCACAGGGTTGGGCAGAGAAGGCGCAGACTTATGGAGAGCAGAGAAGCAGAGTCCAGTGACAGCAGGAAATTGGAGCCAGAGGTGAGAGGAGAATATAGATTCCCTGGCAATTTGCAGAAATCTCCAGGCAGGGCTCTGCATCTCCCTAGGATATGAAAAGAGGGTTGGAACCATGCAGATGTATATTTTAAGGAGCACAGTGACCTCACTGACCTCTGAGTTAAGGCCATTTGTCTAAAGTGTTTCCCTTTGTACAACACCTTTCTAGCGCTCGGTGTTGTTTGTTCTCTTTGATTCTGGGGAGGGAGAGGTGGAGGGTGGAGGTGGGGGACTTGGGCATTTGCAGGGCAGGCAGGGGAGGCTGGCAAGTGCCCAGGGACCGACAGAGCCCCTGAGGGGTGCAAGAGCTCTTATAGTAAATGCGGTGGGGAGGGGGGTGGTTACTGGAACCCCGAGAGTCAAAGCAAGATTTTGGTGGGACCTGGTTCAGTTCAGCATTCCCAGTTCAGCCAGATCGGGTTCCCCCAAGGTCGGCCAAGGCCCGGAGGCATTGTTCTTCTCTTTCCTGGGAGACAGGTTGTCCCCTAAGAGCAGGCTGACCCAAGCTGACCCCCCTCTATTGTGGTCCGGGACACGGTGGGGCGGGGCAGGCTGTGCCTGCTCCTTTCTTCTCTCCATTGTGGGTTGACACAATTAGGTCCTGGGAAGCATTTGGGGTGTGCCCACTCATACTGCCTCAGATGAAAATAAAAGGGGTATCTCTCCCTCCCCCCCCGCCCTTGCTTATGAGAGTGCCTCGTGCATGTCTTGTTCTGTGCAGGAACTCCTTCCTGAGGAAATCTTTAGTGCTCACTGAATGGACTGTGGAGAGGAGGGAGGGTCAGGAGGGAGGAGCAAGGAGAGAGGAGGAAGAGCTAGGGGGTAGAGGGAAAGGGAGAGGAAGTGGGGAGAAAAGGAGGTAGAAGAGAAGAAGGGAGAGGGGAAGAGGGAGGGAGAAGGGGGTGGAGGGAGGGGTAGAAGGGAAAGGAGAATGCAGGAGAGGGGTAGAAGGGAAGGGGGGATGGGAGAGAGGGGTCGCAGGGGAGGAAGGGGGGAGAAAAGGAGGTAGAAGGGAAGAAGGGAGAAGGGATGAGGGAGGGGGAGGGGGCTGGAGGGAGGGAAGGAAGGGAAGGGGGAATGGAGGAGAGGGGTAGAAGGGGAGGAAGAGGGAGGGAGAGAAAAGGAGGTAGAAGAAAAGAAAGGAGAGGGGAGAAAGGAGGGGGAGGAAAAGGGGTAGAGAGGAAGGGGGAGGGCGAGGCGGGAGGAAGGGGAGCAGGCCTCAGCGATGCAGGGCCATAAAAGGTGGAGTCAGGGATGGAGGGCCTGGAGACAAGGTTGATTGGCTGACTTGCTTCATGAGGTCACACTGACCTGCGTTCCTAGCCCTTTTCTCCAACAAGTTTATGTAACATGGTCTCTGGAAACATGTGATCTGTCCCTCTGCCAGGAAAGTTCTTCTCCTTCACCTCAGTTTGTACTCAAATGTCACCCAATTCCGACCACCTTATTAAAAGTGCAATGGTCCTTCTCCCTAATATTCCAGATCTCCCTTGCCTTGTTCCACGTTTTCTTTCTTTCTTTCTTTCTTTCTTTCTTTCTTTCTTTCTTTCTTTCTTTCTTTCTTTCTTTCTTTCTTTCTTTCTTTCTTTCTTTTTCTTTCTTTCTTAAATGTTTTTCATTTATTTCTAGGAGAGAGAGAGAGACAGCGTGAGCAGGGAAGGGTCAGAGAGAGAGGGAGTCACAGACTGAAACAGGCTCCAGGCTCTGAGCTGGCAGCCAGCACAGAGCCCGACGCGGGGCTCGAACCCACGAACCGCGAGATCATGACCTAAGCGAAAGTCGGACGCTTAACCGACTAAGCCACCCAGGCGCCCCTCCACGTTTTCTTTCTAAAACACTTTTGTCTTCCCACCATACCGTATAATTGACTTACTTGTCATGTTTTTATGATTTAGTATTTATTTTTACCTGCTAGAATATCTGTGCCCCAGGGCAGGAATCACTGATGCAGCTCAAACACCTAGAACACAGCCTGCTGAGTGAATTACTGGATTATGGCGGATGTCACCCTGTCCCTCTCCCTTCTCATGGCACGCCTTTCAGGGCATCACGTGGGCTGAGCTTTCCTCCACCTGTTTACATGCTCGGCATTGTATCTGGGAAGACTCATCAGGCCCTCCTAGCAGACTTGCATGCAGGAGGACCCTCCTTCCCATGGTGCTTGTAGGAAGAGCCATGTAGCCTCATAGGAGAGGGGACATTCTGCTCATTGTTTTCAGGAGCCTAATTAAAGCAGTTTTGAGATCACTTAGCCAAGGCAGTTAGTTTTTGAGAGAAGGGTTTGCTTTTGGGTCAGAGATCTAATTCCAGTCTTCCAAATATGATCTAAATGTCTAGTTCTACTTGTCTTTTAATACGACCCATCTAGTTCTACTTGTCTTTTAAGACACTTTCCGGCCATCAGCAGTCACCACCATTACTATCCAGCTGTCACGGGGGGAGCCCCTAACTTGTGTGTCTCAAGAATCCTGTTCCCCCGTGTGTTTCTGAAAATCACCGGAGCCCTCTCATGCCCTGCAAGTCATCTTGGCTTCATGTAGCTCCACTTAGACCTGCCCACTGATCATCTCACTTCTCTAGAGCTTCCTGTACTCTAGCCCTCAAAACAAGAAAACTGCCTAGACCGTAGGGCTTTAGGGATTAGATAAATTTCCCCAAGGACCTGATGCTGCTACAAGAAAATTATAACCCATAAAAGATAAGCTTATACTCCATATCAAACACCGTTGCTTCTAGAGTCCACTGGCTGTGCTTCTTCATGGTAAGAGTGAATGTCCCTATTTGGCCACCTCTCTCCTTAGACCCAACCTGCTGCATTGTCCCGGGACTCCCTTCTCTCCTCTGCAAGGGCTTTCCCTCCTCAGTGTCCTTCTTCCCCTGAACTCGAGCCCCAAGCCATGACCCTGATGTCAGCCAAACAGCCCCACTCGCCTTTTGTCTGTTACTTCTAAAAGTCAAGCTTGTACCCAACACGGGGTTTGGGGAACACAGGTGTTTCACCTGCCTGGCATGCTTTTCCTGTAGGTCTCCGTGTGCCCAGCTCCTTCTTGTCATTTAGGTCCTTGCTCAAGCGACACCTGCATGAAGAAGCTGCCCTGAGCTCTGGGTCTAAATGAACTCATACTCTCTCCACTCCCACCTTGGTTTACTTTCTTCTCAGGCCTCATCGTTGTTGGAAAGGATTTGGTTTATCACTGGTTTGCAGCTGGTTTCTCACCCCCCTAGTCTGTGCCTCTTTCTACATCCCCATCGTGAAATAGAATGTAAGCTCCCCCAAACCTGGAACTCTCATCTGCTCTGTTCACCTTTTAGCTCCAGGACCTAGAATATTATTGCCTGGGACCTAACAGGTGTTCAGTAAATATTTTTTGAGTGAATGGATGGCCAGGTCTCACCTAATGAGCCTCATTTTCCATATTTCCTGATTTTTCAAGAAAATCAGAAATTCATATTTTAAGGGGCATCCTCTAATGTGGCAACAATTTAAAAAATTGTTGTACTGTGGCAGTCATACCATATCTGAGGGATTATGTGTCCTGCTAGACTCCAGTCTGAGGCCGTGGCCTGAAGCTCGTGCAGATAGCACGTGGGGTTTCTTGGGGGCTAGGACCTTGGGAGGGAAGAGGGGAGAGTAGAGAGGGAGAGATTCCTTTTCTCTAGGAAGGCAGTGGTAATCTGGGGAAAACGTGCTCCACTCCATGACAGTGTCTCTGGGGAGCTGGTCAGTTTTCGGAGGGGACGGCACACCTAGTGGGGCAAGACCCCAGGCCCCAGGGGGAAGAGCTCTCAGTCTCCCTCTTTCAGTCACAGCAAGGTTAGATGTCACAGGAGTCTTCTAGAGGGCGCAGTCAGTAACCAGTGTGGGCTGGAGGGCCCTCTCAAATACTGAGGCAGCAGAAACATCCCAGGGCCCTTTGCACAATTCTAGGGATGGGGTGGTATTGGTGGTGGTGGCGGCGGTGGTGAGCTATGTGACATTTCTCATATAACCATGTTTGTGGACGAATATTCTTCTCCCTGTTACTTGACATTTTGTTTTCGTCAAGGTGGGGGTAACAGCTGGGGAGGGCGTTGGGGAAAGGATAACACCAGCCCTCCCACCAGCTCAGGCCCCTTGGCCTCGGGTTCCCTGGGACTGTCTCTGGTGCCTTCTTGTCGCCCTCTGACAGCAACCTCCCAGATGTGTCTCTTGGCTTCAGCCCCTGGGCCCCCACCCAGTGTGAGGGTCGAGCTGCACCCCCCCAAACTCCTTTTCCTAGGAATCTGCAGTCACAGTATTTACCACTCACGTTCCAGCAGCAGGGGCGAGGGTAGGACCTCAGAGGTCTCTGATGATCTGGAAGAGGGACAATCCATGCCAAGTTTACAGGATCCGCTACTGTGTCCTCAACACCACGGGCTTGGGAAGGGAAATTCCGAGGCTCTGCTGGCTCGGTCCTTTTTTGGAAGAGAGCAAAACCCTTCATGACTCTCATGCCCTGAACTCCCTTCTCTGCCCCCAGTCTTCCTCCCTCAAGTCCTCCCCAGAGAATGAGCTATGGAGAAGGAAGCGAGCTGGCTCAATCTGGAAGACAGGATAAGACTTGTGTGCAGGGAATTTCCCACCAAGTGGAGCCCACAGCTAGAGGTGGTGTGGCAGGGTTTCTTTCTGGCTAGGTCTCTGTCCCCCACCTGCCTTACGCGATTTCTGTCCCCCACCCCACAGACATCGCAGCCACGTGGATGGAGTCAAGGCTGCAGGATTTCCCGTGGCCACGGGACTGCTCGATGCTGGAATGATTCTTTCACAAAGGAGGTGAGTGCACACAACACAAGCTAAAGCTCTCAGGTCCCTCTGAGGACTGGCAAGATCTTTTATATCTTTACATTGTCTGCTTGGGCAATGGAGGAAAAAAATTCCCAGGTTGATTCATGCCTGTGCCTTCCTTTACAATTCAGTCCTCGCACACCATCCACTTTTCTTGGACAAGCAAAGGAGAGCGAGGAGCCCAGAGGTCAGGTTTAGGAGTGGGTCGGCCAGGAAATGAGATTTGGAGGGCCCTTTTTGTTGAGGGGACCACTATAACTGCCATAGGGGGACTTGAGGCCTGGTCATGTCAATCACTGCTTATAATGTAGGGTGCATGGTACCCACCATGGGAATCCAGACATGTCTGGGCATCTCTGGAAAATTAGTCCAGTGATCCAGCCAGGGATTGGAAGTGGAAGCCAAGCACCATAACTTTGACCTGGTAACAGGGTTTTATGCTTCTGAAAGGAGGGAGTGATGATAGGTGCCCAGCATCTGTCATGCAAATCTGTCCCAGCCCTGGCCCACCTACCTTAGGGAGTCAGGGAATTAGCTAGAAGAGCAAATGAACAAAAAGAGCAAATGTGAACTGAGCATGACATTGGGCAGGAACGCTCCTGCTTCAGGAGTCCTGAGAAACTTTGTAACGCCATGTGGGGAGGGGAAGCTTTCTCTTCCATATCTGGGGGGAGGTTACTGAGGGTCTGGTGGGCTGTGGAGGACATCACTGGAAGTGCTCTGTGGAGACCAGGTGATAGCCAATCCAGAAGTTGGTAAAGCCCAGGCAAGAGAGTTGGTGGAATATACCTGGATGGGTATCTGGGCTCCTACTTCAACAGGATGGCAATGGCCTCAATCATCAATTTCACCTTACGCTCACACGCCAGGACAGACTGCAGAAATTTCCGTGTGCGTGATCTTATTTGCTCCTTAGAACTCCCACAGGCAGAAGCAAGCACAGCAATTCTCCCCCATACCAGGAAAGGCTGGACTGGCAACCTCAAGGCTGTTCAGCTACGTCCCTCCAGGATCCTTAGGAGCTGTTTGAAGACCCACGGCGGGCGTACTCTCTAGGTAGATACACTTTAGAAGCTCTGAAGTCAAGTTAGACACATGACTGGGGGCCTCTGTTCTGCCCAGGGTTCTGCACAGGACAAAAAACAGCAAAAATGGAAAGAAAATAGTACCCTTATTACTGATATGTCCTAAATTGGACAATACACCTTATGATGAAAAAACAAATTGAGGGCACAGAATTGGGCAGACTTGCCTCACCTGTTACAGACACAGCTGGACATTTTTCCAGGTAAGACTAAGAGTGGAAAAAGGCAGGGAGGAGGGATTAGAAGATGAGGAAGGGGCTTGGAAACTCTGTCTGGTTTCTTCCTGTAACTCACCAACCAGGTGAGTGAGGGGTGCAGAGGGCCAGGAGTGTCACACTGATGGAGGCCCTCTGTGTGAAAGAAACATCAAGGGCTTGGGAAATAATGTTCCTGTATGAATAACTATACTGGATTAACATGCAACATTCATTATCAGGATATTAATTCTTGGACCAGTTAGCACTTCATAACCATCTAGGATCTGAGGACCATTGCTTGAGCCATGGTGTCTCTTAAATATTTTTTTTGTATTACAAATAGAAAAGAATGACTCACTTCTTCATTCAGTAAGTAGCAAACAAGCAACTGCTATATGCTAGGTGCTGTATTGTGAGGCATACAAAGAGGAGTGACATGTGATATTTGTTTCCTGGGAGCTCAAGGTTAAGTGGACAGTGGCAAAGCATGGTATGATGAGTACAATTAAGAGGATATAAGCCAAGTGCTATTGTGGTCCACGGCAGGATTAATTCTGACTTGAGGTCTGAAGAAAAGCTCTATGGAAAAGGAGACATTGAAATTGCACCTTGAAGAATGGATAGAATTCTGATGAGCAGAGGTGAAGGAAAGGGATCTTCCTGTTTTGTATTTGAGGACTGTTGATAAGTCTGGTCTTTCTGGAGTGTTCTGGGTGTGTGTGTGGGTGCCAGAGAGGTGGGGCAGGTGAGAGATGGCTGTAGGGGTTTGCTGGGGCTGCGGGCAGGAAGAAAGAGCGAAATGAGAGCTCAATCTGGGAAGATAGGTTATATTAGGAGAGGCACCGAATGCCATGCCAGGGACTTAAGACTCCCTACAGGGGGTAGTGGGGGCCTATTGGCCTGTTTTTCATGATGAGAAGGGGAAAACATGGATTTTTGAAAGATCCTTCTGGCAGCACATGAAGAAGGGATTGAAAGGCTATCAGAGGCTGGTGTGGAGGCTTGGTGAGAGCAGAACTATTGCAGAAGTAGCGGGAATGGATGCAAGAGGGCTCATCTGAGAGAAGCTTGGAGGCGGGACCTGGTGTCAGACAGAAGAGGCAGTTTTGACTGGCATGGGAGGAAGTCAATTACAAGTTCACTTCTAGTTCAACAGTGGGCTCTACCTGCACTGGAGGCTTTTCTATGTCTCTTGTCTCCCTCTGGTCAGGAGGTTCGTTGAGGGCAGACTGGGGTGATCATCTTTGTGTCCCCCTCAGCCTTCAGCCCCAAGCTCCGGCCATGTGAAGGCAGTAGTTAAATGTCTGTGACAACGAAGTCACCCCAAGAGGACAGGCTGTGACATGCGAATCACACAAGAGAGGGTCTCACTGTTGCTCTGTGGGGAGATAGCTGGTCCCGGATGTGAAATTCTATGTGAAAGACACCTGTGGGACCAAAGAGCCTGTGTGGGAAATCTCCCCTGACACCTCTCAGTGGTCACCTCAGGGGGCCCCGGGAGCTGCTGAGGGAGCCCTGACACGTCTTCTTCTATCCTGAGCAGGGGAAGCTCTCTTCAGGTCAGGAGACGGCCTGGCCAGTAGTCCTGCTGAGGGATGGATGCTGGGCTCTGGCTGCTCACTGACCTAACAGTCACCACCCATGCCCATCCATACGGTCCACACAAGCACCTGGAAGTCATCATTGGTTAGAAGTTCCTGGGGTCACCCCAGCATTGTCTGGCAGGATGAGGGGTGTGGACTAAATATTCTCTTCTTTCTATTTGATTTATTTTTTTTGTGGGAGGGAGGGGAGAAAGTAATATATGCTCATTGTAGAACATTTGAAAATAAATACATCTGTTCTTATTTTTCAGAAGTACAGGATCGTGTCTTGAGGCCCGTTCCTCTTTCTTGTCCATGAAGACCAGGGGCTCACTCAGTCCAAAGGGACCCAGAGGTGCTTTCAAGATAGGAGGTGGCAAGGCGGGTCTGATCTGTCTTATGCTGCTTGTTTGTCTCACTGACACATGGCCCCACTGTTGAAAATGATTTGCCAATGCTGTGATGTCCCCATGGGTCTAGACTGTTAGCACTACTGTCGACGACCCCCATGCTTGAGCTCCAAAGTCACAGTGGTCTAAGTTCACATTCTCTCTCAAGGGTCATTCCCAAGTGCTAGCATAGCTCTGAGGCCATACTGTGGGGTTCCTTCTGCCTCAGCCATATGCTCTCCCAGAGCTGGTCCTGCCCGTAAGCCTTGGGCTCCCACATGAGCCCGAGTCCTCAGCATGCTGTTCCTTGACCTTTGGTGTCTTTGGGGACTTGGAGTCTTCTTCTCCCAAAGAAACATGTTGAGGGCTCCTGTTGGTTCCCTCATTTTAAATCTTGGGCGGGAGGAGGTGTGGGGGTCTAGGTTATTTCCCAGAAGACACTGAGTTTCTTATGCAAATTAGTCCTCCTCTTTCTCAGAAACTAGTTCTGCATATGAAGGAATATTGGTCAGGCTACAAAAGGTTTAATTACATTGTTCTCCCAGGAGCATGTCTTTGGAGATCTTTTCCAAGATGGCAGATGGGACAAATTCACTGGAAGACTGTGTGACTGATTAGAGAGTTACCTGATCTGTCTACTGAGGCAGAGAAGCAAGAGTCATCTCTGGCATATGGTTACATGAAGCTTTCCCTTGGGATAAAATGAAATCCACTTGTCTCCTCACCTTAGAGCTATAGTGGTGATTTGGGTGTCTCTGCACTCAGGGGGCAGGCGCAGAACGCCAAGCATCACCTCCCTGGGCATTGATGAAGTACGCAGCCAGCTCTTTCAGTCATCAGTTTAAAAAATGGAAATGCTTCCAAATCTCAGAGCTGAGGAGCTCGATCTGAATAGTAATTGTGTACGTATAATTGAGGGACTCTCCCTTCAAAACACAGTCTTATCACCTCTTACCACTGAGGTGCGGGCCACTGTCATTGCTCTTCCAGACAATCACAGTAACCTTCCCACAGTTCCTCTGCTTCTGCACTTTTCCCTCCAGAGTCGATTTGTCATAGAGCAGGCCAGCATGAGCTGCTCAGAGCTGTCCATTGCCTTCTCACAGCACGCTAGGGCAAATCCACACCTCCCTCTGTGGTATGAAGACCTCCACCAGGTGACATGTGCACCTCTCCAGTCTCCTTCCCCTCCTCACTCCAGCCACACTGCCCACTTGCTCTGTTTCAAGTAGCCCAAGTCTGTTTCTTCCTCCAGGCTTTTACACATCTTTTCTCCTCCTCCTGGAACATTCTTCCTCTATTGCTCCACATAGTTCCCTCTCTTGATTTACTCAAGTCTTTGCTTAAAAGCCATTTCTTCAGAGAGGACCTTAAAAATAGACACTAAGTCTACCTTTCTTTGTGTGTGTGTGTGTGTGTGGTGGAATCCACTGGGCTTAGAACAGTTGCCTGACACACAGTAGATGCTTCATGAACATGTCTTGCATGAATGAATGTATGAGGCCATTTCTCAAATTTATGGAAATGGAACATAAGCAGCAAAATGGCTTTCTTTGAACTGAAATCAGTAGTCTCTCATTATAGGGTATTTCTTGTCTACTTTACTTCTTCCTTTCTTTTTTTAATAGTTTATTGTCAAGTTGGTTTCCATATAACACCCAGTGCTCATCCTCACAAGTGCCCTCCTCCATGTCCATTACCCCCCTTCTCCTCCCCCTCACCCTATCTGCCCTCAGTTTGTTCTCGGCATTCAAGAGTCTCTCATGGTTTGCCTCTCCCCCTCTACCCCACTATTTCCTCCTTCTTCTCCCCCACAGTCCTTGGTTAAGTTCCTCCTAATCCTCCTATACGAGCAAACATATGGTATTTGTCCTTCTCTGCCTGACTTATTTTGCTCAGCATGACACCCTCAAGTTCCATCCATGTTGCTACACATGGCCAGATTTCATTTTTTCTCATTGTTTCTTGGCTACTTTCTGAAGTTCTTAGCAGTCTCCATGTAGAGGACACTAAGCATAGGTACACAGATATAGAGGACATTAAGCATAGGTACACAGACATACACCCATACATTGTAGCAGTGAAATTGATAGACAGAAACATAGATTTTTTTCCCCTGAAATTTAAAACCATGATTTGGAGCAGTTTTCAGGCAGAATCTGCTCTACCTTTGGATACTTCCTCAGGTCCTACAAAAGGCTGTATCATTTTTGGCCATTGCTTAGGTAGATTGTTCATGGAGGAACTTGTGAGAAAGGAGTTTGGTGTCTGAATGACCCACCTTCCTTAGGGGAACCTCTGAAAGGCCTCTAACCTTCTAACCTTCTAGGTTTAAAAATGGGAATGATAAAGGGGCACCTGGGTGGCTCAGTCAGTTAAGCATCTGACTTCAGTTCAGGTCATGATCTCATGGTCTATGAGTTCGAGCCTAAAGTGTAGCTCTGTGCTGACAACTCAGAGCCTGGAGCCTGCTTTGGATTTGGTGTCTCTCTCTCTCTCTCTCTCTGCCCCTCCCCTGCTTGTGCTCTGTCTGCTTGCCTCTCAAAAATAAATAAACATTAAAAAATTATTTTTAAATGGAATTGATAAGGAATTTAGTTAGGGTTTGGTCAGACAGTTTTGTTCTGTGTGCTGTTGGCTGGGATCATCTACTCATCCGCATTCAGCTGGTGCCTAAAATGGACTAGAAGGTCCAAGAAGGTTTACTCACATGCTTGGTTTCTGGATGCTCCTCTGTGCGGCTTTTATTTCTCTCCACATGGTGAACGGGGTTTCCTCATAGCCTGGTGGTCCCAAGCTAGTTGAACTTTTGTGTGACAGCTGGTTTCCAAGAAGTGGCAGCTGTCCAGATACTGAGTTGTAATCTTGGCTCAATTATTTATTAACTTGTGACACTGGGAAAATGTTTTTAATTCTTTAAACCTCAACTTCCTCATCTGTGAGATGGAGATAATAAGACATGTCTTAGAATGTGGTTGTGAGTGGTTAAAGTGATATATGTGTAATTGGGATATAGAATACCAGGACATCAGGACCCAGAAGTTTACAAGGATGGGGGAGAATAAATTTCCCCTTCCTTACCATTTACAAGAGCTACTTATGGGAGGGGGATCGCTGAGCAGATGTATGGCCTGGGGCACATGCAAGAAAATTTGCTAGGTTCAAAGCTTCTGATGACTCTGTGTTATTTGGGGTGGAGCCCAGAGTAGAAACTCACATGAAAATGGCCTTTGTGGTTGCTGAAGGCAAAGTGCGGGGGAATGGTGTGAGACCAACAGGACCTGGAAAGTGCCCTGCATTGTAAAATAACAGAAAATGTCTGTTTTTTGGCCTGGAACTCATAGGACAGAGAGGACGAGGAAGGCTCAGAATGGAAGGTTGAGATCCTGGGAACATGGCGGCCGTAGGATAGGATCAAGATGGGGTTAGCAGCAATGCCATCTGGCCTGATGTATAATGTTCAGCTTTGGTCTATTTCCTTTTTTTAAGTGCCTCCATTAGCACTAAACTTTTAGGAAAACCTTGGTGCTATGTGGAGGCCTAAGGGGGAGGGGCCCTGGCTACTTCTCACTGGAAAGGGAAAAGGGACAGCATCTCAGAAGAGTGGTGAGAGTAGACAGTTGACATTAGGAGTTTGAAGAACATTTGCACTCTCCTTGGAAATCCTGGAAAGGATACTAGACTTCTCTAATTTAGTATGCTAGGTAGGGGCTCTGATTATTTCACTGGGGGAGGCTGATCCCAGGAGGTGGGTAGAGTTGGTAATATTCTGGGGATGTACATAAAGAAAATTAACCCAAAGCTGACTTACCTTAAGTGGAGAACTCTCCTACTCAGAGCTCAAGTGATGTGTTGAGGGAAATAAAGCAACTGGAATTCAGGTTTAGATTTGTCTGAGTTTGAAGTCTTCAGTTTTTACACTGTTCCACGTTTCCTTCAAATACTACATACTTGTTACTAAATCTTTTTAGAATAACAGAGCTAAAGAAAAGACCTGGCAGCAGCTTGCAGCCAAGTTAAATGATGACTCACCCTAGGTCACTCAAGGCAAGGCAGGGACATTCTTAGAGCCGGCTGAGGACTGCCCAAGTACACTTTCTCTTGATTATTTTGAGGTCAAGACTCCAAGGATTAGCAGGCTCTAAAGTCTTTCTCTATTCCAGCTATTTTAAAATCTTGTTTATATGCTAATGGTACCCCACCCTCAGCTGGCCTTCTATCATCTGTCAAGTAAATAGTGACCATAATGAGAAAAGAAACCAGAAATGCAAATGAAGAAAGACAAAGAGTGTGAGTTAGGAGCCAGCTTAACAGAAACATATATTTCCTGCTCTGAGCCACATTGCCTCATATCTAAACTCACACCTTTATTTTTTATTTGCTCTGGCATAAGAAGGTTTCCTTGCATTAGTAATAATATTGTTAATGTTTTATAGAGTATAGAAGTTTTGGCCACATTGAAAACCTCTCTTAATAGACGGAGGAATCTTAGACTTATTGAAATGTATACTGGGTTTGAGTCAGGCTGCCATCTATTCCTATCAAGGACCTGAGAATTCTTTGGGGGTGTTGATGACATCTGTCCCCCCTTCTTTTGTTGACATACAATCTTTTACATCCCCAAAGAGGTTTCAGAGGACCTCTCAACCTCCTTTTTAAAACTGATATCGGAATCTCCTTGAAGTCTCAATTTCCCCTGCAGTTTTCACCAATAGAGACCGGTCATTCTTCTATATCCCACACAGTATCATTCCTGGAAAAGGTTTCTGTTCTCCTGATCTCACATCCACCTCCAGACAATCCTCATCAACCTTCAGGTAGAAGTTCTTTTCCCTTCCAGGTCATACAGCCCACTTATACTATGTTCTGTGCCTTCAGGTCACTGACATCTGCTTATTTTATGGTTAGTTTCCTTCCTCCTCTGATGATTTCAGGATGGTTGCCAGTCATTATTCCCATTCATGTCAGACACAGTCTTAGGATATTGCAGTACTTGTTAGACATCTAGTCCAACAATCCAGTGTCCTAACTCCTGGATATTGTTAACTCCAATGCTCTTCATGTCTCTCCTCTTCAATCTACCTTACTGTTTTTCTTGCTCCTTTTCTCTGGTCACAGTGTCCTATTCTCACACTTTATTTCCCATTAAACTTTGGTTTCATATGCACATCCTGTTTCTTGATCACATCATTTTCTCACTGTTTATCTGAACCTTTATGACTTCCCTTTTTTCTACACAACCAAGATCCCGTGGGTTATACTGAGATCTGAACCACTCTTTCACATGCAACTTTGCTTCCTTTCCATCCTTCATTCTTCTCTCTTATCACCCATAAACTCCCAACCTAGAACCAATGGTACTATTACTCTCTAACTTCTTTGCTCTTGTGCCTGAGTAAGGGGATACACTAGAAAAATAATCATATGTTGATTGACATGTTGAAAAGTTCATGGGCTCTCATCTCAGCTTGTCCCTTAGCACTACTTCTCAATCCTTTGTCTTGAATCAACTCTTTTTATCATTTCCTTCAATGATTTCCAACTCCTATCTATTCCTTCAAATTTCATATTGAACTCTGTTCTCTCACTTTCAGCAGACAGTCAAGAAAATAAAAAAATTAAGTACAATTTCTATCCCTGGATATTAACTTTTCTGAATTTATCTCTGCTGTGGCAGACACTTTTTTGTTTGGTTGCATACCCAACAGCCATGCTCACTCATTCTTTCTTGATAACAGGATCCTGATTTAGTTTGGGTATTTGATGGCCATGTTCTTCAGTGAACATGTCTAGTCCAAGTGGATGAACCATAATTAGTCTAACCCAATTATGACTATTTCATTTCCTTTTTCAGTTTTGGTTTATCCATGTGAAAAATTCTGGTCATTGAATGGAAATCTGTTGAGGGGCTTCTGGGAAGGTTTTTCTCCCTCTCAAGATGGAGCCCAAGGAACGTTATTTTCTCCTGGGCTTTGAATATTGTTCCATATGTAGTCTGGAGATACTGCAGTAATCTTCTGACCGTGATGGGAGTTAGTTGGCATGCTGAGGGTGCCAATACAGAAATCTGGAAAAGACTTGGTTCCTTAATGACATTGTTAAGCCACTGAATTAGCCAACCCTTCCTGTAACAATCCCATTCCTTGACTTCATAATATGTAAAATAATAATGTTTTCTTACTGTTTAAGCTTCTTTTGATTGTATCTTCTATTGCTTGAAGCCAAAAGCATTCCAAAAGTATTATACTAACCCTTCCAGTCCTGGGTTCTCCACTCATTTCAAGGTCAATCTCTCCACCTGTTTTCTAGATCTTATTGCTTACTGCCTTTTCTGGAACTTTGTCACCTCATTTAACACCCTCCATTCTATATCTTCTACTTCTCCTCTTCTAAGTCTATCAACTTGCTCAAGTTGCCCCCAATGTTAAAATCTTTCCTTGGATCCACTTCCCCTAGCTCTCAACAAATCTCTTTTCTCTTCTCATGCAAACTCTTTATTTCCTTTTTTTTTTTTTTTTTAATTTGAGAGACAGACAGCATGAGCAAGAAGGGGAGCGGTGCAGAGGGAGAGAGAGGGAGGATTTTAAGTAGATTCCATGCTCAGTGTGGAGCCTGATGCAGGGTTTGATTCCACAACTCTAGGATCATGACCTGAGCTGAAATTAAGAGTCAGATGCTCAACAAACTGAGCCACTCAGGTGCTTCACGCAAACTCTTTAGCGTGGGCTGTACTTTCTGTCTCTACTTCTTCATTTTTCATTTCTTTTCATGTCACTCAACTTGGCTTCTGGCTCCATCATTTCCATTCAGATGGCCTCATTGAATTTACCAATGATTTCTTAACTACCATATCCAATGGGATGTTTAAGATCTCACGTTTTGCTGTACTTCTGTGCAACTGATGCAGGTTATTGAATCTCTTTACTATTTTGGATTTCATATAGCCTCACTTCCCTGGTTCTTTTTTATGACTCCTCTTCTAGATCTCTTGTGGATGGACAATCTTGTCTCCTCTTGCCCCTTACATTTTGGTGTTCCTTAAGGTTACACCATTAGTTCATATCTCTTCTCATTCTACATATTCTTTCTGAGTCCAATATTATGATTTAAATCATCAGCTCGCTGCTGTTAACTCCCAAATCTTGACCCCCTGCCTGACCTTCAGATCCTTCTATTGATGACTTGCTGGAAATCTACACCTGGATGCCATTCAGCCCCCTCAAACCTAACAAGGCTATGCTGAACCCAGACTTCCTTCCTCCTGTATTCTCTATCTAAATTGGTGGCCCTATCATTTACTAATCAATTAAGCAAGATACTTGAGGGTCATCCTGAACACCTCCCATTTTTTCCTTCTTCTCATTTAATCTATCAGCAAATATGGTTGATTTTGCCTCTCACATGGCTCTCCGTCTAATTCCTGCCTCTCCATCCCCACAGCTATTCCCCTAGTTTAAGCCCCTCTCACCTCTCTTGTATCCACAACAATGACTTCCTGATGGCCCTCCTTACCTCCATCGCATACCTCCTCCAATTCATCCTCCATGTAGCCGGTAGAGAATTGTATCTTCATAAATAAGTTTAGCTACGATATGCCCTTGATTGAATTTTGTTTATAGCTCCCCAGTTTCTATTTACAGGGTGAAGTGCAATTCCTTAACGTGGTGTACAAGGTTCTTCATGAGTGACCGCGGTTGCCCTGCTGGCTTCTCTAGGTTCTCTCCCAGCATCCACCTAGCAATTTATTCTCCAGCAACAGAGTGTTCCTTTGTTCTATATGCTTGCCTTGTTATTTCTCAAAACACACACACACACACACACACACACACACACACACACACCTTTGCCTAGCTAATTCTCTAAGTTGGATGCCATTTCTTAATTCTACTACAAGACGCTGCCATATCTACCACTATAGTTTTCCACATTGCATGGTAATTTTCTCTTACAGCTGTCAAGAGCGGTGTCATTAATATCTGGGCTGCCAGGGACCAGCCTATAGTAGGGATTCCTGGCACATAGTACAGGTTCCTTCATATTTCTTGAGTGAATAAATGGATGAATAAACATATCCTCTAGGGAGTTCAGTCTCCTGAATCTGTCTGTGTAGATTCCCTCTGTAGCTTCGACTCAGAACTTAAGGAGTGAACTAACAACTGTGCCTATATATACCTCTGAGACCACCTTGTCACTGTTCCCATATTTCACATCATATTGTAATTCTCAAATCGTTTTGTCACTCCTCTGGTGTTGGAATAATAGGAGGATTTCTTCATGGATATACATGTAGGAAAGAGTAAAAACCAACTTATGATTCTGGAATTATGTGCATAAAATTAACGTGTGTAAATAAACTTCAGGCTTGTTTGTGTGTGTGTTTATATTCAGGCTACCATAGAGGATTTTTTTTTTTTTTTTTTTTTTTTTTTTTTGCGGATATTTTCCCCCATACCTTTTTATTTTCCCACTCAGTTGCTGGATGCAGAGAGTTCCTCTCATTAAGGAGAGGAAATTCTTGGAGCTGGGGGAGGCTGAGGGACACTGCAAACTTTGCTTTTTCCTGGATTTTAGCAGAGCACTGCATTTGGGTGAGAGTGTTTTCCAGTTTAAAAATGTTTCTTTCTCTCTGACTCCTACTCTCCCCCTAGCACTCCCTCCTCAGAGCTCCTAGTACCTACGTGGTAGTACCTCTACCCTCCTGAATATATGTGAAAAATTCAGAGCAAGTGTAGTCCTGGGAAAACTGTGGAATACATGCATTTAAATGAATTGTTTTGTGTCCTCTCCATCCCTGAACACAGAAGGAGAAAGAGGACCCTTCCATCAGTATATTAGTGGCACAATTTCAGGTAAGAGAGAGGAAAATGTATGAGGTAGGCAGACCTTTTGTTGATTAATGTCTTCAGACTACATTACAGAAGCAATTGCCTACTTGACCTGTTAATCAAGATGGGGAAACATTTGTCTTTGAGCAATACGTTTTAAGATTCTTCAGACTTCCTGCATATTCTTTCATTTCTTCCAATCACAAAGATTTCTCAAAGCAAACTGAGGGGCCTGGGGGCAGGAGTGGTAGCGATAACACTAGGGGTTTTCTTTGTTACCCAGAACCTTCTAAATGCAGGCTGTTCCTGAGGTTAAGAGATAATTCTAAACTGGGAAATACAGTGCATGAGGACAAGGACAGCAGGGACACTTGCTAATAAGTGGCAGACTCTATTCTTCCTCTGGTCATTTCCTGCAGAAACATGAATCATGACCACATCTTTCCAGATCAGGGAGGGCCTCAGAGTCACCTATAGACTCTCCCGTGCATGCTGACATGTGCCTGTCAGATGGCCTGAGTGGGACTGTGAGCTGTTCAAATGTTTTTTCCCTACATTAGGGACACTGAAATGGAAAAACCCCAAGAAACTACTGCAGTGGAGTCTAGGGCTCTCAGGACCCGGTTTCCCTCGCTGCTTGGTAGGAGATTAAAAGAGCTGGAGAATGGAATGGAGAATGAAGAATGGAGACTGGAAGTGGAGGCAATGGGTAGATAAACAGCTTTACAGAAAAATGGGATTATATATTTCCAGATGGGAGCCATGGGGGGAGGGAGGGAGGACTGAGGGGCATATTTCCCCTTCTCCATCCTTCCTTCCTTGCCCCAATTTGCTCAAGAGGGAACACAAATCTCAAAAGTGCAAACGTCACAGTATGTTTTGTCTGAGAAAACATTACTTGGCTTTTGATTCTAGATAGTTATAATCCTTCAATAGGATAACCTTGTAAAATATTCAAAATATAGATGTGTCATAGAGTATGACCCACCAAACCCTTCATTAGGAGATGTATAGGTTTTTAAGTCAATTATCAAACTCCCCAATTCATTTTAACAAAGCAATCAAAAATAAATAATTAATTAGTTTAATGTTTTACTTATTTCTGAGAGAGAGAGAGAGGCAGCATGAGCAGGGGAGGGTCAGAGAGAGAGGGAGACAAAGAATCCAAAGCAGGATCCAGGCTCTGAGCCAGCTGTCAGCACAGAGGACGACGCGGGGCTCGAACCCATGAACCGTGAGATCACGACCTGAGCCAAAGTCGGACACTTAACCGACTGAGCCACCCAGGTGCCCCAATTTTATTTTATTTAAAAAAATTTATTTTGAGAGAAAGGGAGAGAGAGAGGGAGAGAGGGAGAAAAACCCAAGCAGTCTCCATGCTCAGTGCAGAGCCCAACATGGGGCTCAGTCTCACCAACTGTGAGATCATGACCTAGAGTGAAATCAAGAATCGAGTGCTCAACCGACCGAGTCACCCAGATGCCCCAGCAATCATAATTTTAATCTCACAATCTTCACTAAGAACTAAAATAGAAAGAAAATTTTAGATTATTTATATTTTAGATATAGTACATGATTTTTAAATAAAATATTAGTAGATAGACTGGTGGCAAATCCAATTGATGGAGTCTTAAAAAGGAAATAAGAAAAGGAAGAAGTGAGTAGAAAAACATTAAAGTGAAACTCTACTCATATCCTTATTTTAGACCAAAGCAGGCCCTGGTGAATTAATTCAGTGAAAAAATGAAAGCTAAGAAGGCTGCAGGAAACTCTGAAGCTATGTTATCAAAAATTATAGTAGTGGGTAAGAGAAGGAAATCTGAAGGCCAAATACTGACATACCTTAATGTCAGTGCCTACCATTCTGTAAAGAATGAAAGCTGGATGAATTAGCTAAATATGAATGAATCGATGGTTTTTTAGAGATGGTGTGGCGCAGTTTCAGTAATCAGGATTCCTGAGATCTATTCCAGGTCAGCTACTAATTTGCTATGAGACCTTAGAGAAGTCACTTGACTTCTCTGTGAACTGAGGCAGTCAATTTAGATCAGCACTTCTCAGACTTCAATCTGCGTACAAACTACCTGAAGATTTTGTTAAAATGTGGATTCTGGTTTCATAGATTTGGGGCAGGCCTGAGGTGCTACGTTTCTAGGAAGGGTTCAGATTACGCCAATGTTTCTGATCCACAGATTACACTTCAAGTAGTAAGGATCTAGATGATCACTATGTCTTCTCCAATTCAATGAAACATGGTTTTAGTATATGCTCACTCACAAGCAATCAGCTAAAAACCTTCTAAATTATAGGAACAAAGGTAAAGCAATGGCCAGAACTACTGTAGTAAATAAGAAATGAGTAGAGCTGATGTAGCAATGAACTTTGACTCAGTGAGTGAGAGAAGCAGACCCTAGGTAAAATCAGATCACAAATCTCAGTCCAAGAGATGTGATCAGAGAGAGGGTGAGATACCTAAGAATCCTGTGAGAGGTAAAAGTGCTTTGACGAAGCATCCTTTGCAATGCGAAGGAAGAACAAAAGCCAGAGGACCATTAGCCTTCCTTCAGTCCCCTCCGAGTCTCCCTGGCTTCATTTGGAGAACGTATTCTCACCATGATCTCTGACCCTCTTTCCCTCCTCACACAGCCTACTCTAAAATGCAAAGACAAACAGTGGGTTTAAATATATACCTTGCAGTGGATTCAGAAAAGCTGCTCCGGTGCTGACCGACAGACATCCTAGTCCTTGATTTAGGGCGAGGAGGCAGGCTTAGAGGATCCGCAACACACGTTTGAGGTTTGTCTGAGAACGGGAAGGAGAAGGGAAGGGTGGGGAGGACCCAGTGTGACGGGTACTCAGTGTGCCTTCAAAACCAGAAATCTTCCCCGGTGCATTTATTGATTGGAAAATGGCTTAGTTTAATGGCAATAATGTGTTAGTAAGCCATTTATAGTCAGAAAAATCTTGTGAGGTAGATAGAGGCAGGCATTGTTATTCATTGTAAAATAAGAAGTCAAGATTGGGCAGGTGAAAACCACCCAGCTAATTAGTGTCAGATTAGAACTCAGGTCTTCTCACTTTTAGTGAATGGGGTTCCCTTCACAGTGTGTGTATCTGGCACTATATGTATTTAACCATATTGGACTTTGACTTTTCTCTCATATTCCATTAACCTTACATATCAATTATGGCTATAGAATTACCAGATGCTTTGTTTCATTGTTTGATAGCAAGATGTTTTATAAAATAAATAGTCTGCCATATTGGCGGGAATGACAACCATTGTTGGTTGCCAATCCCAGAACATTTTCCTTTTTTTCTTTGTTGACAAACTTTATTTATCTTCCTCTAAGAGTCCATGTTCTTTAGCAGGAAGTGGGCTGTTTCCCAGAGTTAGAACACTGAATCTTGATTGGTCTCAGCTAATCAAGATGGTACCACTTGCCAAGTGGTTGGCAAATTGAGATGAAGGTATGTGATAAAATTATGGTCAATGAGATGTGAGGGGAAGTTGCTTCTGCTTTTAAAAAGGGATATGTTACCCTTTTCTGTCTCTGGACTTTGTCTGCATAGGTGATGCATACAGCTGTGGCAGCATTGTGAAATCATGAGAGGTAGGCATTTGACACAATGAGGGCAGAAGAGAAGAAAAATGAAAAGAACCTGGGTTCCTGATTATGTCACTTGGCCACTGAATCAACCAAACCCAGGACCATGTTTCCTTTGAAATCTTAGCTCTACTTTATTTTATTTTCAGTCAAAAAGCAGCCGAAGTGCCTGGGTGGCTCAGTCTGTTAAGCGTTTGACTCTTGATCTCAGCTCAGGTCATGATCTCATGGTTTTTGGAATCAAGCCCCATGTCGGGCTCTGCACTGATGGCTTGGAGCCTGTTGGGATTCTCTCTCTCCCTGTCTCTCTCTGCCCCTTCCCCACTTCCTCTCTCTCTCTCCTCCTCAAAAATAAACTTTAAAAAGAAAGTATCCCAATGTTTATAGAGAGACTAAGAGTAGCTCTGTCAAAACTGGCATCAAATGACCAGGATTGGGATCTCAGCTATATCATCAACTAAGTTTGTCACTTTCTCTACAAGAGCCATTTATCCCTTGTAAAAATGGAGATAATAAAATAACTACTTCACAAGGTATTAGCAAGCTCTCATATAAACTGTGTAAACACCTGAAAATTGCTGTTACTATCATTACTGTTATCCTTATTAATATCATGTGGTATATAATAATAACAGCATCATAATCAGGCTCCATCATAAACAATCTGCAATGAGAATGCTTTCAAGTATTTTGGTGTTTCTAGGAATATCTCTGCCTCCTGAGACCTTTGTACCTTCCCTTTCTTCTAAAAGCACATGAGAAAAAACTGGAGTTGTTACAGTCTGGGGTGGGGGAGTTCATTACTGAAATATGAGAGTAACATCTCCTGACAAGCAGTAGGGGGTTCATCAGATTGCTTTTGGGGAAAACATCCCATGAGAGTGTTTCCAGAAATTTGGATGCATAAGTGGGGAACAACATGCACCAAGTAATGTCCCCTTCTGCTTTTCTTTGCATTGAGAAGTAGAGAGCTCCACAGGTTTCATATGAAAGGTCATGATCTGAGGCACAGAAGGGAAATTTATGAGAATACTAGTTCCACAAGTTGAGGCTCATAAAGAGCCTGCTTCCATTCCATCGTTTTTATTCTCTCCCCGCCCCCAAAGACACCACTTTTCAAGCAGCCTCAACACTACAAGGCTTGCAGGGTTTATAGTTCTCACCATGTTATTCCCTTCTTTGTTGCAAGATAGAGCCATAGAAGTTCTGTGCATTGTGTGTGTTTGTGTTAGGGACAGTTTCGTGTCTCTGACTGAAAATAAGAATGCTGTGATTCTGACAAGTCTGTCAGTTAGGAGGATGTTTGCTGCCTAGGCTCCAGAGAGGAAAGGCACTAGGCTTAGACTGCATAGTGAGAAGGAGGAAACTATGAAATGGTTACTTGGCCTAGTTCCAGTCCAGAGCCCACTATCTTTTATGGAAGGTCAAGAAATGAGAAGCCACGCCCATGGACATCTGCCTGGAGAGATATTTCTAAATTGGTCTTTCTCCTCTGGAGCTTCAGTTTCAAATTTAATTAGCTGGCTAATGATGGTAAATTATCATAATTAATTGATGAGTGCTAAAGTGCTTTCACTACAAAGCACTAAACATAATTTCTAGGGCAGTTAATTTTTGGTCTAACTTTGAGAACTATTCTAGGAGAGGGACTTTTATAACAATAACAATAACAACAATAATAATCATTTTTAATGGCTTGGACTGAATGAAGCCTTCTTTTGGTTTGGAACACTGCTTTAGGGGAGCATGAGGAAGAAGGTCTTGTAAGAGATCTGTGAGTGTGTTTTCGTAGGCCAGTGGATAAGACAGAAAAGTGAATGAGAAGTTATTATCAGGGAAGATAAATAGCTGTGGTAGGGGGATGTCCAGAGAGCTATGGAATTATAGGAGGGGGGTTGGGGAATACTTCCTGGTGGAGGTGAAAGCTGCAGGTGAAAGAAGGGGAGGAGTTCTTCAGATAGATGTAGGGGAAGGGGAGCAAGAAAGACATTCTAGGAGAAAGAGTCACATAAAGATATGTGTGTGTGTGTGTGTGTGTGTGTGTGTGAGAGAGAGAGAGAGAGAGAGAGAGAGAGAGATAATAGCACATTTGAAAAACCATAAGTAGAGTGTGTCTGGAGTATAACCAAGTGATATAATTAAAAGGCCAAGGGGCTTTTATTTAAAGAAGATAAATCAAACACATGCATTATATATCTCCCTACCAAAATTCTGTTAAAGGCATGATAATGGGATTTTTATAAATACATAAACTATAAGAACAAACAGAACATGAAAAACACAACAGTAATAGTTTTAGAAGGTAGATATGGAAGAGTGGCAATTGATTTAACTGGCTGGAGAAAGTGGCTTTCTAATCGTAAGCAAGCAGTGAGGAAAACTAAATAGGAAGATAATTTAAGCTATAGATTTCCGGGGCGCCTGGGTGGCTTAGTCGGTTAAGCATCCGACTTTCGCTTGGGTCATGATCTCGCGGTTAGTGGGTTCGGGCCCCGCGTCGGGCTCTGTGCTGACTGCCAGCTCAGAGCCTGGAGCCTGTTTCAGTCTATGACTCCCTCTCTCTCTGACCCTCCCCTGCTCACGCTGTCTCTCTCTCTCTCCTAGAAATAAATAAAAACATTAAAAATAAAAAAAAAAACACTATAAACTATAGATTCCCATCCCTCACCCAAATCTTAGGAATCAGAGTTAGTGAACACTTTGGAAATAGATGTAAAGGAGGATCTAAAACCAGGAGAATTGTTTCAAATTATTTTAAAGAAAGAGTTGGACCCTCAAATAATTTCCCCCTTTGTAGAAGAAGATAATTTCCTACTTCCACTTTTACAGAAAAGTAGAGGGTTATTCTCTTGAGGGATAAAATAGATACCATATAAAGTTGAGTATGGGGATATCATATTAAAAATATGGTGAGTTAGTGAAAGTTTACATAGTGAGATATAAGAACTCAAGTCTTAAATCTTCTATTAGGTTCTCAAAATCTTGACAACTATACTTTTATCTTCCAGGAAAGAGGTGGAAAGAACCTTCTCTGGAAATATGACCAAGTGAAGAAAAATGATTTGGCGCTACTGACATCAGGACTTTCACAGGGAGCCCGGTGAGATATCAGTAATGAAGACCACAAGTTCATATATAGGTATTTCTTTCAAGGAAATAAAATTTGTAGAATGTCTAATATATAGGATGTTTACACAGTTGGGGGACAATTTGAAACTGAATTACAGATAAGTACACAGAAAAAATTAAGGATATGTTCATAGAAATCTAAGCAAATAAACAAATGAAAGACAACTATTAACTCCTGGGAAAACAGAAAGTTTGCCATAAAGGAAAAATCATTATAAAGTATTACATGGCTCAACTAAGAAATGTGTTTACAAAGTTAAAATAATACGAACACAGTAATAATATAAATACAGTAACATTTATATTACTAATATTCTAAAGTATAAATAGGATGGAGGGATGGAAAACGTATGTTGTGGAACAGGTGTGTGAGAAAGAACACTCTTCTCATCTTCCAAAGTAGAAAATCAATAGGTTATGTCTCAAAATAGAAAAATCAGAAATTAGTAAAATAATGATGGTTTTTATCAAGATAGAAAAACAGGAAGGGAGGAACTATGAGGTAAGGTAATAGGTTTATCATTGAAGTGTGGCTTTTGAGGTACCTATGAAACAGCCAAGTGGGGAAATCTCTTAGCCAGCTGGCTCTATGGGACCAGTGCCAACCAGCCTCAATAGAGTTCTTGGTGAGCATTAAGCCCTTCAGGAAATGATCCAAGTGATGATTTTCTCAATTTTTTCCCAGGATGGTTGATAGCTACTCTCATGCTAGATACATGGGAGAGAAGTTAATTAATTGTATGCAGTGGATATATGGGGCACTAGGGCTTAATGCCTTTGTGGAAGATAACTGAGAAGGGCTGGGTCAGTAGGGTGGGGAATGAAGATTTGGAATCATGTCAGAGGAGTAGAAGAAACTGGAGGAGGGCCAAGGATAACCACTAAGTTAGAGATGGGCAGGGTAAGAAGTCAAGGAGTCTAAGAAGGAGCAACCAGAAAAGTAACAAAAGTCCCACGAGAATCCAGAAGCCACAAAGAAGAGATTTGAAGGGACAGGTGCATTGTAGCTGCTAAAAACTGCAAAAAGATTTGTGAAATAAAGACAGTAAGAAGGCTGTTGGTTTTACCTACAAGGAAGTTGTCAGCCACTTTAGAGCAGTTTTGTTGGAACAGCGATTTCAGAAGCCAGACTGCAATGTACTTGGGGACCAGGAATTGGTCAGCTGAAACTAGTTATTTCTTGATGCCCACCTCTCTAACCCAAGCTGAAACTTCATTCATGCTCCAAGTCACATCTCCCGGGAGGGAGCTGTGTTTTCACCCAGGAGACCACTTAGACACACAACATTGAGTTTTTACAATGACTTCATGAGAACATTTCTAAGGATTCATGGGTCCTGGCCAATCCTATTACTGCATTCTTTAGATTAGTTATTTTTATGTTTTTTTTAATGTGAAACCTTACGCAGGATGAGCTGCTGAAACTGACCAGGGAAGACTGTGTTGAATTATCCTGTCCTTCAGGTAATTTCTTAGCGTGAGCCAAGAACTTTTCACCTAGAAAAGTAAAAGCCTCCCTGTAATAACAATGAGTTGCGCTGACTTGTCACTGGAACCTCTAGTGGTACAGCATTGCTGCTCCAAATAGTTATCATTCATTCCTTCAAATATGTGCCACTATCCTTAGAGTCGTAGAGACAAAAACAAGGAGCAGATATGGATTGCATTCTCAAGAAACTTACTGTAGAGTCAAAGGGATGTTTTGTGTGTCCAAATAGCACCAGTAGAAGGGAAAAAGGGGCAAGGAAGTTTATTTTTATGGAGGGCCTCCCATCCAAATCAGCTGTGCATGAGGGGACTAAAAGGAAATGGGGTCTCCTAGGAAGTGTGTGATTGTTCTGCCTTAACATCACCCCTCACCTGACCTGATGACCTCAGTCTTTCCAGAGCTCTGTCAGTTGTGAACTTTCAACTTGTAGGACTATTTCCAGATAGAATAGCTGGGCCACATATGTAAGGAGGGGGTGGAGAGAAGATTCCACCTGAAGCTTATGTTTGGAGCTTATGAAAATGCTCATTCCCATATGGGGATTATGAATTGGGGACGTAACAAAAATGATACTTCTGACCAGCTAAGTACTCAAAGAAGTGTCTTTTTTATTTTTTTAAATTTTATTTAAAAATTTTAACATATTGTATAAACTATATTAACATATAGTGTAATATTGGTTTCAGGAGTAGGATTTAGTGATTCATCACTTACATATAATACCCAGTTCTCATCCCAACAAGTGTCCTCCTTCATGCCCATCGCCCATTTAGCCCAATCTCATCCCAACATCCTTCAAGCAACACTGTTTGTCCTCTGTATTTAAGAGTCTCTTATGGTTTGCCTCCCTCTCTGTTTTTATCTTTTTTTTCCCTTCCCTTCCCCTATGTTCATCTGTTGTGTTTTTTAAATTCCACATATGAGTGAAATCATATGATATTTCTATTTCTCTGACTGACTTATGTCACTTAACATAATACAATCTAGTTCCATCCATGTTGTTGCAACTGGCAAGATTTCATTCTTTTTGAGAACTGAGTAATATTCCATTATATAGATATACACATATGTATATGTACACATATATGTATATGACATACATATATACATATATGTACACACATACATATGTATGTATATATATACACATACCACACCTTATGTGTACACACACACACACACACACACACACACACACACACACCACATCTTCTTTATCCATTCATCAACTAATGAACATTTGGGCTCTTTCCATAATTTGGTTATTGTCGATAGTGCTGTTATAAATATTGGGGTGTTTGTGCCCTTTGAATCAACATTTTTGTATCTTTTGGATAAACACCCAGTAGTGCAATTGCTGGGTCATAGGGTAATTCTTTTTTTTTTTTTTTTTAATGTTTTTTATTTATTTCTGAGAGAGAGAGTGTGTGAGCAGGGGAGGGTCAGAGAGAGAGAGACACACAGAATCTGAAACAGGCTCCAGGCTCTGAGCTAGCTGTCAGCACAGAGCCCGACACGGGGCTCAAACCCACAAACCATGAGATCATGACCTGAGCTGAAGTCAGACACTTAACCGACTGAGCCACCCAGGTGCCCCAGGGTAATTCTATTTTTACTTTCTGAGGAAACTCCATAGTGTTTTCCAGAGTGGCTGCACCAGTTTGCATTCCTACCAGCAGTGCAGAAGTGTTCCCTGTTCTCCTCTTCCTAGCCAATATCTGTTATTTCCTGAGTTGTTAAATTTAGCTATTCTAATAGGTGTGAGGTGGCATTTCATTGTGGTTTTGATTTGTATTTCCCTGATGATGAATGATGTTGAGCCTCTTTTCATGTGTTTGTTAGCCATCTGGATGTCTTCTTAGGAAAAGTGTCTGTTCATGTCTTTTGCCCATTTATTCAATTGATTATTTGTTTTTGGATGTTGAGTTTGATAAGTTTTTTATAGATTTTGGATATTAACCCTTTATCCGATATATCAATTAACAATATCTTCTGCCATTTCATTGGTTGCCCTTTAAGGAGTGTCTTAAAATTTAAACAAGGAGCTTTAACCCTTATGTTATTGTGGCATAGCTAGGTCTGTGGCTATGAAATCATATCAGATTTAAAGTAATACACAAATATCAATGCTCAGAGCCCTTCTATCCTTGACAAGCAGAAAGTCCTCTTGCTTCCATGAGTGTCTTTTCCTAAATTTTTTTGGACCCACCTTCACAGGTGTTGTGTGTGCATCTCAAATATTCCCTCGGTCTCTTGGGGTTACCCTAGGTAGAGCGTATGTGGGGGTCCCAGCAGTTTCTCAGTTGTAATCGGAGCCTTTGCTAGCAGCTCTGACATCCCCGTGCTTGGCTGGCCACAGACGTTTGTCAACTAGGGAGGCTGCATATATATCCAAATGGCCTTTTGGTCTCTGGAATTCTTCTCCCTCTGGATCAGTTGGGAAATATCTTTCTTTTCTGACCAGCACTTTCAGAGATGTTTTGCACAGCAGAGCTATTGGACCTGAGGGGCACAGTCTATCTTTGCTCCACAGGTCTCTTTCTCAGAATGGATGGCTCATCTAGGAGGGTTTTGACTGAGTGATGTCAGGCTCCAAATCACACCTCTTTGGAAACTTTCTTCTTCAGATTCCAGGCCCATTCTACCATCAGGTTTAATCATGGTTTGATTGAACTATTGGGCTCCAGGCATACCAGGACTATCATTGGGCAGCTATTTTAGGGTCTTTGAATATTTCCTGGAGGTTAAAAATTTCCCTGAACATGCTCACAGAATCCCAAGAACTTCTTGGGAATGGTGTCCTCCAACTTTATAACACTCACCCAAACAACTGTATGTGTGGATAAAGGAGAGTGTAGGATGAAGATACATTTTTCTTCCAGTGTTGTGGGAAATCAGTAGAATTTCATTTAAAAATGTAAGTGTGTACAATGAATCCCTGAAGGGCTCCTTGGGGTAGGGGGTGGTGAATTGGACATACAAAAACCATAGGTTTTGGCCAAAACTTTCAAACCCAAATTATTGGCAATAGGGGTAACTCCACAGGTCTGAGTGAACTTGACTTATTAAAGAACATGCTATTACAGCTTGCTGGAGAATCTCAGGTATTTGTGGACTAGCCTCTAAAACTTTTCGTATTTATGTTAAAAATTTGTACCAGATAATGGAGATGGAATGTGTGTAGAACAAAATATAATTGAATATGAAGTAAGAAAGTTGGAGAGAACAAAAAATACTTAGGAAGAAGGCATTTGTCATTATTTTTGACTGACTCCTCAACTCCCCATTTATCTTTGAGACATTCTCCATCTGGGCAAAGGGCAGAGTCCTCTTCTTTCTGTAAAAACGAGATACCCTTTCAGCTTTTCTTACAGCAAACACGAATCATATGACTGATGATTCATGAATCAGATTTACCCAAGGTGCATTTTGAAGTGGAAGATAACAGTCTGAAATAGCTGGGTCTATGTAGATACATCTTAGGGGGTCTAATGGCCCCAGGGGGAGCTAGATCCAATTTCCAAAGTGCATGGTGGTTTATGCTCTAGCAGAGGGGCCAGATGACAGTATCAGTGCTGTCAGTGGGATGAGCAATTATGTCTCTGTCTAGTAGAAGTAACAACTACATCTTCATAGAATCCATCCTGAGAGAATTTTGGTTGTTTTTCTCAGATGGATGGATTGAAACCTGATATAGATCCTCCTGAAACCTCCATGAGCAAACCCAAGAGCCTTCAATAATTCCCTTCCTGCCTCAATCGCCCAGCTTACAACTAAGAGCCCTGACACCAAAATAAATAAACATAAGCAAAATGATCAAACAATGTAGATGGCAAAATGTTTGCAAAGGAGGAAAAAGGTACTCGTAGATCCTATCACTTTAACACAAAAAGTATGACATGATTCCTTCATGACACTTTCTCAAAGTGTTTCCATGGACAGCAGAGGTCGTGTGGACATAAAAAAAAAACCCATCATCAAACAATTCTGGAAATTTGGAAAATGTTCTGATAATATTACACAATTTTCTTTCTTAAACAATTTTTTTTATTTTAAAGTTTATTTATTTTGAGAGAGAGCACATGAGCAGGGGAGGTGCAGAAAGAGAGGGAGAGAGAGACTCCCAAGCCGGTTCTGCTAACAGTGCAGAGCCCCATGCAGGTCTCAATTCCATGAACCATGAAATTAGAACCTGAGCCGAGATTAAGAGTCAGACGCTTAACCACTTACCTGACTGAGCCACCGGGCTCCCCTATTACAGTTGTCTTTATTTCAATACTTAACATCTCAAAATCTTTAGTATATTAATTCACTCTGAGAAGATTCAAGGAAGAGATAAACAATGACATTATTCCCTTCTGAGAACATTTCAGGGTTTTGAGGAGCACATGCAGTAAAATGCTGCCTTTTGTTCTATGTGCACATGCAAATAATCTGTATAATGGTAGGCATAGGGCACTTGCAGTTTGGGGCCCTACTTTATTCTTCTGTGTTGTATCATGGGGACTTTGAAGGCAAGACTTTGAATGAAAGAATCTTCTCTCCTTTTGTCTTTGGGCTCTCTACGTGTGAACCTGAGATCATCCAGCAGTTGAGAAGGTGGGAAGGAACACCCTGCCCAGAGCTAGCAGACCACCTCTTGGTATTTGGTCTCTGCTATGTATATTCTGGTAGAGGCAACTTGTCAAGACTTGAAATTAGGACCAAGATCTTGTAATCCTGAAATAAACAACATTTATTCGGGCATTTCCAAATCTTTAAAAAGCATATCCCATTTCCTCTCCACTCCCCAAGCTTAAGGCTGAGACCTCTTACAGGGATTTGACATAGACTGCAAAGGGAGAAAGAAAATTTGATTTTCCTCAAAGGAAAAAATTCAGGTTGAACAGACCTATGCATCAGAGTTTGTTATACAAATGGACACAGAATGTTCTTTTTGCTCCCGTTTATGCCCAGTGTGAAAAACGCAGAGATTTTAAGAGATTTAAAACAGAAGAAAGAAAAATAATGGATCATCTGTGGGGCAGTGGCTATTAAAAGGGGAAAGAAAACCACCCACTTTTCACTGTATTATTTTCATTCACCTGCTGAGGTAGCCCCAGGAAAAATGACACTCACTGATAGCTATATTCCAACTGTGCTACATAATTCTACTGGTTAGAACATGACACTGAGAAAGGCATAGACATGAATCTCCATTCAAATTTATATTCAATGAGGACAGAGACTTGTTGGTTTTTTCAGTGCTGTATTCCCAGGATGTAGAATAGTTGTGCTATAAATATTTGTAGAATTAATAAAATCTGTCTCCTTAGAGAAGAACTAGTTTTGCTGGACCTCACTGACAGAGGTTGAACCTCTAATCCCTACCAGCCTGGAACTTCTAGCTTTGTATAAATGTGTAGATAAAGACAATTACCATCATATTTCTCTAAGTTCCTTGAAAAACTAGCAAGCCATAGACCTCTGCAGTGTCCTGTTTAGCAGGAATTCTGTCTGAATTATCTCCTTGCTGCAAACTCACATGCTCAGAAAATGCATAGCTCTGTTTCTGCTAAGGCACCTGGAACGGTCTTCCTGCTAATAAAAATGAAAAATGCTAGTTAATGTATATTTTAAAAACTTCTTAAAAGCACTGTAGAACTGGTAAAATATAGTGGTAAGGATTTATCAGCTCAACAACTAAGGGAAAGAAAGACCTAAGAGAAGTAATCAAAATTTTTACCCTGAAGGCTATTGCTGAACTTGATGAACTTGAGCTTCAATTTTTATAGTTTTTTTAAGACAAATGCCTCTGTGTGGGTGTTTGTGTGTGTGCAAGAGAGAAGTGGGAGAGAGAAGAGAGAGAAAGAGAAAGGAAGGAAGGAAAGTAGGAAGGGAGAAAAAGAAAGGAAGAAAAGAAAGAAAGAAAGAAAGAAAGAAAGAAAGAAAGAAAGAAAGAAAGAAAGAAAGAAAGAAAGAAGGAAGGAAGGAAGGAAGGAAGGAAGGAAGGAAGGAAGGAAGGAAGGAAGGAAGGAGAAAGAAAGAAAGAAAGAAAGAAAGAAGAAAAGAAAAGAAAAAAGAAGAAAAGTTCAATGACATGTGTTAATGTGAGTCAGAACCAAACCCAACTGCACCTCTTCTACACACAGGAAGTTTCAAGGCAAGTTGCTTAAGCACCAGACAAAACAGGATTTAAAAACAACCCCTCCCACCCCCCCATGCCGGTACACCTGGGTCGCTCAGTCCATTAAGCGTTGCACTTCCACTCAGGTCATGATCTCACGGTTTGTGAGTTCGAGCCCCTGCTGCCGGCACAAAGTCTGCTTGGGAACCTCTGTCCCCCTCTCCCCCTGCACCCCTTACTCTGACATGCTCTCTCTCTCTCTCTCTCAAAAATAAACTTTAAAAAAAAAAACCCACAAAAACAACGAAATCATTCCCTGATAATCAAAATCTGAAGCCGACCTATGTGTGGACATGTAAGTCAAATTCATGTGACCTGAGTGGTCTAAAAATCTTCACATCAGACTTTAAAGAATTCCCAGAATGGAAATGCTCCAGCCATCTGGAAAAAGTGGGCACGAGGAACCTACTCCTTAAAGGAATCTAGTTCCATCCAAAGCCTCAAAGAATTCTTAGAAGGAAAAGGAAAAGGATCAGCTAACAATGAACAATTATCAAATATATAGCCAGAAGAAATCAATCTGCACAGGTTTCTGGTATTGCAATGATCAACCTCATGATCCAAAGTAAATATGATTACTATGGTTAAAGAAATAAAAGACAAGCAAAACGTCTGTATAGGATGCAAAACTACAATGAGAGTCTAAATAGGTGTTAAAAAATAAGCTGAATTACATTAAAATTTTTGAGTTTATTGGAGCAAAATTCAATTTGAATCCAGCAGCACCAGAGCAGAAGTGGTTAGGAATGCTCTGCTGAGAGAAGCCAGTGCAGGACTTACATAGAAAAAGTGCAGAAGCAAGTAAGGACACTATTGATTGGCTACAGCTTCAAGCCTAGTTGACTGTTTCTGATTGGTTGTGCTTGGCATTTGGATATTGTAACCTTGAGGCTTTGACAGGCTTAGATTTTGGTTTGCTAGCATAGGTCTGCATGACGTTAGAGCCACCTCAGTCTAATGGTTTCTTTTTTAAATTAATTTAACACAGATTTGAGAAAAAGCAAATATAATTATTGGAATGAAAATGATGATAATAAAATTTAAAAACCCAATGGATGAGTTTAAAATTTTTTTTTAATGTTTATTTATTTTTAAAAAGCAGAGAGAGGGGCGCCTGGGTGGCTTAGTCGGTTAAGCGTCCGACTTTCGCTTAGGTCATGATCTCGCGGTTCGTGGGTTCGGGCCCCGCGTCGGGCTCTGTGCTGACTGCCAGCTCAGAGCCTGGAGCCTGTTTCAGTCTGTGACTCCCTCTCTCTCTCTGACCCTCCCCTGCTCACGCTGTCTCTCTCTCTCTCTCCTAGAAATAAATAAAACATTAAAAAAAAAAAAAAAGCAGAGAGAGACAGAGCACAAGCAAGGGAGAGGCAGGGAAAGAGGCAGCCACAGAATCAGAAGCAGGCTCCAGGCTCCGAGCTATCTGCACAGAACCGGAAACGCAGGGCTCGAACCCACGGACTGTAAGATCACGACTGGAGCGGAAGTCGGTCGCTCAACACACTGAGCCACCCAAGCGCCCCAAAAACCCAACAGATGAGTTTAAATCAAATGAGACAAAGGTGAGTGGAAAATGAATGAACTTAAAGATAGGTCAAATAAATAATGCAAAATGTAGCACAGAGGCACACAACACAAAATGAAAATATGAAAGAGATATTAAGAACCATGGAGAACAGAATGCGAAGATCTAACAAAAATTTCATTGGAGTTTAGGAGAGATGAGAATGGGGTAGGGAAAGTATTCAGAGAGATAATAGATGAAAATTCTTTATGACTGTTACAGACTAAAAATCTCTGCAAATCTCAGGAAGAATAAATAAAAATGCACATCTGGCACATTGTAGTGAAACTATAGGTTGTCAACAACAAAGAAAAATCTTAAAGGCAACCAGAGTGGGGAAAAAGACAGATTACCTGTGAAAGAGCAACAGTCAGACAGGAAGCTGATCAAACAACAACAACAATAGAAACCTGAAATCAAATCTTCAATGGATTATGAAAAAGCAACTGTTAAACCTAGAATTCTGCACCCAAGAAAGGGATACTTTAAGATTAAGAACAAAACAAACACATTTTCAGAAAATCAAAACGAAGAGAATTTGCTGCCAGAGGACCTTCTCTAAAGGAAAATTTAGAGGATGAGCTGCAAGTACAAAGACAGCAATCCCAAATGGAAGGCTTACAATTAAGGAAGAATGAAGAGTGAAAAAGTATTAAATACAGGAATAAATCCAAATACTCATTTACTATATAGAAAGAGATCAATAACATCTTGTGTATGTGATTTTCTAAAAGAATATAAAAATAAGTTACTTAATTAAAATAGTAAGTCTGGAGGATGGTTAATGACATTAAGGTGTTATAAAGTCTTTGGACTCTCTAGACAAAGAGTAAAAGTATTGTTTAAGTTTAGACTTTGATGTATTAGTATGCATGTCATAATTTCTATGGTAGTCATGGAGAGAATAGAATATAATGTACGATTTCCAAACTGGTGGAAGAGAACGATGGGATGATGAAGAATCCTAAGTCAAAATAAAAAGAAAAAGAAAAAGAAAAAAGAAAAGAAAAGAAAGCAAAAATGAGAAAAGAGAGAACAAGAAATATAGTGGAACAAAAATACAAAGCACTAGATAAAGTGAAGGAATATACACAGAAATATATCACTAATTACATTAAATGTAAAAAGGGTAAGTAAAAATACACAGAGAACATGTAACAGTCAACAATAAGAAAATACACAAAGCTTTAAAAAATGGGCAAAAGTTAAACAGACACCTCACCAATGAAGATAGAGAGTTGGGAAATAAATATATGAAACTACACTCAACATTATTTGCAAATTAAAAAAAAAACCAATGTGATGCCACTACATACCCACGAGAATGACCAAAATACAAAACAAATTGATATTACCAAATATGGGCTAAGATTCAGAAAAACAGGAACTCATTCACTGCTGGTGGGAATGCAAAATGGGACATCAACTTTGGAAGATAGTTTGAGGATTTCTTAGAAAGCTCAGCATAGCCTTACCATACACACCAGTCACATTCCTATGTATTCACCCAGTTCATCTGCACACAAATGTTTCTACAAGATTTATTCATAATTAGTCCAACTGGAAGCAACCAAGAAGTTCATTCAATGATGAATGGATAAACATGCTGGTACGTCCATGCAATAACTTCAGTCATAAAAAGAAATAAGCTATTAGGCAAGGAAAAGACTTGGAGTAGCCCTAAATGCATACTGCTACATGAAAGAAACCAATCTTAAGAAACTACATTCGGTATTATTGCAGTGGTATAACATTCTGGAAAAAGCAAAAACGATAGAGTCTGTAAAAAGATTAACGGTTGCCAGGAGATTGGGAGGAGGGAGTAAGGGCCAAATAGGCGAAGCACAGGGGAGTTTTAGGGCCATGGAAGTATCCTGTACGATTCTGTAATAGTAGATACATGACCTTCTGTGTTTGTCAAAATCCATACAACTTCAGAACATAACCACTGAATCTCAATGCATGCAAATTAGAAAAATTCATGTAGGAGTCTGGGAGATCCCCGAGAAGAATCCAAACTACTTAACTGTATCACACATGTATTTTCAAAGACCTCACTAAAGAGGAAGGGGAAAAGATGCTGACCTAAGCAGCTTTGGAAAAGAACAACATCTTTAAGGCTAGATGTAGAAGGAGCTTAGCATCAGCCCTGTACTCTAGTTGATGAAGTCATTTCCCATGGGGGTACAGGCTAGCAATTCTGACACTGCTATATGCGTATATTGGAATTGAACAATTAAGTAAATAATGGCGGATGGTGGCACTTTGGTTTCTCACTGTTGGAGTGGGAATTTCAAATAAGTATGGGGAGGACACTAGAGTCATCCACATGGTAATGGATTAGAGTTGGAGATCTAATATAGATTCTAATGGTTACAAACAGTTAACACTGGTTAACATGGACACATTTCTTCGCTTTGCCAGCTGAGAAAGCCTAAAAGAAATGACACTATAGTAGTGACAAGCACACCTAGTGACCAGATCTTAGATTGTAATTCCATTAGCCCATGAAAAGGACTTGGAGAAATGACTGATTCTGGGATTGGGGTAGGAAATAGGCAAAATGAGCTTAGAGCATCTTATATTTCCTGATGTAAGAAAGCACTCAAAAAACAAACTACAAGCACCTCATGATGGTGTACATAAATCAAAGGGCATAGGAACTGACTGAAAGGGGTTCCAATGGCCAGAATTGGAGCAATTTGAGGGATAAAATAAGGCAGTGTTAGTGTATGACCCAAACAATAAAACAAATATTCATGAGTCTGCATTGACATAAATAAAAGGCAGAATGGCAGAATAGATAAATAAATGGGAGAGAAGAGATAATTCTCTCATGCAGAAAGTATTTCAAATAATTTATGTAGATACTCTCAAGGAAGTGACACATAACTCCATTCTTTAAGTGTGGTCAGCACATAGAGACTTCCTTCCAAAAGATATGGTATAAATGGAATATTTTTTTGCAATGAGAAAGAATGAAATCCTGCCATTTGCAGCAACATGGGTGGAGCTGGAGGGTATTATGCCGAGTGAAATAAGTCAGTCAGAGGACAGATATCATATGTTTTCACTCACATATGGAACTTGAGAAACTTAACAGAAGACCATGGGGGAAGGGAAGGGAAAAAATAGTTACAAACATAGAGGGAGGGAGACAAACCATAAGAGACTCTTAAATACAGAGAACAAACTGAGGATTGATGGGGGGGTGTGGGGGAAAGGGGAAAATGGGTGATGGGCATTGAGGTGGGCACTTGTGGGGATGAGCACTGGGTGTTGTATGTATGTGATGAATCACGGAAATCTACCCCCAAACCAAGAGCACACAACTTGACAATAAATTATATTAACAACCCCACCCCAAAAAAACCCAGAAGATACGGTATAGATATTGCTATGGATGGGGGAAAAAGAATAATTTTACACTGCTATATATGGGGGGGGGGAAGAGTAACTTTGTACTGAAGAAACCTGTTAAACATTATCAGGTTATTTGTCAAGTGATCAAGGTCGAAATCAAAAGTGATAATAAATGTTGACGGGGTGCCTGGGTGGCTCAGTCGGTTAAGCATCCAACTTCAGCTCAGGTCATGGTCTCATGGTTCATCGGTTTGAGCCCTGCGTTGGGCTCTGTGCTGACAGCTCAGAGCCTGGAGCCTGCTTTGGATTCTGTGTCTCCCTCTCTCTCTGCCCGTCTCGTGCTCGAACTCTCTCTCCCCCCCACCAATATATAAAAGTTTAAAGAAGTTTAAAGTCTTCTTTTCGAAATAAACCATGAAAGAAGAGTGCCAATATTATTTCCTTCAACATTGCTCTAGTTAAACTAGTGAAACATTTTAGCCAGTGAAATAAAGCAGGAAAAAGAAAAGGACTTGGGTCAAAAGAAACAACATTTCATTATTCAGAAACGATATGATTCTGTATATGGAACATTCTATAGAATTCAAGGAAAAATGATTGGAATTAATGAGCTTAGTAAAATTGCTAGGTAGAGCATTAATTTACAAAATTCAGTTATTTTTTTAAAATAGTAGCAGCAAGCAGAAAATGTAATTTTTTCAAGGTTATGTGCTATTGGGAGTTACTCCTCCATGAGTCTTTCATTCTGCTACATGTCTTGCTGGATATGCCACAAATGCTAGCTAGGTCCTGAGAGCTCTTTACGTGGGTCTTATCTTAGGGTTGTTTTTCCATCAAGAAATCTTGAAGCAGGAAATAATGTCTTCCTCTGGAACAAAGAGGAAGCTTGGTTATTGCTTGCAATTAAATAATGGGTTTTGCAAGCATAGTGATCTTTAGCTGTAAAGCAAACCCACTATGTGGATAAAATCCATCTGGCCTCCTTCATGGGATTTGGACCAGGGAAAATAATGTACATATTTAATGTACATATTTCTTGCTGTGGATAATAAGAGTTTTAATCTCTGCAAGAGTCTTGTGTCTTCTACTGAAAATCATGAAATAAGAATAAACTAGCTTATTGGCTTAGAGGTAGGGTAAAATAAAATCTCAGACCCAAAAAGTTCCTGGCAGTAAATCTAATAAAACATGTAACACCTCTTAGGAGAAAATCATAATCCTTTATTGAGTGACATTAAAGAAGAAATAAGTTGAGAGATATTCTGTGTCCATTGACTGGAGGATTCGATGTTGTGAAGAGGGCCATTCTTCCAAACTGATGTATAGTCAGTTTGGAACTGATGCAGTTATAATAAATATTTTTTTTAAAAAAACTTTTTTTGAGGTAGAATTTGACAACTTGATTCTAAAATTTTTATTTTTTTAAAGTTTATTTTTTGAGAGAGTGAGCAAGCAAGAGATAGGAAGGGAGAGGGAGAGAGAATCTCAAGCAGGCTCCACACGTCAGCTCAGAGCCCAACATGGGGCTTGATCTCACGCCCCTGGGATAATGACCTGAGCCAAAACCAAGTGTTGGACACTTAACTGACTGAGCCATCCAGGAACCCTATTTTATTTTATTAAAAACATTTTTTTAAGTTTATTTATTTTGCGAGAGAAGGGGGAGAGAATCCTAAGTAGGCTCCACACTGTCAGTACAGAGCCTCACTTGAGGCTTGATCTCAAGAACTGTGAGATAATGACCTGAGCTGAAATCAAGAATCTGACGCTTAACTGACTGAGCCACCCAGGAGCCCCAAACGGATTCTAAAATTTATTTGGAAGTTCAAGGAGTCAAGAATAGCCAAATTTTCTTGAAGAAAAAGAACAAGGTGAGAGGTTTTGCCCTACAAATAGCAAGAGTTATTTTAATTGAGATGATGTGGTAAAGGCACTGGAGCTGACAAAAAGACCTACATTAGAAACGTAGATGGGCAGGTCAGGGGGCAAGGGTAGACTTTAAAAATCAATAGTACTGGGAAAATTTATTGTTTATATAGAAACAAAATATATTTCTGCCTCACATCATGTATTGTGTTGACCATACAGAATTGTCATTTTGTAAGTCAAAAATAGGCAAATACAAGTGATTTGACATAAATCTACCTCATAAAAAATTCCGAATGCAGGGGCGCCTGGGTGGTTTAGTCGGTTAAGCGTCCGACTTTCGCTTAGGTCATGATCTCGCGGTTCGTGGGTTCGGGCCCCGCGTCGGGCTCTGTGCTGACTGCCAGCTCAGAGCCTGGAGCCTGTTTCAGTCTGTGACTCCCTCTCTCTCTGACCCTCCCCTGCTCACGCTGTCTCTCTCTCTCCTAGAAATAAATAAAACATTAAAAAAAAAATTCCGAATGCAGAAGATAAAATCATAGATAACACAGGAGAATATATTCATGTTTCCGATCAGAAAACAAGACCAAAAACACTAATCATCAAGGGAAAGATTGATACATTTGATTATATAGAAACCGGAATCTCTCTTTATCAAAGACACCATCAAGGGAGTGGAGAAACAAACAACACAGTGCCACAAGATATTTTAAATGCACATAATAGACAAACACTTCCTATCTAGAATATATAAAAATAGCAGGCAAATGAATAGAAAAAATGTTCAATGAATTACGTACATCTTCCAAATTTGACCTATTTTATTGTACAAAATTTTAAAAAATCACATTTTTTAACATCAACGCTGATCTCATCAAGAAAGTTCTTAAGTACTGGGGGACTGTCAAGCTTAGCATAATAGATACAAGTTTTGAAAAATTCTGATTTTCTTTTGAGAGCTCAAATTTTATCACTCGTTACAAATAAGTCAGTTGCTTGTCCCGGAATGACAGGCTCACTTGGCTTATATTTGATGAAATTTCTGCCGAATACCCACATCAAAAAACCATAGTTTGTCAGTTGCTGTTTCAAGTAAAAATGGTGCTCTATGCAAAAAGCAACTATGGCCACTCAAACAATGGTCCATGTTGTTTTTCTAGGGGGACAATTACTGTACTCGCGTGTGCTGCAGAAATATGTTAAATGTGCTCCCCATCTGGTCACACAGAATGAAAAAGACATGTGCTCAGGCCAAGGTATAATAAAATTAATAATTTTTACTTTTCCATTGAGGACTTTTTTTTTTTTACTATGAGTAAAACAATATGGTTATGGGTGTGGCTTGTTGCCATTGTCATGATTTGTGATAAGGCGCCCGCAGTTTTACCACTATTAATGCAAACGTCAATGCATTGAAAAAGGTAAACGTTATCTTAGTATTCTTCTAAAAATAGTTTCGATTTTGTGGGTCCCCTGAAAAGGTATGTAAGTGTAACGTTTATACCAGAATTTGAAGATAAATACTACAAAAGAAGAATCTAATATTCTAATACCTTTTAAATTTCTTTTATATCGATTACATGTTGGAAAGTAGTATTTGGATATATTGGGTTAAATAAACTATATTGTTAAATCCATTTTTATTTGTTTTAATGTGACCATGAGAAAGTTGAAAATTATATGCACGGCTCTCATCCTCTTTCCATTGGCCAGCACTGCTTGCTCAACGGCCTCTGGTTATTGAGTGGACCTCATTTCCCTGTGCTCTCCCTGGGGTGTGTCCATACCGGACTTGCTGGTGCCCCAGGAGCTTGTCAGACATCCCTGTGGCTTGCTCTCCACTATCTTCATGGGACGTTATTCCGATGTGGCTTTCTCACTGGGGCCTTCCCCAGGTGGATTTATTCATTTTTAATTGAAAATCCCTGTCTGAATGTGGGTTCTATCAAAAGCAGACAATGAGACAGTGAGTGAAAGTCGTTCTTTCAGGAGATGCTCGCAGGAAGCACAGCAAGGTAGCAGGGAACTAGAGAGGGAGGGACGAAAGCCCACAGAGGTGGGCTAATAAGCAGCCCCCTGCTGTGCCACCAGGAGACCCCCTCAGAGATCGTGTGGAACATATACCTCTGAACTATCCTTCTCAGGAGCAAGGCAGCTGGGGTAGGTCCATCACTTCTTTTCCTTAATGATTTAAGGGTTGGTTCTGGGGCATTCATTCCTTAACATCTTTGCAGAAAACCATTGGAGCTTGAGGTGAAATGCTGCTGGCATGAACCAGAGCAGTCACGGAAGGCACAGGTGACCTCAGAGGTGGGTTGACCAGAGAGCTGTTGGCCTCTGCTCTACCCTCAACATTCCCTACCTCCTGTCATGGACCGAACAGTGTCCCCCCAAATTCACGTGTTGAAGCCCTAACCCACAATGTGAAAGCATTTGGAGATAGGGCTTTTAAAGAGGTAATTAAGGTTAAATGAGTTCATAAGGGTAAGACCTTGACCCAACAGGGTCTTCTTGTTCTTTTAAGAAGAGACACCAGAGCTCTCCCTTTCTCTCCCCTCTCCTGCCCTGTTCACAGCAGAGAAAAGGGCGCGTGAGAGCTTAGTGAGAAATTGACAGTCTGCTAGCTGGGAAGAAAAGCCTCATCAGAAACAGAATTTTCCAGCACCTTGACCTTGAACTTCTAGCTTCCAGAAAAATAAATTTCTGTTGTTTAAGCCACCCCGTGTGTGGTATTTTATTATAACAGCCCAAGCAGACTAATACATCCCCCTTTATTTATTTATCTTCACAGGCTTATCACCATCTCACATACTGTATATTATACTAATTTATCTTGTTTTATTGAGTGCTCAATACATATTTGTGGAATGAGTGAGTAGCTTTAGCCTCTATCAGCAGCGTTGTTGATATTGTATGCTCAGGACCAGCTATAGGATTTTCTGAACGTTGTGCAAAATAAAAATGTGGGGCCTCTTGCTCAAAAATTTCAAGGTGCCAGGGTGCCTGGGTGGCTCAGTCAGTTGAGTGTCTGACTTCCACTCAGGTAATGATCTCGGGATTCATAAGTTCGAGCCCTGTGCTGACAGCTCAGAACCTGGAGCCTGCTTCAGATTCTGTGTCTCCCTCTCTCTCTGCCCCTCCCCAGCTCACACTCTATTTCTCTCTCCAAAATAAATAAACATTAGAAAAATATTTCAAGGTGGTGATAGCAGAGCATTAAAACAAGTGTGGGGTCCTTCTAAGTGGGGGACCCCGTGTGATTGTATAGGTTCCATGCCCAAGAAGCCAGCCTTGTATGTGATCCTCAAAGAACTCTACCTTGCACTCTCCTTTAGACTTTAGTCTTGTCCACGGAGCTGCCCTCTTGCTTGGATAGCTCAGAGAGTCTCTAGCTGATGTTCAAAACGGAGTTCCTGCCCTTGGCTCTCGTCTGGTGACTTGTCCCTTCCTGGGTGGCCAGTGCCCAACCATTCACGCCATCCAGAATCCTATACACCGTTCTGTGACTTCACTGTTCTTCACCCACAGGTTAAATTTCTGTCAGTTGACTCCTAAACATCTCTTGAATATATATCATCTTTCCAATTTTATTAAAGTAATCTGAGTCCAAGTTATTCTATTTCTCATCAGAACCACTCCTGAATTCCCCCCCCCCCAGATTTTTTGCATCCCTTCTCCCTTTACACGATAGTCACAGCCAATCCTTTTTTTTTTTTTAATGGTTACTTATTTTTGAGAGAGAGAGAGAGAGAGAGAGAGTACGAGTGGGGAGGGCAGAGAGAGAGGGGGACAGAGCATCCAAAATGGGCTCTGCACTGGGGCGCCTGGGTGGCTTAGTCGGTTAAGCGTCCGACTTTCGCTTGGGTCATGATCTCGCGGTTCGTGGGTTCAGGCCCCGCGTCGGGCTCTGTGCTGACTGCCAGCTCAGAGCCTGGAGCCTGTTTCAGTCTGTGACTCCCTCTCTCTCTGACCCTCCCTTGCTCATGCTGTCTCTCTCTCTCTCCTAGAAATAAATAAAACATAAAAAAAAATCAAAGTGGGCTCTGCACTGACAGCAGAGAGCCTGATGTGGGGCTCAAACTCATAAACCCGTGAGATCATTACCTGAGCAGAAGTCAGACGCTTAACCGACTGAGCCCCCTAGGTGCCCCAGCCAACTGTTTTACATGCTGATATGGTCATCTCCAGCTTAGAGTCCTCCCAGGGCTTCCCACCACCCTTCCAGGGGATCAGGATTTGCACATGGCTTGCAAAGCCCTGTCTGATGAGGTCCTGCCCTCTTTCCCAGCTTCATCCTTGTTACCCAGTCACCACCCATCTGCCCCCCAGCCGCCCTGGCTTTCCACCAGCTCCCTGCACAGTGCAGAGTGATAGGGGGTGTTCAATGACTGTATGAGTGAATGAATGTTCTAGGTTAAGGGCACCTGGATGGCTCAGGTGAGAAGCTGCATGGGAAGTCATGGCCTTCTTCTCTGCCTGGCAGGACTCTTTGGCAGTGGGGTGTTCTGCAAGAGGAGTCACTCTCCCGCTTTCAGGGTGAATGTTATGCCTTGATGGGAAAAATTATAGCAGGGAGGCTCCAATGCCCCAGCACATCTGTCATAGTCCATACAACACCATCAGAGCTATGAAAACCACCGACCCAATGGATTACCAATTTGTCTGTATCCCCGAGAGTCAAGGACTAAGTGTGAAAGTAGTGATTTCTGTTCCTCTTCTTTTTATAGGTCAGGACCTGGGACAGATGAATGGCTCTGAAGGTGGCCATGAGTCCTTTGCTCCCTAGAGCACTAGACAGAATCAGGGCTGGTTGTGACAAGCTCTTCCCTCAATCCCAGGCCATTGGAAGGAGTTTGGGGAAGAGGCGAGGACCCAGCTCCTAGTTCGCCCTCCCTGGGGTGGGGTAGGGATGGAGCAGGGGTGGCCTTCTCTGGGAGCTCAAGCTTCTGTTGGTAGATTTCAGGTCCATTCTGTGGGGGCAGAAACACTCTTTCCTATGTGGGGCTTCTGTGTGAATTTGAGGACAAGGCTGGGCAGAGACATGTGAGCATCCAGAATAATTTTATTTTCAAATTAACATTTTTAAAGTTTATTTATTTTTGAGAAGTGTGCAGGTGGTGGAGGGGCAGAGAGTAGGGGGGAGAGAGAATCCCAAGCAGGCTCACACTGTTAGTGCGGAGCCCAATGCAGGGCTTGACCTCACGGACCATGAGATTATGACCTGAGCCGACATCAAGAGCTGGACGCTTAGCTGACTGAGCCACCCCGGTTCCCCTCAAATGAACATTCTTTTAACATTTGTTTCATGTTTATGTAGAAGTGGGCCCTTGTAGGCGGATTGTGGGTGTGCTGATGGCCATGCTTAGCCTCTCCCTCCCTTGAGCAGTTCAACTCAAGCCCCAGACACTTTACTCAGTGAAACTGAAGTCCACAGCACCTTAGAAACCAGACAGAAACCCCCTCCTAGAAATAACCACTCATGCTCCTGAAGCATGGCCTCCAGGGCTGTGTCTAAAGCTACAGGGGTGGTATCCTGGGGGGACTTTTGATAAATACAGGGTCTCAGCGAGGAGCCTCCACCCTCTATACCTGAAAGTGCTATTCAGCATCTCTGCGATGGCTGTTGAGTGCTCCTAGGGTCTCTCTGGCCCCCTCATTCTATGTCCAGGGAAGGTGGGGGAATGGTCTGGAACCAGACTGTTCTTAGATTGCAGCTCTGGAGCCTGGTGGGCTGGCCGCCTGGTCCTCTCCACCTCTCGCCTCTAGAAGGGTCACCCATGGAGCCGGGTCAGCATGGCTGCCTTTGTTCCACTCCTATGTCCTCTGTTCCTTGTTCTCTGTCCTCTCATCTGTCCCCTCTCCACCCAGAGCGCCCCCCCCCCGCCCCAGGCAGCCATCAGCTAACCCCTGATGCTCTTACTTTGCCCAGGGCATTTTTTAAAAAAAGACAATAAGTTGCTTTAGGGAACCAGGTTAGAGACATTTTAGGTCATAATACTGCTGGCAAGGTATCTGAGATGGAAGGACGATTGTCAACATCCTTTATCTTTCACCAAATTAGCGCCTTCCTGTAGTGACAGCCCTGATCTCAGAGCATTTTCTGCACGTTCAAGTTTGCCTCTCACAGTAGTCTGTGAAGTAGGAAAGACAGTTATTCCTCTTCCCATTTTAAAGATAAGGACACTGAGCTGCGGAGAGGCAGGCGGGCTTCCCCTCAGGCACATTACCAGTAAATAGCAGAAATGGACACATAAGCCTTTGACCTAATGTCCAGCGTTCTCTCCTCTGTTCCTCAGAAAGTCTCAGAGTGTGCTACTTTAGGGATCTATCCTAAATTTCAACATAATTAAAGCAGTTAATTGAGTCCCATTCACAGACATAAGATAGAGCTGATTCAGTTCAGTTTCCATCAGTTCTACGTTGGGTCTATGGGGAACACTGGGCCAACTATTGACAATGGCTTGGAAAACCCAGGCTCTGCCCTCAAGGAGCTCACAGATGAGAGGAATACACTCTTCACTGGGGCATTCACTGTGTTTTCCCAATTCCCCCCTGCCCTCGGGAAAGAAAATAAGCTTTTTACTCTGTCAGTTGGAGGGCTTGACTTCTCAAAGTGGGTTGGTCTTGGAAGAGAAATAAATGATTCTGGAAATCTGATAAGGGGTTTCAACCAGACCCTCCTGGAAGAGGCACTTTTTGATCTGCTTCAGTGGCTCTTGATCTGGAAGAAGGCACTGTGGTCAAAAAGATCATGAACAAGAGCAACACATCTCTTTAGGCACCAAAATGTGAGCCCCCAATTTTCTTCCCTTGCTATGAGTTCTGTGTCCCCACACATCCCCGCAGGAAGGGACTTCATCAGATTCTCAGGGCTGAACCAGAGACGTCCCATCTGACTGGGAGAAGCAAATGTGAGGGCTACTGTGGCCAGTCACACTTGAATGTTGACTCTTTCCTGATCCCAGATGACCTTAGCAGCTAATAGAGCTTTACCAAGATCTACTATGGTGAAGGCATTTTTCTGAGCACAGAACTATACCAAACGGCCCCACAGGCATGGCTGAGAAAATAGGAAAGAAAAATCAACCTGTGACTCCTTTGAAAACGCTAGAAGTAAAAATGGCATCCCTCTTTCCATTCCCCTTCCTGGGTCCTGGAAGTGCTTGTTTGGGTGGGTGAGCTGGGTAAAGGGGTTCAGTGGTAGGTGTACCTCTGTCCCATGCTGACAATGCAGTATGTTTCTTTCATGGACAGCTGTCTATTTTCTTCTTTTGCCTCAAAGTGTGTGTGTGTGTGTGTGTGTGTGTGTGTGTGCGTGCACGTGCATGTCAAGTTAACCCTTTGGTTTCCCTAACACCATGGAGCATTCTCTTAAGCATGTGACCTTGATATCCACATTCTCCTAGGGGCATGGCCGGTGATACTGGCTTCCTTGTTCAGTTGATCAGAATCCTGAACCTAGGCAGGATTTTGGGACAATATCTTCCCTACCTCTTCTCTTTGGTGACTAACATACCCTTGATCTCATTTTTTTTCCCTAAAGAAACCTCAGGCCATATGAGACTGCGATATTTGGAGATCTTAATCAATACCATTTATTATTGTCCATCAAGTGAAGCAACAGAGCCAAAAGGTCTAATTTACAAGTGACCCTTAATCTGAAGCTTAATTGATTCCTGGACAGCCATAACAAATTGAGCCGGAGTCAAACTTTTATTTTCTGGAAGCACCGTCTTATAAATTCTCCTCCCTACCTTGGAATCTAACCTCGTACCACTGAAATACCAAAAGTGACTCCAATAAAATAACTACAAATAAGACACAGGAACATGCTTTCCAAACATTTAGAAACTATTATGAAAAGAAATTCGATAGGTCAGCTACAGCAGTGTTCCATTTGGGGGGCTCTTTTGTCTTTTGGATTGAAATGAGCTGGCTTCTTAAAATGTTGCTTCAATGATCTCTGCATTGAAGTCATCTCATTTTTGTGATAAACTTCCCTACTCACTGCCTTCTCAACTGACAGAGATTCTGCCCCCCATCCTAGAGCAAAACTGCATTTGGCAGGGTTCGGAGGTATTTTGTTTGTAGGACGGTGGTGATCCTCTGGATTTTGGAGGGGGAAGAGCCAGGGATGCTGCTAAGGATTCTGCAATGCACAGGACAGTTTCCCACAACAAGGAATGATCTGACCAAAATGCCAATAGCCTTGCTGTATTAAAATCCTGCCTCGTGGCAAGCATGGATGTTTCAAACAGAGTTAAAATTCAGGTCATTTATTTGGAAGAGAAATGTTGAAGACTAAATTTACATGAGTATCTCTCAAGGTCTTTCAGTGGCACAAGATGGGGTGTTGGGGGTTGGAGAGGATGGATGGTTCCACCTTGACTTCTTCAGTGATTCCTCACTCCGCAGTGTCAATAAGTCAGTCGAGTTGCCTTTCATAGCAACTCAGGTTGTCATTGTTTCTGTGTAGCTTTGGTTGTAAATATAAGTTTTGGTTATTCCTCTCTGGGTTTTATTTATGGGGAAAAAAAGTCATAAAAAGTGAGTGTGGATCACAAATCATGCTAGGTACTGCCTGCACACAGATGTAATTTATACATTTCTTCATCGTTCTCACTGTTTTTCTTGGATCTTTAAATTTCCTGTACAGCTAGCATATCGAATTTTCATAATTGTTATGGCATTTCTTGTAATTTATACTCATTTCTCAGAAACCTCCAAAGGGCTTATTGTTTGTCTTGAAGAGTAGACCCAAAGCTTTCAGACAAGCTTTGAATGAGTGCTTAGCAGTGATCTCTGATCATAGCAATTCTCATTTACGGCATTAAAGGGCATCAACATCTCAAAGTATCAGAACCTTTTGGAATGCCCTCCCTTCCCTCTGCTCCCCCAACCATGGAAGATTCTATAATAATCAGTCCTTTGAGAAGGTTCTATTAGCTTTTTGGATTGAAAAAGTTTCTCTTTGAATCCAAAGCTCCTTAATTGCCATTTTTCTTAGTATTTGAAGTGTTTGAAATTGGCCTGGGTTTAAAAAAGAATATTGTCAATATTGAAATGACAAACCTCATCCTCATTAACTGAATCCCTTTACTGTACATCTCTTGCCCATTCCTCATGAACACATACACATAAATTTGGAAATTTTACTCGAACCTATTTTAAAGCTTTTGAAGTGAAGGGCTTCATCACATACATGTGGACTATCAGGGCTGGGGAGTAGGGAGCTTGGTTCCATAGATGGAAACAGAATGAGGCAAGAAGAGACCCTATCTCTTCAGAGAAGGACCAGGCTTTTGTCCCTGTCCATCCAGAGCCAGCGCTGGGCCTAGTCCATCATAGGTATTCACTGAACTCACATGGTGAGATGAGAGAAGAGGAGCAAGAGACATTGTTGTGAGGATTTATGGGTCTGATACATGTTCTTTTTATGATTCTTTGAAAGCCTGGGCAGTGAAGTGTAGTGTACATATCACATGAGGGGAGAGATACAGGCCTCAGGAGTCCTTATTTCTTAATGATGTCTTACTGCTGACTTGCAGAGAGGTGGCTGTCGAGACACGTGTCCCCGGGGCCGCTCGGGTCATCATGGGAGAGAAGACGCCACTGTGTTTAGGTTGGGTTCTTGGTAATTGCCCTGATTACTAATGCTGCTAACATTTCTCTTGCTTAATAATCCACTTTTAATTTTCCCCGTGGCAGTTCTTAGTTCCCACAACACAGCAATAATTAAATCTGTGTTCAGATCGTTGTAAATGCACCCAGAGGTCTTAAGCAATGGGTGAATCATACTCATTTAAGTGAAAACATAATGTTAGCATTCAACTGCCTCAGGAATAAATACTCATGACTGAAATTCCTTATGTTCCACTGTATATATCTAGTTTCCTTTGCCCAGATAACATGCAGGAACGAGATTCAGGTGATGGGTTTTATCTGTACATTACAATGGTTACTCCTCTGGTCTGGGTTTCCGGGGTGGCTTACTTAAAATAGGACCAGGAAATGTGACTGTTTTTAAATGGCCTCTCTTGCCGCTACCACAGAAACCTGTATTTTAGGAAATGATGGAGGGAGAGGAAATGAGTCACAGTGGTGTCTGTCCTGATGCTGGGGTAGGGCAGGCACTTTAGTGGGAGACCGTCATGGAGCTGGGAGCTGGGATTTTGTCCCTGTTTCTTACACGGCCCAGGGTTGGCAAGTGGCCTGCCGGAGCCTAGAAAATACTAGGAGGAATGCTCTCTGACTCTTATTCCTGCTGTTCCCCCCTCACCCTTCCCCACTGGGTAATTCTTGTCATAAGACACAGCTAAGCGGACCGCCCCCAGGTGGTCTCCTGGAATGGCCCTCCCCCTGGAGCAGGGGAGAGGGCTTGCCTGGGTGCAGGGCCCCAACTACCTGCTACTGTTGTCTCTACACTCCTGCTTTGTGTTCTTGTGGAATTGAGCCCGATAGAAGTTTCCCTCATGCCTCTGCTCTTCCAGACTGTTCCCTGGCTGGGTGTTACCTTATGACCTGGAGGTGACTGTTGGTCTCACAGTGTGCACCAGGCTCATTTTCAAGGGAAGGATAAGGTGACTGTTTTCCCAAGTGACCAAGCCTGAGAGACAGGTGGTCCTTGAAGCTGGAGACTCAGCTATTAAGGGCGGACAGGCTGGGCAAGTTAGGACAATTAAATAATCTCCGCCAGTGCCCATAGATGGCACTAGAGCTTTGGAGACTGGCTACCCCTGGGCGTTCCAAGCTTGAGGGAACCGGACAGCAGGTTTGTCTTTGTGGCTGATCGAGGGCTCCAAACCATTGACCAGACCAATCTGGGTGATGCTGGGGCATCCAGCAAAGGTTGCCACTTGTCAGGGACCTTTTCTGAGGGTAAAAGCAACTGGTGAGATGAGGAATTCAGACTGAGTGGAGGGAGGGGAGGAAGAGAGAGAGACAGAGAGGCAGGGAGAAGAGGGTGGGTGGTGGGAAGAGAAGAGTAGGGATAGTGAAGCTACAATGAGACAATAGGATCAAGGAAGGCAAGGGGCACAGGTAGAGTAGCAGGACGTGCAGGGATGAGAGCGGCCAACACGACAGGGCGACGCAGAGAAGACATTTTGGTAGCAGTGGTGGGTGAACGCTGAGGGAAGGAGACCCAGAGCAAAGGAGAAGGCAGACCAGTCATTATGAGAGGCATGCCTCCATAATTCCCCACAGGACTCGGAAGATGCACGCCACTCCTTCAGGATCTTTTATTGACGCATAGAAAATGTGTTTAAAAAAGGAACTATACAGAGGCTAAAAGCAATCAGGACTAAAAATACTAGTTAACAATGGTTAACAAGTGGAGATTTCAGTCTTTGAGCTACAGTGCCAGGAAAGGATGGGGCAAGTTGGCATCTCCTCCCCCTTCCTCTCTTTTTATTTTTATTTTAGGTCTCTAAAGTGTACATCGCCTGAGGAGCATGAACTCCATTTTTCTTCTTGTTTTTTTTTCTTTCTTTCTTCCAGTCTTTCTTTGAAACAAATGCTTTTTCCAAGCACAAGGTAGCTACAAAGTCAGTAAATTGGTCGTTGTTATTTTTACCTGAAAAGGCTGTTAAAGGTTAAAACGACAAACTCAAATTCGAGGGCATTGGAGGACTTGGTGTTTATGGTTTCTCAGAACAATGATCTAGAGACCACCAGGGTGGGTTTCAGCTGCCGGGGCCCAAGATAACAGCTCCCTCAAAGTCACAGTGACTTGCTCAGGGTAATGGGGGGTAGGTGGTTCCTATGGGCCTGGGGCGTAACCGAGGGTGGAATAACTGGATGGTTGTGTGTGTGAAGGAGGGGTCAGTGGTGTTAATAGTAACTCTTCTAGATTCTGAACCTTGAGTCTGTGGGACCATAGAATGCAGAACTCTCTCTTGGAGAAATCTATTCCTTTATACACAAGTGGCGTTCTATTAAGAGGAAAGCGTTCATTTCTGGAGTTTGGGCCTGGCAGACAAAAATACTATTTACCAAGTACTAATTTCCCTCTAAAGTCCTTAATGTGGCAAAGAGAGCTGAGTTTGTACCTAACTGTCCTCTGAGATCCCCCCTCAACACACCACCCCACACACTAGGGAGGTGAGAGCAGGTAGGAAGAGAGGAATAAGTAACATTAGTCTTCTGCCTTCTGTGGGCCTCATTCCCCAAAGCTTTCAATGAGGTGCTCCGATAGGGGCACTTTTATTGTACCCATGAAAGTCTGGGAGGAAAGAGCCCAAATCAGTCTGCAGCCTGCTGATTCGAGCCTAAAATTCCACGGGATTTCTGCATTTGATCATGGATTGGAAGAATAAATATTAAAATGTCATTACTACCCAAAGCAATCTACACATTTAATGCAATCCCAGTCAAGATACTGTCTGTATTGGTTTCAATATATTAATAATAGAACTCCTTTCCTCCCAAATTCTGGAGTGAAACTGATGCCCCAGGAAACATGTGCCATGTTTATTCTCCCCAGTCTTTCCTATCTTGTCTACCCAGTTTGAGAAGAATGATTTTCGAATTTCCTACTCTTCCAATGTTGGGTGGGAAAGAGGCTGCTATATTCCCAAAGGAGTGGTATTGGGTGAAATAGTGCTTGTGTCCTGGTCTTTTCTGTCTGCTACCAGCTTGCTGTAAATCTTTTTCTTACTTCCCAATTAAAAAAAAAAGAAAAGAAAGAGAAAAAAAAAGAAAAGGAAAAAGCTGTCAGGATGTTTCTTCCATCTGATGTAATTTCAAGGTCGCCTGGAGGATGCGGCAAAAACAAGGCAAGAAATCTCTTTTCTTAAAAGACAGAGGGAAGTAAGGAAGACACTTGTGGGGGTGAGCACTGAGTGTTATGTGGAAACTAATTTGACAATAAACTATTTGAAAAAAAAAAAAAAAGAGGGAAGTGGCATCAGAAGCCCCTTTGTACAAACATGAATAAATCCAAGATGGCGGCCATGGGGCTAAACAAGTAGAAGAGGCGGCAGCCTTCTGAAGTAGCAAAAGCAAGGGCTTTAGAATTAGAGGGATTCTGATTATAGCTCTCCTTAGTGGCTCTATGACTCTGGGCATGTTACCAAACCTTTCTGTGCCTCCATTTCGTCATCTGTAAAATGGTTAAACTTGAGTTAGGGTTGTGGTGAGGATTGAATTAAGTAATATATATAAAGTTCCTAGCACAATATCTGGAGTAGTAGGAGTGCAGTAAATGCCATTTCTCTTTGTCTTTGCTTGGGGAGAGAAATATTACAAGGCTTTTGCCAGATAGGATCTCAGCTCTGTTACTAATTAGCTGTGTGAACTTGGGCAAGTTGTCTAACCTTTCTGGGTCTCTGTTTCAGGTTAGAAGACCTCCAGTCCTTTCTAGCTCTGAAGGTATGTTCCCAACGTTTTCATTTTAGAGGCAGTGCTGACCGCATTAGGGTCCAGTGGTAGGATGTCACAGAGCAACAGAGGCTGTCCCTGAGGGTACTAAACTGGGAGTGGGAAGAAAACAGTAGTTCCTATCTGTGCATTTGCCTTCTGGCATATATCTGGATCCAAACCCTCTCTGTGGCTTGGGTGTTCCCAGGCTCCTAGAATGCTTCCTCTGTCTCCCATATGCCCCTGGTGCCAATGAGCCAATGCCAGTACCTGTAAGAATGGATTCACGAGACCGTAAAGGGTTACGTGTTTCTGAACCGGAAATTTAGCATCAGCCCAGCCTCACAACCAACAACGAGGAGCTGTTTTGTCAAGTCAACAGAGGGGGCAGAGCTGGTCTGAGGAACAAGAGCTGTGTTATTTGGATACTCAGCAACAGCCTTATTAAGCTTGGGAGGGAGGGAGGATTTCCAGTTTGGAGAAAATGCAACACTGTCCAAAGACTGTGAGGTTTGCCAAGGACATTTGGACAATGAAGTACTGCAGGTGCAATGAAGTCATGCTTCAGGCAAGGGGTGACCTTGAGACATGAATCAGAAATGCTAGAGATGACAAATCAGGCTTGTGGGTGCCGTGAAGGAAAAGCGAGGTCTAGGCAGGACCGGTTGAGCAAGCAAAAAGAGCCCTTTTCTTCTCATTTTCTGCAGCAAGAAGGTCTCTGGTACCTTAGTTTCTCCTCAGGTGCAATGGGTGAACTGACAGGCGCTCTGGTGGGAGGTGAGACCAGAAGTCAAGGATGCAGGTCCCTGTAGCAGGGCCCCTCACACTTGTTTCGACTGTGGGCCATCCCTAGGAGACTTGCTTTTAGTCTCCAATCATCCATCTGCTTCTATTTTATTTTATTTTTATTTTGTGTTCTGTATTTTATGTTTTCTTCTTCCCAGCCATTTCTCAAGGCTTGAAGAACACAGCAAATCTAACGTGGCTACAATTAGCATGAACCAGAGCCCTTCTTTCAAACTGGACCTGAATGTACATAACACACCCACTTCCAGAACACTAGAGCTTTTCCCCTACTTGCTTTTGGAGGTTTCATCTGGTCTGTGAATTCTCATTTGGCCTGATGGTACCGAAAGGCTGGATTACATTTGAGGGAGACTCAGCTGGGGTGGGGTTATGGAAGAGACAAAGGCTCAGGGGAACATTTAGTCAAAAATGTTCAGGAATATGGCTGATAGACCCAGAGATATAGCCAGACAAAGGCTACAGGCATAATCCAGAAGCCAGCCCTGTGTGTAGCCTTTCCAGAGCACAGAACCTCTCTGTCACTGTCACCTGGAGAAAGACAGGCCACCCAGAGGGGTTTGGGTGGAGCTGAGTTGGCCACTTCCTGGCGTCTGGAGCTTTGCGGAAGAGGCAGACTGCCAAACTTCACCACTCCCGCCCCAGGCCCCTGAGGTCCCACAGCCTTGGCCAGTTTGAAGCAAATGAACAAATTATTCCATCTTCCTCGGGCTTATTGAAACGAAACTGAGGTTTGAATCTTTCCTTTTCAAAGTTTTAGCAACAGACAGTGAGATGCAAGTAGAGTGCCCCCTTTGGAGGGAAAGAAATGGAAGTGAGGAATTAGATTGACTAGGATTCTGATAGAAAGAAAGCACGTACCCCCAGTAAGTGGTTCACCTGAGCTGAAATTTCAGGGGGAGGTTTAAAAAAAAAAAGAAAAGAAAAGAAGAAAAATGTTTTCATGTCCCAGGAATATGTGCAAGTCTGGGTCACTGGAGAGTCTACTTCAGCTTCCTCAGCTTGGAGCATCCAAGCTGCCAGGTTCCACTTTTTCTCCGGAGAAAAAGACAAAGAGGAACTCATAAACCCTTTCTCAACTGATGCTTTTAAATGAGTGATTTGAAAAAGATTCCATAATGACCTAGTGTCCCGTAATCTACAGCTCTGTTCTGAGACAGGATTTTCAAAGTACAAATGGGATGAGGGTTGTTTGGCTTGGCATTGAGCTCATTGGCAACCTTGGTTTTTTAGGGTTGTCTTTGAAATAACAGTGTTCAGTGTGCAAAGAGCTGGTTGGTTTCCAGGGGAGAGGGCGGGAGGTGCCCTGCCCGGTCACAAGCAGCTGAGTAGGGGAACCGGTAGGTGAGGGGTCTGGTGGGTTTAACTATTTGTGGAAGTTTGCTCTGCACTTCCTTACTGCCATTTTTCTTCTTCTTCTTCTTCTTCTTCTTCTTCTTCTTCTTCTTCTTCTTCTTCTTCTTCTTCTACAATTCACTCTCCTGTGAAAATCAGTTTTCAGGTTTTCCTGAATCTTGGTTTGGCATGGGTTCTCCTGGAAGCCCCAAAGAGCTTGCTGTCCTCAACTCCCACCATGTTTCATATTTACAGGTGGTGGCTGGGGGTGGTGATCGCCACCTTGTGGCCACACCTAGCAAGTCTCCCTCCTCCAGTTAAATCCAGTGAAAAGACAGATTTGTTTTCTCCCCCACCCCCCTCACTTTTATATCCACCTCCTTGACCTTCCAGAAAGAACCCTGGAGAATGGGAGTTACTCTGTTGGGAACTATTTTTATCTGATGGGGAAATGTGAAAACTGTTTGGATCTTGAATCTAGGCAATGGGTCTGTTTCAGTCATTGGTAGGTTTTATCTGTTTCTAAGTGTCTACAATTAGGATTGAGATTAAATCCTACTCCTGCAGTTAACTAGCCTCTGGGTGGGGTCCAGTTCTATTCCTTGCGAGTCCCTTGAGGGGAAACTGGTGTGCTTAGGTGAGTGCCTTGTGAGTATGAGTATTGCTTATTGGATCCACCCTTGCGAAGAACATAAGTGTGGAGGAACAAGATAAGCAAGAATCAGTGAGTGAAGTTAAGAGCTTTGAGTTTAGTTGATCGTGGATCTTGGGGAGAGAACAGGGCACAGTGTCTCTTGAAAATGGTAAAAGCTCATGAGAAAATCACTCAACTTAATAAAGGAATCTATACATCTTTTTATAGGAGGTGGGCGAGCTAATCTTTGAAGTCTCTTTCTTGCTTTAAAAGTTTTTGAAGTGAATTCAGGCAATGCTGCTGATACTATTTATAAAAATGTTCCATAAGGTAAAATGGTTGTAACGAAAGACAGCTTTTGGTTTCCACTGATACTTCTTGGCTTTCACCTGAATTGACCACACAAGGACTCATAAGCTTTTTGTTTCAGTTCCCTGGATGAGGTAGGCTGTTCAGGCACCACCCAGTCCCCTGGGCTCTGCTTTTATGGACAAAATGAGTTTGGCCTCTTACTTGGCATTACCTCTTCTATAAAGATTTTTCCTGTGTGTGTGTTTTATTTACGACTTCTAAATCAACCAACCTTCCTCCCTCCCTCCCTTCCTTTCTTCCTTCCTTCCTTCCAATAAAACAGGGCTTCTGGTGAATTTTCATTACTTAATTGTGCTCTCTCATCAATGCCCAATTTTACTTAGATTTTCAGATCAGCAACTAGCATTACTGACTATCAAAACCAAATGACAATTTAGTAGCCATTCTAGTCTAAGCTTTGATTCAATAGGAGAGAAACTGAGGCCCAGAGAGAGAAAACTATCAGATATCCTCCCCGATATCACAAAGCCAACAAAACGGCAGAGGTGGGCCTCTACCTCAGCCCCCAGCTTCCTTTCTGTGTGCTTCCTACTATTCACTGGTGCCCCAATCTCTAGCTGAATCTCATCTAATGTACAGGTTTCTGGAAGGGATTGGTTCTCTTTCTTCCTTCTCCCCCTAGTTCTTTTTGAAGTCCATGCTGAACTGAGAAATGGCACTGTGACTCCCATTTCTCAGCACCGGGTGTGTCGGGCTCACCCACACAGAGCAGCACATCAGGCCTCAGAGGCCTGCTAAGGGAGGGTGCCAGTAGCTGGGAGCAGCTGACTTCATCCTCACAACATCAGGAGCATGATCAGCCGCCCGAGGGGCTGTCCTCTCCTGGTGATCAGAGCTTGGTTACACTGTAGATTAGAAAGATGCTAACTTTCAGACTCTTCTGGCAACTGGCTGGGAGAGGACAAGATGCCCTAGCTTGGCTGACGTGGGCACTACAGGAAACAGAGCTGGGGCCTTGAGAAAAAGGATAGGAAAAGGGGAAGGCAGCAGGGGGTGCTGGGTGTGGATTTTGGCTGACGCTACAGGGATGGCAGCAGCTGACATTTGATTTGCAGAACTCAAGGGGTCATGGCTTCTCAAGCCTCCAGCTCTCTTGGGCTTAAAAATCAAATCATGGGAATGAAGAGAAACACATCTCATAAAATGGGAGGTGGGCCCCCAGTCCTCCCCTCTTCACCTTTGGATTTCCAGATGTAATTTCCTCTGGCACTTTTCATTTTTCCTCTCAAAGGCAGAATAATAAAAGAAGATGGAGAGAGGCTTCTCATAATGTCAACTCATTAAAGAGGTCATTCCTATTTCCCACAGGACCAAAAAAAGCCCCCCGAATTTCACCTTTTTCCAGGAATTACCAGCCAGGGGAATGGCTGGCTGGTCCTATAACTTCTTCTTCTGATCCTTATTAAGCTACCCACCTTAAGGCTGAGCCTGGCTGAAGATGGAAACGAGGCCTTCCGTTTGCAATTCAGAAAAAAAAAAAAATCCATGAGAAACAGGACCAGAAATAAGAAAACAGAGCTAGGTAGGATCTGTGTTTTCCACGGGACCTGTCATCTCGAATGGCAGATGCCTTGATTTCTACTTCTTTTGTCCTTGACTCACTGTGTGACCCCAAAGCGCTAAATCCTCACCCATCCCCCCCTTTCACCCATAAAGGAAGTTGCTGTCTGTCTTACCCGAGAGAGGGGGAGTGACTTAAGACCCTCAGGGACACAGCCCCTGTGCAGCCCAGGGCCAGGTGTGGGCAATGCCTTGGGAACCAGAGTCTAGAACAAGCAGTGGGTGGGCTTGTGGGGCCTTGGGGGTCTAAGTGTCGGAGGGCAGTAGGCACAGGATTGATTGGGGCTGGAAAAGAGGCCACTGATCTTAGAAGGTAGCGTGACACTTGGCTGGTGAGAGTGTCAGAAGATGAGAAGGGGCTGTTGGGATGGGGTAAGATTCATCTGTTTCCTCTTATGGGAGCTATTGGCTGATCTCTATTGCCGTGGCTTCTTCCGTGGGCTGGTGTGAGAACCTGGCCATCCAAGGCAGTGACCAGAGCACAGATACCTGGAAGTGAAGGAAAACTCCTAGGAGGGCAGGTAAAGAAGGCCCGTTGCCCTAGCAATCTAACGCCAGGACTTGACTTTAAATTGGTCTTCTAAAAAGAAAAATCACACTTTCCCTCCTCGGTAGGCAAAGAGGGGAAGGTTAAGGATGACTGGCTGGGAGGGAGAATGGAGGCCTAGGGCCAGGCCCCGGATAGCAGAAACCACGAACAGCTGCGGCCTGCTTCCTCAAACACCCTTAACATGTCGCAAAGCACATTACTCTTACCCCCCACCCCTTGTTTCATATTATAAAATACAAACAGATGACAGAAAAGGTCAGTTGGCCCGTGGCCGCCCACTGCTCAGAATTGCAAGGACCGCCGCTTCCTCCCTGCTGTGAGACGGTGGCTGTAGGGGCGCATCTTCATTTCCACGAAAGGGATGGAGAACTCGTGGCCTTTCCAATGGTACCAGTTGATCCCCTGGGAAGGAGAAAGACGAGCATGTCAGGTCTTTGTCTCTCCCCAGAATTGGGTGTTCCCCAACTTGAAAAGGAGTGGGGAAGCCACCATGTGGATTTAGCCATTTTCCATTAACGTGAAGCTCTGTGGTCCAGCTCCCTGATAAGGTCAAAGGAGCAGAGTCTGTTTCCAGGTTTTCTTTCTAAGCATGCCTATGGCCTGGGTATTCATTAGGGCTGTTCTTCAGGTCATTTCTTTCTTCCAGTTTTAATGTTTTGGCTTTCAGGATTTACATGCACCAGTTATCGGTGCTGGATTTCAAAATCCCAATAGCATACAAGCACTTTGAAGAGAAGAATTGTGTCTGACTGCTCACTCTTGATGGGAGAGTCAGGTGGTTTCTGCCTATGGTGACCACCATCTTGGTTTGCACAGGGCCAAGGGGTTTCCCTTACTGCTGGCCTTTCGGTGCTAAAACTGGGAAAGTCCCGATTGGTCCGGTTGGTCACCCCATCACTGCCCAGCATGTGGACTTGTCGTCTCTAATGGGGAGAGATAGTCCAGTGGACACTGGTTTTCTGATCTCTACTTTCCTGGGGTCTTTCTTAAGATGACGTTGAACCTCTAAGCTGTCCCTAAGATTGATGAGCTCTCCATGGGATTGTTGGGATCATTTAGATGAGGAAACGAAATGGAACATGACTGGTTGTCAAGGGCTTCTCTGGGTGAGTTCTAGCTCCTGAGTCCAGATGCTTTTCTTTCCTTCCACTGGCTTCCACTTTGGTCCTCCCCTTGTTCCAGAGCCTGCATTACCTCCCTCTTCATGATATTCCTTTCTCAAGACTTTTTTTTTTTAATTTTTATAAAGGGAAATGTAAGACCAAATTGTGCATTGAGAACAGAAAGCTTAGGGACCATGGGTTCCACAGCTCTGGGGCAGAGCCTCACCTACCTGACTGTGCCTGGATTCTCCATATTTCCCATTGAGATTGGTCCGGTGGCAGTTCTTGTACCACCAGGCCCCCTTGTACGACATGGCACAGTTGGTAACTGCGACATCATTGTCTCTGTCCTCAGTGGAGAAAGGGCGTCCCTGGTGATAGCTGAGGGAGTCCCCTGTAAAGAAGATGTTTTTGTAAAGCTATCTGATTTTTCACTCTTTTGTCAGCATTTTCTGGACATTTGACCCTCTCCCAACAAACCTAGCTTCCACTTAAGGGACTTTCCGTTTACCTCCTCCCCCATTTCCACGCATTTCCTCAGCCTGGCTGGACTGAACTCTTATTCCCCCTTACCCCGGGGTCAGCAACTTTCCATGCTGCTCTCTGCAATTCATTTCCTCATCCCTCTGACCTTCTGCTAAGAGCTGTGTCCACTCAGTTCACCTCACCTCCCCCCACCCCCATCTGTTTCTTCCAGGCCTGCACGATTCTTTTGTCATCACAGGAGACAGTGATGAGGCATGGTGATGTGGTCAATCTGGGTTACACCATGCATTCATGGCATGGCCTTCTCCATGGTTCATTAGGCCTGCTCAACCCACACCCAAAACCCCACATTCAGAACTTGATGCCAGATGTAAAGAGGGGCTAGCTAGAGTTCCAGTCCATAGGAGAAAGCATGATGAAAAAATCTTAACCACGGCAGAGAAGGGTTTGGGAAAACCAGGGCTGTATCTTGGGGAAGAGCAGGCTTGAATGGGAGACGAGGGCCATATCAGCATTTCCAAATAGCTCATGGGCTACTAAGTAAAAAATAAAATAAAATAAAATAAAATAAAATAAAATAAAATAAAATAAATGGGGGGGGCGGATATGAGGATCAGTAGGTGGAGACTGAGAGGAGGCACATTTTAGCTAATTATAGGAGGAAAAATTACCTAGCTATTGGAGCTGTTCACATACAGGACAGACTGGTTGGAGATGGGATGTGATCTCTAGTCTTAGAGGCAAACAGAGGCTGGGTATTATCTTGTTGAGATGTTGTGCAGTTGACTCCTATGAACTGAGTGAGCCAAGGGATCAAACTGTAATTAACCTATAACTATTGGCCGAATTTTGGGTGGAATTTATGCATGGAGATGTCATGAAGGGGTTCATGTCATTGAATGAACATTATTGTAGATGCTTCTGAGCTCACTTTAAGCTGGGAGGGACCATAGTTCTGTGTTATCTGTGGCATCCTACTCCACACTCATGGTAGCCACTCAGTGCCTTAACTGCTTCCCACCACAGCTTAGCTCTTAGGGGATGGTCTTTATTCTGTGGGGAATTCTGATCCTCTCAGGTCAGTTGGGTCACCAACTCAACATATCCTGTCTCTATTCCATCCTTTTCGTCCTCTCCTCCCAGTCTACAGGGGATCAGGCTTTGTGTCCATAGAGAGAGCTAATCCCACTACCTGAAACTCATTCTTTCCCATTTCTTTAGGTCCAGAAGAAGGCAAAAACATGTCTTATTTTATGTATATATGCAGAATATATATATATATATGCAAAAATATATATGTATGCATTTTAAACTCCTTCAATACTAAATCATATTCTTATCCTTTACCTTTGAAAATTCTTAGGGGGCACCTGGGTGGCTCAGTCAGTAAAGTATCCAACTCTTGATTTTGGCTCAGGTCATGATCTCATGGTTCATGAGTTGGAGCCCTGAATGACAGCATGAAGCCTGCTTAGGATTCCCTCTCTTCCCTTCTCTCTCTGCCCCTCTCCCACATGCACATGCACATGCATGTTCTCGCTCTCTCTTTCTCTCTCTCTCTCAAAATGAAACATTAAAGAAATTAAAATTCTTGGATTAATCCTATTATCTGGTGACCCTTTCTTTACCACCAGTTTAACTTTGTTGCTTCTGCCCACCTCATTTTCTCATCCCCTGCTTGCCTCTCTGTAATCTAGAATATGCCCTCACTGCTGTCCGAGAACAATCCTCTCCACTTTCCACTCTGGTGTCACCTGCTGCTGCCTGGGATACGTCCCACCATTGGTCTTTGTCTCCTCCCCAGATCTGGCTCCCCTTCCCACCTCTGCCTTATACCTACCTCATATATTCAGTATGTTGTCTGAGTCTTGGTTTTTCTCTCTCAAACCACTGTTCAGATTTATACCTTTCTCTTAATTCCTGACATTAGTCAAGTCTCCTATTATCTCCTACCAAGATTAATGCAGCAGCTCATGCCAGCTGGTGTCTGTTCTTCACTCAGATTTACTTCATCTGGTTTATGGCTGTCACACTGATCTTCCTACAACCCCCCAAATCCCGAAGTCTCAGGACCTACCATGACTCTCCACTGCTCACCATGGTAAGACAGCCCCCTTTTCTAAAGCCCTTCAGGCTCCAGCTCCAATCCTACTCTACCAATCTTCCTTCTATTTCTTCTCAACACACACCTGTCCTGGGCAACAAGGACCTTCACGCCTGCCCTTTGTCCATGATAACAGCTCCTTCTGTGACTTCCCTTCCAGGGTTTGCCTTCTCTGGACTGTTTCCCTCATCACTGGGATCCTAGCCAGATGTTACTCCTTCTTAGGCTAATGAACACCTCGTAAACTGGAAGTGGTACCATTCCTTTGTGGTTCTTTTTAAGTTTTTATTTTTTTTTAATGTTTAGTTAGTTATTCATTTCAGCAGTGTCTATACCCAACATGGGGGCTTGAACCACAATCCTGAGATCAAGAGCTGGTGCCTCTTGTGGATCTTTTTAAAAAAATACATGTTTAGTCCTTGCAGAGGCTTATGCTTCCTTTGAGTCCCCATAACTTGTACAATGAACCTGTAGGGGTTGCTCTTCAACCTCTTATTGATAACTTGATTTGGAGTTTTCAGTTCTTATCTAGTTAGAGTCCTGACTACAGACTTAGGTTTGTATAGCCTTGAGGAATGGGGACAGGAGAGGGGCAGAACTTGGATTGGAAGCCATTGGATGGAGTATTGCCAACAGGGGCAATAAAGTGAGCAACAAGTCAAGATAAAGGCCAAGGGAATTGGGCAATGGTAAATGCCAGAAAGATAGGATGACCTCTTCCCCTCTGGAGACTTTTGGCCTAGACAAAACAACCATTGGGTAGAGCTGCCCAGAGAAGAGGGAAGACTACATAAGCACAGGTTTTCATCCTTGAGGAAGCTGAACTGAATATTTGAAGGGAGGGTTTACATTGTAATTAATTTTTGATGATTGGCCAATTTACTGGCAGGCTTTGCCCATGAGACATGAGAGTACAATGCGGCTCAACAGTCCTGCCCTCCATGGGGCTCGGTAGCAAGCCGGAGCTGCAGGAAAGGCGGCAGTGGCTGGGTTGATGGGAGGCAGATGCCTGGAGCAGGTGAAGAAGGGGAGGAAGGTGGGATGGGGGAGCAATGGGGAGGGGTTGCTTTCCTTCCTGTGGGGAGAATAAGAACTGCTTTTCTGCAGGTCCAATTCTAATCTTAGGGAGCGGATGGTATCAGGTTTTTTTGAAATGGTTTAGTCTGATGTCTTGGTTAATACACTCCATTTCAATGGCTATTTTATGTCCGAAGTGTGGCAAATTGGAATTTTTGTTAGGGGCACTTCAGGCAGATCTGACTGACTGCCATTGGGAATCATCTCCACTATGAATAAAGTGTGTCTTCCTATGGAGTAACAGTACCTGAATGAGAAGAGAAATAATTGGACAGATGCAGTAATTGGAAGGGCAACACCTTGCTGATCTTCTTAATTCCAAGAGACACAACCATGCTGCTAAAATTAAACACTAGCATTTAGTCCTATGATTGGAGTTAATGAAAGGACCAGTAACTCCACGTACCAAACAGTAGAATATCTCGCCAAACAGGTCTTATGAAATGTGCTTTAATAGAACCCAGGAAACAGATTGGAAAAGCCTAAGAAGGAGACTGGATATTATGTTCTGATAAAACTATTAATGCAACAGAGCTCATAGAAATGGTTGTTCTGCTTAGTAGAGATGTCATAAAAATCTATATAGGAAACGTGACCATGTACTTGGTTCTCATGGAGGAATGAAAGAAATGTGGCCAGTGAGGCTCATTCTAGAAGGTGTGACTGCTGATAGGAGGAGATCATCTCAGAACACGGAGGGATTGTTTAATCTCCATTAGTTGCAAGATGGTTTTCCTAGATGTCATCGCAGGGGGAATTTCTAGCCAGACAATAGCTGATTATGCTCTCATCGGATAAGAGCCCATATTGATTAATCGGGACAAGAAAAACAATCCTTTGCCCTCACGTGGCACTTTTTTTCTTTTAAACTTTAAAAATACTTTCACTGCATTGATCGTGTTTTTTCTGACTACTCTGTGAAGTAGGGTAGGCATCATTATTATGATTTTCCAGATGAGGAAATTGAAGCCCTTGGAAACTGATTTCAGGTCACCTGAGTGGCTCTGGACATCTGGCACCAGTGCCTGGGACTCCTGGCCCTCCACCCCACCCCACTGTGGCTAGCAGGGAATTCACACATGCTGTCAGTGCTGCTGCTGCCCCGGGTGGCTCAGGCCTGGACAGTGGAGTGCACGACCCTGGGGTCTGTCTCCTCAGGGGCTGGAGTACCTGCGGTGCCATTGTAGACTCCCAGGCGCAGTTTGTACAGGTTTCTGCCATCCTCCACAGAGAACTTGTCGTAGTAGGCGAAGGCGGCCTCCTGGCCATCGCGCATGTCCACACGCAGTTCATAGCGGCCCTGGGATGTGATCCTGTGTATGTTGTCCAGTCCTGGGGAGAAGAGCAGAGAATGTAGGGGGCCCAGAGCCAGCAGCTTTGGAAGGGGGAGGGAAAATGGGACTGTGGCCTCAGAACAGATGTTATAGAGGAGGAGGGGGATCCCTCAGAACTTCTCAGGTCATTTATCAAACAGATCTTGGCCAGACTCATAAATTTTTTCCTGCAGAAAGACAAGCCCTGGTCTGCTGATGGGTTTCCACCACGGGTCAGCTCAAGGGGTCCTCTCACCCGGTCTTGACCCAGTTATGGACAAACCTTGAGCCTCAGGACTCCGGGCCCTTCCCCTTCCATCTTCCACTTCAAACCTTGTTGTTGGGTGAAAATGACAAGAGGCATTAATTACATGGGCATGAATCTTTTGGTGTCAGTGATAGGAAGCCAGAGGTAGAGATACTGATCAGAGGACTTCAGGACCAGCTCTAGGGGCCCAGGAGAGCCAGACATCCTACCATCACACAGTAGCCTGCAAAATGGCTTCTGTTACCTTGCATTACACTGCCCTTCCCTTTCTCAGCCTCCAGCTCTCCTGGGCTCCCCTAGCCAGCTTAGGGGATATAGCCATCTGCCCCATGACCAAGGTTCCTTTCTGTCTAATCTACCTGCTACAGCTTGCATTGCCCCCTCTGCATGGGTTTCTGGGTGGTTATGTTCCCCTATTTGTGTCTCTTTGGGCTCTATGCTTCCCAGGCCTTGATCTAATAGATTCTCATAAGGTGCAAACTCTGTGAGATCACATTCTCCATTGAGATGTTTTCTCATATATATTCCCTTGTCTGCTTGCCCCGGCTGGCTGTGCTTTGGGACTTTCTGGTTTTGACCTACCTGTCCAGACTTTGAACCACTCAGCTTCCATTGCTAGTAATGTCAGAGTCGTCCTGATTTCTATCTGCCTACTGAACTGAGGTCCTCTTGCTTGGCTGTCATATCTCGTATCTATCAGAGTATGCATGCCATCACGAGAATGAAAGAATCGAGGGGATGGAAGGGAATTTAGAGATTTCTTAGGCTAATCTCTCTGTGGAAAAGGAGATTGAAATCCACACAAGTGAAATGATTGGCTGAGGGCCACCTGTATCTTTCTGCTTCCCTATCCTCATTGAGACTTAAAGCTTTATGCTGATTATAAGTTGAGGACTATTTGCTGTTTGCTGGGTTGCTGACCCACAACCCACCCTAGGCTCGTGCTTGTGTGGATGTAGTAGATCCTGGGGTGCCTTCCTGGATGGCCTCAGTAGATGGTGGACCTATCCCCCAGCTGCTAGATGTTGTGAGCAGGTAACAACTGGTAACAACTCACAGCTGCCTTCTTGGATAATTGCTCTTGACCATACAGGAGTCACTTCCCCCTGGCAGCTACATTCTCGCTCCCCCAAGCCTTGAAGCAGACCTTCATTAATGCCTGACATGGGGGGTACAAAAGGCCAGCCCCCTTGCCCTAGTGGGGACCAACTCTGAGAAGCAGTTCATGCTTCCGCACTCATGCTCACCTGAGGCAAACCACAGTTTTGCATATTTCCGTCTGTTCTGTCTTGCTTCCTCCATTCCCTTGCTTCTGAGAGCACTCACTCAATAACTCACTTGAACAAGACTCCTTGCTCTGCTTCTAGGGAACCCAACTTAAGATATAGACCATGGGTCATAGTTATCCCCAATCTGAGTATTGCTGTCCAACTATGTATCACCAAGCCATGCCTCTGTTCAAGAACCCTCACTGGCTCCCTATTACTTATGGCACTAAGTCAAGACTTTTCTTCCCAGCTTTAGGTAACATAATGTGCCTTCATTCAACCCATTAACCTCATTTTTTTCTTTCCCTGACCTGCACCTTTCCTCTGAGTGGTTGGTTTCCTTACTATTGCATTTGCGCCCATCAGAAGAATCCCTTCCTTACCTCTTTTCTTGTCCCCTTCCCTCCTGTATTCTTCTCATTCATCCCTCAGCACCTCCTCCACACAGCTGACCCCTCCCCTCTCTGAGTATCTGTGGCCTTCTCCTTGGTACTTGGTACTTGGTAGGTTTACAGTGTTTCTCAGTGTGGGATGGCATTTCTCACCAGATGAGAAATACTCTGGGAATAAGGATGAGTAAATAATCTTAAACATATAGGGAGAAAGGTATTTCCAAATTCTATTTCTTTCTTAATAGGTGAAGGAGGAACTTTAACTCTAATCCTAACCTTGACTTCCAGTCTCTGGTCCTAGTGCTTGGTGGTGAGCCCCCAGACATTTTCTAATCTTTGTTTGTACCACCCCGCTCCCCCGCCCCCCGCCATGACATCAGGCATGAGGGCTCTGTATTTAACTGTCTTTAATAATATTAACATTGTTTCCTTTTCATTGTATTAATTTTAAGGCTCCTTTTTATTTTGGCACATGGTAACTAGCTTGCAATGCAATAAGTTTCTTCCCCCAAACAGTAGATTTAACTAAATAAAGCAAGTGATACAGAGGGGATTTAAGTGTGTAGTAGTCCAGCTACTTCATAGATAACACAAAGATTGTGGATGCTGTGTAGAGTGGCTGAGGTCTGGGGGATACGAGCCCTGTCTGCTGAGCCTTTGGATTTGTGTGCATGCACTTGCCTCCCAGGCTATATGGAAGCTTTTAGAAGGTAAATACTTCCTACTGGCTTGACTTCTCTCTCGATGTTCTTACCTTGTAGTTTTATTACCTACATCAACAAACATAGATCTGGGCATCTAATAGGTACTCAATAAATTCTTATCATGGGTTGACTGATACCTACTCTCTCTCTCTTTTTTAAAGTTTATTTATTTATTTTTGAGAGACAAAGAGAGACAGAGCAGGAGTGGGGCAGGGTCAGAGAGAGAGGGAGACACAGGATCCAAAGCAGGCTCCAGGCTCTGACCTGTCAGCACAGAGCCCAACAAGGGGCTCGAACTCACTGTGAGATCATGACCTGAGCCGAAGTTAGATGCTTAACTGACTGAGCCGCCCAGAAGCCCCAATAAATAAACTTTAAAAAATAAGCTATTTTATATTTTTGGAAGAGAGAGACCTAGAGAGAGTGTGTGTGTACAAGTAGAGAAGGGGCAGAGAGGGGGGAGAGAATTTTAAGCAAGCTCCATGCACTACTCAGAGCCAAACTCTGGGGTTGATCTTATGACCCTGGGATCATGCCCCCTGAGACAAAATCAAGAATTGGTCACCCAACAGACTAAACCACCCAGGTGCCCCCAAAACAGGCCTATTTTGGATTCATTTTAGATTTACAGAAACATTATGAAGATGCACATAGAGTTCCCATAGATTCTACCCTCAATTTCCCTTATTATTAACGCCTTTCGTTAGTAGGATACATTTGTTACAATTGGCAAGCTGATATCAACACATTATGAACTAAAATCCATATTTTTTCAGATGTTTTGTTTTTACCTAATGTTGCTCTTTTTTTTTTTTTTTTTTTCCTGTTATGTCCCATCCAGGATACCACATTATGTTTAGTTAGGTCTCCTTAGGCATCTCCTAGATGTGCCAGGTTTTTCTCATTTTTGATGACTTTGATGGTTCTGAGGAATACTGGTCAGATATTGGTCAATTGAGATTCTGATCTTGTCCTCACGATTAGACTGGGGTTATAGGCTTTGGGGAGGACAACCACAGAGGTCATCCTTAAGCACCTACTCTCTCAGGCACCATAACAGGCAATGGGATTAAAAGAGGACTATGATGTGGTCCTAGTCCTGAAAGAAGTTTACACAGCATCATCAAGAGAGACAGAAAGAAAAATGGACACTGTGCTTTGGGGACACAGAAGAGAGAGTGGCCAATTCTCCCACAGGCAAAGGGTGAGAACATTGGGCACGATAGGTTCTATGGGAAGAGGTCTTTGAATATACACATATGCACGCCAAGGTGTATGGGGAGGGGTGATATGGTTGGCTGGGAGTGTTCCTTGCAGATGAATCATTAGTGACTATGGATGTCTGGAGTTTGGTGTGTGTATGGGGCTGGGGGTGGGGAGAGGAGTGGAGTGCTTAGTGGTGGAGAGCAGTCTCTGGAGGTAGATTAGAGAGGGCTTTGCACCTTAACTAAGGGGTTTGGCTTTCACCTGGGTTTACAAATGAGGTTAACCACTGCTCGGATTTTGGGCATCAGGAAGAAGGCCATGCAGATAATGGAGAGGCAGGGAGGTGAGGTGGAGGGCTGTCATGTGAGCATCCAGGAGAAAGACACCGAGGCCCGGTTGAGACAGTAATGGGGACAGAGAAAGGAGACCACGACTATGGGAGCTGGCTATTTGCCTGGCCCCCTGCCTCCTCATGCACATCACTGTGAAAATCTAACCAAGACGGGGATGCAGGTAATAGATTCGCCACTTTCCAGGATTGGTGCCTCTGCTACCTGCGTGGATGGGGTGTGGATTCACCTTCACACACCGGTTCAGCTCTTAATCTATACCTCCTGCTTGTGTCAGACCTCTGGGAGATTGCAGGTCACCTCCAATGCCACTTTCATGTTTTCCCTTCCCTCGCCAAGTCAGGTGATCGCATTCCTTTAGGGAGCTGGGGCAGGGCGGCCGCCTCACTTCTCTCCTGACCTGCAGGCTGGCCCGGCCAGTGCCTAGCTTCTGAGAGATGCCCAGCTGGCGTGCTGTGTCCCCCTCCCCCTCCCTCACCAGGCGGCTTACTTCCTTTGTCGCTGCCTCATGTCAAGATCCATCAGCATAAGAGACTACTAATGAGGATGGGAAGAGACAGAGCAAAGAGGAAAACACCACAATAAGATAAAAACAGATCAATAGTGGAGCCAAACAGAGCAAGAGGTACTGAAAGCAATTCACGAGCTGTCAGCTTCTCAACAGCCATGGCGTTTCCAATAATCCCAGACAGACACACAAAGGAGAGAGATGGACGAAAAGCCAGAACAGGGTTCTGAGGGAGAGTACAAAGGAGGATTACCAAGCCAAAACTCATCTTCCAAGTTCCCGAAGCCAACACGGTACTCCGCCCATTTCCGGAAAAAATCAGTTTGGCCGTTCTGCCGCCTCTGGAATACCTGGGAGAGAGAAAAGTGGGGGAAATGAAGTGATGTTACAGAAAAGAAACTCTAAGGATTAAAATTGCTATAACCAAGTTTTGGATCTGCCTCTACAAAGACACTCAGATAAGGAGCACTGCAGTACAGAGCCTAGTGTTAGCCCAACATCTTGTAGGAGATGCTCAGAGCTCTTCACCTGAGTGCAGAGGCCCCTGATGAATAGGCCAGGGTGTGATGTTGACACTAATTTGCACCCCCACGGTGTAGAAGGGACTCAGGATTCATATCGAGCCCCCAAATAGGCAAAGGAAATAAGCTTGGCTCTCAAATTAATCTTTTTGCGGCCGGGTGTAGAGGAAAGCATTTCACACCCAAAGAACGGGACCAACTTCACATCGGCTGGTAACTGTCATCATCCCATTGCAGGCAAAGCAACTAACATATCATTCACTTTCCAAGCTGCTTAAGTGCTAATTTCATTTAACCTCCAATGCATCAGCCTTGGCTTCAATTTCCAATTATGCTTTAAGAAGGAGGCACAAATATGTCAGAAACATAAAAGAAAATGTCTCCCAAGAGTAGCTTATGAGCACAGTCACCATTTAACTCCATTAAAAAACTATCCATTCTGCACCAAGCAAAACCCAGGGCTGTGTGTTAGCAGCAGAAGGTGGGGGGTGGGGTTTACTGTGCGCGCGCAGGGACTGAGCTAACGCTGGGCTGCTTTAGGGCCAGGTTGCAGGAACTCTCCCATCTGCACAGTGAGCTGTGCTGATAGGTGGGGACATCTGTGAGGCTGTCCTTTGTCTTCTCTTGGTATTACTCTATTAGTTCCAGAAGGAAGGTGTCTGTCTTTTCCTGACCATTGGTGCTTCTTGGCAGCTATGGCGGCTCTGGGGAAGACCCAGGGAGGCCAGAGAAGGGTGGGGCAGGGGTGTAACTAGAGATGGCTTTCCAGGCTCTGCCCCTCATCTGCTCCCTCATTTACTCTTCCGATAGACCTTCCCACGGAGGCTCCCCTACTCCTGCAGAGGACCCTCTTCCTACAGAGGAGCCGCCCCTCCTATTCCTTTATGACCGCTGCAGCCTACAGCAGGGGAGACCCTTGGGCTTAGCTGGCCACTGCTCCCTTTCCCTGGCACCCCGGAGCCATATTCCCGAGGCTCCTACACTGGGCCAGGTCACTGCAGCCTGCAACTTCAATATGCTTCCTCCTTCCAGTGCTTGGACAAATCTATGATGGGGCTGGTGAGCAAGGGCCCAGAGACAATGAAGAGCCCCGAGATGGACAGGTGAGGGGTGGATGAATAATGGCCAGAGGATGGTGAAATTTGGGTCCAGAGGTGCTGAGCCAGATGGACGAGACACCAAGGGTGTTTGTGTGTGGAGAACAACCACGTGTACTTACAATCCAGCCACCTCCGTCGGTGGTCATATCGCAGTACACCTGTAGCTTCCGGCTTAGCTCTCCATTGAGGAAGATGGTGTAGACCCCACTCAGAGTGTCTCCGTTCATCAAATGCTGGGCACAGTCTTGAGGATGAGGAAACACCCGGCCCCCTGCGCAGGATAAGAGGTAATTTCCAGAAAGGTTCCTTTCTCCTACTGTGCATAACGGGCCCTTGGACTGGAGAAGGTTATGGGGGGGCCTCGTGGCACTTCATCAAGAGCTGTAAGAAACCCTCAGTGGATCTCAAACAGCATGTGGGAACCTCGCTTTACCCTACATTCCCCCCCTCTTTAGCTGATGTTGGATTTATCAAACAATATACTGCTTTATGGGATCTGAGGACCAAAGATCTGGATTCACAGCCTCGCTCCTTGACTTACCTATTTGTTTGGCTTTAGGCAGATGACCTGACTTCCCTGGGTATCAGTCTTCTTGTCAGTAAAATGGGAATAATAAAAAATATTCCCCCCCCTCCCTCCAGGGTGAACGTGTGTTAATGTAGCCAGTGGGCTGCTCAGGTGATAATTACAGATGCGTGGGCCACAAGAAATCACTGTAAGGGCCCACCTTTCAAAAGGATGAGAGACAGTAGGCAAAACCTTCCGCCATCCTCACACCAGCATGAAGGAATGCCCAAACGAGCTCAGCGTTAGCAAGAGGGACCTCTCCTCCTCGAGTGAAATAATCTCCTCATTGGACTAAACAATCAAAGGGCCATGTTTTACAGTTCAGTTTAAGTTTGAGGAAAGGGCAGGGGAGACAAATTGCTGCTCATCTTTCAGAGAGAACAGCCCAATTTGTAGAACAATATCTAATTAGCTAAAAGAGTAGCTTAAACCATGTATCTTGAAGAGCTTAGCTTCGGGGCAAATTTTAATACTTGGCAGGCAAGCCAAGAAGCAGAGATCCCACCGGAGGAGATTTCTGGACTGAAGGAGTGGATAGAGCAAGCACAAGGAAGAGCGTGACGTGTGAGGAAAAGTGATTCTGGTGCTCTGTAAATACAGTGATGTTCAGAGTCGATGGAGTGCAGTGACGTGCGTTTGCATCCTTGAACTGTAGCAGTTACGAGGAGTCTGGGTAGGAGCCTCACATCTCACTCACTACTGTGTCCCCTAGTGGCAGGCCCAGTGCACTACAGGTGTGACAGAGGGCCACTTGGAGTCAGCTGGGAGGTCAGAGCAACTGGACAGCATAATGCCCCCCAGGGAAGGCGAAGTAATATCCTCACCGAACACTCTGGTCTTCTAAGGCTCCCATCACAGATCATCTGTGAGGCATCCTGTGCTAGGATGAAGTCACTGGAATTCAGTAGATGTGTTAACTCCTAGCACAGGGACTGTCCAGCTTGCCACGGTCAAGGTTCACTCCCATTTAAGGGAGTTTAGAACAAAGGGACATCTTCCTTCAGGCATATTTGTTCCAGGGAGTAACAATATATTTCTATAAAACTTGTACTTGACAAAGTGCGTTTTATTTCTATTTGATTCTTGCAAGACACTTGGAGAGAAAGGCAGACTGTTATAGATCAAATGGGTTGTTATTTTCCAGACAAAGAAACTGTACTCAGGAAGATCACACAGCTTCCATGGGTCACATGAACGTAAATGCTGAGGCCCCAAGTCAAGTGCTCCCTACACTTGACTACATGGAATGTAACATAGATATACAGTTTATAGGATCTACATCTATTCATACAGCAAAGGATTAATTGATGTCTGTATTTATCTTACAAGCATATAAAGCCGCAAAGGTAAAGTTACCTTGGAAAGTTCTATGTTCAAATTAAATATTTGACCCCCAAACTGATTTTCTTAAATAGCTGCAGAAAAGCTCTGAACTTCCATCTCAAGCATGTCTTAGAACCTGACAGAGTTCTCGACTCTGCATATTTCTAGAGGTTATGATTATGTTTCAGGGGACACGTGCAAGGGAGCACTTCCCCCTCTCCCTGTTGCTGTGACAGCACTGTGATTATGTCCTGGCTCCTGAGCCTTTCTCCACCTGGTCTCTGCAGCAACCAGACTGTTCCTTCCTTTCTCCACTCCTCTCATCGCCTGACTTTCTCATTTGAGAAGATCAGCACAAATGTTCTTGGTCTTCAGCTTGCTCCTACCTTATGTGTTATTATATGTGCTGCCGAAGCAAGCACCTACCTTATGTGTTAAATAGTTATTTTTCCCTGGGGTACTTGGGTGGCTCAGTCAGTTAAGCATAGGACTTCAGCTCAGGTCATGATCTCACAGTTTGTGGGTTTGTAGGTTCAATCCCCGCATCGGGCTCTGTGCTGACAGTGCAGAGCCTGGAGCCTGCTTCGGATTCTGCGTCTCCCTCTCTCTCTGCCCTTCTCTCTCTTGTTCTCTCTCTCACAAATAATAAATGTTAATTTTTTTAACAAAATAAAAAAATAGTTCTTTTTCCTTAATCAGTCTGACTCCTTAAAGGGGCCAGAACTCCCAATTTTTTGCCAAAATCCAATGTGTCCCAAACTGCACATCTTCCCCCAAGCCTTATACAAATACACATCTAAAATAGAACCAAACTTCAGGATAGGTAAGTAAATGATGTTATACAGGTTGCTTCACCTTGATGATGTTGATTATTTAATATTTGTTAACATTAAAGTTAGTGATACTTTAAAAAGGCTCAAACACATTAGTTGCTTTAAAGGTAGATCTACCAAAAATAAATATAGTGAATTGAGATGAATTTGCCCTGGAGAAGTTTTGAAACATCTGAAAGACTGTCATATAAAAAAGGGATTCATGTTTTTTAATTCAGAAAATGGGAATGAAATCGACTTAAGAAAATGTGAATTTAAGCGGTATCAAAAGTTTGGATGAGATGAAATTCCCAGACTGTCTCCCAGGAGAGGAAGGGTTGCATTTCCTTCCTCCTGGGCCCCACACTGGGTTGGGTGGTGGAGGTGCTCACCAAATGTGTTCGGGGTTGATGCATAGTTGCTGGGTACACTTGTCTTACTGTTGACAAATTGCAAGGCCACCTGGTTGTTTCTAGATTTGTCATAGTCTGTGGCGTTAATGGAAGACAATCAACAAGTATTGTGCAGCGACTAGAATTTTCTTGAGGGTTTGAAGAACACAACGCTACCATGAAACCACTCTTTTCCACCCTCTCTGGCTCTCAGTCTTGCCAAAGTTTTGCCTCGTATCACTAGTCCTTGATCAAATCAGTGTTCCTTTTCACCAGATGAGAGGAGGCAGAGGCTCGCTAATTGTTCCCAAATGGGGACTTCATTAAAATCCAGATTCTTGGGTTTTGTAGGAGATTAACTGAATCAGAATATTTGGGAGTGGGAGGGGGTCAGTGTCTTACCAGATCTCCTCAGATGAGACTGAGGAACAACTGGATTTGAACTCCTCCCTTTTTCTGGTACATTTTCCTCGTAGGCCAAGAGATGGAATTGGTAAGCCACACTGTGCCCCCGAGGGGTCTGGCCATCTGCCTTCTCTGCCGAGATCCTATGCTTTAGTGACCAGACTGAGTGTCTAGGTCTCTTCCTCCCTCCCTCCCTCTTTCCTTCCCCATCTCTCCCAGTAGGGATGTCTTGAGTGGGCCCGTCCCAAGATTTAGACTGGGTGGACTGGGAAAGTGAGGGAATAAGAGATGCTATTTATCCTTGAGTTTAAGCCTTGTATTCAAGTTTTTCCCATTAAGTTCATCTTTAGGGGTTGTTAGACTTTAGATGATCTGATTATAAAGAATGCACTGAGGGGCACCTGGGTGGCTCAATTGGCTGAGTGTCCAACTTTGGCTCAGGTCATGATCTCATGGTTCATGGTTTCTAGCCCTGCATCAGGCTCTGTGCTGACAGCTTGGAGCCTGGAGCCTGCTTCGGATTCAGTTTCCCCCTCTCTCTCTGCCCCTCCGCAACTTGCTCTCTGTCTGTCATTCTCACAAAAATCAATAAACATTAAAAAAATTGTTTCCTAAAAAGGAATGCACTGATTCCTACTCTGCTATGTTCCTTGCATGTATACTGTGGTTTCATACATTCTTAGGAGATTGTCAGGAAAGATTTCAGGCATCCTTAGTGCTCTAGATGTCATGCCATCTAAAATCATCAGAAACTCACCTTTGACCCTAACATAGATCACTCTAATAATTATCCCCAAGGCAGAAGTTTTAGGACCAAAAGCAAAATTGGAAGGCATTTGTTCCCTTTAGTATAATAACTGGGGCCTGGCTTGACAAAGACCCGTGTGTGTGTGTGTGTGTGTGTGTGTGTGTGTGTGTGTGTGTGAGAGAGAGAGAGAGAGAGAGAGAAAGCCCAAGCTTCAGTGATTACCAAGTTAAGAGGAAAGCAATGCCAAGTGATCAGTACACTGTGATGTCTCATGGTTAAGTGTTTCTAGATGTAATTGTGAGATCAACAGGACTGGGGCACTCACCGGAAGAATTGCTCGGAAATTGGTTTGTGTTGGGCATCCGAAGGCTGACTGCTGAGTGGGGTGATGTGAGCTACGTGACATACAGCACAATTAGACAACCCCCAGCCAGCTGGGAGTGAAGGAAGAGACTTTATCTGTCCCTGTCCTGTCCCTTACTTGTTTTCTGCTCTTGGATGCCAACTTTAAAAGAGTCAGAGTCAATGGTTTTGGAGAGCATCTGCCCACTTTTATGGCCTTAGCATCAGGACCAAAGCATGATGCCAGCATTTCTCTCTGAGGACAGCCTCAGCAGGTGTCTGTGTAACTACACAGCAAAGTGAGCTTCTCCACAGAAGCACAGGTGGCTGTCTCTGGTCACCAGCACTTAGACTGTCCTTCCCAGAAGTGGGTTTCTGGTTGGCAGGTTTGCGGAGGGTAGTCTGAGGTCATGGACAGGGCAAAGTTACCGGTTCAGCACACATGAGCTGTGAAAACCCACCACCTTAGCCTCCTTAATAGCATATTCTAATCCATTACTTGTTTATTCTTTTATATCATTCAACAGACATATAGGGAGTATCTGTTGGGTTCTAAATATTGAGCTAAGAGATGGGAATATAAAGAATAAAAGAACAGAGTCCCATTTTTCCAGTTGCTCACATTCTGGTGGGAGAAACCAACAAATATAACCCCAAGCTCTAAGTGCTCTGGGAAAGAGGTAAGTATAAGGAGCTATCAAACATGGAGGTGGGCATTCAATGAAGCTTCGGGCTGACGAGGGTAGAGGGAACTGTAGAGCCTGGGATGTGGCTGGCTTAGCAAGTGCTAGTGAGAAAGTACTCCTTATTTTAGGAACTGATGTAGAAGTTAGCTACAAATCGGTGAGAAAAGGGTGTCCCAGGTCTGCACAAAACATGGCTTATTTAAGAAACTGTGGACTTAGCCAGGAGCTGGGTTGAGTGGATGAGCGAGAGTCTCAGGGAGGTAAGCAGGGGCTGGATCATGCCATTTAAGGAGCTGAACTTTCTTGGGCAGGTGATAGAATGAAGAGACCATTGATGGACTTTAAGCTCAAGTTTTTAGAAAGATCGGTCTTACTGTGGGGTGAAGAATGAATTAGACTGGGGTGAGACTGGAGTTAAGACACCATTCAAGAGGGAATCTAGGACGAGAAGTGACAAAAGTTTTTAAGGATATAACAGGAATGGAGAACCAACTGAACAATAGGTAACTTGAATGCCTTCATCTGAAGCAGAGTTGCTGAGAAAGGTCCTCAAGCACCGCAGATCAGCTGCCTCTACCCACCACAGGCAAATACAATAGGCTTCTGACTCTTCCTTTCAAAGATAAGCTGAAGGTACTCTGGCAGAGCAATATTCTGACCTAATGTGCCTTATTCCTTGGACTCACTTATATTAGGAAACCCAGTTCCAGAGCAGATGAATTAAACACAGACTAGCACCTGTCAGCCTGACCCCTCTCTGTGTCTGTTGATTGGATCTGGCAAGGAGAGGGCTGGATCATGGTTATACCTCCTGCCTGGTCTTTTCCTGCCATTATGACCCTACTTACATCCACTCTCCATTTTTTAATGAGTGATTTTTTTTTTTTATAATGTAAATGTGATCCTATCTCATACTATCCCTCTCATGAGAAATAACCTCCAATGGCTTCTTCAGGACAATGGCTCCAACTGCAATGGCTTCTTGCAATTAGAAGACCATCTGAAATCCTTACCCTGGCCTACAAAGCCTTGTATGCTCTGGCTTTGCCTTGGACTTCATGTCCTCTCTTGCTGGCTTTCTTCTTCTTCTTCTTCTTCTTCTTCTTCTTCTTCTTCTTCTTCTTCTTCTTCTTCTTCTTCTCCTCCTTCTTTTTTTACAAATAGTTTATTGTCCAGTTGGTTTCCATATAACACCCAGTGCTCATCCCCACAAGTGTCCTCCTCCATGCCTATCACCCCCCCACACACACACCCATAAGTCCTCAGTTTGTTCTCAGCATTCAAGAGTCTCTCATGGTTTGCCTCTCTCCCTCTCCCCCACTATTTCCCCACTTCTTCTCCCCCACGGTCCTCCATTAAGTTCCTCCTAATCCTCCTATATGTGCAAACATATGATATTTGTCCTTCTCTGCCTGACTTATTTTGCTCAGCATTACACCCTCAAGGTCCATCCATGTTGCTACACATGGCCAGATTTCATTTTTTCTCATTGCCATGTAGTATTCCATTGTATAGATAAACCATATCTTCTTGATCCATTCATCCGTTGATGGACACTTAGGCTCTTTCCATGTTTTGGCTATTGTGGAGAGTGCTGCTATGAACTTTGGGGTACATGTGCTCCTATGCATCAGCATTTCTTTATCTCTTGGGTAAATTCTTAGCAGTGTTATTGTTGTTTCATAGGGGAGTTCTATTGTTAATTTTTTGAGGAACCTCCACACTATTTTCCAGAGGGGCTGCACCAGTTTGCATTCCCACCAACAGTGTAAGAGGGTGCCCATTTCTCCACATCCTTGCCTTGCTGGCTTTCTCTAATCTCCTGAACATGCCAAATGTATCCCTCCTTTGGGGTATAGTAATTACCCTTACAGGGTTTGGAATGCTCTTCTTCGTGTGATTCACTCTCATCATTCAAGCCCTGGATCAAACGTCTCAGCTCAAAGGGAGACCTTTTCTGACATCTTAGTTGAGGCCAGAATCTATGATAGGGGAAGGAAGTGCCAATCAGAAAATGCTTCATACCATAAGAACCTAGAGGTTAGGTCTTTATATCTGTGTCTATTCCATTCCTGGTTATTTAAAAAAAAAAATATGATAACTACTTGAAATTACCTGTTTTCCTTCCTTTGTCTATTCCTATCTGCCTCACCCCCCTGAACATAAGTTTCAGGAGGGTGAACATCTGATTCATCTTGTTCACTCCTATATCCTCAGAACTTAGAACAGTGTTTGAGCCACGGTAGATGCTGAGTAAATAATTGCTAAATGTATGATACCATGGGAACACCATATCCACCCCTATGCTTATGAAAAAGGAAATTACAATTAGATTTTCTGAAAACATTTGGGAAAATACAATTAAAAATTGGCCAGATAAAATCCTGTGTATAATGACATATAAGGTCCTTCTATAACATCCACAATGCCATCTCATAACCTAGGCAGATGGTATTGATGTTTGATGAAACTCACTGCCTTCCCAGTAGAGTGATTGAACATCCCTGCCCAACTGAATACCACAAACAATTCTATGTAAATAAATTTAAAAACTTATATGAAATGGACCATTTCCTTGGAAATCACTGTCTACCAAAAGTCACCCAAGATGAAATGGGTAACCTGAATAAGATTATAACTATTAAAGACATTGGATCTGTAATTAAAACCTTTAAAAAAGAATCTCCAGGCCCAGATGGCTTTGTTGTTAATTCTACCAAACATATAAAACAGGAACATCACCAATTTTATATATTCTCTTCCAGAAAATGGAAAAGGAGGGAACATTTACAACTCATTCAATAAGGCCACAATTATCTGGGTACAAAAACCAGGTAAATAGTACAAAAAAAGAGAAAGAGTTGGTTAGAAAAAAGTTTTGAAGTTCTATCTTTGTTTTTCCCCCATACTTTCATAAACTATTCGTTATCTACCTCTTCATGTGTACTTGGTCTTCTCTATCACACACATAACAGGCACAGCAGCTGATAATCCAAAAGAAACACGAACCCACAAGGCAGAATGTCCATCATTAGAGAGTAAGACTACTGAGAAAGAAGGACCATAGGCAGTGTGACTTCCATGACCTGATGCAGAACTATTCGAATAGTATATACAAGTTTAAATTAAGCATGATAGCTTTATTTAAGGCGGTCAGGAAGGATATTAACAATATGAAAAAAAGAACGAAAATCATGAATAATTAAGTAGAAATATTAGGCATGAATAATATAATAGTGGAAAGTAAGAACATCATGGATGGAATAAATGGAGACTTTAGATTCAGCTAAACACAAATAAATAAATTTTTGAATAATCAGATCGAGGAACTTTCTGAAAAGATTTAAAAGCAAAGATAAAGATAAAAAAACATAAAGACAAAGCTAAGAGATTTGGAGGAGAGAATATACATGTCAACATCTAACTAATAGAAGTCCTAAAGAGGGGAAATAAAAACAGAAAGAAATGTCTAAAGAAATAATGAAGTGTCTCAGAATAGAATATAAAACACCTCAGACTTAAAGGGCTCTCAAAGTGTTGGACTAAAGATACAAAGAAAAGTGAAGCCCAAGACACACGGTGAAGTGGAGGACTGTAAAAAAGAAAGAGTAACATTCTAAAAGCTTCTGGAAAGAGCAGACAGCCTCCAGAGGGAACAAGAATCAGACTGACATCAGACTTTTCAGTGGCAACACTGCATATAAAAAGGCAATGGAGTATTTTACAATATGAAGAAACAAATATTTAAACCTGGCATTTTGTATCTCTGATCATACTGCAATTCAAAAAAAGTCAAAAATTCTGATCATACTGCAATTGTGCAACACAATACTGCTCTGCACATGTGTGATTTCATAAGGTCTGCCTTACAAAACCCTTTCTGGAAAATCTCGAGTAAGCACACAGTTCAGAAGAGTGACAAATGCTGCAGATATGAAAAGTAAGGGTGGTTAAATACTGGAGTAAGATGTCTTATTTGTGCCTTAAAAAAAAGACTATCATAAAAGAAGAGGGGAAAAATGTCTATTTTTAACAACCCACAGTCCAAATCTACACAGGGTTTGTTTGGGTGAAGGTGAAAGGGACAGGGAGTGGGGAGGAGTCCAGAGGGGTTCAAGAACATGCTCAAGTACCTGGATTACTTCAGGGAAGGTACTATACTGATCATTTTAAGAAATCGATAGGGACAGGGGCACCTGGGTGGCTCAGTCAGTTAAGCATCTGACTTCACCTCAGGTCATGATCTCACAGTTCCTGAGTTCAAGCCCCGCACCAGGCCTATGCTGACAGCTCAGAGCCTGGAACCTGCTTTGGATTCTGTCTCTCTCTCTCCCTCTCTCTGCCCCTTCTGCACTCATATTGTTTCTCTCTCTCTCAAAAATAAATAAACATAAAAGAAATTGATAGGGACAAATAAACATGAATATGGATCTTAAATCTAAAAGCTGGTTCATTGAAAATATTAATATTGATTAATATTAATAAGACTGATTATTAAGAAAGAAGCTGCCAAAAGTAAAATGAAAAAGGGAAAATAGCTACAGATATATCATAGATTAAAAATAAAGTCTTTCGAGGAATTTTATGCTGCTAAAGTTTAAGACTCAGATGAAATGAATAAACTCCTAGAAGATTATAAAGAGTCACAACTGGTATAAGAAGAAACAGAGACCTTAGGTAGATAATGTGGAGGTACTAGTCAAACATCTCATGTCCCTAAAACAAAGAGAAACAACCAAAACAACAACAACAAAAAATGTTCCAGTGGTTTTAGTGATGAGTTCTGTTGTAAGTTATTCCCAAAAAGGTATGAAAAAGAATGAAAACTGTCTAGGTTTTTTAATACTTCTAAAATTTCTTTTTTGAGAGAGAGAGAGAGAGAGAGAGAGTGCAAGCAGGGGAGGGGCAGAGAGAGAAGGAGATACAGAATCTGAAGCAGGCTCCAGGCTCTGAGCTAGCTGTCAGCACAGAGCCCAACGTGGGGCTCGAAGTCACAAGCCATGAGATCATGACCTGAGCCAAAGTCAGATACTTAACTGATTGAACCACCCAGGCACCCCAAACTGTCTAGATTTTTTAAATGAATCTAGTGAAACATGTATTTCAGAACTCAATAAGGAAGCATGTACATGAGAAAATGTATAGGTCAATTTCACTTTCGATTGTAGATGTGTAAACAGGCTAAACAAAATCGTAGCTAATCAGACCCAACAGTGCAGTAAAAAAAAAAATCATATTCAGGTGAGGTTTCTCATAGGAATGTAAAGAAAAATCCATCAGTGTACTTCATCCTGTTGTTAAGATAAGGATAAAAAATCATACAATTAACTCGGTTGATGCAGAAAAAAGCCATTTGATAAAGTTTAACCACAAAGTTTATGACAAAACTTTTAGTTTCAAATAGAAGAAAATTCTGTAACTTAAGTGTTTTAAACTTCAAACCTAAGCAAATATTATCTTGGTTTATTTAAGATTAGACAATTATATATTTATTTTAATAAACATTTTTTAATGTTTATCTATTATTGAGAGATAGAGAGTGTGTGGGGGAGGGGCAAAGAGAGAGGGAGACAGATTCTGAAGCAGGCTTCAGGCTCTGAGCTGTCAGTACAGAGTCTGATGTGGGGCTTGAACTCATGGACCACGAGATCATGACCTGAGCCAAAGCTGGATACTTAACAGACTGAGCCACCCAGGGACCTCTATATTTATTTTATTTTAGAAAATCTTAGTTTTTTTAAATTTTCCCATTTAAAAAAAACTTAAAAATGAAGACTTAGCAAAAAGTATGCAACATGAAGCTGCAACTAAACATTCCCTTTAAGAATGGGAACAAGTCAAGTTATCTAATATCACTGTTCAGTTTAACATAGTTCTTGAGGTCTCAGCTAATGTGACAGGAAAAGAAAAGTAAATGAATAAGAGGTATAAGGATTGGAAAAGTATAGATAAAACCAGTATTATTTGTAAATGATACAAAACATTTACCTAAAAATATCAACAGAAATAATAGATAATTAGAATTAATAAAAGAACTTAGCAGGATTGCTGGGTATGGGATCAATATACAAAAATCCATAGCATCTTTCCATATCAGCAATAAGAAAATAGAAAATATTTTTTAGAGTCCAATAAAAGTCACCACACAATAAGAAATTATAAGTTGTTTAGAAATTAGCCAAGAACATAATGTTATAGAAAAATGCTTAAAATCCTATTAAAGAACACAAAGATGATTTGAATGAATGAAGATACATTGTATACTTTTAGAAGGGATGACTTAGTATTCTAAATATGTCAGTTCTCTCCAAATTACTTTAGAAATTCATTGCAATTCCAGTCTAAATTCAAGACAAAATTTCTTTGGTGGAACTTGAGATGCCTATGGAGAAATGAAGGTCACCAAGAGCTGAGGTGACTTAGAAAAATAAAAGTGATATTAATATTGAGATATTAATGTTAAGATATTGAGTGATAGATATTAAGACACAATGTAGTTAGTGTTGACAAAAGAACAGATATAGACCATGGACTAGAATATGGAGTTCAGAGTTCAGAGACAGATACATGTACATATAGAAACCTAATATACAGTAAAGCACCACAAATCAATACCACATACAAAATAGACAAAATATAAAAACTCTACAAAGTTAATAAAAGTGCATATAGAAGAATATCTTTGTGTCCCACAGGCAGGGAAAGACTTAAAGACTTCCAAACCTCAAATACTGACAGGCAATACTAACTTATCACAGGGACTGTAGAAAGATAGGCTGTATGCACAAGCAACTTACAGAAAAAGGCAACTTGAAAGGCTAACAAGCATAGATGAGATGATTAAACTCAAACTTGTTATTATTTAAAGAAATTAAGTAGAAAATGAAATATCAATTATGCCCATTAGATGGTCAAAAATTACAAAGCTGGATCATGTCATTGGAAACAGGAGCTATCATGAACTGCTGTAGGAAGTGTGGACTAGCATAACCATCCCAAAGAACAATACTTAGTTAAACCATGTAAACAGGTACCCCGTGACCCAGTCATTCCTCTTCTGGGAGTATATCCCAAAGGTGTTGCCTCCCTGATTCATAAGTGGACACACATAAGGTATTTTTTGCAGCGCCATTTGTGGTGTGGAAGGTTGGGGACTATCTGATGTCCATCTTGGGAGAATAGAGAGGTAACATGTGATGGGTGAACAGCATGCAGTATTTTGCAACAGTTGGAAGCAAGAGACTAGATCCCTGAACAATGGCATTAGTGGATCTTAAAAACAGTGCTGAGTGGAAAATGAGAGAGCAGGGAATGAATTATGTAATCCAGTGCCATTTGCACACCTTTACAATATATTCAAAACTTTTCCAAGAACGCATTTTTCACAAACATGTATAAACAAAAGGACACAAATTCAACGCCTCAGAATGGTTGTGTGTAGAAGGCAGAAGAAGAGACCAAAGTAGTAAGATATAAGTGCATAAAAGTAGACAGGGCCCTTGTGGGTCATGGATGGGAATGGTTTGTTCAAATGGGGTGCTTAGTGCCCTGCCTCCTTGCACACAGTCAGGTATCCAAGAAAGGAGAAGGTGGACCTCTCCTTTTGGGGGTTTGCTTATTTCAGTGAAGCTAGCACTCCAGCTGTTTCTAAGTAGTGGAGCACAGAGAATCTTCTTCAGTTCCCTATGTTGGTGAAGGGGGAAGTGTGATATAAATAAGAGTAGAAAGCAATGCACAGTGGTCACTGGGATTCCCAACTGATAATTACGTGGATTTGCATGACCCACTATCTATTGTCCAGGGACCTAGGATTTGCCAATCCTCATTAATTTTTACAGCTTCAAAAACTGAAGCTTGTGTTAACGTAGATTCCCAGAGCTTTTCCCGAAAAACCCCAGAGAGCCACTCAGCCTGGATGTGGGATAGGACTGGACCAAAGGCAATAAAGAAAACTTCTCATTACTCATCTCTCGGTACCTCCACAAATGATTGTCTTCGCTTAACCTCAAGGTCAAGACAACCTATTTTATAGTGTTCACTGTCTCTGAGGACAAGCTTTCGTGAGCGTCTTGTTTGCTTCTTATGGTATTAAAAGAGACAATGAAATGAGCCTCTCAGAAGATCATTTCACCAAGTCCCTGTTGCTCTACGGGGAATATTTGTTTCCTCATTTATATTCATGCTTCTGAAAGACAAGTAGACCTTGAATGAAATTTCAGGCGACAGTAAATTATAAATAATGTATCCATATTTTTTCTCTTCCATACTACTTGTATTTAATTCCCCCCAGAGCCTTGTGCAAACACCAGAGACAACAGGACAGACAGCTATTAACATGACGGAAAGAATGAAATGGGTTTATGCTCTGTGGCAGGAATGCAGCAAGGGAAGACATCTTGATCAAAGAAAGTTTCTGGGGTTTTGTGGGAGTGAGTTCTTTTCTTCTCGCTCTCTCTTTTACGTTTATTTTTAAAAGCATCTCAGCTCTTTTTCTTTCCAGACCATTAAATAGACATCTGCTTGAGGTGAGCCCACCAAAGGCAAGATGAGGGTTTGTCAGTGGAGGAAGGCCAATCAGGGGCCCAGCTCTAGGCTCTTTTGTTCCATAAGGCAAGGCATGGAAAATGCTTAGAACGATCAGCTGACAGCATCCCATCCTAAGAATAGGATGCTGCTAAGTGGAAAGCTCAGGTACTGTCAATGAAGTCGGAAAGGATGCCTGTTACTAGAATGAAATTAGCCTCTAAATCCATCAGCCCTGATGTGCCGTCACAAAGGAGGCTCTGGTGTTTTTCAGACCTCTTGCTCAGCAGGAATAATTCATGGGGTTCAGACTGGCAGCCCTTCAATCTTTCAAGTATGTGCAAAGATTCTCTGCTCTTTGTTTTTGTTTCTTTCTTCTTCTAGTTCCCCTTCCCTTCCCCTCCTCTGTTTCCGTCTTTTTCCTCCTCCTCTTTTTCTCCTCTTCCTCCTCCTTTTTTTCTTTTTAGGCAAACAGTGGTCCGCAGATAGAGTGGACAGGGCGAGCTATGTGGCTTCCGTGTGTGTGTGTGTGTGTGTGTGTGTGTGTGTGTGTGTGTGTGTGAGTGTGTGTGTGTGTTGGGGGGGAGTTAGAGAGGAAGGGAGAGGATGAGCTGGGATGTGCTTCGAGTCAGGGGAGGCAGAATTAGGCTGAAGGTGAAGCCACTGAGACCACAGTTCAGAGGGAATCTGATTTCCAGAGACCTTTAAGAGATCAATGGGGCTAACAGGAGAGTTCTGGGATGAGAAACACCTGCCCCCGGTGCTGAAGGCCCCTTCTCCTGGATTCTTCCTCAAGGCATCTGGCTCAAGCCACCCATTAAGCAAACCTCAAACTTTTCCTTCATTTCTTTTTTTTTATTTGTGTGTGTGTGTGTGTGTGTGTGTGTGTGTGTGTGTGTTTGAGAGAGAGAGAGAGAGAGAGAATGCATGTGCATGCACAAGAGTAGGGGAAGGGTTGGGGGCAGGGAGAGGGAGAGAAAAGAGAAAGAATCCTAAGCAATCTCCATAGGGCTCGACCCCATGACCCCCAGGATCACGACCTGAGCCTAAATCAAGAGTTGGACTCTCAACCGAATGAGCCACCCAAATGCCCCTCCCTCTTGATAACATCCTGATCCCCACATTTAGGAAGCTGGTACTCTTGTATTCTCTTCCTCCTTAATAAAATTTGCTTTGGGCATGGGAGAAGAAAGGGGTGGTTAGAAAAGGTAGGGAAGGGACATGGCTCAAGCAGAGAAGGCTCACTAATGTTGACATGGAAACAACTGTGTAGGTCTAGTATAATCTATTCAGGGAAATTTGCATTGGGGTGGCAGAGAGAACCTGAAATTAGAGGGACTTTGGGCACCACACTGTGCAGGCAGTACGTCTCTGCCTGTCCCATCCCTGTGATGGATGTTGAAAATCTCCTTCTACAGCTTTATTTCACCAGAAACCCCTCTTCCATGCTCTGCAGCTGGGATTTAACTATTCCATTCGACCAGCATTTATTATGTCTGCTGTGCATCAGGCTTTGTGCAAGGTACTTCCATATGCATTGCTTCTGCCCACAAACTTTTCATTCTGCAACCGGTCATTTTAGTGGGTTCTGATAAATCTCAAAGACAAAGCCAGCAGGGTGTGGTACACATCAGTGATTTAAATTTAAATTTGAGCTTTACAGTAAAGCTCTGCAAAGGCTTCCAAACATGGATATATCTTTGCCATGTACCACGGTAGTAGTAGTAGTTGGTAGCTATGCTCATTATACAGGAACGTGGGCTCCTCAGTTTTTCCCATGATTTGGTGTTGGTCATGCTCCAGGAGCCCACTGTCAACTGGAGTTTCATGAACACAAAGACACAAACACCTAAATACATTCCGATGGCCCCTCTGCACTGTCCCATGCAAAGCCACTAGCCTTGCCTCCTCTATGGATTTCCATGAGTTGTTCACCCTCTGCTTATTAGACCTGGCTAAGCCTCCAGCTGGATGTGGGATCCCAGACCCAAGCTATTACACACCTGGGGGGCAGCTTTGCGTCTGAAAGACCAGGGGTGGGCACAGAAGCTGGTACACTTTTACAGCCCAGGTGGATCTGGAGCAAGGCAGAGCTGCAAGATGCTGGAGAAACCTCAGGCGTGTTCTTGCGCTGCTCACCCGCACTAGCTATGGCATTACAAGGGAAGGAATCGTAGCTCATACTACACTGAGAGAGCACTGAAACCTATGCACTTTGGGGATGAAATGATTAGTTTGGACCTAATAAATATGCAAATTGGGGGCTCTGTTTTTTTCTGTCATCTGTGTCGTTTTTGTGGGAAAGAAATTCTTAATTCAGGGAAAAGCTCCAATCCATGGGTCTTTGGGTGGTAGTACAGAGGACCATGGGGGACCCTTACACCTTTGAGTATGCAGTGAAGGGTTGGAACAAAGTAAGGTAGCACCTTGATGCTGAGCTAAGCCCCTCCATGAAAGAGTATGGGGGAGGCACATAACTGACTTCAGCCCCTTAAAGGGATCAAGTGTCCTCCAAGTTCCACTTGGTGAAGATACGCCTCCAACTTGTGGCAAGCCTTGTGACCAAGGCTTATTTTTATTTATTTTTAATATTCTTAAAGTTTCTTTATTTATTTTGAGAGAGTGTGTGTGTACATGAGCATGGGAGGAGTAGAGAGAGAGAGGAGAGAGAGAATCCCAAGCAGACTTCATACTGTTAGCATAGAGTCCGATGCGGGGGTCGATGCCATGAACCATGAGATCATGACCTGAGCCAAAATCAAGAGTTGGGCACTCAACCAACTAAGCCACCCAGGTGCCTCAGCTTATTTTTACTTTTTAATTAAAGAATCATTTTTCTGACTGATGTGTTCATTGTAGACATTTTGTAAGGTATTAAAAATATAAAAAAGAAGGGAAAAGAGAACTCATTCATCATCTCACCGCCTTGAAGAACCACCGGTGACATTTTGGTGTATTTGATTCAGTGTCCTGCTTTACCATTTACGACAAAACTATAGGGAGGGCCACCTGGGGAGGGATAGGGGATATTCTGTCACCTCCCTCTGATGATGAGGGGATGGGCTCTGAGGCAGGGCCAGGAGTACCATCCTGGTACTCTGACACAGCAGGCAGACACACATCTAGGGATAAGGGGTGTTCTCACACTTGCCCCACACATGTGCACAGCCACACCTCCAGAATGTGGGGTAGGAAGACAGTACAAAGTCTGGACTGGGCAGTCCTACCCTATGGACGATAGAGAGGTACTGTGGGAAATGGCAGAAGGGATTGTTAATAGCACTATTCCTACAACCAGATCAACTGGAGTCAAACCCTGGCTCTCCTACTTATGAGCTATGTGGTCTTAGGTGAGTTGCCTCACCTCTGTGTGGCCCAATTTCCTCATCTGGAAATAGGGATAATAGAATATACTTCATAGGATGTGGTAAGGATTGACTTAGATAATACATGTAATGCAGTCAGAGCAGTGCCTGTCAAATAGCTCTCAAAGGTTTGATCTTAGTTTATTTCCTGTTATACACCTTAGGGTACACTTACTCCTGAAGGGCATTTTCTTTTCTTTTCTTTTCTTTTTTATAAAGTAAAACTTGATTAGAAATTTATTTCCAATGAGATGGGCAAAATAATTTTTTCAATTGGTCTATGTATCTTTTTTTTTTTTTTTTTTTTACAAATAGTTTATTGTCAGGTTGGTTTCCATATAACACCCAGTGCTCATCCCCACAAGTGCCCCCCTCCATGCCCATCTTCCCCCTCCCCCCCACACCCATCAGTCCTTAGTTATTTCTCAACATTCAAGAGTCTCTCATGGTTTGCCTCTCTCCCTTTCCCCCACCATTTCCCCCCTTCTTCTCCCCCATGGTCCTCCGTTAAGTTCCTCCTAATCCTTCTATACATGCAAACATATGATATTTGTCCTTCTCTGCCTGACTTATTTCTCTCAGCATTATACCCTCAAGGTCCATCCATGTTGCTACACATGGCCAGATTTCATTGTTTCTCATTGCCATGTAGTATTCCATTGTATAGATAAACCATGTCTTCTTGATCCATTCGTCCGTTGATGGACACTTAGGCTCTTTCCATGTTTTAGCTATTGTGGAGAGTGCTGCTATGAACATTGGGGTACATGTGCTCCTATGCATCAGCATTTCTGTATCTCTTGGGTAAATTCCTAGCAGTGCTATTGCTGGGTCATAGGGAAGTTCTATTGTTAGTTTCCTGAGGAACCTCCACACTGTTTTCCAGAGGGGCTGCACTAGTTTACATTCCCACCAACAGTGTAGGAGGGTGCCCATTTCTCCACATCCTCGCCAGCATCTAGAGTTCTCTGATTTGCTCATTTTAGCCACTCTGACTGGCGTGAGGTGGGATCCCAGTGTGGTTTTGATTTGTATTTCCCTGATGAGGAGGGATGCTGAGCATCGTTTCATGTGTCTGTTGGCCATCTGGATGTCCTCTTTGGAGAAGTGTCTGTTCATATCTTCTGCCCATTTCTTTACTGGGTTGTTTGTTTTTCTGGTGTGGAGTTTGGTGAGTTCCTTATAGATTTTGGATATTATCCTGAAGGGCATTTTCAGGTATATTCTGCTGATACTTAGATGGAACAAAGTAAGTGCAGCTGGATTTAGAAGTAAAAGACCTTGGTTCTAGTTTGACCCAGCCACTTACTAGCCATGTATGCTATTTGATTTCTGTGCACTCTGTTTCATCATCTGTGAAATGGGGATATATAAGGCCCTCTTCATCAGTTGTTACAAGGACTGAATTGGGCCATAGGAATGCAAAAGTGCTTTGTGAATGGAGAACCTTGGATTTAATACAGAGGGCATACTATCCATACTTTTATTAAGTGATTCTCTGATTACAGGCAGCAGAGGAAGGAAGGAAGGAAGGAAGGAAGGAAGGAGGGAAGGAAGGAAGGAAGGAAGGAAGGAAGGAAGGAAGGAAGGAAGGAAGGAAGGAAGGAAGGAAGGAAAGAAGGAAGGAGGGAAGAATGAACTTTGCTGGGAAAACACTTGCAGAAAATCTGAACAAGAACCTGATGTCTTTACTTGGTGCACTTTGTCGGTCTAGGTGGACCAGGGATTTGCACTGCTGGTTCCTATGGTTGCCTTAGTAGTGAGAAGCTTCCTGGCAGAGCCTTGGAAGGGGAGAAAGGGGGAGTGGAGGAAATCATTATTTTCCTTCACAGGAAGAGGCACTTGAGTTCTTTGATGGGTTCCTCCCTGATAGCGTCTCAGAAGAAGTTGCTGAGGAGTGAGACATCCTGTAGGGAAGAAGAAAGCATCACCGGGAAGTGTGTCTCACCTGTGGTGAAGGTGGCAGACGTGAGGCTGCTCCGGGCAGTGTCCTGGGCCGCCTGCAGGAGCACCGTGTAGTCTGTGCTCTCAGACAGACCCTCCAGTCGGATCCACGTGTCCTCTGCATCCACAATCAGCTCCTGGGGAACAAGCGAGGAAGGCAGGTGGATGGGAGTGACTGGCGTGTGATTGAGAGGAGCTGGGAAGAGACAGCCAAGCCCATGGCCAGCTAGTTCATATAGCCATGGTCACTGTGTGCTCTCCATTCCACAGCTCAAAGTCAAGCCAATGGGCAGAGAGGACAGCTCCTGTGTGAGATTCAGGCAACTCCTACTGCAGATGCACATTGGCATAAAGGTAGGCACGTGGATGATCAAATCTAGTGGTTTTTCAACTGCATTAGATTCCTTAGAACCCAGGGAGGCAGAATCCTAGGACTCCCTACTCCATGTCCAACAGTCTAGCTCTGCTTAAATCAATTCTGTATATTCTGCTCCTGAATACTATTTCACTTAAAAAAAAAAAAAAAAAGACTGCATTGCAAACAGAAGTTTGACAACCATTGCTCTAGAAGTACTATTTCAATTGATCACACAACACAGATCACACAACACAAATCAAAGGCTATGGATGGAGCCCTTATAATGCTTATCAAGAGGCATAAAAGACTATTGAATTTGGTTTCCAGCTCGTGTTTGCTTGGCCCTGCTAGTGAAATTTTTTCCTAAAAACTATGTACTTATAGGGCTTGGAAGTTTCCAATGTGCTTTGCATTGTCATATTGGAAACACCACCCAAAACCAAGTGAAGTTGTAGGGGTACACACCCCCATGATCCACAGCAGGAACTGAGGCTCAGAGAGGCTTCATGTTTTGTCTCAACTTGTAAAGAGAGTAGTAGAGAAGCCAGGACAAGCCCCCAAATCTCTGGCATACAGACTCAGGCCTTTTCCTCAACAACATGTCTGTCTCCATCATGGGAAATCCACTTTGCTCCCTTTGGATTGCTTGATAGAAAAATCTCCCTTATGGACAAATCTCACCTTGCGGCTTCCATCGGCAGATTTGTAAGTTAAGATGTAGTTTTCAATCTCTGCTCTGGGAGGCTGCCAAGAGATCAGAGCACTTTGTCTGGTGACTTCACTGGCCGTCAGGTTTGCAGGAGGATCCAGGACTATAAAGAAGAGAAAATGTCAAGAGTACCTTCCTCTCCAGCTCCTTTCCCTTTGATTCACGGTACATGTATCTATCTGCCGACCTACATAGTCTCTGGGCTGCTTACCTGCTGACCCGAGTTTTAGCTTAGACAGGAGCAAAGAGAGTGCTTCTGAGTCAGAAGATGATCAGTCAGTATCATGGTCATTCCTGCAGCTATTCCCCCCTTCCCTCACCTGGGCCTCTGGGCCTAGGTGTGACTCCTTCCAATCTGACCTATGTCTGAAATCATGACCTAATCAAATCTGCATGTCTGTGAGTTCACTCTTGAACTTACAACATCCCCACATCTATACCTTTGTCTACTCTTCTGGCCATGATTGTACCCAGCAACTGTATCCAACTCAAGCCCTTTTATATGCATCAGATCTTTCTGGGTCAGCTGCATTTCCAGTACTGGCCTCTTTTGGCCTGGTTCTCCTGCTGTCAGCCAGACCCAGGATGAGAGCAGAAAATAGACATACGTCTGCTGCCCGAGAGCCACAGCTCACTGGCATTTGGGCAGCAGTCAAACTGAAATACGAACAGCTCATAGCTGCGCTGTCCAAGGCCTACAGACTCAAATCTAGTCCACTACAGGAAGATGGATAATTTTCAGGATCTGCAAAAGCATCGAGGGATGCTGGCTATACAGCCAACCGTGTACTCACGGGTAGAGAAGTTGGTGCTGATGGTACCACTGGTGAGAGGTCCACTGGTGGCATACATAGTGACAGTATAGTGGGTGCTAGGGAGCAGGCCAACAAGCTGGAATTCCTCACTGCCCCCATCAACCAGGATGGTCTCTCCAGCAACTGAAATCAGATGAACATGGACAAGAATTGAATATGGTGATTCAACCTGGGAAAGGCTTATCAAATCCAAAGACATTTCATAAAGATTCAATATTGGAGATGTTTTGGAAAACATCTTTTAAAGGTTATTTGGCTTAGCATCGCATTCCATACAAGCATCTCCTCTCATCATGTTTTGCATCTTAATTGAGAAAAGTATTCCTTATTTGGAAGCCAAATTGTCTTTTCCATGCCTTCACTCAAACCTCTGGGGTTACAAAGACAAGCTGAATCCTCTTTCTTCATGGCTCCTTCTTCCCCACCACACCTCCAAATCAAGCCCTCTCACTTCTAGGCTGAGAAAACTTACCCCCAACCACCATTACATGTATGTGGCAATTCTAAATTTGTTGATTTCTTGCACCCATGGGAAGAGCTTTGCATTTATTTCTACCGTATTTTGCCTTGTCGATTGAGTTTTGGACCACTGTTTCAGATTATTGAACTATATTTGAATTTGGATTCTATTGATTGCAGTTAAAAAAAAAATCTGAGCACAGCTGATACAAAATGGTGCATTATTTTCAAGTATGCAACATAGTGATTCAACTTCTCCATACATTATGCTATGCTCATCACAAGCATAGCTACCGTCAGTCACCATACAGGGCTATCACAATATCTGTGACTACCTAGTTTTGTTTTATACACAAATGTTATAAACATGTCTTCTCTGTATTCACTCATGCTGTCTGTAAAACTTCACTAGAAGGACGCCTGGGTAGCTCAGTCGGTTAAATGTCTGACTTTGGCTCAGGTCATGATCTCACGGTTTGTGGGTTCAAGCCCCGCGTTGGTCTCTGTGCTGACAACTCAGAGCTTGGAGCCTGCTTTGGATTCCCCTGTCTCTCTGCCCTTCCCGCCTTGTGCTCTGCCTGTCTCTCAAAAATAAATGTTAAAAAAACATAAAAATGACTATTCACTAGAGCAGGGCCAAGCCCTTTCTTGTGTCTTTAGAATACTCCCAAGTCATTCAGCATTTATGAAAATTTACAAAACAATTCTCCAAACTAGGTAGGGCAGGGGGTTTCAAGTTCCTTGTGGTCTAAAGGTATAGAAGGCATGCAAACAAGTTAAAAGCCACACCAGCTCTTTGAAAGAACATACACAATGACTCTAACTTTTTAATATCCTCATTTGCAACAACCTGCCAGTGGTCACTGCTCCCACCCTCTCAAACCATGGCAGTTCTCAAAAGTCTTCATGTTCTCTCATATCCCTACAAATGTACTCAGGCTGGTCTTTTTTCTTGGAATTCCCTTTCCTCTAGTCTCCTTCTCTAACTATCTAAGATCTGCCCTCTTTTTCCCCCTCAACACCCTTACCCCCCATGAGCGATCCATCTGTTTTGTGGTTGCCTGTGTCATGACCTTGCTCACATTGGGTGGTACCAATGTATTGGTTTCATCGTTACCAGCAGTGAGTTCTGTGAAGGGAAGAACTTGTGTTCTGTCTCTGAATCCGTACAGCCTTGTTGAATGCCTGTCTCAACTTTGAGGGCATCGAAAGTATTTGTTAACTGAATAGAAGTTAATTGGTATGATGGAATCATGTCCTTTTTAAAAATTTTTTAATGTTTATTTATTTTTGAAAAAGAGAGAGACAGAGTGGGAGCGGGGGAGGGGCAGAGTGAGAAGGAGACATAGACTCTGAAGCAGCTCCAGGCTCTGAGCTGTCAGCAGAGCTGAACCGTGAGATCATGACCTGAGCAGAAGTCAGACACTTATGTTACTGAGCCACCCAGGCGGCCCTGGAATCATGTACTTTGTACCTGTGAGCAGGTGGGTCTATCTACCTTGGGGGACTACTGGAAGTTTTGACAGAGGAGGTAGTGTTGAAACCAACTTAAAGAATGTATTTGTCTAGGCAGACAAGTAGGGAGATAATTTCTTGGTAGAGGAAATGACACATGCAAACACATGGTGGGTTGGGCAGACATGGTGAGAGTTCAGAAACGCAGGCCTGTGACCTGCAAAGAGGGGTGGCGGGAGTTGACATGGATTGCGCATCCACATAGAGGGGTATCTATAGTCATGATATTCATTCTTTGAGGAGAGCCATCCAATCAGCTACAATTCTAACTCCAAATACGATCCATCATGTATTTTTCCATCTAAGTGATAAGTAGGCTTTTCTAATGCCTTGCTGAAATTCAAATGTGCTAGAAGATTTGCCAATTAAAAAAAAAAAAGACATCAAGTGGTTCTGGTAAAACATATTCTTAGTGGACCTGTACTGGTATGTAACAACCATGACTTCTTTTCCCAATTTATTTAATAGTCTGTTTGGCCTTTATTTTCCCAAGCTTTGACACTCTGTTTACTTTGCAGCTTATGAAAACTGACTTCCTCTGTCATTTTTGAAAATTAAGACATCTGCTTATCTTTTGTCTTCTGGTATCTTTGCTCTCTGGATTCCCGGGTATAACCCACAAGAATTCTGTGATCACATGTTTAACTTAGTGAGGAAAATAATTTTCCTAGGCCTAGACACTTGAATTACTCAACACTATTTTGCTTTGTGCTTCTTCATTCAACTTCAAATAGTGTAAGGTGAACAAGCATGGGAAGAAGACATAAACGCAAGATTTCATGCTGGATCAACGTTTCAGGTTGGACATGGACAAATAAGACTAAAGCAACAGGAGTTTGCTAGGTCTGGATCCTTTGTCACCTGTTACCATAAATTATCTGCTCCATGCACAGTACTTTAGTGTTTTCCTTGCTCTATAAATATCTAGAAAAGTCTGTGTTCCAGCCCATAGCATTTGGGGCCATGTCTTAGCTCAGTTCTGAGTTTTGTCTTCCAAGTGCTATTTCTGTTTTTTTTTTTCTTTTTTGTATTTGCCTTTATGTGCCCTTCTTATACCTTTCAGATCCAGCCTTCTGAATTCCCATAGTTCGTACCATTTGCAGAGTTTGGGGAGATTTTCAGAGCTTTACAGTGAAAGTAAAGCAGAAAAATTTCTAGTATGTCCCTCAGCTTGATAAAATGTCCTTTAAAAAACAAACTGTCCTGGGGCACTTGGGTGGCTCAGTTGGTTAAGCGGCCAACCTCGGCTCAGGTCATGATCTCGCAGTTTGTGGGTTTGAGCCCCACATCGGGCTCTGTGCTGACAGCTTAGAATCGGAGCCTGCTTCAGATTCTGTGTCTCCCTCTCTCTCTGTCCCTCCCCCACTTCCATTCTGTCTCTCTCAAAATAAAATAAACATTAAAAATTAAAAAAAAAACTGTCCTAAGAGTCTTCAGCCCCAGTCCCCACCATTCCCACCTGCCCAGTGCACAGCCTGTAGACATTCACCTGCAAAGTGTGTGAGAACAATGACATAGTTCTCCACTTCACCCACTGGTGCCTTCCACTGCAGTAGGGCTTCGGTTGGAGTGATGTTGGTGGCAATCAGATCCACAGGGTTGTCCATGGCTGAAACAGAACCAGAGAATATCAAGTTAAATGTGGGAGGCACTGCAACAAACTATCTCCTGTAGCCTCCCCCATCACACACGTCTGATGCTGTGCCACGCAAAATGATGAAGTGAGTGGAGACCTCTTTCCTTTCTCCCCTTCTGATCTCATCCTCTTCTCCCTTTCCTCCTTTCTCCCAAGTACCCAGTTCTGCCCTGGTTGGTCTCAGAACTTCTTTTAAGTCATTCATTAACTTCTTACAGGCAGAGCGCTGTCAGGTGTTATGGGGGATTCCAAGGCATGGCTGTTGTGCTTTAGAACTTTAAACCTAGAGGGAGAAACTCAGAACATACAGGAATTGCTATCTTCCTTTAGGTATTGAGACAATTTGCTTCCCAGGCTATTTGCACTTTCACGGATACAAGGGGTATGCTTTGTGGAATGATCTCTGTTGAACTTTGGGAAGTGTGGGAGTTCCATGAAGTCAAGGAGTATCTTCAGCGCCTAGTACTTACAAAGGACACAATAAATGCTCATGGAATGACTGAATGGGACTCGGGTTGCGTCTAAAACCACATATGATGATTGCTTTACTGCAGGATCCCTCTGTATTGAGTTCTGAGTAACCTTTTTGTGGCAAAGAGAGTCAAGGGGAGTCTTCCAGGCTGAAGGCCAGTAGTGCCTGTTATGGAGAACAGAGTTTGCTTATCATGGGACCGTGTTCCTATTCTTATTTGCCCATGTTCTACACATATGTTTCTTACCATGCTTCCCTTCCATAAGGTTGGGATTTATTTTAGAAATGGACGGTATTATAATAGTTTAGGTATCAACTCAACCCAAGTATCATGTAATTTACTTCTGGGGACCAAGATGTGCTATTGACCTTCTAACTGAAGGTTTCTATAGCTTGCCTGTATTCCTCATTTGAAAGCAACAGCTGCGAAATTTTGTTCAATTTTAATATCTGAATTGCATCCATCATCTGTGTCTTCAACAAGTTCTTCAAATGCAACCTTATGAGAAGAGACAAAGAAGAAAAGTCTTGGGAGACTACAGTTAGCTTGATCCCTCAGATTAAGCGTGAGACCCTGAAGGAGTAGTAATTTATCCAAATTGCAAAACCATAGACCTACATTAAAACAACAAGCTAAGGCATTTCTGTGGGCCATCATGTTATTGGAAGTTGCCACAATAACTCTGCTTGAACCTGAAGGATGGTGGTTTGGGTTGGTGTACTACTGAATACATGCTTTACAGATACTTGCTGCTTATAACCAAGAGCCTAAGATGAGGTGTTGTGACCCAAGTTGCTGCTTTCTTTTATCCTTGGGGGTAAGAGGCTCTTAAAATCCATTTTATTGTTCTCAAAGAGAAAAAGCCTAATTTCTTTACCATGACTTTCTGAGATTTTCAGGAAGATGAGAGGGGTGTTCTTTTGACTCATTGGGCATCACTTTGGGTCAATATTTCTTGATGCTTTAATAGTCACAGATAATTTGATGGAAAGGAAAGATTGGACCAAAAACGTTGCTGGCTTATCCGTAGTCACAGGCCTGGGAGGAGACTGAAGAAGATGGGAATACCCTGTGGTGTCTTTTAGAAGAATAATTTCTTGAGGTTCTGAAACATTCTGAAGGACTGTTTCTCTGGCTATTACTTTACAGATGTTTCTGGGCCTTGTGAGAGTATCTACAAAAGCAGTGAGGAATTCCAAGTCACCTTTCCCTTGTTTGGGAAATGCCATTCTCTGAGGAAATTAAGCAGCCTCAGGAAACCCAGATGATCTAACAAGGCAAGCCGGATGTTTTCCCATGTGCTGTGGGAAGGATAGCTTAACTGGGAGTTTATAGCTGGGGTCTGGGGAACTGGAAACTTTGGCTGTCCCCGCCAGTGACTTCTACTGCAAATCTTCCCTAATTCTGCATGATGGGCTGACAGAAACAGCAGCGGAGCTGCCGCAGGAGCCCTGTCCTCAGGCGCTTTCAAGGGGCTCACTTTCCAAAGGAAGGCCACCAACCTTTTGAGCCCAAAGCAATAGCAAATGCAGTCACTTGGCGGTTTCTGGCCATAGAGGATGAAGAGTTTCCGGACCCCAAGGGTTATTACTGATAGAATTAACTTTTTATTCTCTGAGGTAAAATTTACTTGACTGAGTTTTAAAAAAAATTACATGTGAGGGGTTGTCTGGGTGGCTCAGTCAGTTGGGCGTATGACTTTGGCTCAGGTCTGATCTCACCATTTATGAGTTTGGGCCCCGCACTGGGCTCTGTGCTGACAGCTCAGAGCCTGGATTCTGCTTCAGATTCTGTGTCTCCCTCTCTCTCTCTGACCCTCCCCCACTTGCTCTCTCTCTCTCTCTCTCAAAAATAAACATTAAAAAAGTTTTAAAAAATTAGATGTGATGATTCAGATGTCTGTTCTGGAATTCACTTCCATCATGTGTCTTTAAAACATCACTTTTCTTATTGGAAATTCCATGAAAATTTCTATCCTAAACCAAAAAGGTCTTAACTCCCAGTATTAGGACTATCAGTGGGACGAGAAATCGCATATTGCTTTGTATCACACAGTGAGTCAGAGGAGCACCCAAGACTGGAGGGTCTGAGCCCAGGACCAGTGTCCTCGGTATTAGCCAGAACAACTCCTCTGTTTGCCTCCTCTGTCTGTTGCGGGTCCTCAGCCAGCATCCCGACTTGGCTCATGACAGGGAGACACGCCTACCTGTGTGAATGAGGGTGCAGATGCGCTCACTCTCCTCTCTGCCCCGCACACTGTTGAGACTTATTTCATATTCGGTGGCTGGATACAGCTTGGTGATGGTGAATTCTGTCACTGTGTTGGGCACCACTGAGCTGTCCAGCCGTCCCACTAAGGAATAGCAGAAGCCACTGTTAAAGTTCAGCAGATCCTTCAATACAGCCCATGGTATAATCTACATAGAAGCTTCCAGCTGCACTTAGTCATGAAGTGCAGATGGGTGCAAAGCTCAGAGCTTGGTGGGGAACGAAGAGAAATTGTTCAAGGACTGGGACTATTGGAGCTTGAGGAGACCCTGTGTGCTGGTACCACTCCCTCATTTTATAGGTTCCTTGGAGCAGAAAAAAAAAAGTGGTTAGGTAGTTTTCTAACAAGCTGGTATTCTTAAGGCATCTAGAGGGCATGGACTGTGAAGAATGGTCTATGCAGCCCAGAGACAGGGTAGTCTAGAAAAGTCTCCCACTGCCTCCTTGGAAGTGGGCATGCCCTCTACCTTGTTAACAATGCAGCATGCACCCGCCGGCTGCTGGCAAGATGCAGGTCTGTGCCAACCTCTTCTGACTCCTGACTTGGCTGGAATGGCAGAAATGGGACCACCATCCCTGTGGCTCCCTCTATATCTCCACCTGGCTCAGCCGAGTCTTTAGGAATCCCTCAAGCTTCTGGTCTTGGACCACTCTCTCAAGAAAGTGCATGTGACCCTGGATCTTGGCAGAAGTTTTTAGGTTGTTTCTCACTAGACTGTCTAGGTAATGGTGACCAGTTACCATGATTTACTCTGCCTGTTGAGGACCTACTTTCTGTGTGAATATGGTCAAGCCTTTTGTGAGAGGGGTTGGTGAGTTCAGGGTTTCTTGCCTGCTCTTCCTCAGCCCACTCTCACTGTGAAGGAGCACGCTACAGAGAGGAGGAGGAGAATGAGGGGGTTGATACCCTCTGGGATATGTCGTTCTCCACAGCAATCATCGCCTAGCTCCAAATCCCATCCATTTGTGAGAAATCAAATAACTTTATTACCTTGCGTTGGCCGATACGATACTCGGTAGTAATCAAAAGATGCAACAGGAGGGCTCCAGGAGACCATAACAGAGTCCTTGGTCACATTGCTAATTGTGATGTCTTTGGGGGGATCAATTCCTACAAGGATCCAAGCATTTGTGGGGGAAAAGACAGAAAGCACAGTGTGAGAAAGCAATTCCTATCCTTCGTGTCATGTGGACCAAGAGGCTAATAGTGGCACAAAGACAGATAAGACCTTTGTACTAGGGCATCCTCAAAGCCATGATTAGGCTGAAGTTTCAAATGAAACATCATAGGTGTGGCTAAAGCCATGTTCATGGAGAATATTTTAACAGTAGTGCATTGAATTGTCAAGCTCTATGCTGTACAGTAACTATTACCTGTGTCAAGGCCAACTGGAACTTTCCCTTAAGTTCATATGTTTTCTTTTGAACTGGGAGTAACATAGTCATTTTCCCTAGAGCAGCTTCTCTTACACAAACCCAACTCTGTACCTCTTATTTTTTTTAGCAGCCACCTATGGTTTGGCAGTTTGGAAAAACTGCCTATTGACTATAGAGGGATTGCAGAGCACGAGTCCAGAACAAATCCACTTTCCTAACCTGTATTTCATTTGTCCTGGATACCTCATTTTTTTGACTACTGGAGGACTTCAGGTACAAAACCAGCTGAGTGCTCAGCTTAGTCCAGTTAGTGAGTTCTTGTCAGTATATAGGAAACCACCCAAATACACACATCCTCACCCACATGCATACTCCTATCTGGGATTACATCTGAGATGATGAGATGAATGTGGTACAATAATCTCAGAGTGCCTGTGTTTTCCAAACAACATACAAATCAAGCCCATTCTCTGAGTATCAGGTTCCTACAGGGTTACATGCTAATCCCATGTAATTTTGAGGAAGTGTCATTTGTACAAGTGACCTTATCAAGCAGTCAAGAGATGGAGTTTCCTCTTGAAGGTTAACCCTCTTCAGGCTGGTAGTGTGAGAACCTCTGGAGCAATGTATTCAAGCCCTGGCCTCCTTAAGACATTAAGTCTGTCCTACCTTCCAAATGGAAGTTTCCCATCTTAGACATTTTATGCAGCCCTGGAAGAGGCAGCTTTTTCAGAACGGCTCACAGACCCTCTCTAGCCAAGTGAGGCAGTCCCCTACTCTGGGGGGCTTCTCTTTGTAAATTTCATTGACTTGTTGAAGACTTCTGTAGGAACCCCCTTCGCCACCTGCTGTCAAGCTCTCCAGCCTCACCTGTGGTGATGGAGCCCACAATGGGTTCAGAGGTCACTGTACCGTGGACTGCCACCAGGTTCACGATGTACTCAGTGGCTGGCTGCAGGCCCATCAGGACAGTGTGCCTCTTGGTAGCTTCCAGGGAGATCTCTGTCATCTCTTCCTCTTCATCCCGAGGGCTGTAGTTCAGAATGAGTCTGTCTGCTGGAGGGGATGGGTCACTCCAGGTTATGTTTACACTGGAGGAGGTCACATGAGAAAAGTGCAAATGGGAGATGGGGCGGAAGCCTGCAAAGCAGAGAATATGATGGTTCTGAAATACACATGAGGTGGTGGGACCACTGGGCTAGGAGAGCCATCTGACTGAAGGGACCTGATTTCCTTATCAATTAGGACTACATCTTCACCTGCTGACCCAGAGCTTTCATTCCCTCACTCTCCGGTCCTGTCCATCTCTGTTCTCTAAGCCATATATTGAAAAATGAATGCCCTCAGCAGGGTAAAACCTCATAATACTTCTTCATAATACTCACCCAGGATTTAAAATCTTTATCCTGGGAGAAATTTAACATGATCTCTTAGATCTTTTGAATGTCCACTGATTTAGTCAGGCAGAGAAGGAAAAACAGAATCAACCCCCATGTCCAGGCTTTAGAAAACCAGATACAAATTTTCAGTCATGTCCATTTCCTTGCTCATCTCTCCCCCTTACCTTCAACCATTCCTTCTTGATGTATTTGTTAATTTCTCCTCTATCTCCTTTCTCCCCACATTCCTCCTTCTCTAAACAAAAATGGGGGCATTGGAAAAGTAGGTTGCCTAGATGACCTTCTCATATCAAGATCCATTGATCCCTGAGCCTAGCTGGGATTTCTGTTACCCTGGTACCTGTGAAGGCATCCACAGTGGATTCGAAGCTCTGCTGCCGACCCCTCTCAGCAGTGATTGAAATGATGTACTCTGCCCCAGGCTCTAGATCTGTCAGTGTGTACGAAGTTCTGTCCTTGGGGACAGTGACTTCTGAGGCAATCCCAGAAGATGGGGTAAATGTAATCCGGTAGTGGTCAATGGGGCCGTTGGCCTTGGTCCAGATGAGGGAGATGGAGGTTTCTGAGGAGGCTGTCACCATGAGGTCTCGGGGACTGTCAAGTTCTGTGGATCAACACAAGTGGCCTATTTTACACAAGTTCCATACAAGGGTCAGTATTTATTGGGATTGGACCTCCCTGTGGATTTCTAACCCATTAGCAGGCCTGCTGACTATGAGGATTAGCTTGTCATTCCTGACAATTCTGTCACATTTTGTTAAGCACCTTCACTTTGAAAGATGGCCAAGGGCTTGGTATATAGATGGACAATCTGCATAAAGGCATTAATAGCTTCAACAAAACTGGAATACATCTACCTCTGGGACAAAACTGACTGCTGATTATCAAGCTTTCCATATTCATTTTCTCCCAGCCTTTCTCAGCAAGCCAACCAGGGTAAAATAGGAGCCACCATCAAGTGGCACTCCTGGCAATAGTAGCTACCCCTGTTCCTGAGGCCGTTTTGACTGACCAGGCCATGGGTGTGCAGGTGATTAGGTTTGAGAACTCCTGGGGATCCATGTCCTTGTGGTTCTCTTAGAGAGGTTGTCTACACTGGAATGAGCCTTGGGGCAGAGATTGGTTCAAAATCACCACCATATGCCAGGATGCCTATACATAAGTTCCTAGAGTGGTTTTGAAATTTACTCAGAATTTGGAAGCAAATTTGCTAGATGCAGAGTAGTAAGGGTCTTAAGTGGACTCTTCCATTGCCCTTAGATTTAATGGGTTGTTTCCAAGTCTAAACCTTCATCCTTATGACCTTCCTGAGGGTTTCTGTCATCCATGCTGAGGGACATCACATTCTGCCTGCTCTGAGGTATCCTAGAAAGGCTTGCTATGACACCAACTGATTGGATTTTCCGTCTCTGGGGACAGCCCATCAGACCATGGGAGACCGTGCACAGGTCTGTGGGGAAGTGAGTGAGACTATCCTGCATGTTGATAGCAGATGTTAGGTACAGAGATCAAAGATCTGCAGGTCGATGTTGTTCCTAGGCTGATCACAGTCATCCAGGGACCTGTTCATTAGGGGGCCTTCTGACCAGTCCTTGCCAGGACAAGCCTTGGTGGCTTCTCAGGCTTACACAGCATCCAGGTCTTCCTCTGTAACAGTCCCCCTACTCACCTGTCCTGGCATTCATGGTGGCTGGTACACTTTGCTGTGAGTTCATGACAGCAGATATTCCAACTCCATACTCTGTGCCAGGCACCAAATCTGTTGGTAGATGCAGAAACAAACATTATTCTGTGTGGATGTCAGTGGTAGGGAAGGCAGAAAGGAGGGAAGAAAATAAGCTTGACTCCTATACAGATCTTGTGTTTAGTCCTTCCTGAATCTCCTCCTGATTTTACCTAATAGGAAATCCCAATTTCACCACTTAGGAAATCCAAACCAAGTCAACAGGATGAAGTGCTCCTTACACCTTCCTTCTTGCTGCTGGTCTCGTCGAGAAAGCAGCAAGGCTGCCCTTGTCAGTGACCTTTAGAAATGTGTTCTCCTGTAGAAGGTCTTCCAAAGGTACTTAGAGTCTCAGGTTGGTTACAGCTGGTGAAGGGAGTTCTTGTATAATGTGTGAATTGAAAGAGTGTGTAATTGAGAGGGGTTGTATGGCTATGGGCCTTTAAAGCATTTCTTTTTTTTCATGATTATTATTTATTTTGGAGAGAGAGACAGAGCGCTGGGGTGGAGGAGGGGCAGAGAGAGAGGGAGACACAGAATCTGAAGCAGACTCCAGACTCTGAGCTGTCAGCAGAGAGCCCGATGCTGGGCTCAAACCCACAAACCTTGAGATTATGACCTGAGCCAGTTAGACACTTAAGCAACTGAACCACCCAGGGCCCACTAAAGCATTTCTTGAACATTGTGGGCATCAATCTGCATTTTTATAGATAAGGACTGAAACTATATGAAGATTCCAGGATTCCCTTCTAGAGAACAGCACTGGATGGATAGGCTATCAGGCCTTTAACATAGGGGCAGGCAGAAGCTTTGCTGCTGTGGGCTCCCTACCAAGGTTGTTAATTCAGACACAGGGTATTTAAAGCTATGGATTCAATCTTAGGATTGACTTCTGGGGGACTCTGGGAAGATGGAAAAAAATGCAAAAAATATCCAACTAAAGGATGTAAGTTTCTCTGGGGAAATCTTTTGGGGGATTAATACAAAGAATCGTTGGGAGCCTCCCAGGATACCTGCAATTATATGGGGTGTCTCCCAATCTAATCTCACATTCATTTTCAGTATAGCTGACTTGACTGGTGTATTAATATCCTATTGCTTCTGTAACATATTACCACAGTTTAGTGGGTCAAACCAACACAAGTCTATTATTTTACAGTTTAGCATCAGCAGGTCTGAAGTCTAAATGGTTCAGCAGGGTTGCATCCAGTGGAGTCTCTGGGGGAGAAATTGTTTCTTTGCCTTTCCCAGCTTCTAGAGGATTCCTGTCTTCTTTGGTTTGTGGCTCCTTAATCCATCTTCAAAGCCAACAGCATAGCATTTTCACATCTGTTTTTCTTTCTGACCTCTGTATCCCTTGACCCATCTTCTACTCTGACTCTGATCTCCCTGTATCTCTCTATAAGAACCCTTGTTCTTACATTGGCTTCACCCAGATAACTTAATCACACCTACAATTTCCTTTTTGTCTGTAGGATGACAGACTCACATGTTCCTGGGATTAGAGTGTAGACATCATTGGGGACCATTATTCTACCATCAAACTACCACCAAACTCACCCTCATTTACTAGAAGTGAGATAGTAGGAAAACACAACAAGATCAAATTGTCACCTGTGGGGTCTCCCATGATGAGTCTGGATCCTTCTGGTGGGCATTTTTGGGTGGGCACTCTGTGTGTGCCCACAAGAGCCATGGCTGACAATCGTGTTATTCCACATTTATATAACATTCGTTCTTTTCAAAATACTGGAATGTGTTTTGTTTCTTGTGGCTGCCATGACAAATGATGACCATGGGATGGCTTACAACAATCAAAATGTATTCTTCCATGGTTCTAGAGAGTAAAGGGCCTAAATCAAAGCGTTGGTGGGCAGTGCTCCTTCCCAAGGCTCTAAGGGGGAGCATCTTTCCTTGCCTCTTCCAGCTTCAGGTTGTTGCTGGCCAGGCTAGGCATTCTGCTCCAGGCTCTGCCTCGGTTGTTTCATGGTGTCTCAGTCTGCTCGGGCTGCTATCACCAGCTGCCACAGGCTGGGTGGCTTAAACCACATTTTTTCTCATAGTTCTGGAGACTGAGGAGTCCAAGATCAAGGCACCAACAGATTTGACATCAGGTGAGACCTCACTTCCTGGGTCATAGATGGCCATCATCTCACTGCGTTTCCATACAGTGGTAAGAACAAGAGAACTCTCTGGGGTCTCTTATAGGGGCACCAATCCCATTCATGAGGGCTACTTGCTCATGACCTAATCACCTCCCAAAGTCACTATCTGATGAGGTTTTCTTTTTTTTTTTAATTTTTAAAAAATATTTTATTTCTTTCTGAGAGAGAGAGAGGAAGACAGCATGAGCAAGGGAGGGGCAGAGAGAGGGAGACACAGAATCTGAAGCAGGCTCCAGGCTCTGAGCTAGCTGTCATCACAGAGCCCGACACAGGGCTCGAACCCACCAACTGTGAGATCATGACTTGAGCCAAAGTTGTCCGCTCAACCAACTGAGCCACCCAGGCACCCCTGAGGTTTTCAACACATGAATTTGGGTAGGAGTGAGGGCGCAAAACATTCTGTCTGTAACACATGGCATTCTCCCTATGTGTCTGTGTCTTCTCTCCTTAAGAAGACACTGGGGACATTGGATTTAGGGCCCACCCTAATCTGTTATGACCTCATTTTAATTTTATTTCATCTGTAAAGACCCTATTCCCAAATAAGGTCACATTCACAGGTTCCAGTTGGACATGAATTTGGGGTGGGGGTGGAGTGGACCAGTACATCATCAAATTATAAAAAGACACTAAGGTAAAGAGTAAGTGTATGACCAACTGGAGACGACACTCAAACTTCTGGCCTCAAGGGCTTTTAGGAGAATTGGAATGTCCCACTGTTCCCCCAAGGTCATCCCCTCCCCTGAGCAGCTGTGACTTCCCCAGGCATCCTGAGGTAATAGGAATGATTTTGACAGGAAATGCATTGAGCAGCCTTTCCTTAACAAATGGCTCGGTTTAATGAAGGAGAATGCTGCATGGTAGCCAGAGGGCGCTGCAACCCCTCCTCAGTAGGGCTTTCGCCCAGCTAAAGCAATAAATGTCCCTATGCCTGAGTATGGCAGAACCTACCAGGTCTCACCTACCAGGCTCCCTTGAAGGATTGCATGCGAGCCAGCCCTCTTTTCCCTTTTTCAGACCAGCTCCATCCCACTTCTTAACGCTTCCTTCTTTCTTCCTCTAAAGCGTCAACACCAGTGGAGGTAAAGTTTGAAGAGTGACAGACTTTGAAGTCTGCCATACTTACGTTACCATTCATTCTCTGCCACTTCTACCTGTGTCACTTTGATACTTAGTATCTTTGGGCTTCAGTTTCTATAGAATAGGAAAACCAATGGTACCTCTCTCGGACAGTCACCATGAAGATTAAGTGCAGGACAGTGCCTGGCCAATGGCGAGAGTGGCCGGTATTATTATTACCGCACTCAGAGAAATATTTCAAGATCTTGAGTCCTTTATTTGTGTGTGTCCCAGCTATGCAGAGGCTAGTCTTGGGCACACTTGTTGTCAGTTTGCTGGGGCTTAGCCTGTTGGCTCTGATAAAACTGGTGATTCAGGGAGCCCAGCTGTTGGCGAGTAGCTGGCCACCGGCTGGGTGGAGTACTTGTCACTAGATTGAGTGGGTGATTGCAACGCCCCTGGAAACATTGGAAGCACACATCTATCTCCGTCAATATGTTCAGTGAGTCCCAGGTACATCCTTGGTTGGAGAAATTAGATTACCTTTGGGACATAAACTACTTTTCCTAGGCATCTGATTGAAACCTTCAATTGCCTATAATGAAGTAGAAATTCTCTGACGTAGATGAAGGGTGACAGATCGAGGGAGTAAGGCAGAAATTATATGTTGCCAAATGGCTCTAACATGTAACGTTTCCATCGGAGTTTCTTATTTATGAAGCTTAAATGAAATGTTCAATAATTTACAACGGAATCATCTTTTCCCAGAAAAACTGCAGAGCAGAATTTAAAATACTCTCGTCCCAGGCTTTCTGTCTAGGGGATGGGAAAGTGGAACTTGTTTATAGGTTCCTGCCTGCTGCTTCCTTTTGATTTTCTGCAGCTTTTTTTCCTGTGCTACAAGTGAAATGTTGCTCTTTGCCAGCAGGTAAAATACAGTTCTGCCGGAAAAGAAAATGTGTATCCGAGACATATCCAGCACACTTATGCATCAGGGCTCTGCGGACTCCTAGAGATTTCTCACTTTTTAAAGACCCCATCACTCTCTATCAATGCTCCCTTTATCTTTCCATCCACCTCCTAAAAATGGTGGCATTCGAATGGTTCTGTTCTCTTTCTTCACAACAGCTCAGAAAATTTGTCCCATAGGAAACCACCAGTCTCTATGCCTTAGAGCACTTCCTTTGTTCAGCTTGGAGGTCGATGCTCTTCTCATTCCTTTCACCACATGCCCATTCTTCACTGAACTCCCAAAGCACGCAGTTCATTCACTCACCAATCATTATTGAGGGCCTCCTCTATGACAGGCACAGGGCTGGGTACTGGGGGTATCAAGGTGAGCTGAATGGACATCCCCCTTGTCTTCAGTGGCATAAAAGAAATCTGTACTGAAGGAGGAACATATTTATTGAGCACCCACAATATGCCAAGCACTGAGCTGCATGCAGTGGGTAGTCTCGAACAACAATGAACAAAGGAAGGAAGAAAGGAGGCCTAAAAATTAAGGTAATTTTTTTGAGTGTCTGATGGTCAAGAGACTACTACTACTACTACCTATAGGTTCTTAGAGATTCATACCTGTTGCCTCTCTTAATCCCTCTGCAGTCCTGCTGGGAAGGCACTACTGATGAGCAGATAGAGGCTCCGAGAAGTCCATTCCTTGACTAAGGTCATAAAGCTAATATACAATAAAACTGGCTTTGGAACTCAAGTCCTTTTTTTTTTTTTTCTGCCTTGTCCTAGCAAGGCTGTGTCCCTACGAGTCCTCCAGGCCAGTGGAGGGGAGAGGACTAGCTAATTGGAATTTGAGTAACTGGGCACTACACCATGGGCTGATAACTAAGGAAACCATTTCAGAGGGCAGACGGGGTCAGCATGGGCTGTAGTGGCCAAGGGAAGCTTTCTAGAAAAGGGACTTGAGTTGAACTTTGAAAGCTAGCCAAGATTAGGAAAAGTAGAGGGAAGGAGATATGGAATTCTCTGGTGGGCAGGATGGGGCATGCCAGCAGGAAGAGATTAATTAGGGCTGAAGAGCAAGAGGAATGAGCACATTGTCCCCTGTGGTGCAAGGACTGTGGATGATGAAGGTAGAATGACTCACTTCCCTCTGTTTAGAAGACCTATTCTTCCATCTTCCTGCTTGCTGCTAGCAGGGAAGTCATGGGGAGAAGCAGGCCTAGGAAGCTGAGATTGCTACCTCTTGCTGGCAAAACCATGAATGACACCTGGGATCTGCAGGCTTGGTCAAGTTCAGGTGGACCCACAGACATGGGAACCCTTTCCATCTCTAAATCCCTGGGCTCATCTCCTGAGTACTGTGAACCTCAAATCTACCAAACTGGGGTGAGGGACTTGGTTGGCCCTAATGCTTTCACAGGACACCTATTCTCTTTTTTTTTTTTTACTATTTTTCCTATTTTATTTATTTATTTATTTATTTATTTATTTTTTTACAAATAGTTTATTGTCAAATTAGTTTCTACATAACACTCAGTGCTCATCCCCAAAGTGCCCTCCTCCATGCCCATCTCCCCCTCCCCCCCACATCCATCAGTCCTTAGTTATTTCTCAACATTCAAGAGTCTCTCATGGTTTGCCTCTCTCCCTTTCCCCCACCATTTCCGCCCTTCTTCTCCCCCTTGTTCCTCCGTCAAGTTCCTCCTAATCCTCCTATACGTGCAAACATATGATATTTGTCCTTCTCTGCCTGACTTATTTCGCTCAGCATAACACCCTCAAGGTCCATCCATGTTGCTACACATGGCCAGATTTCATTCTTTCTCATTGCCAGGTAGTATTCCATGGTATAGATAAACCACATCTTCTTGATCCATTCATCTGTTGATGGACACTTAGGCTCTTTCCATGTTTTAGCTATTGTGGAGAGTGCTGCTATGAACATTGGGGTACATGTGCTCCTATGCCTCAGCATTTCTGTATCCCTTGGGTAAATTCCTAGCAGTGCTATTGCTAGGTCATAAGGGAGTTCTATTGTTAGTTTCCTGAGGAACCTCCACACTGTTTTCCAGAGGGGCTGCACCAGTTTACATTCCCACCAACAGTGTAGGAGGGTGCCCGTTTCTCCACATCCTCGCCAGCATCTAGAGTTCTCTGATTTGCTCATTTTAGCCACTCTGACTGGCGTGAGGTGGTATCTCAGTGTGGTTTTGATTTGTATTTCCCTGATGAGGAGGGATGCTGAGCATCGTTTCATGTGTCTGTTGGCCATCTGGATGACAGGACACCTATTCTCAAAGAGAGGGGCTAGCTGAGGACCTTGTGCCCAAGGAATTTGCAGATCATCTCTCAGTTTTTATAGCAATGACATTATTATATTGTTACTGTTAGTTTTCATGTTGGTCTCCTCACTAGACTCTTAGGTTTAGAGTTAAGGGATTTGATTTTTTATGAAGTTTTTAAAATGTTTATTTATTTATTTTGAGAAAGGGAGAGAGAGAGAGAGAGAACACACATGTGAGCAGGGGAGGGGTGGAGAGAGAGAGGGAGAGAGAGACAGAGAGAGAGTGAGAATCGCAAACAGGCTCTGTACCGTCAACTTAGAGCCCTACATGGGGCTTGATCTCACGACCACGAGATTATGACATGGGGAGTCAAAATCAAGAGTCAGACACTTAACTGACTGACCCACCCAGGCACCCCTTGACTTTTTATATTTTAATTCAGTATGTAGCACAGTGAAAGAAATATGTGATGCATGGAAACAGCATAGAGAGGATGATGGGAGCACGAGAAAGACTTATGAGGGGGTGTCTGAACTCGGTTTTGAAGGATCAGAGGTGTTTGGGCTGAGAAAGGGCATTGCAGGCAGAAGGAATAACACATGTGAAAGTCAATCTGGTAAAATAATTCATGAAAACCAGGGACCTAATGGAGGGCCCTAAGAAGGAAAAGTCCCAGTAGTGAAATTGGGGCACTAGAGATTTCATAGGTGGGAAATATTTGGAGACAGACAGAGGACCTCTGGGAACCCCTGAAATCACACCAAATGGGCAGCAATCTACTTTTTAATGTCATGGAGGTCTAAGCTCCTGGGCTGCCCATCCTTATCTTCTTGGGTGATGGTGGATGCTTCTCCAGGGTTCTCTGAATGAATCGGGCCTTGCAGGACATCTACCTACTTTTTGAGTGTGGATGAGGTTCAAGTGTCAAGAGAAGCAGCTAATTCCATGCTGACTCTAAGGAAAGGTATGGCCCCACAAACTCATAATTAAAAAAAAAATAGTACTAGGGAATATTCTAGAATTCAGCTCTCTTGTTTCCAGTGGGATTAATGAGAAATATGGCCCATCACTCCCTGTCCTGCAGGAACATCCTATCTCTGGGTCTTTACTGTAATAAGTGCTTCCTACTGAAGAAGCCAAAGCAGAAGATGAAAAATTCCCACCTGGTGTTCTCCTGGTTCCTTTGCCCCAGTCCTTTAACACGAATAAGGGGACAGACTCCCTCATGTGCCAGCTCTGTGAGGAGGAAAGCTGTGGAAGCTTCGGCCCAATCCCTCCTCTCCTCTCTTTGGGTCTCTGCAGCCCACTTCCCACTTTCTGTCCCCACCCCCCGCCCCCAGAAGGTAGCACCTTGTTCAGAGGGTGCCTTACCAGAGTGGCCACTTGGGGTCGCTGTGACTTCACCGGAAGGAGGCTGACAGTCTGGCCCAGGCCACAGGCCCATTGCCCAACTCCTCCTCCTCAGAAGAGCCTGCCTAGTGTTGAAGGTCTGGCCCTGGATCTGGTGTTTGTGCCCTGGCACATCGGGGAGTGCAGACAGGGTGAAGTGAACATCAAGTGCCTTGGTCAGCACTGCTTTGCCAGCTGGACTACTCTGGGAGTCTCGGGTTTCTTCATGGAAAATCCTCCCGTGGACAAGCTTGTCTACCTCTGCACCTTGAGGACCCCACCTTCTCACCACCAGACCCCAGTGTGCGCCCGGGGAGGAAGTGGTGGGCTTGGGGAGAGGCGTCTATTCCAAGTCCCCAGCAACTGGCGGCCTTGAAGGTAGCAACTCCCAGGCCCAACTCGTGATGTTGTCAGCCTTGTGCGTGTGACTGTGCACGAGTGTGCGTGTAAGCGAGTGTGCCGTGTGTGGCCGGCTGTCAGTCTTTGTTTTCTTGCAACCTGGGTTGTGCCGTGACACCTGTAGGAATCTTCAAGGCCCTGAGTTTCCTAAGCCCAGATGATGACTTTTCTGGTTAGCAGCGTGCGGCCTGGGGATGGAGCTGCTCAGGGACGGGATGAACTGGTGGTGGGGGCCATGGCCATCAGGGCCAGCCCCATTTACCTTTCTCTTGGCTACGGGGCTTCTCAAGTGTGGGCCCCTGTTCATGCAGAAGCACCAGGCAAAAGGGTGTAGATGGCTGAGGACAAACCCCTTTTCCCTCTTAGCAAAACACTGCAGCCACAGGCGTCAGATGACAGATACACAGGAGTCGCCTCAGACACCAAGCTGTGTTTATAACCTGCACTGGGTGGAGGCAGAGGTCTTTGACCAAATTCCAGTCAAGGAATAAGAATCTCCTTCTTTCCCCACCATGCCCCACATCTTCCGTCCCCCCTTCCTCCTTCCAGAGTTTTCTTTAGGGTTTCTTGTTTCTCACCGCTGCCCAGAAACACAGGGGTTCGTCCTTGGTAAGAGCTGCCTGTTCTAACCGGGAGGCACCTTGATGTGCCTGTAAAATACATAACACTCAGGGCCCCTTTGAGACTCCAGGTATGGTACTCAGGCCAAGCACACATCATCCTGGCCGAGAGGCTGAGCCTAAAAAACTGGTCATTAAGGACATAGAAGCCACCAGAGCAGAGAGAAAAAAAAATCATTGCAGACATGGAGTCTGTGGTTCAGAAACAAATTCATAGTCCAGAGGGAATTCACTGGGCATTGCCTACAGAGAATAATGGAAACGAAATGTTTGGCATTTTGTGCGGGAGCCTGGCCTTTGTGTTGCAAAGTAGGGGGAGGGGGACTGTGTGTGGGGGGAAGGCTCTGCCAGGGGCCACTTGCTGGGAGCCCCCTGCTTGACTCACAGGCCCAGAGAGTCGGCCAGGGCCTGCGTCCCACAGTGCAGGGGTGATCGGTGACTGGGAAGACAAGGGCTTCGGCAGGGAATGGCAAACGCAGATGCCACAGGACGTGGGGACTTAGAGTCAGCCGTTAGAAGAACGGGTACGAACTTGAACCGGGGAGGGGCCGTGCTGCTGCGCACCCAGTCTGAGCTTCATGGGAATTAAAATACCATCACAGATCAAATGGCTGTTGAACGTTCCTCATGAACCGGTGTCCATCCCATGTGCTTGTAGATGTGGATGTATATGATCTCATTTAACACTCCCAACAACCCCGTGACAAAGACGTGACGTCCTTCAGACCAGGAAACCGAAACATGGGAAACTAAAGAAATCGCTGAAGTCAGTCTCATACCGAAGCTCGCAACTTCAAAAGCCATGCTCTGAATGGGCAGGCACCTCTCACAGATCATCTGGGGGTCTTCTAGAATGCAGGCTCTGATTTGGTAGATTTGGAGGGAGGGGGCTGTAAAACCTCCTGGGGCGATGAGCTGCTGCTGGTACCCACACCACGTGGTCAGAAGCCTGGTCCCTGCCCTGTGCCACACCCATTACAGGAAGTCCTTAACCTAGCTCAAGACCTCCTCCTGCTCCTCCCCTTCTCCCTCCTCCCCCTCACCCATCATCATCATCATCAACCGCTTAGGAGTTTGCTATGTTAAAAGACCATGGGGGTGGAGAAGGGGAAAAATAGTGGGGAAGAGGGAGGGAGGCAAACCATGAGCGACTCTTGAATGCTGAGAACAAACTGAGGGCTGATGGGGTCGGGGGAGGAGGAAAGGGGGATGGGCATGGAGGAGGGCACTTGTGGGGATGAGCACTGGGTGTTATATGGAAACCAACTTGACAATAAACTATTTAAGAAAAAAGAGACAATAAAAAGCCAATTAGAAAAAAAAGCACTACTTTGCATTCATTAAATATATGATCTCATTAAAGCATCATCATGGCACCTGATGTAAGTGGTATTATTCCCATTTTACGGAAGACAAAACAGAGGCTTAGAAAGATGAAGTCAGTTGCCCCAAATCACACTGGAAGTGGTTGCACCTGGATGCCAGATCCAAAAGTCCTGGCTCCTAACATGTTCCACAGAGCAAAGCAGTCAAATAAACCTGGGGCGTGAGGCAAAGGGACCTTGTGCTAACAGTCTCCATTATCATTTTTTTTTTCTGCCTCTTTTGTATTTATTTTCATTTTTACTTTTAAAAATCATTTTAGAGAGAGAGAGAGAATGTGGGAGGGGCAGAGGGAGAGAGAGAATCTTAAGCAGGCTCCACGCTCAGTGCAGAGCCCAATGCAGGGCTCCATCTCATGACGGTGAGATCATGACCTGAGCCAAAATCAAGAATCAGACACTCAAACGACTGAGCCACTCAGGTGCCCTTCTTTCTCTTTTTTAAAAATTGAGATATAGGAGCGCCTGGGATGCTCAGTCGGTTAAGCATCCGACTTCAGCTCAGGTCATGATCTCGTGGTTCAGGGGTTCCAGCCCCACGTTGGGCTCTGTGCTGACAGCCAGTTCAGAGCCTGGAGCCTGTTTCAGATTCTGTGTCTCCCTCTCTCTCTCTGACCCTCCCCTGCTCATGCTGTCTCTCTCTCTCTCTCTCTCTCTCTCTCTCTCTCCCTCTCAGAAATAAATAAAAAACATTAAAATTTTTTTTAAAAATTGAGATATAAGTCACATATGAAATTCTATTAGGTTCAGGTGTACAACATAATCAATCAATATTAACAAATGAAATGATAACAGCAGTAAGCCTAGTTAACCTCCATCACCACAACTAGTTATATTTTTTTTCTAGTGATGAGAATTTTTAAGGTCTACCTTCTTAGCAGCTTTCAAATACACGATAGAATGTTATTAACTACAGTCACCATGTTATACGTTACATCCCCATGACTTATTTATTTTATAACTGGAAGTTCGTGTCTCTGATTTGCCCCCCTCCCCTCAAACCTCTACCCCAGGCAACCCCCCATCTGTTCTCTGTGTCTATGTGCTCCACAGTTGTTCTTGACGAGACAGCACAGGTGGGGATGCGCAGAGTTGGAAGTTTCTGCCTTCTCATTCTGGCCAGGAAGGAAGTGCCTCAGGTGAGCCCGAAATGCCCTTCCCATCTATGGCCAGGGTCTTGCTTTATACATGCAAATAAACGTTTGGAATGAGAAACCAAAACAAAGCAAAACACAGGCCTGGGAGGCTGAAAAAAAATAGATAGTCTCCTTTTTAGTGTCCAAGGTGGGGAGCGAGGGGGAAAAACACAGGTTTCTTGAGCTGGGATCAAACTTCTGCCCCATTTTGCCTGCCTTCCTTCAAGTCCATCCTTCTGTTCGGCCCGATGCCGCAGCAAAAGAGCCAACAACACTTGTAATTTGCATCTCAGCGAGTACAGACATACTTGATTTCCTTACATGCCTATAATTCCTTCTTAAATCACATAAAGCTATTTGCCTTTATAAATCTCCCCAGCAGAGAGCTCCCTGGGATAATTACGGGTAATATATATTTATAGTTTTATTTCATAAGCTCAACTCTTAACCAAAAAATGGACCTAGCAAAGCCCACTCCTCAATAATAATTTCTTTGTTCCTTATAAGTCTATGGTATTTACGTTTTGACTGTCCTTTATTTTTAAGTTATTTAGTATGAGCAGGCATGAGATGGAAGGCTTTTGACAAGTATCAGAAGAACTGCCTTTGAGACACAGCTGTGTCTCTTGCGAGCTCTGCAAGTGTGGGCAAGTTTCTAGGCTCTCTGAGCCTCAATTTCCTCATCCATAAAATGGGGGTTGTGACATCTGTCACTAGATTATTGTGAAGAGTAAATAAGCTATAAGTATGGGAAGGTGCCTGGAATAAGATAGATGATCAATAAATGTAGAATCTTCTTTCCCAAGACTGGGAAATAATAACTAGGACGTGACTGGATGCCTCTCTCTCTCTCTCTCTCTCTCTCTCTCTCTCATGATTTTATGCCATATCCTCCATCTGAACAACTAGCCTTCATTTTTGTAAACTGCTAATTGCCAAATCAGCCTGAGGCTCTAGGCAAGTGGGGGGGGCGCTATACTTGGACTCAGTTCCCTCCTGCATCATTTCAGTTTTTTTTGTTTCGCTTAATCTTTGTGTATGTCTCCATCTCTCTGTAGAGGCCTTAACACCAGCTGGTGTGTTCCTGCTATGTTTAATTCACCCCCATTAACCTGCTTGGTCAGCAGATCTTTCCGTCTCCTTGCTGTGCTTCGAGGAGTGCGTCTGTCTGGAAAAAGCGTTTATTATATTTACTTTAACTGGCCTCATTTTGCAAAGCGGTCTGGGATTTCAGTTTGGGAAGAAAACAGCTTTGATTATACTGCCCTTGTTTACTGTATGCACTCTTCGCTATGTATCCCTTGTCTACTAAGATGGCAAATGCTTTTGCAGGAAGCCGAGACACGGTTAAGTAAAGTCTCGGTGAGCACACTGACAGCCCCTGGGTGGCCGCTTTGCACAGTCTCCTTCACCCAAAAGCTGTGTCCCACATTCCAGTCATCTAGCTTTCAGTGAAGTCCAGTGAGTAGGTTTTCCTGGATGCGTGTTTCAAAGGTCCCAGGAGGAGCACTGAGTGGGACCCACATCCCCAGGGGTACAGGGAGTGCTCCTCAGCTAAGTGTCATGGTGACCTAAGGTGTTAACTTAGTCTGCACTATCCCCTTCTCGCCCTCTGGTTGCAGCCTAGCTCCCTGACCAATCCCTGCCTCTGGCCTTGCCCTCCTCCCACCCACTCTCCACGCAGCAGCCTCACCTATGCAGCCATTGCATCACCTTATTTAAAATCCCTCCATGACTCCACATCACCCTCAAGAATAAACTCAAACTGGGGCGCCTGGGTGGCTTAGTCAGTTAAGCGTCCGACTTTCACTAGGTCATGATCTCGCGGTTCGTGGGTTCGAGCCCCGCGTCGGGCTCTGTGCTGACTGCCAGCTCGGAGCCTGGAGCCTGTTTCAGTCTGTGACTCCCTCTCTCTCTGACCCTCCCCTGCTCATGCTCTCTCTCTCTCTCTCTTCTAGAAATAAATAAAAAAATAAAAAGAATAAACTCAAACTATTTATGGGGTGTACATGCATGACTGGGCTCTCACCTTCTCTCTGGTCTCTTATTGTCTATGCCCCAGTCATAGTGAACATTTGCTCTTTTCCTTCTTTTCTTCCTTCCCTCCCTCCCTCCCTCCTTTCTTTCCTTCCTTCCTTCCTTCCTTCCTTCCTTCCTTCCTTCCTTCCTTCCTTCCATTTAGGACTTAGACACTTTGCTGGAGTCAATAGTGAGCAAAACCCGGTTGGTCCCCATTCACAGAGCTTTAGATCCAGGGTGGATATCAACAATGGAATAATGTTCACCTGAGCAGCACTGTGAGGACAGTGGTACCAGTGAGAGGAGACAGCGGGACTGGATAACCTGACCTTACCCGGGGACTATGCAGGCTCCCCAGGAAGTGATGAGTGAACCAAGAGTCAAAAGGGAGGCAGACATAACTGGGGGAAGAGGATGGTGGGAGAGCCTGACAGGTGGTGAGAACAGCACGTGGCAAGCCCTGTGGCGGCAGGCAAAAGGTGTTTGAGGAACTGTGGGATGCAGACCTGTGGTCCTGGAGCACGGAGAGCCCCAGGGGATGTGGGAGGGTGGGGAGACAGGAGAAGACTGTGGGGAAACCAGATAGGGCACGTGGGCCACACTAGACTTGGGGTTACCATCATGGGAGCAGTGGGAAATCCCTGCAATGTATACGGAACGGGACAGCATCATTGAAGAGACCACCGAAGGTGCGAAGACAGTCAGGAGAGAATGTGTGAAGGCTACCTGCAGTGGTTTTTACAAGACTTGTGGTAGCTCAGGCCGAGTGACAGAACACAATGGAGGACCGGAGACACGTGACAAGGACGTGAGAGATTCAATCAGTGGGATCTGGGGAAGGCAGGATGGGGTTGGGTGCGCTGAGAGGGAGAGCAGTGAGGATGTGGAGTCAGGAACCAATGTGCCCCTGGAGCCAGGCTGTACTCACTTGTGAGGGTGGCTCTGGTGGTTGGACCGATACTCTTGGGGACCAGCATCTCGTGGTACTGCTCACCCGCCAGGGTGCTGTACACAACTTTGTACTCCTGGACCTCTGCTTCGCTGTTGTCCCACTCGAGATCAAGGCTGGTTGCCGTGTGGGAGCCAACCCGCAGGTTCTTGGGGGCGTCGATCTCTAAAAAGAGTCAGACATCACCAAAATGTGCGTTTGTCACGCATCTTGAACTTTAAGGAGCTTTGAGTGAGAGCCCATATCTCCTGACCCTCTGCCTCACGATTTGAGTCAACCTCAGGGCTGCCCTTGAGCTATTGCCCTGCCAGGTTAGCCGCAACAGCTTCTGTGGGAAGTCTGGAGAATTCTGCTTGGGAGTTAGATATCAACACACTTTATGCTTGCTCCATTTGCATTCAGGGAATGTTCTAGAATATTTCCTGAATGGTAGTGGTGGTATTCTAGAAATTTAAAAATGAACCAGTTAGCATAAGCTTGACACTAAGTGAGGGAAAAACCACAGGAGGAAAAAAATCAGAGACAGCTTCCAAGTGATTATGACAGAATAGAGTAATATCAAGTTTGGCACCATGCTGAAAGGAGACAGCTGACTGCAAGACTTTGAAGTATAAGCTGTATTCCCCTGGATTTACCTGCATAGATACTGCTGAATGGTTTGTAGGAAATTAAGTATATACACAGAGGATGTGATGTACTGGAAAGAATATAGGCTTTGGGGTTAGACCTCTGTTTGAGCCCAGCTCTACCGTGGTTAAGTCTGTGGTCACATGAGGTGTTCCTGGGCCTCAATGGCCACATCTGCAACATGGGATAATACCACTGACATTTCAAGTTGTTATACCGATAGAGCAATGCATGTGAAGTGCATGGCGTGGTACCTGGTACAAAAACAGGTGCCTAAGCCCTGGGAGGACCTCCTGTTGCCTCTGAAACTCGTTCTGAGTTTCAACGACATGGCACCCCCAATGCTTGCTCTCTGGAGTTCCAAAGACTCCTATGCAAAGGAGAGACCTCCAGCATCCCCTCTCTCCCACAGTCTTGGGGGGCTGATCCTTTCTCCCTGAGACTGGTCATCTCCTCAGGCTAATTTAGGCAGAAACAACATAAACAGCTTGCAGGGTAAGAAGACGCAGTCATTAAAAGCTGCCCCTTTAAAAAGTTCTCAATAAGCCTTGTCTTTGAGACTTGAATTTCACTTTGGAGTGGACCAGCTCTTTGTTCTGAGAAAACCTCCAGCAGACTCCTCATTTGCAAATGCCAGGCAAGTATATACCAATTGTTCTTGGGGAAGACAGAGCTGTGAATCAATCTGAGTGCAGCTGCTCCAGGGTGAGAAGTGTTCTGTTTAGTGATGTAAATTAGGTGAATCTTTTAGCAGATTTATGTCTCCGCAGCTTAGTTTTTCTGAGAAATGTTTCCACGGAAGCTAGCATGCTGGATTCCATGCGTTCTTGATGTGCTGGGTGTGTTATTTCTCAAGTCTTGGGATAGAGAGAGGAGCTTGGGGAGAGAGGCATGTGGGAGGAACGTGCTGGACCCTATACCGCTCAATCTCAAGTAGGAGCAGAGGCTGCAATAAGGGACCCAACCGGGCGTGGGCTGTGAGGCCTGAATGGAACTGGAGTAAAGAGAAGTTAGGGTGAGCATTCGGGGTGAGTCCTGTACCTACCTACTGCTCTTCACAACTAAAAATCCCAGACCTTGAAAATGATGGTTTTTGTTTTCTGGAATTTTTTGGCTTTAGAACCTATGCTCTGTGGATAGGGGGCGGTGTTTTCCCTGAAGGAACCACTTCCCACGTGTCAGCGATGTCAAAAGAGGTCAATTCTGGGAATGAGGGCTTGAGAATGTTGGAATAAGCAGTTAGTTAGGCTCTTACAGGATGCCTGGAGGCCAGCAAAGGGGAAGTCATGGCCAAGTGTGAGAAAGTCAGAGGCCTGACCTGACCTGAACCACAAGAAATTCAATTAAACCAGACAGGCCCAAGATGGCAGACAAAGTAGACCAAAGTTCACATTGTTCCTTCATTATGCTACACTGCCAAATGAAAATCTTCTAACGGGGTCATGATAGGAAACCCCTGACCAAATAAGGAAGAAAGAGTGCCTATAACCCACATTCCTGAAGAGACTCTACTACCCTACTTCCAAGAAATCCCTGCCTCACATAATGAATATTCCACTCCCTTGTTAACAACTGTCAATAAAAGATGGAAACCCAAGCCCCAGTGGGCATGAGAGTGTACTTTTGCCTTAATAAACTTTCCTGCTCATCTGCTGTGTCTGTGGTTGAATTCTTAATCATGTTGAGACATGCATGAGCTGGCTGCGACAGCTCTTGGATGGGCTGGGTCAAGGCTTCAGGGCCGGAGGTCTCCCTCGTCCACCCAGCAACAGGAGGAGGTTTTAGGAATAGGGTGGAAGGAAATGGTTTGCTCCCCTGGGTCTTGAAGCCCGATCTCCCTAGGAGGGACAACTCAAGGGCTCCCCTGTAGGTACGAGCTGGGCTGGTGTCTGCAACAGGTCAGCAAGCCAGGGGAAAGCAAAGCCAGAATCCATGGCGGCCCTGGGGAAGGGTTTGGGGGCCATGGATGTCTAGTCTCCAAGACATAAAATGAACTAAAGCCTTTCTCCTGCTTAAAAATTGCCTGGTGCTTTCTATCACAAACTCCTCATCATCCCCTGCAGGGCTCTGTGCTTCTCAGATGCCATCTTGCATCACTTCTACCCTAATTCACTGTGCTCCAGTGGGGCTGATGTTCCTTCTACTCCTGAAACACATCAAACTTACTCCCACCCACTCAGTTTTCAGTCTCAAAGCCTTTTGAACAGTCTTGTTAGAAGTCTCGACTGTGTGGCTATGAGGATGCTTGAGGCAAGATGTGCAGGGAAAGGTAGCTCTGACTGAGGGCAACTGGTCTCATCTGGGGGGTGGAGGGGGATGCTATCCAGGCTGCAACAGGATGTGACTGGATCCCCGTGGAATTGCTGTTGAGCAGGGCGGGGCTCCAACTGCGGTGATGTGGGCCTCTGTGTTCGTTTTCGATGTTGCCAAAGACTGGGCAGCTTGAACCCCAGAAATGTGTCTTTTCGCAGACTGGAAGTTCAAGATCAGGATGTTGGAAGGGTGGCTTCCTTCTGAGGGCTGTAGGGGAGACTCTGTTCTGGGCCTGTCTCTGGAGGTTCACTGGTGATCTTAGGTGGCCCTTGGGCTTGTAGACATCCCAATCTCTGTTTTTCGTCTTCACATGGTGCTCTCCCTGCATGTGTGTCTGCCTCTGTGTCCAAATCTCCCCCTTTTATAAGGACACAGTCATATCGGGTAAGGGTCGACCCCAATGACCTCCTTTAATCTGGTCATATGCAAATGCCTTATTTCCAAACAAGGTCACATATACAGGCATTGAGGGTTAAGACTTTGACTTCTTTCTGGGGATACAGTTCAACTCATAACAGCATTCAAGGGAGGCCTGGGACACTCAGGTTAAAACAGCAGTCTCTGCTCAGTTCAGGCTGAGTCCTATACCTACCTACTGGTCTTCACAACTAAAAATCCCAGACCTGGAAGACTATGGCTCTGGAGGCCAAGTTTGGAGTCCTGAGGGAGGTGCTCAGAAAGGATGCCTCCCCTCTGGACAGAAAGAATTCCAGGATGTCCCCTAGGAGGGCAACTGAAACCAAAGCCACCAAGGGCAGGGGGTTCCTGGGGCTGCCATCCCTCTAACCACTGGCCTTCATGTGCTTCCGTCAGGCTCTTTCCTTTTGGGGAGCAGCTCTAAGACCCAGGCAAATATCCTGCTCACCATGCAGGAAACAAATCTCTGCTTTAATTGCTTGTGCAATTAGTGTGCTCCTAGTGCCGGAGACATCACCTGGAAAAACACTTTGGCTAATTTGAATTTAAGCGGAGCTCTGAAATGACTGAGGGCCCTGCCGCGAGGGTCTGGGCACCCTCTCCGCGTTCAGCGGGCAGTCACGACCCCAAGCGCAAAGCTGCTGACCTGCCCCGCCCCCACATGCCCCTCACCCCCCAGAATGGAGGGGAGCAGGCTGGGGGTGCAGGCGAGGAGGCAGCCTCCTAACAGCTGCCGATCTGCCAGGCGACCGGAAACAGAGCTGAAACTCAGGGGGAGCTCCGAGGAGGCAGAATGTAATTGTCTTGATTGGAATTTTCCTGGGCTACCAGCCAATGCCGCTTCCATCTTGTCGACCCAAGCATCAAGAATTTGCCTTTCATCATACTGCTTGAGAGCGCCTTTCTCCTTTCCTGCCTCTTCAAACTCCTTATCTGAGCAAAGCACAAGGCAACCACTTTTCAAACAAAAACTGTCTTGAAATTCAGAACAGAAGGCAGGACCTGTGGGCCCCCAGGAGATCCCACAACCGGAGCAGAGAGGCGAGCGGGCAGGTGTGAGGGGCCGGAAGGCTGACCTTAAGTTCACCAAGAAGGGACCTGGAGTGAGGTCATGCTGAGCCCTGACTAACGTGGATTAAGTGAAGGAGAAGAAGGGATGAGAAATGGACAGAATTTAGTTCCTTCTTTAAGGTGTATATTCAGTCTCTGGGGAATCCCAAGATGTGTTCAGTAAAAAAAATTGGACCAGTAAACCCCTGGGGTGGGGTGGGGAGTAGAGTCTGCTACAGGAGCTGGGGCAAAGCCTCTCTCTCAGTATCAAACCCTGCCTTCTCCATTTCCTCAGTGTCCACACTTGCTGCCTGTTAGCCGGGAAGTTCTGCCCTCTCCCTGGGTGAATTTCTGTGCAGAGGGAGCCCCATTTAAGACTCCAGCCTTCCTCTTTCCTAGGCTGGGGAAGATGGACTTCCCTCAAGGGTGGATTTTGTAGCAGGACCCGGGCACTGCCCTTCTGCCCCCCTCTCTCACGGGGCCGCTCCCAGGGATCAGGCCTCTGCTTGTTCCTCAATGTTGTAAATCCTAAACTGAATAGTTCCCGCAACTTCTGCCACATGGGGGCACTTGCCCAGGGCCTCAGGGACCATCACCTTGCAAAGCCCATCTATATCTAACACTAAGTTATAGGTTCCAGTCTAGGGGATATTTTGGCTTCCATCTGTCTTATCCTTTGCCTTATTTATCAAATAATTTTGAACACAGCTAGAGGATAATAGTGCCATTTATCGAACCTCCCTGAAGCCCCCCAGATGGTTTATCCCATCCCATAACAGCCCTTAGGCCACAATCCAGGTAGAATGCTTGAATTAGCCATTCTCCTCCTGCTTTACCCCACTAGAAGATGCTGCTTCTCAGATCTCACAGATGCTAGTGGTTTCCTTTGATCCCTGGATGACTTGGAGCTGGCAGAGACATTCCTTGAGGTGTGACCTCCCCCGGGCAGAGAGGCCAAGGTTGAGAATAGGGGTCCGAGGGAGACTCGCTATCTGATCCCAGCCCCTGTTGACCCAGTGAGAGTGCTGGGAGTCTTTTTTGGATGGTGGCTGTCCCACTTGCCCCCAAGCTGGCCAGCCTGATGGGCTCCCAGAGAGTCCCAGAGCAGGTCACCGTGAGGTCCGGCCTTTCCTGATGGTGAGTGAAGCTCTTTCAGAGTCCTGACGGTCTTGGGAAGGGGGGTAGGTGGTCATCACCAGGATACGGGGGGCCTCATCCAGCTGACTGTGTGTGGGAGCAGGCTTCCCATTAGCCTTCCTGCTGGTGCTCACACAGGACAGAAGGCATCACAGAGCCTCAGGGGGAAGGTCTGCTGCCGGCCGCACAAGTTGGGCTTCGCACAACACCATGGGGCTTCAACGTGCTATGCAGTTAGTATGAATTTATAGAATGATTACAGTGCCTGCAAATAGCAGCAAAGGACCTCGAAGGAGGGCACCTTGCCTGAATTCGCACAAAATTGCCACTTGGGCTAGCGGTCTGGACATGGAAGTCCTTTCAAGACAAACTTTTCATTCTACAAAGGAGATATCTGAGAGACGTGGTAAAGAGCCTTCGATCAGGTCACAGATCTGGCTGGTGGCAGAGGCACGGCAGGCACCGGTTCTCCTGAGCACGGGTGCGCTGTGTCCATCTGTGCTGTCGTGTAACTTTGCCGAGGCCCCCCTCTTGCTCCCTTCTTGCAGCTTCTATGATAATGTGGGGGCCCAAGCAATGTCACCTCGCCCCCTCAGTACCCCTCTTGCCACGATGATGGCACCAGTCGGCTCAGCCCCCTCTCCCTCCCCACTCCTTCCACTACTCCAACCTACCTGTTGTGAACTGGGTGGTCGTGGATTGGCTCTCGTTGGTCCCACGGACGGCACTGACCCACACCTCATAGCGCGAACCGGGTCGCAGGGCCTGCACTGAGTATTGACTCAAGGGGGGCTGGAGCCGGAAAGTGGTCTTCCCACCTTCCCCGCCCACCAAACCATACTTCAAGAGGATGAAGTCGACTTTGGCTCGCGGTGGGGTCCATTCCACAAAGGCCACGGTGTCCGAGACATCTCGAACCAGGATCTGTGTGGGCCCGTCAATGACTGAATGAAAAGGACCAAATAGAAAAAAGGATTTGAGAAGTGGGTGTTTGAAATTTGGAAATCAGTCTCTCCTTTCCTCCTTCTGTTAACTTGGTCAGTCGAAGAGAGGATAGGTATTATTATCCCAATTTATAGATGGGGAAAATGGGACACAGTAAGACGAAATGGCTTTTTTCCTGAGGACATGTAGTTTGGCAACAGGGGCAGCGACATTTGAAGTCAGTTCCCCTGAATCTTGCTTTCACCAGGCTATGGCTTTTCCGTGCTGTCTCTTCCCCATTTGGGCAGAGGAAAGGTACCCACTGCTTGGGAGGCCAGCATGGCTTCCTTGTGGAGGTAATGGGACAGAGAACTGAGAACTGTGCTTCTGGTATGTTCTCCTGCCATTTTCTCACTTTCTCTGAGCCCTGAGGAAAGATCTACAAGATTGTCAGCCCCATCTAAACATCTGAGACTTCCAACTTAGTTGCCAAAGAGGATATCATGAATGTCCAAATGATGTGCTTGCTCTGCCACACCTAGAATTCAGTCAATCCAGTTATTAAGACAATACTACAACCCAACAGATTTGTATGTGGGGGTGTAAGACATGCCTTCTGGGGAAAGTTGCTCTTCTGGAAAAAAAAAAAAAGACCTCAGTTTAGGAAAAGTATCTTGTGGGCTATATTTTCCCACCTGTTCTTGCATATTCCTGAGCTAGAAGGGCACTGCACTCATGGAAAGTCCCTCAAGGTTATTTAGCATATGTCCCTCCTGAGCCCTGGCCTCTGGCACTGAGCAGCAGAGGGGAACATCACTGTGGGGTAGTGTGAGCTAGTAAAGCTCATTGGTTTCTCAGAGGGCCCACTGTCCCTGGGTCCAGCACCCACTTGGGGTCCTCTTCGTACTGAATTAGACAATGGTGGGGTAGAGAAAAGGAAGAGAATGAAGCATGGAAAGAGGAAAAGAAAGAGCTTAGTGAGGACAATAGAGAATGGTGTTGTCAACTCCTCATGGTAGTTGCACAAGGCCAATGTGTCCTTCTTGAATTACTCATTACTTTCTGAAAGAGTAGGCCCAGTGTCTATGCTTGCATTTATAATTTGACTACACCCCTCTGGCTGGAGTTTATTAATATTAATATTAATATTAATGTTCTTCAAGGATTTGGAATTGGAACCAGAGACTCAGGTTCTCAGGTTTGGAAGTGTGTACAGCCAGGGCTGGTGTGACCATTGTCTTTCATATTCACACACAAATAGGAAACATCTGATCTATCTCTGGAGAGGCAGAGAAAAAAGGCAGAGAGGGGAGTAAAGAAGGAAGAGGGTGATTTATAATAAATACATATTTGGGAGGGCCTATTGTCACTACCCAACCCAAAGCTCCTAAAACCTTTGGAATTTCCTAAGTGATAAGAGCGATAATGCCTTTTGTTATGTTAATGCGCCACAGGAGGGGCTGTCTGCCCAGCAGTAAGCCCTGCGATCAGAGGGCTGGAACTTTCAGTTCCATTCCTGACCTCTGCTACATGACCCTTTCTGCCTGTGGAATGAAGTCTCCATAAAAACCCAAAGGGACTGGGTTCAGAAGCTTCCAGGTTAGGGAACCAGAACCACATGGCTCCACGTGCACCAGGCTGGGCCCCAAATTGTTCAGGTCCTTGCCCTGTGTATCTCTTCATCTAGTGTTGATTAGTATCCTTTAATATCCTTTGTAGTAAACCAGTAATCTTGTGAGCAAATGGATTTCCTGAGTTCTGTGAGCAGCTCTAACAAATTAATCAAACCCAAGGAGGGGGTGGTGGGAGCCTCTGATTTATAGCTAGTTGTTCAGAAACACGGGTAACAACCTGGACTTAAAGCAATTGGCATCTGAAGTCAAAGGCAGTCTTGTGGAACTGAGCCTTGGACCTATGGAATCTGCTGCTTTCTCTGGGTAGATAGAGTCAGAATCGCATTGCATCATAGGATGTCCATCTGGTGTCTCAGAGAATTGTGGGGACCTCCCTCTTCAACACACACACACACACACACACACACACACACACACGCTGGAATTGGTGCAGAATTTTAGGAACAAATATACATAGAGAAGCAGAAATGAGTGACTGCGTGGAGCTTCTAGAAAGACAGAGAAGGTAATGTGAATTTGACTTTCCATTTTCTGGTTCCAGTTTTTCATGACACCCAGACGCATTCTGGTCCGAGGGTTTTACAAGATATTCTTTGTCCTTCCAGTAAATTCTCTTTTTTGCTTTAGATAGTATAAAAAAGTTTTTCTTCCTTGTTCCCAGAGAGTCTTGACTAGGACTGTTTTTTTAAACCAATCCACACTGCACCACCTCCTACTGTTTCCAAAATGGAGCATCTCCCTTAGGGTAGATGCAGTCTTACTTTGAGCTTCTCAATCAGGAAGATTGGTCACCCCACCCTCTTTCTGGGACTAGTCCAGTCTTGTTCTCTATTAACCAGCTTAGGATTTTTGGCTTAGTATCAGCCAAAATGAAAATCAGGCCATTTTAGTGCCACCTGGTTTGGAGTTCAAATGAAGTTCTGCTTCTCATATTTGGGGTAATAATATGATTTAACAAAACACATCCAGATGTTTTCAGCATGCTGAACTTAATGGTTTTAGGTAACTTGGGCCTTTTAAATTTAGTTTAATAGTGAAATGGGAGAAATGGTCTTCTAGCTGCTGTATAAGCATGAAGCCTGAAGCCTGAACCATAGATACTCAGGAAATGGGTGTTGAGTAAAAGAAATGAATGCATATCCTCTGTATCGATGTGAAAGAAGGGGAAGCATTTCAAAGAGCTGGAGCTTCTTGAAAAAAGAAGAAAAGATGTCACAGAAACTCAAATAGCCATGTAAAGCTCTGGTCTTCCAACTCTTTAAATCTCCAAGACCCTAATCAGAATGGATTGTCTGTATTAGAATATGGTCTGCAACACAGATCTGGGTCTAGCTGCAGGAGGACTTATAATTTGCATTCCCCAGAGGGCTAGCCTGGAAGAAGTCAGTCTGAGTGTCTATGAGGACTCAGAGCTTCACAGCAGGGGGTTGGTGTAGGTCAAACCTTAGCAGAAGGAAATAATTAAATAATCATTTCCTGAAGACAGCAGACAGGGTTTGGAGACAGCCATCTTTTCTGTGGCCACTCTTGGATTCTGCCCTTCTGTTGGCCACTTAGTAGTGGTGTCTGTATTCTACTCAAGTTGGTATCAGCTTGCTTTCAATTTAGGTCCTAATCTCTAAACAAACACATGTTCTACTCAAAAAGTAAACTGGAATAAATATTTTTCTTTCCATTTCTTCATGACTCCGTACGCAATGCCAAGCTATTAACTAGGACATTTCTCTTAATTGAAAAAAAATCTGCCTCGCTTCACCACAGATTTTTAAATCTGGAATTTGAATCTTAAGGCACTTCCAAACCAAAAAATATGGGAAAATTTGTAAAAATGTGGTTTGGGTAGAAGATTGAGGCAGGGTTAGACTATCTTCCCCAAGTCTGGAGGAAGAACTTCCTACAGCTGTAATGTTCTTCTCTGCCCTCTTCTGAACCATCGTCTTTGTCTAGGCTTTTGTTTTCCACTCATGCTTTCTTAATATCAGTTCACAGGAATGACTCAGGCACCTGAAACTTTCCATCCCAGAGGAAGAGCATCTATACATGTCATGAAATGTCAAGTTCCAGCATAACCTTTGGGATAGAGTTGTGGAAAAACTCTAGTCACTGGCATATGAAGAAATTTCTACACAGTACTTTTAGGTTTTGTGGCTATGGAGTAGTTTCCTCTAAAACATATTTGCAGTAGAACAGTACTGTTAAAGCCTTTGGTGGGTGGGTTCATACTCTTTTCTTTTAAAGAACAAAATCTTAAATGACCATACAAAATATAAAACACGTGGCGCTGCCTTGGTTGGAGGGTGTGTTGGGCATGGGTGTGGGTGTAATCAGAGGCTTGAATCTCCCCTTCATCCTTGCCTTGAGCCACTGCCATGGAGCCTTAGTGCTCTAATGGAACATAATCTAATACCACAATAGCTTAAAACCAATGTTTTCTAGACTGAGCATAAGCCTCAGCACCTGATGCTATTTAGTTTGGATCCAATTAGCAAAGTATGAATCACCAATCCATAAACATGGTCTCATTACATGGTGTTGTGGCTCCTTTTGTTGGCCAACTTGGCCTTTGTCCTAAACTTATGACTGGTTTTCTTAGGTGTCAATGTCAGTTTATGAAAAATAAGCTGTACCAATATTCACCTACCTCAGTTTCTGTTAACTGAAAGGAAAAAATGCTTAATTTTTGAGTCTCAGCTCCCCCGTCAATAAAATGAGAACCAAAAATTATACCAGATGCTTTTTGTAACTTTGGAGAAATTCTTGGGGAGGGCACATGCATATGCATCATAATTATTAATTGATAGTATTAAAGTTGGCCTTCCTTTGTTAGCTAAGGAAACAATAAGGCAAAATATTGCACAGTTACTGAATCAAATCTAGAAGCAATGATCTTGCATAAGATTAACTGTGGGGATGAAATAATAATCAACTTCAGCCATCACCTTAAACAGTGACCCAACCCAATATTTACTGGTTTTGAATGATTTGTTTCCGCCTGTTCTCACTTATGAGTGTGTTCTCTGAGTACATGTGTATACACTGTATACTGAGCACTCACTCTCATCAGCAAAGCGCTAATCACTTTGTGTGCTTTTTCTGATTTAATTCTCATGTCAGCTCAAAGAAGGAGGTGATACTGTTCCTCATTAGAGAGTGATGGAAGTTTGAGAAGGGTTGGATGACTTTCTCCAAATCTCACAATAGATAAGAGTGAGTTAGTTCTTGCTGGTTTCAAAGCTCAAAATACTAGGCAGTGCCAAATGAGGCCTCTTTAAGATCATAAGAAATACACTGGAAATCTTAACAGGGAATTTCCTCCATAGAGTACTCCCAGATTTCTATGCTTGTAAGGATTAGCAAGAGGGAAGATGTTCAGCTAAGTATAGGGTAGGGTAGCTCCATCTCCAAGTACCCAAATAATCTTCAGCTCTGAGAGAAACCCTAGCATCCTCTGTCTCTCTACTTTTTGGGCAATTTGCAGTCTTTTCTCCAGAGTGACCTAGCAGATAGGCATAGAAGAAGGTTTGGAAGCACTCACCAGTAGAGACGCTGGCCGAGGTAGGGGGGCTCCGGGCTTGCTCTTTCAGAGCCACCACATTGACAATGTATTCCTCCCCAGGCTTTAGTCCTGTCTGATTGAAGGATGTAACATCACTGGGGAGCTGAGCAATCACCCCTCCTTCATTATTCTGGAGGGTGGAAGGAAGGGAGAAGCAGAAAAAGCAAAAGAGAAAATCACCGGGAGAGAAAAGTGTGAAACATTGATGGTGAATTGTTAGTTAAAAATGGCACCCACATCTATTCCCTTGATGCTGACAGCTGAATATCTGGGGCCAGGAAAAACTCCCAGCAGACTCATTAAGAATCCTATCACTCTATGAGGACTTGGCAAATGGAGAATCAATTTTCAAGAACATTTCTTTGGCCTTTCCTTAGTCTATTGAGTTTGCCAATACAAATTGGTCATAAGGTGATGTCGATTGACTCTTGTCAAAGATTCAATGTTTGATGCTGCTTACAGTTAACATCCATCAGATTTTTTTGACATTATGATGAGCTTGTCTTTGGTTCTTGAGTAGACTTGTGTCTGTGTACGTCTGTGAACATCTTAACGTATACACAACATTTTTCATACTAAGACATTCCCTGTGTTTGAATGAGCTAGAGCTCTTATTTTGCTCTATCTGGAATTTCTCATGGTGTTACGCTGGATGCAGATCTGTCAATGTCTTGTTTTCCCTTCACCCAGATGAGTTAGGAGTCAGTGACACATCCAGCTATGAAGTACAAAGAAGAGAGAGAGGAAGCATGGAACAAAGAGTAACACAAAGACGAGAGGACAAATCCGTGGATGAAGAAATGAGAAAGATGAACTTGATGATGTTGGGCCCAGGATCATCTACCTATCTGTCAGTGTCTATTATGATACACTTTCTATGTGTGTCCCTGTAAATGGAGGGGACAAGAAGACTCTTTTGTCACTGCCCTTCTTCCCTATTCTTTGGACTCTGTTCATGTCACCCTGAGTGCTCTATACGTAATTTATAGCCATACCCATAAATCAGTGTGACACATGCCCCTCTGCCCTTCCCAACTCCACCCTCCCTCAGTCAGTGGCTGCAACCTATGGATCACACAGTTATTCTCTATGGCTATGTGTTTGATCTTGGCATGCCCTGGCCAAGGTCTTATTTAGAGTTTTACATATTAGATATAAAATAGGTAAACCTAGCACAGTATTTTTTCTGCCTCAGATCAGGGTGATAGGATTCTCTCTGCCCTGTTTTACACCCAGTTGCTTACCATACACACTTTAGTGGCCATTTTAATGCAGGTAAGACATATAAGAAGGTATTTGTACAAAATGCCTGCTCCGATGTCTTTAGCTTGCTGTGATATGACTACATCCACATAGAAGGAATGTCCTGGTTTAGTGGATAGAACCTTGCAATAGGAAGCAGACACCTGGGTTCTTGTTTTAAGCCTGCCACCAACTAGCTATCTAATGTTGTTTAAGTTTGCTGAGTCTTAGCCTCTATAAACAAACCAGATGTAGGGACGCCTTGGTGGCTCAGTCAGTTAAGCATCGGACTTCGGCTCAGGTTATGATCTCACGATTCGTGGGTTCAAGTCACACCTCAGGCTCTGTGCTGACAGCTCAGAGCCTGGAGCCTGCTTCAGATTCTGTGTCTCCCTCTCTCTCTGTCCCTCCCCCCAATTCTCAAAAACAAATAAACATTAAAACAGACAAACTTGATGTAAAATGAAGGCTCAGATTTTGTGACTGTGAACTTGAAGGCCTTTTGTAGCTCCAACAGTCCATGCCTCAAAGAATTTTGAAGTAAAATAATGGTGAGATCACTGTCTTGTTAGCCAAATATGTGTCATCTCTCATTAAGTCTGATGAATGACTGAAAAAATGCTATTTGATATCAAAAGATCAAGATGGGGATAAGGTATATGATTAAGCATTATGCCCCCATGAGTGCTAGTTAGGGAGAATATCAGGAGGGTCAACAAATACCAGAAAACCAGAACTAGGCAGGCACCTCTGACAATTTGGAAAAGTTTGTTCTAGAGGAACAGAATAAAAAAATAGCACTTTAAAGAAGAGGAAAGGACCAGGATACTTTTTAACTCAAAAACTAATAGTAACGTAATTTGTTTTAGGTAAAATGTTCTCAATTAATAGATTATAAAAGGTATTTTTGGTTTATGCCTCTGACCTTCAGAGATGGAGGCCACACAAGCTAACTTTTGGGGGCATCTTCTGCATGAAATGAAGCTATGTGACTGATTCAGTCCAGCTTTCCTTGTGTCTTAAAGAGAAGGGCCAGCATTTTGAAGCTTTGGTTTTCAGACTCGCATCATAGCTTGCCAAACCCTAGAGCTGAGCAGAGAGCTGGGCCTGGTGGCTGCTTCCCACATCCTGTCTTCCAAGGCCAGGCTGGTAGGCTCAGGGCCACTCTTGCCAGTCAGTCTTCACCATGCTTTTGTGAAGGATACGTTCTAGAGCGCAGACACCACAAAAGGTCCCTTTACATCCTTAGTGGCATAGAAAGAGATATTGGGTAGTGTCCCCCATGAAGCTCCTGATTCCAAGTTGAGGGTATACTCCAAATAAGGTTGGTTAGCAATGTGACAGGTGAGCATTACCTTTGGAATGAAGCTGATCTCCCATCCATCGAAGGAGAATGAGAAGGGCTCCCATTGCACCTCTACAGTGGTCTCTGTGATGGTCTTGAAGTGTAGCCCTCGAGGGGTAGAGAGATCTGGAACAATATGGGTGACCATGTCATGGCTATTCCTGGCAGGGACAGAGAACACCACCTGGGGCTTTGCCTGGATGCGATCCCTCCACACCACGGATCTGCTGGGCAATCCCAATCTTATTACAAACACCATGGGTCCCACGGGCGGAATTGGCCCGCTCTGTCATGGCCCCGGTGCTGCTCTGTATTGATGAATACCTGAGTGAGCTTAACAAACATAATCTAATAAATAATTTTTTAATGCTTTCTGTTGCATAATAGGTGATGAAAGACACCCTTTCCTTACTAACGTGGCAAATCTTGGTATTTAATATGATGCCTTTCTCAGAGAATTAAATACTATCTTTGGAGGCTCTAAGGATTCCCGAGAGGCAATGAAATGTTCCCGTTTCATCCCTGGGAAGAGGGAGGTACAGAGAGGGTTGGCTAAAGATGTGAAGCAAGCCAACTTCAGACTAAGACTAGAACGCTTTTCTTGGCCATCTGATGTGCAGTCTGAGTATTCTGTTTAGCTCACATCACCAAGTCTCAGATGGTCTATGAGTTCCATTTCACGTACATGAGGAAAGCAAAAGCACACACACACAGGACAATGGTGGACACTGGGAATTTTGCTCATTCCACTCTCTCTCTCTTTTCTGTGGTTCTCCTTCATTATTCCTCCCTTATCTCTTTCACTCACCTGTGCCTCACTTAATCTTGTTTTTAATTCCTGTTTTAATCACCCCCTTTCCTACCCCCATACAGACACACACACACACACACACACACACACACACACACACACACAGAGGCATGCATAGGTTCAGTGAGGTGGAAGTATGCTTGTCCTAATGGAGTTCCAATTACCAGCCCTGAAATATGACAGCATGACTTTTCTCAGTTCTCCAGGGAGCCTGCTCCCATTTTAGCTTTGCCTCTGGTGGGATATTCCATTGGAAAACTGACAGATTCTCATCCTTCCTGTTTGGAAGCTTCTTCAGTGCTTCTTGGTCAAAAGGCAGGTCTGATTCTGAACCCACTTGAAGGCATGTGAGGTGAGTTTACATGATTTTGTCCTTGTCACCTGGGAGCTTCCCTGAGGGGATGCCCTGAATTGGCATGATAAATGCCATGGGGGATGGAAACCTCATCACTGCATGTGCACGTGGACCAGAGAGGAGACGACTGGGAGTTGGGCCAGCCACTTGCTGTGGTGACTCATCCAGAAGCAAGGTGGGAAAAGTGGCAGATGGTGACCTGCCTCTCTGCACAATCATTGCAGATATCTAAAACTGGTTCTCAGGCACCAGAGGAATTAAAAAAAAAAAAGGTCAAATATAAACAGAGATAATTATAGGCATATTTACAGAGTCAGCATTTATAGGGGGAATCCAGTATTATAACAGTATCTCTGTCCCCTGGAAAGCGAGGGAATGGGACGATTTCTTACATCCTTTCCTCTCTGCCTGTCCCTGTCCTTCAAAGTGTGATTCAAGTCCGTGAAACCTTCAAAGCCATTGCTTCTTTCTTTGACCTCTCCCTTCTCTGAACTTTCATGGCATTTGTTATCCTAATACCAGCTTGTCTTTTGAGACCTACATAACATGGCCTGAAATCTCTTATCCCTGATTTGGTGATAAGTCCCATTTACTGACCCAGGGGCTTCTGTTTCATGGTTACTTCTTGTTCCAGTTTCCTGCTATGTCTTAAATCTCTGGGCAAGATAGTAAAAAGTATTTGGTCTTGGTCCCTGGTTCTTGGCACACAGCTTCTAAAACTTTTGGAATCTCTGGAGCAATGAGAATATCTTTTGTATGATTGTGAGATAGCTAGATATCTGATTTCCAGAAAAGCCATGGAACGATTTAAAAGATCAGAACTTTCAGCCCCATCTTCCACCCTCTGGGAAGTGGGGAGACCGGCTGGAGACTGGGTTAATTACCAATGGCCAGTGATCTATTCAATCAAGCCTACATAATGAAACCTCCATAAAAATCTCTAACTGTCAGGGTTTGGAGAGTTTCCAGGTCGGTGAATGCATTGAGGTGCTGGGAGGGTGATGTGCCTAGGGAGGACATGGAAACTCCACCTCCATCCCCCACACCTTGCATCTCTCTTCCCTTTGCTTGTTCCTGAGTTGTATCTTTTATAATAAAGCAGTGCTGGTAAGTCTAGCACTTTCCTGAGTTCTGTGAATTTCTAAGGAATTATCAAACTTAAGGAAGGGTTGTGGGAACCTCTTGAATTACAGCTGATCAATCAGAAGTGCTGGGGACAACTTTGGACTGGTGACTGGTACCTGACGGGGCAGTTCTGTGAGATGCAAGCAGTAACCTGTGGGATCTGACACTAACTCCAGGTAGGTGGGGTCAGAATTGAAAGTGATTGGAAGACACCCAGCTGGTGTCTGAGATTTGAAGAAGCAGTATTGGAAAAGATGATTTAAGAAATCAGAAGTGTATAAAGAAAAAAAAAAATAACAGTGTCTTCCTCCCTTCTTCTTCTTCTACTCTTTGATGTAGCCAATGTTAATAGTTGGTATGCAAGCCTTTGAAAAAGTTTCTGTGCTTAAATAAAATACATGTAAAATACAGATATGCATCTATAGGAATTTTTCCCCATTCTAAAGACAAAAGAAAAATGATTGCTTATGGAGAACAGTTTAGCTGGCCTCTGCCCCTGTCTCCACCTTTTTTTCTCTCCACTGAATCTTTCTAAACTATACTCTAGAGTTTCAACTTTTATAATCAAAATGGACTATATTTTGCTAAACAAAAGACCATGAAGAAATTATGCCACTTCTCTCTGAGGAGAAGTGGGTGTTGTCAGTGTGGTTTTAAATAAGATTTTTTTCCCCACTCTGCTATACACTTACCATCTGTAACATACCATTTAGCACTTGCTTATTATACGTCCTATTTCATATCTCCTCGTTTTGAATCCCTAACGAGATTCAAAGTCTGTATAAGCCTCATACTTTCTTTGACTTCTAATCAGACTCAAGCTTATAACAAGTCAGAACTCAATAATTGGTTTTTTTTCCTTTTGGTTCTATAATTGATGGGAGCTGCCTGCATTTGGAAATTCTCTTTATCGGAAGTGCCTTTTTAATGATTTACCCTTTTCTAAGTGAATCACGTTGTTGGGAGCCCTTTCCCTCAAGAACAATAATTACTGCAGGCATCCCCGAAGAATTAAGAAAAGACACTACTACCATGAATGCCCATGATCTCATGTAAGAGAAAAGAAAAATGAAGTAGGATGGGGAAATGTTACGTACGGGTGGCCACCTTGGCAGTGATGGGAAGGCTGAGGATGTTGCTAATGACAGCGTAGACGCTGATGTTGTAGGTGAGACCTGGCTCCAGCTCCGTGATGGTGACACCACTCCAATCTCCAGGTACCCGCTGCTGGAGCTGGAGGCCCCCCAGGGCCGTCGGCTGGTAAGAGATCACATATTCCGTCACTGCCATCGGCCCGTCCCATTCCAGCTCAATGGACCTGTCGCTGATACCAGCCACTCGCAAGTCCTCTGGAGGGGCAACTACCGGGAGGCAATACACAGATAGCATGAGCTCAGAGGACTGCCTTCCCCATCCTGGACTCAACTTTTCCCCTCACATCTCACCCCACATGCCTGTCTGTATGTTCTACTCCACTCACTGGCTTTGAGTGATTTGTAACCTCCTTTGTGGGCAGTTTCTTGTCTTTTTTGTGCTTTGTATTTCTATCTCCATAGGGTTTTGAGTTAGAGGTGTCCTGGAGCTCGCTCTTGCTGGCTTGTGAAAGTTGAATGTCAAATTTTCAGGAAGTTTTCAAGACAGTTGTTACATATAGCCATCGTTAAAGATTAAATGTTATAAATTTACAATTAAGCAAATTGGATTAAAAACAAGGGTCATAAATACTCAAAACTCATCACTCCCAAGTTATTTCACTAAGTTTTACTATTATGCATGTCCTTGAACTAGATTATGTGTGTTGTACCTCTCTGGTGGAAATACTGTATACTTGTATTCTACTGCAAAACTGTTCCTGACCCCATGTTTAGTGATGTATGTCATGTTGGTATTTTGACATTGGCTGTGGAAGGAGTATTTCCACCATGGACACTGGCAAATGCTACAAAGCCAGGGTTTTAATTTTTTCCCAAAGAGAGTTAGTTGTTGCATATTTAAGAGCACACTGCTGGCCTACATTTCTGGTAGTGTAATAAGTGTATGTCACCAGATCACCCTGGGAACCAATATTTGATTTGGCAAGTGGGAATAAAGCCTTATGCCTGGTTATCTTGCAAAATATAGAAAACCAAAACAGTAAGTCCTGGATGCCATGGACTGATGAAAGCATTCAACAGCCCTTTATCATATTATTTTCCCTTTTTATTTTTTATTAAAAAATTTTTTTTAATGTTTTATTTATTTCTAGGAGAGAGAGAGAGAGAGAGAGAGAGAGAGAGAGAGACAGCGTGAGCAGGGGAGGGTCAGAGAGAGAGGGAGTCACAGACTCTGAAACAGGCTCCAGGCTCTGAGCTGGCAGTCAGCACAGAGCCTGACGCGGGGCTCGAACCCATGAACTGCGAGATCATGACCTAAGCGAAAGTCAGACACTTAACCGACTAAGCCACCCAGGCGCCCCTATTTTCCCTTTTTAAAAAGACCATTTAAGCTTCAAAAGAAATGTAACTTGTATTAAACTAATTTTTATTAGTCTGGATCTTGGGGTTGATGATAAAGAAGCATTCTTTAGGGCTTTGATTTTTCTCTCTTGTTCCACTTCTCAAATGTTACTCAAAGCATCATCCAAGAACTTCATTGACATAGTCTTTCATGTGTGGTTCCCTTAGGAAGTGAAGACTCACCACTAGTGTGAGTATTAAATAAATGAACCTTTGAAACCAATTGGGGGTGTGCCTGTCATTGGACTTGCTCAGAGATTAAATTACAAAATTGGGACAATATTTAAATAGTTGTAATTAACTTATAAATTTACATGTAGTGAAGACTGTAGTTAAAGAGATGCTGTTGGCTTTGAGTCTCTCCTCTGAATGTTCTCACTCTTTCACCTCCGCAAAAGCATAAGACGGAGCCAGCTGCTATTCACAGGATCATGTGAGTGGAGAGCACTCTTGTGCTCACACATGTGCCCCCAGCTCCTCGGCAGAAGCAGAAATGACAAGCCCTTTAACTCAGACTCATGGGATGGAAATTACGAACATATATTTGCAGTGTTGGGCATTTGCTTTGACTATTTTTGCCCCAAACTACTCATTGTATACAACGCTCTAGAAAGCAGAGCTCTCTCTGATTGAAGATGGTGAATGCTGACTGAAACAAAATAAACATTCATTTTTTTTAATTTATAAGACTGAATATATGTAAATGAGAATTCAATAATTAAACTTCAAACGATCATTTATAAGCTTATATCATTTCTAATGCTGACACTATTAAAGCTTTGAAGAGCACTAAGAACTCTGGAGATAGCCTGTATGATGCATGTCAGTCCTGGACCAAGGGAAGATGATTTTATATATAGAATGCGTCAGTGCTTTGCATAATTATATCGAACACTTATTGTATACCAAGCACAATGCTAAGCGCTCTTATGTGGATTATCCCTTTTCATTCTCTTACCAACACAATGAGATAGGTAGGTATTATTATTATCCTTATAGGATGAAGAGATTGGCTCCCACAGTCAGCAAACACAGAAGCTAGGATTTGAACCAGGCATAATGGCTCTAGAACCTCTTATCCAGTAAACAATTATCACTCTACATTTGACCAGCATTCCCCGGTCTATAAGACATGGTCAGACATACTATCTAAATGAAATGTTAAAAAGTCCTTTAATGGCAGCCTTATGAGGTAGATTGGGTAGATATAATTGTCCCAACTTTATAAGTGGAGAAACTGAGGCCCAGGTTAAGGGACTTGCTAAAAGTCATAGAGTTGGGTAAAAATTGATTCTCAAATCCAGATCTTCTATTCTTAAGAGTTTCTTTTCCCTACAATTTGTAGGACAGATTATGTACTGTGCTGGATGCCTTTTTTCATTTACACACAGCCATCTAAAGCAAACTGCAGTAAAGCAGGGTTCAGACTATTCTTTAGGATATGAATTCCAGACTGGCACTTATCCTAGAGGTAAGAAACTTATTTTAAAAAGGATTCTCTACTGCTTGCCTCTTGTGATTCAACACAATTGATTCCAGGTTTCCTAAGTGGGATTTCTCCTGTCATAGTCTTAGAAATGGTCATACCAAATTTCAAGTCATCAATGGCTCCTAGAGCGCTTGGGACAAGTCAGTGTATTCCTTTTTGGTTACTTCTTTCAGAAAATAAAGCTAATAGTGATCCAAGCAGAGAATTTTGGGATGTTAAAGTAAAAAGAGAATATAGAAGGATTTTTTGTCTTGACAGCTTAACTTGGCAAGTTTTTTTTTATCTTAAGACCTGAGCCTGGTGGTAAACTTGTGATGAGAAAGCAGCAATGGTATCGTTTGTGGAGGAAGTGCTCTTGGGGGTCATGGATCAAGACCACCACCACTCATTCTATAACTTAGCAGCAGCTATATACTTGGGTGTCAGTATTCTCATAAAATGAAATGGTATTTATTGAACTTTAATAAACACTGTACAAGAGCCATATGCCTTGATTCAATGAGTTTAAGATGGAAGCAAAGTGTTCATAGATAGTCTTACTTTCTTTGGGATTCTGACTTTGCACTTTGGGGAAGAGCAGGCAATTAAAAAGGAATAAACTGTGGCTTGAAGAATCACAGTTGCTTGTCTGCAAAGATTCCATGCTGTTTACTTTTTAGATCTTGCCTCAGTTGTGCACATATGTGGTGAGAACAGTTGTCATTAGTTCCACGAAGTGTCTCACTCCAAGGAGCGAGTAATTTCAGGTACCAAAGGTTGGGCTGGCTGCAGTACAGGCAGAGGCCGAGGCTGACATTGATGGATCTCCGCAGGTCTGACTGAAGTCCAGAGAATGGCAATCTGGATTGTTTCAAGTCCCTGCTCTGGTGGTTCTTTAATCCTGCTGACTCATAGGGAGTTTGGGCCAGCTCACTGGACAGATTCTGTGATAACCTCCTTTACTGGTGCCGACATGGAAAAATGGTTTAACATGCTTTTCTATCCCACCTCTAACACCTTAGAAACTCATTTGACAGGGCTCAGCTTCCCTATCAAAAGATTATTTCTTTATGCATGTGGCTCTTAAAATTTTTATTTTTCAATTCCACTCTACATAGCATCCTGGAGAGGATTAAAGAGTGCTAGAAGTTGGTAGGAGACCAGAGTTCTCATTCTTTCTCCGCCATTAATTAGCGGTCTGGCTCTGGAAAATTCCTCCTGTCTCTGTGGACTGCTGCTTTTTAAATTTGTAAAATGAGAAGCCCAGTGTAGCTTTTTTCTATAGCCTGTTTTGAGTGCTCATATTCATGCATTTTTTTCTTCTATTATCTTCACATGGCCACAGAACAGAGGCGGAAAGGTTGAGATTTTTGTCCCATGGCATGCTATGAGCAAAGATCAAGGCTCAGAGTCAAATATAGTGGCCTTGGCGACACTATTCAATTGTATCCAAGCTCTCGTGGTCTAGTGGGCTCAGAATGAAGCCCACACAGTGGGCAGCTCTTTGCCGTGGCCTTGCCGAAGAGAAAAGAATGACACACGCAGGGATATATTTTGTGGCTCTCCACGAGTTCACCTTCCCCGTTCTCTCTCCTGTCTTCCTTCCTGCTGGTGAGAGAAGCAGTGATGCTGTGGTGTGTGCATCTGGCCAGAAATGGCAAACAGTGGGAAAATAGCCCCCTCTCCCATAGCCTTTTCACAAAGAGCAAGCAAAGTAGCACTTTAGATAATGACCTAGATACTTCTCTGGAAGGGACCTGTGGTGTTTGGTTTGAAAGGCAGGCGTTGAGTGCAGCACCTCCTGCAACGAGTGGTGGCTCCAGGGTTGCTATAGAAACAGGCAGAGGTTATGCAACTGTCCTTCCTCAAATGCTTTGAGAACCTATAAAGTAATTCACCTGGGCCTCCGGAAGTCTTCTTCAAACTGCACAGAGATAACACATTGGAGGTAACGTGTGTTCATGTTGGAGTCAACCCGGCTGCAGTTATGACAGGAGCTGTTGAGTGTTCCCTGAGGAGCCAGGTGGGTTTATTTCCCATTCAGTCTGAATCAGTATCAGATTAAGATTTTGTTTGCAAATTGACCCATTCCTGTAGACAAGCAGGGTCAAGAACATGGCAGGTATGTACAGCCCAGCAAAGATCTATTCTATTAAGAAGCATATGGGCTACAGAATAGCCATCCATGGCAATGTCTCAAGCTGACCCTTAGCATCCTCTGATGGGGCCTCCTGGAGCCTTGCCCTGCCCTGTGGATGAAATCTAAGGCCATGTTTCAGCCTCCCATTCTCAGCGACTACCTACTGACTTTGGATTTAAACAAGGCTTGCCTTCGTGACGGGGCTTAACTTCTGCTTGAATTTTCCTCTGGAACAATTGGCATAACAGCCATTTGTGTTTTTAGAAAGATATTTTGGTTCAGTAAACAAAATTAGGAGCTCAATGAGATAATTGAATATAGAAAAAATGAAGGAACATGAAAAGATTTTTTTCCTAAACAGTGTGTTATTGCTTTGTTGTTGTTGTTGTTGTTGTTGTTGTTTTCATTACTGCCATTGTTCTTTTGAGAGAATTTAAGTTGAAGTCACAGGTGCAGGAAGCTTTTCCAACTAGTCTGTTTATCTGGGTGGGGATCCACAGCAATGCTGAAGAACAAAAAGCTACTGAAGCTGACCTTCCAGGGGCTGGCCCATCAGAAGGTTTAAAAATATTTGTTATTATTTTTATTTTAAATCTTCCCAATGGGTGATCTGAACCATTGTTAAAGATTCAATCATAAGTGGAAAGGGTCAAGATCAGTCACTTAACCTGCTATGAAAACAAAATGTATTGGCAGGAGTCACTGATCTAGTTACAAGAGGAGGAACAATACAAGTGAGATGATGGAAATAATCTGACTTCAGGTGGAAAGAACTAGCTCCAGTGAGATGTTAGTATTTTTTTCCACTGTTAGACTTAGATCTTCATTTCAGGACATCACCTTTGTATCAGTTTCCCCAAGGGAAGACTTCAGATGGGGCTGGTTCCCATTCACTCAATGTCATCTGGTACAAAGCGAGTCACAGCCTTTCAATATTCTGTACTAACTATTAGAATGTGAATTGTTGCTTGATGCCATTAGGACTTTATTCCTGTTTACATTTCATTTCTTGCCTATAAAGACTTTTTTTTTCCATGTGGACACTAGATCATTTCATAAATGAATAACCCCTGGCAATACATAAGTTCTGAAATAACCAGAGTGCTTAGTTAGTCTGTGCAGCAACACTGGAAAAGAACATGTCATTGGAATATAGCAACAGGCGAGGGGCATGTTTTGGGACAGATGGAGCTCATGGAAGCCCTCTGAGTTAGAGAGCAGCCAGTCCCATGGCATGACCTTCTGCTTTCTTCCACCTCAAGGACAGTAGAATGCTGTCACCGTTATCACCATTGTCATTGTTCCAGCCTCAAGGGTAAGATCCAACTTTCAGCCAAACTTGATCTTTCTTGGTGTCTGCCCTTTCCCTCCTTAAATCTGCCTCAATCAACTGTGATTAATTCGAGAAATCAGCTCTCTTGTAAAGCCAATGAGCATAACCCAATGGGGAGTTATTTTGCATGAAACACACCTTCCCTCCCATCTTCCCGCTTCCAATGAGTTTGCCAAATGCCCCACACCGCTCCCCTTCCTACATCCCTTCCTACCTGCCGAGCAGTCAGGGCCCTGGTAGCCCTCTTCACAGAAGCAGAGCCCCTCTTGGCAGTGTCCTCGCCCACTGCAGGCATTCAGACACCGCTGCTGGCCGCAGTCCTCACCCACGTAGCCCTCTTGGCAGAGGCAGGTGCCATTGACACATCTCCCCTTCCCTGAACAGTCCCCAGGGCACCGCAGCTCGCTGCAGTCCTCGCCCGTGTAGGGCTCTTCGCAGACACACTCCCCGTCCACACAGAGCCCCCGGGAGCTGCAGTCGGTTGGGCACCGGAGCTCTGAGCAGTCGCCTCCGCTGTACTCGCTGTCGCAGATGCACTGGCCATCCACACACACTCCCCGGCTGGAGCAGCCCAGGGGGCAGTAGGGCTCAGAGCAGTTCTTGCCGATCCAGCCTTCATTGCAGATGCAGCCGCAGGACTGGAGGCTGAAGTTGCCATGGCCGCTACAGTGAGGGATATAGTCCAATTGTCCTGGAATGGTCAAGGAGAAGGTCAAAGGGCAGCACTGGCACCTCTGGTAAGTGGTGTAGGTGTGGGGTGGGGGGCAGCGGGCAGAGAATGTTACTGACAGCGAAGCTTCACCCAGTTTGGTACATAACAGTTGCATAAATATTTCCCCTCAACCTGGGTTGTCCGTGCCTAGCACCATGCTGGGGGCAAGGATGGATGAGATCTGGCCCCTTGTCCCCTAGGAGCTCACCTTCCATGCTTCTTAGCTTGGGTTCCCTAGAAGTAGTCCTTGGATGAGGACTCAGGTCAAGGGGACTTATGAGAAAGTGCTCCCAGGAGAAACTGGTCAGGGAGAGGGGAAGGTGAGGCAGGGAGGAGCCAAGCCACAACCCAAGCCTGTGTGAACAAAGTCCCAGGGAGGATAACCTGGGTCTAATCCTGCAGGATACTTCAGCCATAGTGCAGGTCAACTTCATTATGGCTTAAGGGCTGTCCTGGGGTGGTGTAAATGCTCATCTTCTCTGGGATGCCAATGAGGTTCCCTCAGACCAGGGATAGTCCCTGACAAAGATGCCCAGGAGCTGACTGTGGGGACTGATGGAGACCCAAGGGGATGTAGGGTGAGCACTGAGTCAGCTACGCAGGGCAAGATCATATGTGCTACAGACCCGTCTTGCTCCCTCTCCTTCCCACCATCTGACAACCACTGCTCATTTATCACAGCTCTGCACCAAGGTAACTTCTAAGGCTTCCCATAACTTCGGTCTCATTTAGTTACTGTTCGCTGTGATCTTTTTGGATTCTATGGGTATCTCTGTCCTAGCCTTTACCACATGCTAACTAACTACAGGGGTTGATTTATCTGTCTAGCATGAATCAAATAAACTAATTAAGCAAACACAAGTCCAGTACCTGCTTGGCATGCTTCTCTGCACTTGGCTCTGGGGACGTGGGGTCAAGTAAGTTATATCCTTTTTTTTAACTCTGCCACTTTATGTCACCCCGTGGTCTGAAAGGACACCACACTGACACTGTTTAACACATTTCTTGCTTGTAGATTTTTCCACATCTGCCAAGGAGCCTGAAGCAAGGCTGGTAGAAAGTCCACTCAGCCGCTGCCCAGAGTTCATGTCCATGAACACCTGTGGCTTTCCCCATATTCCTCAGCTCTGCTGAAAAGGCAATTAGTCTGAAAGTTCTCACTGAAGAATGGGAAGAATGGGAAGCAGGACAACAGGACTTTCTCTTCTGTTTCATAATTGTTCATTTACAGTTTTAGTTTTGAGGAGGAGAAAGAGGTATGAAAACTTGTGAAATATTTCACTACTCAAAAGCCTCCCCTATTCTTGGGGTGTCTGCTACCCTCTCGACATGCTGGCCATTCTTCTGTGTGAAGGCCTTGACATATCAGATCTTGTAGAGGTGAAAACTGGAACCCAAGTCAGTAATGACAAATCCCTCTTCTCAATAAAGAGTGAATGGCCTGGGTCTATGATACCTGATGGGTGAGAGGATTGAGCACAAGGTCTGTATATTCAGGGTCAGCTGATAGCTGTTGCCTACGTGGTGTTTGCCAGAAGCCAGGCTTTCATCTGGCGAGCCCAAATCTTATATTAAATAACTCCTGCCATTCTAGTATAATCAGCATTTTTAGGTGGGGAAGGAAGGCACAGGCTAGTTTCATAACTTGCTTAAACACCAGGTAGTAAGTAGAAGAGCCAGGATTTGAACTCAGGGAGTCTGGCTCTGAAGATGTAATGACTTCTCCCAGAGAGGTCAAGTTAGTAATTCGTAAATGTTTCCAGTCAGGATGTGGGTGAGGTGAGAGGTAAATGTCTCGGACACTCAGCATTTGGGGGTGTGGATAAGCTCTGTGATTGTATGTGAGTACGTGTGTGTGTGTGCATGCACACTTGTTTGTGTGTGTGGAGGGGGCCAAGACCTCTATCTTGCCGGAGAAGATGGGGACAGGTCCTCTGAGACCTTAATGACTATCATTGACTCAGATGGGAGAAAGGCTGTGACGGAGAGAACAGAGCGCCTGCATTCTCTAGTCCCCGAGGTTAACATGGATAGATATCAATTCAACAGCCTGAGAAAACCAAAGATGAATGAAGACAGACATCAAATTCCCTGCTCGCCACAGAAGTTGCTGGGCTGAACCGATGTACCATTACCTGACTCATCCGCCCAAAATCAGGTTAATGTATTTCAAACCGGCTGAGTAGTGGAGAGAGTCCCTGCCCCCAGGTCCCCTGGGGAAGGACTGTGTTTAGATCACAGACATGTGAACAGAGAGCTACAGACGAGGGTGCTTTTCCCTCCGCGGATGCACTGTCCCCCCTGCACCTCTGCTCCCCTATGGACCCCCACGCACCCCCAGATCCTACCTGTGGCTGCGCTTTCCGGACAGCAGTTGTTGTTACACTGGTCCCGTAGCACTGACACCTCCCTTTCCAGCATCTCGATCCGGCTCAACAGCTCCTGCAGTAGCCGGGCCGAGCCGGCGCATGGGCAGGTCTTTTTGGGGAGGTTGATCCTGTGGGTGAAGGTGACCTGGCTTTCGTGGTCTGAGGTCTGGCCCGTGTACTCTGTCAATGCCTCGTCTTCGGCACTCACCTCCTGCTCGGCTGAGGCCTCCAGCCCAGAGGAGCAGAGGCTGTCCAGGGGCACATTAATGTTATACACGTGGTTGAAGATCATCGGCCGCTCTTTGCCGGATGTGTTGTAATTGGCAACACCTCCTGCCTCCTCCACTGCCTGTCTCTGGACCCTTTCGGTGGTGACCTCCAGCTGACACTCGGAGGGCTTGAACAGGGAGGCCAGAAGGATCAGGTTGACCCCGATGAGCATGTTCTTCAGGACCACCGTTTCCCCGTCCACCCCCATCCTCAACCAGAGCTCTGGGTTCGAGACCAGCCCACAGCACACCACCAAGTTGCGGGAATCTGCAAGAGAAACCACGGAACAAGATGGCCTCTGAGAGTTGTGCTAAGCGCCACAGCTGGGCACAATCCTACAAAGCTAAAGAATGGCACTTAAGATTTTCCATGGGGAGGGTGGGAAAGGACAATGGCTACCAGGGTCACAAAAAGCCCAGAGCTTTGTCCCGGAGAGGGAGGCATCTTCTTCAGGACATCTTGATTTCCCAAAAGACTTTAGAACGTATGAATCTGGCCCCATAATGGGCAAGTGGTCTCAGCAAAGAGGAACTGTGAGGACTGCTGGATGGGCTATTCCTCCAAGGAGAGCTCAGAGCCTCCTTTCACGTCTGGGTGAGAAGTAAGATGAAGGGCACCATGGAGGCTCAGGCATACCCTCATATTTTCCTACATATTTATTAGTAAGGGTCCCCACCAGCCACTTCAAAATAACTTATTAACTCCTCTAAGCTCATGTTTTCAATACAAGTTGACTTTAGAATAACCAACCAGGCAGATAATATAGTTCCAGGTAATTGTAGTTGTTAATAATCCTAGGGTACGTGTGTGATTATCAGGGACTGTGTGAGCCGAACTTTCTTTTAATCTTCTCATTAGTTTAGTCTCAGTGCTTTGTGACCACAGGGTGCCTTTCTTCCGAGGTCCTGTTTAAATTGCTAAAATAATGAATTAGCTCCTCTGCTGATTACCTAGTCACCAAGAACCACGGAGAATGATAAATTTACTATAATGCAAATCAGTTTTACAGAAATTATATTTCTTTTTTATTCCCTATGTAAAAGAGGAAAGAGGCTTACAAACTTTGGTTCTAAAGGTCGTGTTAGAGCTTCTAAGAAGATTAAAGACTGAGTAAGGGTAGCTCTGAGTCTGAGAAGGAGGCACAAAGGACGACTAACACCATCTGAATGTGCGTGGTGTCCAGGCTGCGGTGTCCACCTTGCACGTGATCTTCCTGGTCCTCAGGAAGAGAGCCTGAGGGGGGCCTCAGCCCTACAAGGGGCCTGGGGCCTGGTGACTGTCCCCATCTCATGATGGAGGCAGTTCTGCCTGGAGAGGTTAAGATTTGAATGCAGGCCTGACTGACTCCAAAAGCTGTCTTCTTGACCGCTATGCTCCATCTCCTTCCTTGAGAAATATGTTCAATTCTCCGTTGTCTGTGCTGGAAATTGTGTTCATGCTAGGATCTTCCCAGGAACCTTGAAATTAGAAAGTTTTGCTGGGGTTGGATCCAAGATTCCTTCCTCTGTGAAGCCTTCCCCTCTCACCTTTTCCCTCCTATCCCTTCTTCTGTTCCTCAGTGAGGTGAAGTTAACTCCCCTGTGCTCGCGGAGCCCTTCTGACAGCATTTCCCACACTAGACCTGTGCTTCCTTTGCCTGTTTCTCCCCACCTGGACTGCTAAATCAATTCCAGTCAGACCATGTCTTCTCTGCAGCGTTTGATGTGCGGCTAGGGCAGCAAACATGCTCAGTACATGGCTGTTGAATGAGTGGACCCATGGAAAGGTGAATAAAGAGAGAAATTAATGAGTAAATGCACAGTGAGCAGAGGGTTGAATCACTCTCCAAGTTATTTTATCTCCTTCTATTATCCTCAAGTTATTCGCTGTTCTCGTCCATTCATTATTCTCAACTGGACAATGCCTGAGGGTTGATTTTGGTAGGAGTAATCTATTAATGACTAGTATAAAAAACATGTCTCAGGGGGCCTGGGCGGCTCAGTTGGTTAAGCATCCAACTTTGACTCAGGTCAAAACCTCTTGGTTCATGGGTTTGAGCCCTGTGTTGGGCTCTGTGCTGACAACTGGGAACCTGGAGCCTGCTTCAGATTCTGTCTCCCTCTCTCTCTCTGCACCTCCTCTGCTCTCACTCTTTCTCTCCTCTCTCTCTCAAAAATAAATAAATATTAAAAAAATTTTTTAAACCATATCTCATTACTCAGCCACTTTGGTGTTATATATTGGACCATGATGTGTCCCAGTTTCCAATATGAAGAGGAAGCAGAGTAGAGCTGTAAGATCACAGACACTGGAGCCAAACCGTCTGGGTTCATACCTAGCTCCTTTGCTTTCAGCTGTAGGTAGACCATTTAACCTCTGGTTGCCTCTGTTTCTCCATCTATAAAATGGGGATTAGAGCACCTGGGTGGCTCAGTCAGTTAAACGTCTGACTCTTGGTTTCAGCTCAGGTCATGATCTCATGGTTCATGAGTTTGAGCCCTGTGTCAGGGCTCCACGTTGACAGTGCAGAGCCTGCTTGGCATTCTCTCTCTCTCCCTCTCTCTGCCCCTTCTGTGCACTCTCTCTCTCTTTCTCAAAATATATAAGTAAACTTAAAAAAATTAAATGGGGATGATAGCAGTACCTATCTTGTGGAATTATAGTGATGGTTGAGTTATTACCTGTATAATGCTTACCTACTACCTGGCATTAATTAAAATAATTGCTCAGTATTCATTGAAATAAATATAGTTTGCAGACACATAGAATAATTGTTCTGATTCTTCCCCAGTCCAAGGACTGCCCTGAAATCACTGGGACACGTGAGAAGTCTCTCTCACTAGTGGACAGCAGGAAAACCCAAACTTAGTACACCCTTGTTCATAGAAAGGGGAGTTACGTGGTGGGAGGCGTTCCATTGAGTCACATCCAGATGTGGTAAATCACCCTTGAGAATAGATGGAGTGACATGTCTGAACCAAATTGCCCACATGGCTGTAAGCTCTTTCTGAGGCTCTCAATTCGAGGTGCTGCTTGCTTTCCATTCCAGGTGCTCCAGCCATTGCCTCCCTAAAGGGCTACTTCTGTCCTCTGGTCACCCAAAGCTTCCCAGGAATGGCTCTGCTACCAGTCCCTGACACTCACTCGTACACTGAAGGCCAGCTCTCTTGCTGAACTAAAGTTGGTCTGTCTGATCCATGTTGATATTGCCACATAGCTTTTCCCCCACCCCTGGAACCTGTAAAATTACCACGTAACACCCATTGCCTTTAATGCAGCTTTTTTGCACATGGTAGACACTCAATAAATAAGTGAAAGAAGAGATGAAGTTATAAACAGAAAGGAAGGCAACTGACGGGAAAAATAAGACAGAAAAATGTCAGGTCCTACACTTAGATCCAAAACAACTACAAAAATATTTATGGAGAGAAAGTTTGGCTTTATGTGTGAAAAACACTTAAGATCTTAGTCAATAACCAATTTGCTATGAGTCAGTCGACACTGTGCTATTTGCAGCTTCTAAAACCTTTGACATTTAGGCTTAAGGAGTTAAAATACAGAAAATAAAGGACAAGCAAGGGGCTGTTTCGCTCTGTACTGCACCGATCACTGATCACTCCTGGGTGGCCAGGATGTTGAACGGATTCAGTCTTGTCACAGGGAGGAATTTGGCATTTGGTCCAGAGCAGGGAAGACACAGGATGTGTACTGATTCCTTTTTCATTCATTTGACAGCTATTTATTGAGTACATACCAAATGGTGCTTCCTCCATTCACAGAGGTTGCATTCAAGTGTGTTTGAACAAGCGTGTGTGCATTGGGGGAGGGCAAACAAAAACATAGTAAAAATAATTGTGTGCAGGTATCTCTCGCGCTTTGAAAGTTTCCGTTATGTCACTTTGCATTGAGGAAGAGTTCTGAAAAGCATTCTTGCTTTTGGGAAATAAGGCAAAAGGCGAAATAGCGTCCAGCGTTGATTCTGCAGTGAGCTGTCACAGAGGCAGTGACTACCTCAGGCAGGGAGAGTGGCAGTGCCCAGCTCCTTCCTGGGAACGACTCGGCATCCAAGCATCAAGCCGCGGGCGAGAGCTTTGAACTGTGTCTGTGCACATCTGTGCTTTATCTCAATGTATTTTGTGTATCCATCAGCGAGAGGTGTCGTAAGGTATTAGAAAAGCCTAAGAGAGGTTATTTTTGGGGGTATGGGAATGCTCAAAAAATTTTCTATATAAATTAATGATAATTGCTCCTTTGCTTGATGCCATTTCAGCTTCCGGGAGCTTTCCTAGGAAGGCTCTACTCTCAGATAACAGGGAACCTGTGTATCACGTACAATGTATCATATAATGTTTATTATATGGGGTTTAATGTATGATAATGTAACATGCATTTGTGTTTGTTTATATCAGCAGGTGGTAAGATGCCACTGCTGTGGAAAAAATAAAAGGTGAGGGGCAAGGGAGCTAACAAGGCAGGAGAAATCGTGCTGACATTACAGGGCATGGTGAGGGAAGGCTTCTCTGAGAAGGGGACAGCTGAGCAGAGACCTCAGGGAAGTGGAGCGGTGAGCCACGAGGGTGGCTGAGGAACAGCATTTCAGACGCAGGGAACGGCCAGTGTGAGGGCTCTGAGGCTGGAGTCAGACTACTGAGTCTGAGTGACAGTGAGATTGTGGCCAAGTGAAGGAAGGAGGAGATGTGGGGAGATGAGGTCCGAGAAGTAGTAGGGGCCAGATCAGATACAGTGTAAACCACTGGCTTTTTACTGTGGCTATAGGGACCCTCTTCTAAAATTCATCCTTAACCAAGAATTTCTTGTGACCTAGTCCCTATCCTTGAGAAACTTTCAATCTTGTGGAGAAGATGGAAACACAAAACATGGCAATATGACCATTACCATGACCAGCAAATACACAGAATGCCCAGAATGTAGATAACACAGGTCAGTCAGGGGTAGCAGAAACAGCTACACAGAGGGGGTGACATAAGTGTCAGTGTTCTTTGCCGAGTACTTCTAGCCTGGCTTTCCAGACACATGGTAGGACCACATTTTCTGGCCTCCTTTTGGTACAGTGTGCCCATGCCACTAGAACTGGCTCGTGAGCTCTAAGGAAGTGATGTGTGTCACTTCTGGATTAGTGCATTCATTGCTGCACCGGAAAGAGAGATTCATCCAGAGCTCTCCCCTCCCGGTGGTGGTTGGCCACCTTCAAGATGGCAGCTGCTTTCTCAGTCTGGGTCCCCCAAGTAATGACAATGAACACGGTGCCCCTGCTGACCCATAGTGGATGGGCAGTAGGTGAGAGAGAAATAATCTTCTGGTGTTTGAGGCACAGCTTTTGGTATTGGTTTTTCCAGCAGCATAACCTAGCCCCCCAGGAGATCATACACAAAAAGACATTGCATTTGCTTAAACTCTGATATGTACAAGAATGTGTCTGCTCAGTGAATGTATTTGAAAGGCTGTTCAATGCTGAAGGTTTGGACTTTTATATGGCAAAAGGTCTGAGGGAAGTAGTTTCCACCAACTGGGTTAATCTAGAAGGAAACAGATTTGGGATCCATGTAAAGAGGAGCTTTTCTAACCGTCAGAACTACTGAGTTGTCATGATAGGTCGTGAGTTCCCTGTCACTGGAGGTGTTTAGGCATGAGTCAAAAGACTGCTTCACGAGAATGCTGATGATGGGCTTTCAACCATCACATGAGAGGGTGAACTAAGATGAATATTACAATCTTATTTTTCCTGATACTTTATGAATTCATGGTCTCATGTGGCTTTGAGGAGTCTACTTGCTCTAAACCTGTATTTGTTTCCTAGGGTCTGTGGTCACAGATCACCAATACTGAGTAACTTAAAACTAGAGAATGTTGTTGTCTCATGGTTCTGGAAACTGGGGGAAGTCCAAAATCAAGGTGTCATCATGGCTGGTTCCTTCTGAATGCTCTGAGGGAAAATCTATTCCATGCCTCTGTCCTCACTTCTGGTGATGACTGGGTGTCCTTGGCATTCCTGGCTTGATTAGATGGGTCACCCCAATCTCTGCTTCCGTTATCACATTGTCTTCTCCTCTGTGTCTCTGTGTCTTCACATCATCATCATCATCATCATCATCATCATCATCCATATTGGATTAGGGGCCCATCACTCCAGTATGACCTCATCTTAACTGTGTCTGCATGGCTCTATTTCCAAATAAGGTCACATTCTGAGGTGCTGAGGGTTAGAATTTTACCATATATTCTTTGTAGGACAAAAATCCATCCATAACTCAACCAACAGCCAATTGGGCATTAATCAGGTGCCAAGCTAAGCATTTTTCTTATATTATTGTATCCATTCCTGACAATAATCCTATAAACAAGGGAGAGGTGATGTCTTAGGAGTCAAGATATTTAGCAACAGGTATGGCTCAGGCAATAGCCAACCAGAAGGAGGCATCCATCAATCAGACCCTCTATAAACAGCCAGCAGGGCCCCGCGGTGATTTTGCTAACATGCTAGGCCCTCTTTCTTTCCATTATTTGAGACGAGGAAAATGAGTTTCAGGAAAGGCCAAGGAATTTGACCAAGATTGCACAGCTAATGAGCAGAGGAGCCAAGACTGAACAAGATCTTGCTGACCATAGTCTATATTCCTAACTGTCTTCAGCCAGCTTTAATTAGTGGCCACATACCATTCTCATGAAGAGACTCAAGGCTCTTAAAAATCAACACTCTCCTCTCTGGGGATCAGATTTAGGACATCCTGACAGCGATGACTTTTAGCTTAATGTTTTCTCCACCAAGGCTACCCCAGAAATTGCTTTAGTCTCTCCTGCTGGAGGGAAGGCTTGTCTGATGGCTCTTTACTTAAAAGTGCCCAGCCTCTGCCGTGTCCCAAAGAATCAAGAACAATTCTACACCAGTCAACCTTGATCTTAGAGGAGCTGGGGGGTATTTGAAAACTTGTGATTTCCGAGTCATCACAGAGACTGGGGATGCACAGGGTCCCACACACTCAGCCACGAGCACCCCACACACTCAGCCACGAGCACACCACAGACCACAGCACAGGCCTCTCTGCTCCCCTCTTGTATCTGCACTTCTTTGTGGCTTCTGTGGCTGCTCTGGGCAGAGACAGAGGGCAGACTGAATGGCACGAGGGGCTCCATTTTTCTCACTTCATCTGACACCGCTGAGGGGGAAGGGGAATGAAGCAGACGTTCATTTCATGCTGATGGAATAAATGTGCCCTCAGTTCTGCTAAGCTTGGGTCACTTAATTCTTTCCAAGTGGCTTTTCCTTTTTGTGTCCCTGAAGCCTCCCTTTCTGGCTTCGTTTGCTACCTCCACCTCCTGTCCCAATAAAGAATGTTGACTGTTTTGCATGTGGTCTCTCTGTGGCGCTTGGTGAGCAGTTTTCCTCTGGGGCATCTCTGGGAGGGCCTCGCTGGATAGGTTTGTCTCATTTAGAGGAGCCCCCACCCCACCTGCTCTGAGACCCATGACTTGGCTTCAGCGTGAGGTGGTGGCTTCGCTTGTAAGTTAATGCAATGTCTGTTATCAAAGGTGACCTAGGCTGGAGGAGGCCGGGGGACTCTCCATGCACCCTCATGGTCTTCCTCCCTCTCAGATGACTCCTCCAAATACAAGTAACAAGACTCCAGGACTAGGGCCAGCATGGGCCAGTGAAAAGTGGGAATGTTGGGGGGGTGGGGAAGGCAGGAGGGGAAAGCAGAGGAGACGGAGAAGGAAAAACGAACACACACCAAGCCGGCGAGAGGAATAGACAAGACAGGCAGAGTTAGCCTACGTAAACCTGAGCGACAGCGAGTACACCCAGGCCTCAGTGATACACCGACAGTAGTGAGCAAGACAGATGACTAATGACCCTCCAAACGAGAGTGCAATAGAGTTGTGGTAATTCGACAGATTGATACTCAGGAAATCTGTGCGGGGCCATTGATTCATTTCCTCTCCCGGCTTCCTTATCAATGTAATTATCGGGGCCAGCACCAGAGGTGTCTCTGGGTAATCTGTAAGAGGCGGAGGGCAGGGAGGCCTCCAGGCGAGCTGGTGCCCTGTTTACCAAGTGCGCGAAGCTGCCCCGAGGCCCTGTGGGCACGGCCAGGGTCACCCAACGGTGGCTGAAGCTCTTGCCCTACAGAATGTGGTTCTCCGGTGGCTTTTCTCACCCTTGGCCACCTCCACAGGCCCCTCCTGGCTCTGTCTGCTCACTTTGAAGAGCTCTGCACTGGTTATGGAAAAGCACGCGCAGAGAAGGGAGAGGAGATCTGGCCCCCAGAACGTGGGGGTCAGGGGGGCATGGGAAAAGGGTGGGGGCGACCAAGAGAAGAACCACTGGTCACTCAAATTGAAGCCAGGCCTTTGGCGTTTTCTTTTTATTGTTTTTTAACCCTAGACTCAGAGAGGAGACGCAAGAGATGAAGACAGGCAGAAATACCTCAGGGAAGACAAAACAACAGGAGACAGGACAGCAAAGCTGAGCGTGTAGGTTGTGGGGCTGGCAAGGAGAGGCGATCTCCAGGGGTGGGTAGCCACGGCTCTGTCTGGGTCTTCTAGCTTTTGCCAGCCTCCGTCCCCCATCCGTCCCTAGAGGTGATTTATACACCAGAACTGTATCTGTGGAAAACTGACACTCTTTTTTGTGCCTTTTTTTTTCTTTTTGTAAGAATTAGTTTAAAAATAGTTCCCTCCCTGCGGTTGGGACGCTCTGTCACTCAGAGAAAGAGGGTAATTATGAAAGAGAAGGGTGTAATGTGATTACAGGCCGGCCCCATTGTGTCAGCGGCGGCGCGGCCCGGGCTGCGGGGAGGGCTGGGAGCCGGCTGTCTCCCTCAGCACTCGGCTTTTATTGGGCCTGTCAGATTTCTGAAAAGAACCCGAGGGCAGAAAACTCCCCGCAGACAGGGCCCGTGGCTGGCCCAGAGCTGTCAGCAAGGACACGGAGTGGCGTGGGCGGGGGCGCGGGGCCAGGCCGGGGCAACCCCCCCTCCTCCGCCACCAGGCCTGGCCCCACTCATGCCTGAACAGCGCCCACCTCGCTGCGCCCCACGTGACAATGTGCAGGGGTGGGGGCGGGGGAGTGTCGTCTGTGGCTCAGAATCCGACAGAGCCACGTGGTTTTTCGGGACACGTGGTCAGCCCAGTATGTTTGTGGTTGTGTGTCAGTGCGGATTAGAGAAACCAGGGTGGCAGGGATGGACTGTCTGGCTTCTGGTCCCTCCTCCCCCGGCTCTGTCTGGCACTACCTCTGAGAACCCTCGCTGGCCAGACCTCTCAGAGCAATGCCTTTTCCACGTGAAATACGGGAGTCTTGAAGATCAGTCATGGGAATGATGCCCCGGGAGTCATAAAAGTTGGGAGGGAGTGTGAGGTCACCCTGGTTTGAATTTCCACTTGACAATGCAGTTGGTAAGGCTGGACAAGCTTTGCAGCTGAGGGCACCCATCTCCTTGTGTGCAGGGAGGACTGGTAGTCTGCCTTCCAAGCCTGCCCACGATGTTGGGTAAACAAGAGATTCCATTTAGGTAAGAATGGATCCAATTTTTATAGACCCCAGATGATTCTGTAGAGTATCTGAATGTATATGAAAATACAATATATTCGGGGCGCCTGGGTGGCTTAGTCGGTTAAGCGTCCGACTTTCGCTTAGGTCATGATCTCGCGGTTTGTGGGTTCGAGCCCCGCGTCGGGCTCTGTGCTGACTGCCAGCTCAGAGCCTGGAGCCTGCTTCAGAGTCTGTGTCTCCCTCTCTCTCTGACCCTCCTCATGCTGTCTCTCTCTCTCTCTCTCTCTCCTAGAAATAAATAAAAAAAAAAAAAAAGAAAATACAATATATTCATAATAGTGTATGTAATATGTTAATAGATTATAATGTATTAATATGTATGATGTTCGTTAGTACATTAATAATATAACATCTGTAGAATATTTGAAAATATATACTATAATATATTAATAATATAATCTATTACATGTTGATATATACTATGATTAACATGTTAATATTACATAGTAATATTATTAATTAACATAATAATATATGTGATATAGTATAATACAATTTATATTTATATTCATTTTTTAATGTAGTCCCATTTAATTCTCACAAGAGTCTATGGGATTATTCCCATTTTATAGATGAAGCTAAAGTATGGAAGAGATTTGCCTGATACATGAAGAAAGTTAGTCGAGCTAAATCCTGAGTCATATTTCCAGACTCTGAGTTCAGTCACTGATGCCGTAGTCCCCCTTCATCACCTGCCTGTATCCTTTGGAAGTAGGTTGAATATAAATAATGAATTCCTCATTAATTTCCACCCTTTTGGTCACAAATTCTTCTGAGAGTCTGACCTTTTGCTATCATTAATATCTATTTTTCGTCTGTGTTTCTTGAGCTGAGAGAACAGCATGTCACCATTTGCTATTCAATTATTCTTCTTGAAGAGTCATCGTTATTACTTTTCATCTTCCTCTTCTTTACATTTAAAAAAATGCAAAGAAAATTCCCTTGTGAGAAGGACTGCGCATCAAACTGCATCACAAATCAATGGCTTCTATTTCCTGCCTGAGATATCCCTTAGAATGGAGAGAGAAACTGTTTCGAAATATAAGAAGAGGTCTCTGCCCTCAAGGGGCTCACAATCCAGTTGAGAAGAGATGTATACACATGATACCAAAAGAAAAAGCGAGGCAGTCCATTTTTATTACTACACTCAAGATCCTCATGCCAAGTTTAGTGGGTGTCTTGAGCGGTGAACAGAGCTGGCTGTGGGAGCAGTGGCTGGAGAAGGCTTCCTGAAGTGGTGGTCTCAATCCAGATGGAGGCGAGAGGGTGGAAAGGTGCTCAGGAGTTGTGGAGGACAGGTAGGGAGAGAGGGCAGGGGGCAGAGGGCATAAGCAGAGTTTATTGGAGCCCTAAGGCTAAAGGCAAGGTAGTTCTGGCTCTGAAGAGACCATGTTCAATCTTTACAAAGGCTTAAAATCAATTAAAACTAGACCGTGGAAACAACACATACATGCCCTGTGTGTACCTCTGAGATAAGGGATCTGGCCATGACTTCACACTGATTCTAGGGCTTGATGTCCAAGGACCAGTGGGTCCAGAAGGCAAGCTCTGGGTCATGCCAATTGATAAAAGTGCACTCAGAACTTCTAATTAATTGTAACTATAAATGTAGGAATTATTTGCTTGATCCTAGGGCATTGAAATCTTCTAGAAAACAAACAAATCTTAGGAGGTAGTCACCTGCAAAAATTATACTCACTCACATCCAGAATATTGGATAATTCACCCGCTCTAAAAATGCCTAATGACAGATTCAAATATCAAATTCATGCTGTTTCCAATTATATGACATAACTATGTCAGAGTTGATCCTTCCAGCAGGAACCAAATAATTGCTTTTGTATCGGATATCCATTAATTTCTTCAGATGACGTGTATATAGGAGGTGGCAACTTATAACAGTTCAGCTCTGGAGGTCTAAAGGAGTTATTTCCTTCATTGTGTAAATTACATCTTTTAGACCATGAAATAGCACCGCTTTGACCCCAAGACTACACACAGGTGAATTATATTTTCTAGAGCATGAAATAACATCCTTATCTGTTACCCAAAGTTCGAGGAAGCTCTCAGAGTACTGGTATAGGGAACACAACTGGCTTAATTAAATTCAGTTACACGCTGAGTGCGTGCTGACAGTGAGGCTGGGTTCCATCTGAGACATCAGGGGTGAGCTAGGGAACTCTCAGGTAACTCTCTGGGTAACTGGCGGGGAGGGATTCACAAGCTGAGAATAAACCACAGACCACGATGAGCGCCATCTCAAAAGTCTGGGGAAAATTCTTTGGGGGGGCCCAGCAGAAGGAAGCATTTCAACCACAAGACTCTAGAGAAAGCTCAATGGGGAAAGGGGCCTTTGAGCTGGGTCTTGAAGGATGAGAAAGATTTCGAAGGGAGGGGGCAGAGGAAAAGACGGTTGCGGTAAGTGAGGGGTAGAGAATAAGGAAGATAGTGCTTGAGGAGAGGCCCTGTCCCTGGGTTGGTGGTGCCTGGGAGTTTGCGGGAGTTCAAGGACAAGGGTACCAAGTTGTCAGAGAGCCTTGACTAGCATCTTCAGAAATGTGCTCTGTCCTCTGCAGGCCTGTTGAGCCGCCAGTGTGTTTTAAGCGGGACTCGATGTGATTAAGAAACCCTTTGACATCTGCTGCTGCAATTGGCGTCAAAGATGAATACTAATCCGAAAAACCCAGAAGATTGTTTGCTTGTCGTTTATCTTATTTTGCAGTTATTCAGTCAGCGAGGCTCAGATTAGCTCTCCTCATTACTTTAGAGAGTGGTTTTTCAGGGTACATAATTTCTTAAATTCCTTTTCTCTCACTCTGTCTTGACAAAATGCGTTTTGCTCTCCATTAAGTTATACGGCATCATCTTTGTTCATTATTGTTAAAAGGAGGCTCCCATGGAATTCCAATGTTGTTTTATTAACTGCTGAATTCAGGATATGTATTGTAAGATATTGGACTTTTAAATGTTTTCAATCTGAATAAAGAAAAGAATCGACCATTTGGCTCCAAGCAGCTGCCTTTCTGACAAATTAAGAATGTGGTCGCCGCTGAGTGGGCTCTGAGTGCAGGGCTGGGCTACTGAGGCTTTGGTGAGTGAGCAAAGCGTGTTTTGAGGGGCCCCAGAGTCCATGTGGGATCCATATGGGGTACAAAGTAGTACAAAAAAGCCCACTGAGGGTGCAGTGTCTCCAGTGGGCTGGGGTTTATACCCACAATAACTTGTGTCTGGTGTCCCGCTCCCTTCAATGGGAGCTCTCCTTCCCCGGACAGCAGAGGGGGCCTCTGTGTGCACCTTCAGGGGGTGACTCCCTGTCCCTGAACACACAGCTCCGTAGCTCCTCCATCTGTCCGTCCGCCCGCACCCTCTCTCCTCCCCCTTCTGTCTCCCCAGAGGCCCCCTCACCCTGATCTTCACATCAGCAGAAGGGGGTGCCCCAGGAGGACAGCTGGGCTCCAGTTAGGAGGAGTGGTTCCTGGCTTCCTCCTGGGAGGTTGCTCAGGCCAGCCCTGTCCCGCAGCTGAAGGCATTGTTCCTCTCAAGGTGACTCCTCTACATGACTGATTCTCTTTCTAGGCTCTAGTAACCTCTCTGCTAACTTGCCTTAAGGATGGTAATAGCTCAGTTTCTACTGAGTCTACAGGTTTGGATCCAGTGTCCTCAACGATGGGGCACAGCTGTTTGGCACTCATCCCTGCAGGTGCCCACTGAGACCGGGCTTCCCCGGGGATAGCGGTTTACCCCCAGCCTTTCCTCCTGTCCCCAGCCCGGCTTAAAATTTACCTGTCCTCCGGGCCTCATTCTCTCAGCAGTCAAATGCCGAAGTAATACAAGACAGACAGTATTGGCAATAAATTAACACCTTCTGAAAACCTATTTGGAGACAGGTAGGCCTTCGACCATAAATAACAGTGACATTTTTCATTTTAACAACAGCCTCATCTAACCTAACAGTGGACATGGTTCAGTGTGGTTTCATGCAGTAACAGAGAATAAGATTCATTGCCTGTAAAAGGTTTCAACATCGTTTCTCACATCGCTCTTTCTACCTTTCCCCTGTTGAAAGGCACTGAAGTGAGCCAGCGGGCCAAAACACGTGGTGTTTCAGGGCTCATTATGGTTTACAAAATGCATTCGTAGACAGAATCTTGGTTCATCCTTCTATGAGTTTTGTAAACTATGTAAGGCAGGTATATGACACCACTTTGCAGATGAGTAAACTGAGGCCGACTCCTATAAATAACATGTTGTAAAGCTGGTATCAAAGATATTGAGTATTCTGAGGGTAACCTCCACTACATTTGAGAAATTCATGGGGTCAAAGGGAATTTGGCTCACATTTCCTTTGGTTTATTTTCCTCACAAGGAAACTGGAGAAATACAGTGACACTAAAAATAATAACAATAAAGGCATAAGTTTATTTATTTTTCCGCAAAAAAGATGTTCTATAATTTAAGAAAAAAGAAGTTTCAGCCTTCTACTTTCTCTATGCTTTGGCCACTTACAGGTGCCGCCATGAGCAGTTGGCCAGGGTAGTGGCAGTGGCAGGGTGCTCACCAACACTAAATGTCACCTGCAGGTCTGGAGATGGGGTGGGGCTGGGCAGCCAAGGCCCAGGGTGGGTGGAGAAGCCTAAGCTGGTCAGTGCACAGGGAACTTTCTGTTTCTCTCTGTGGATTTACTCAACAGCTCTCCTCTATGCAAGGGCTGGAGGACTGTACCCGCAAAAGGCTCTCAGATTTCCTTAAGAACAAATAAAAACTGGATCCTTTCTCTGGAGTTTGTAATAGGAAAATGTATCCCTTTGATCCTACTTTGCATTAGCAAACAGGATTCCTGCAGCGAAATCATTATAAGAGGTGCCCCTGCTGAGCAAGATACCGGCTGATTCATTGAATGGGAAGCCTCAAGCAAGAACGATTTCCTGAGCCAGCGTTGAGTTTTCCATGATTTATCCATCAGGGGCTATGTTTGAGGATAATTATGAGGTAGGCAGTGACATGCCCTTGTCCTGGTCTGGAGTGTTATACCTTCATTAGTCTAGACCCAAATGTGTCCAGAATGGTCCAAAGTTTTGGTCTCACGATGAGTCCATAGTAATCAATCGACAACAGATACTTATTGCCTTTCTCTGAAATAGAAAGATCTCTGGGCTTTTCCTAGAAGACCGAAGACATGGTTGGGTTTGTCCAAATCAGGTGCATTTGATTAGGCAGGGAGACTCCCCTCGACCTTCAGCGAGGCTGGTCGCATGTAACTAACTACATGACCCAGGGTTTGTGCCTTGGACCCCACCGCAGGACGGGTGCAGGACTGTGCTATGAGGGAAACGGAGCGTTTCTTGGACTGACACACACGTATTCCATGCACATGCCAGCTACTCTTCTAAGGCTTTTGCATATTAAGTCATTTAATCCTTACAGTGACCCTACAGGCTACCATGATTGTCCCCATTTTACAGATGAGGAAATTGAGTCACTGAGAGGTTAAGTGGCTTGTCTAAAATCACAAAGCCTTTAAGTGAGGGCACCAAGACTCAGACTTTCTGAATGTCAAGGGTTGTAACTAGCAGACCGGGAAGCCTTCATGCAAGAAGGAATTTGCAACATGGATCTCTCTCTGAGCTCAAGTAGAATGTGTTACTCCTACACTTAACATGGTAGTTATTTGCAGAGCCATTTTCTCCCCCAGCAAACATAGAGCCCTAGAGGGCAGGTCTATCATCTAGCTAATTTAGTGCCAGCATATAGTACAGATACTGCATTCTAGGGGGTTCTTCATCCATACACACAAGATGTGCTTCCAGCTAGCCTTACCTACTGAGGTGTCCACATTTCCCCACAAATTGGCTTTTCCCATTTCCAAAGATTCTGAAGTTTTCCACTGTGCCATGTTATTCCCCAGAACTGCTCCTCAGAGCATGTGAGGTGACTCTGAGGGGCCTGGGCACATGCTGTCCCGCTAGCTATCAGCGCAGTTTATCATTAGGGTAATAAATGTCCTGCCTATGCCTTCCCAGGCTCTCTCACTGGTAGTTTCAGGATTATAGGTCTTCCCCCCTCACTTCTCTTTTGATTACTGCTGCCTGTCACTTTGTTTCCTATTATTGACCTTGGTACCTGTCAGACCACTCACACCCCCTAATTGTCTTTGCCTGCTGCGTGTCTGTCTTCGCTGAGAAGCTGGTTTCTCTGATTACACAGCCCTTGTCAGTCTCATGGATTTATTTGACTCTTCTCAGGAATGAAGGACTGATTTGTGGCCTTCTTTGCTCTTGGACTTGATGGAGGCTGCTGGCTATGAGCCGGGTCATAGATGGTCCCCTCCAGGGGCCACTTCAGGGAGACTTTTGAGAGGGGTCATTGCCTGGTGGGCAGGGTACCCACCTTGAAGACACATTTCTCTCTGTGTCTCCTGCCATTTCCAGTCACTGGCCTTATGCAGTTGAGCAAGTCACATGACAGCTCTGAGTCTCAGTTTCCTTATCTGTGAAGTGGGAATTATTAATTTTTTAATTATTTTTTTAAAGTTCATTTATTTATTTTGAGAGAGAGAGCTAGTGAGGGAGGGGCAGAGAGAGAGAGAGAGTCCTGAGCAGGCTCTGCACTGTCAGTACAGAGCCCACTGTGGGGCTGAAACTTGTGAGATCATGACCTGAGCTGAAGTTGGATGCTCAACCGACTGAGCCACCCAGATGCCCCAAGTATTCTTTACTCAAGATATTAGCAAATGGCTTGCTAAACCCACAATAACATTCTCACACCTGAGCTTGGAGGTCTGCTTACAGCACTTGGCATAAGAAGGACCCTCAAGTCTCGCTAAGGGAGTGAGAATCCATCCTCCCCGGACCCACAGTGATGTTAGTAGTTAGTAGTAGAGACTGCTGGTTTGAGTCACCGTCCAGGGTCTTTGAATTGGTCTTCCCTGTGTGGTCTAGGTACCCAAAGCTCTTTCTTAGCATGCCCTCTGTCTTAGTCAGCAGCCTCTGTCTTCTGCTCAAACTTGGCCACTTCCCAACTCCATCTGAGGGAACTTGGCTGGTGCAGAGCAGTGCATGGAAACCCAGGGACTTCCATCCCCCACACGTCATGTCTTCTCTGTCCCCTGATCAAGTCATTCACATCCTTACTGAAACTTCTTTTCTCCAGACCTTCAGTCCCACTGTCCTGAGGGTTGCTTGTTTAGACTAGTCAGAAATCACAGAGCCAGGAGAGGAGAAGCCCCTTCTGTCCCACAGGCCTCTCTCTAGCAGACCAGGTTCGTTAATTCTGATCGGGACCAAAACGCAATGTTCCTTGCAACAGCTACACGTTGAGACATGATGCTGCACACACGTTAATGAGGAGAACTGTGCGGAGGAAGCCAGTCAACCTGTCAACACTTGCCTGGGCTCCCCGCTGGCAGAGAAGAGTGCTTGATGCCAGGGCCAGAAGGAAAAATACAGAAGCTGTCCCCTGGGGGGATGTCTTCCCTGACCCTCCCCCTGCCCCCCCACTGACTCACCAGGCCTGGATCTGCCTCACCTGCATGATCCTGTAGCCCACCAGCCGATGTAGACCCCCGTCAGCCTTATGCCTGCCTTCCAGGCCTGCCCGAGATGGGGCAGTGTCCCTGGGTGGTGCTTCCTCAAGATAGCAAGCCCAAGGAATCTGTGGGTCTAAAGTGTTTGCTCCACCTGATTATCAAGGATAGGATCTCAATTATATAAATAAACAGAAAAAAAGTAGAAAAAAATACACCAAAATCACTAATGACTTTTGCTGGGTCTGTGTACTAATACAACCTTTCTGTATGTTCTGGTTCATTTTTAATGAATATGTATTGTTTATATAATCAGAAAAAAAAAACCGTTTAAAAACTATGAAGTTAGTTTAGCTTTAGGTTATTGGTGTGGGTATTCTACCTCCCAAGGCTTATTGTGTTTGGCTGGCGTACCTTCACCTGTAACCCTGAGCCCTGTGGCATTTGCAGCTCGGTTCTGTCAATGGGTCTCCGCTCTTTTTGGTCCTGACCTTCGTGGCTTTAATCCAGCTCTGTGAATTTCAGCTGACCCTGGCTGCGCCCCGGATATGTCACATTACCCACCTCAGTCTTGCCCAAAATCATGTTCTCATCCGGCTCAGGGCAGCCTGGCCTTGGCTTTGGGCCCTGAAGCTGGCCCCCAAGGCCCTATGTCCAGCTTCTATAGCCAAATGAATAGCTTTGAACCTGGTGCCCCTATGGTTTTATAGGGTCCCGTTTTAAGGATCAAACATAGCCCAGGAACAACCAAGGAATGATTTAAGAATCGCTGTGATTCCCAGGGGTTATATTCTGATCTTCCTCACTGGGGAGAGTAGACTATTCCCTCAGACTTATTGATTTTCTACATGAAATGATAGTTTTCCTCTATACATGTGGGGTAAGAAGATGCCCCACACTTGCCACCATGGGGTTTGTCGCTCGTTACCACCTAAGCATCCTCAATTACATTTTACTCACTTCAACAATTTTTAACGTAGCACCCAATGGTGGTCCCCATCCTGCTGTGCCCACTCTAAATGCCGGGCTGACAGAAGATTAAGGAAGAAAGATATTGCCATGGTTGGATGTCCCATAACTATCCTCTGGCCTGTGCGGTAATGGAGCCATGAGCTCCTCTATTCTTCACACATTAGCAATGCTGACACCTTCCCTCAATTTATGTGACCCTTCCTAGTTTATAAAGTATTTTCACATATTCTTGATTTTCATCTGTGCTGACAGCTCAGAGCCTGGAGCCTGCTTCAGATTCTGTGTCTCCCTCTCACTCTGCCCCTTCCCCACTCATACTCTGTCTCTCTCTGTCTCTTTCAAAAATAAATAAATATTAAAAAAAATAAATACTTCATGTGTGAGGTAAAATAACATCACGAGTGTGGAGCTAGGGAAACACATAGGCCTGAAATTGAGTAGGCTGTGTGCTAACTAGGCGATGATGGGCCAGTGACATATTTTCTCTCAGCTTCAGTTTCCTCACCTGTTAAATGGAAAAAATAATGGTCTCTATCTCACAGTGTTGTTTTAAGTATTTAGTTTATAACATGTAGTAAGCATTTAATACAAGGCCTACATAAAGCAAGTGCTGTAAAAAGTGTTAGTCTACCTGATAGTGTTTTCTGACGTGTCATGTGGGACTCAAGCTGAATGAGTTTGGATGAGTTCTTAACATCCAAGGAGTTTTGCTGTAAGTACCTTAAGTAATTCACAAGCGTGGAATAGAACTGGTTTTTATCAAAACCTGTGACATCAGTTCCTGAAGCAGTGTCCTGATTAGCTATGCAAATGGCCTTCAGTGACACTAGTGACCAGGGCAAAATGGCAGCTGGCAGCCATGTTTGCATCCTTTCTTCCTACACGTTGTCACTACCACTCCACTTGTATTTGCAAAGGCTAGCGTTTCTTCAAAATCCACTGGACTGGGGCCTGGGAACACAGAGCCCCTGGGGCCTCTCTCCTGGGGCTAAGACTCCCAGGCAGTGTGGGGGTGAAGCGGTTGTTGTAATAGAGGGAGCCGCAGCTGCCATGGCTTCTATGTCCTTGCACATGGGTGTAAGACTCCCCTCCTCGGGGGGCCTCAGCCTCTGCCACATGTAAGACAAGGCTTATTCATTCAAACTGTAGTTCACTGTGATGCTTTTGCGGGGTCTTAAATCAACCTGGAGCCACCCTTTGACCCCCAGAAACAGCTGCCTCTGGAGCTGGCTGAGATCACGGAGCCTCAGCCTCCAGAAAGTGCAGCTGTTGCATTTTCTAATTTAATTATTTCCAGGGAAGACTTTTTTGGAGCCGCGGTTTCCCTGACTAGTCTGGAGAAGAAACTTTTCCAGCTGTGCAAGGATGTGCCGAAGGAAGAAGCAGTTCTCTCTGCATAAAGTTAGCAATACAGGGGCCTAATTTGCCTATAAGGGGCCATTGCTTCATGCTCCTCGGAGCACTGGGATGCTGTTTGCCCCTCTACCTTCATCTCCCAGGGCCCCGGGGGCTCCTGGGGAGGTCACAGAGTGGTGCTTAGCCTTGGTCTACTCCAGGCTGTGTACTTGCGTGACTCACAGCTGGATTAATAGGCGGTGCAGGGGCCTTCTCTCCAACTTTATGACAACATCAGGAGAGGCTGCAAAGTGTCCCTGGGCAGAACTTCGAAGTTATAGCCTTGACCTCACTCAACTATGAATCTCCCCTGTCAGATACAAATCATTTGTTGTTTATGCCGGAACATTCTGACTCAAGGAAATACTGTCTCATCATGGATAATTTAGAAAAGGGTGCTCAAACACTTTTTACTCTATTGACAGTAAATATATTTTTTACTTTGTAACCCAGGATGTAGTACATAAATCCCATATATAAGTAAAATGGAAACCGAGACTTCCACAGAACAGTACTTACTGTTTTGAATGTGTTCTAATCCATTTTATTATAGTTTATTCTGTTCTCTTCTGTTAGAAACAATACAGGTTGAGGTGTCTGGGTCGCTTAGTCAGTTGAGCATCAGACTTTGGCTCAGGTCATGATCTCATGGTTCATAGGTTTGAGCCCCGCATCGGGCTCTGTGCTGACAGCTCAGAAACTGGAGCCTGCTTCAGATTCTGTGTCTCCCTCTCTTTCTGCCCCTCTCCCACTCACTGTCTGTTTGTCTGTCTGTCTCTCTCTCAAAAATGAATAAAACATTTAAAAAAAGAATTTCTTAAGAAAACATTTATAAATTCTTTTAATGTTTTTTTGTCTATTTTTGGGAGAGAGAAAGAGACAGAGAGAGACAGAGCATGAGCCGGGGAGAGGGAGCCGGTGGGGCGGGGGGGGGGGGGGGGGGACACAGAATCTGAAGCAGGCTTCAGGCTCTGAGCTGTCAGCACAGAGCCCAACACAGGGCTTGAACCCACGAACTGCGAGATCCTGACCTGAGCTGAAGTCAGACACTTAACTGACTGAGCCACCCAGGCATCCCTCTTAAGAAAACATTAAAAAAAAAAAAAAGAAATTTCTTAAGAAAAAAAACAATGCAGGTTGTAACCTACTAAATTGGTTTCATGCTCCACTAATACGTCCCAGGCGATAATTTCAAAATCACTGCTTTAGAACAGCACTGTCTAATAAAAGTATAGTGCAAGTCACCAACGGACACCACATTTGTAATTTAAAATTTTCTAGTTAGCCACACTAAAAAGGTACAAATAAACAGGTGCAATTAATTTTGATAAGCTAAAATAGTATCATTCCAACATGCAATCAGTATTAAAAACTATTAATGAGCTTTTTCAAAATACTAATTTGAAATTCAGTATGTATTTTATTCTCCCAGCACATCTCAGTTTAGACTGGCCATATTTCAAGTGCTCAATAGTCACATGGAGCTGGTAACTCCACTTTTGGTCAGGGTAGCTTTAGAGGATAATTTAGGGAAGAAGAATTCAATATTTACAATGGTGTTTACAGGTATGTGAGGTACTGACAACCTGTCTTTTATCTGTTTGTTTGTTTGTTTGTTTGTTTGAAGCTGCATTCCCCAGGCACCTCTACCCCAGTACCAAGAAACACGTTATGGCAGAATGAACTTGGGGCTGGGATCTAGATTTATTATTAGAAATTGTACCTTTTTTGTAACTTTGGGGAAGAGTTGAGGGGAAGGTTAATGCGACATCTCTCTCTCTCCTGAATGAACCTTACGAGGTACAAGCTGAGAGGAACCTGGGTGGCTCTGTTGGTTGAGCATCTGATATCAGCTCAGGTCATGATCTTGCAATTCGAGAGTTCGAGCCCCACATTAGGCTCATTGCTATCAATATGGAGCCCATTTGGGTTCCCCTGAACCCCCCAGCATCCCTCTTTAACTTGTGCTCTCTCAAAAATAAATGAAGCTTAAAAGAAGAGATACAAACTGAATTCAACACTTATGGAGCAACCACTGTTGTATCCACAGTAACCAAATGTCTCCATATGGGAAGATTTTGGGGGGGATCTTTCTTCAGAGCCAGAAGCTGAGCTGCGTAGGGGTTGTCCCTGCTTTGTCCCCAGTGGCCTTTCTTGTAACTCTTTCTATGCCAGGGGCTTGCTTCTCCCTGTGAGCTTTCTGCTGACCAGCACCCTTGCCCAGGATGTAACTCCGGTAGGATCATGGCTGAAAGAATGGATGTAAATGGATGTAAGACAGCGGTATTTCAAACCCAACTAAGTTTATTGCTGTTGATGATATTAGCACTTGCAGCTGATATTTATATCAGGCTTTAAAATTAAAACTTGCTTACAAATACATCATCTGATTTAATAATCACAGCAACCCTGGAAATTGAAACTGTTATTATTATCTCAATTTTATATACAAGGAAACTAAGACCTAGGGAGGGTAAGTAAATTGTTCTAGATCAAACATTTGTTTAGATCAACATATTTCTTTGAATGCCTACCCACCAGGCCCAATACTATATGTTGAGCATAAAACAAGGAAAAAATTCCAGCTTTTGATTGAATCTGGGTTCAAATAAAAATCTCCACAGTCCAAATTTTAAGCTTTCATGCCAGTCCATACTATTCTCATTTTATGTATGTGGAAGTGCTCACCATCTACTATTAGTTTATTCTTGGCTTGACGTGACTCATTGATCTACCATCTATCATCAGTTATGTAAACAATTAATCAAATATTCAGGGATAGAGTCCACTCTGTTATCTACATTTACCAACTCCTTTTAAGCTCATTAAGGACCTGAAGAACTGGATAATTCTCATGTGGACTTTGAATCATCAGATTATGCTAATATTGGCCTAAATAAAGCAGAAAGCTGAATCTAAGAATCAAGATTCTCATTCTTCCTTTGGAAAATCCTCAGGAGCATATTTGCATGGTGCTCTAGAACATTCTATGGCATGAATTGTTAGTAGAAATTAAGCAAAAGGAGAGAAAAGTGTCTATAGAGGATTTCTTGTGTCAAATAAATTTAGAAATTACCTAATTAAACAGTTAAACAGATTTCTTTACACAAGAAATTTTCAGAGCCTTGAACATGCTAATGTGATTTGTGAATCAAGATAGATCTAGACATAGATGTAAGTATAGATTTAGTGTAGATATGGAGGTGAAGACAGAGATAATAACGTTAGATAGATATAGATAGATAAAAGATAGAGAAGAGATAGACAGGTGATATAGAAATGAAAGGAAGCATCATGTAGTGGTTAAAAGAATAGGTTCTAGATTTGGGTTGCCATATTGAAACAATAGTTGCTAGTTGTATGACCTCTCTGCCTCTGTTTCCTCCTCTGTAAAATGGACATGACGTTAAGGTTGTTGTGAGGATTAACTTAACTAATAGATATATATGTAAAGCACTTAGAACAGAACCTGCAACATGATAAATACTCAATAACTAGTAGATGAAAATGTTAACTGTATTTAGCATGTAGTGTTTCCCAAATGTAGGATCAAAGACTCTTCTTTTAAAGCATCTTATGGGATTTGTATTACATGGGCTACTCCTTCTAAAATTCTTTCAGGGACTTTGAGCACAGGCTGGAACAGAGTAGTATCTGAAAGCCATCTTCTAGAAGATGGGGGTAGTGTGCTGTATGATGTCACTGGTTGAGGAAAGATGTCATCATTGGAAGAGTAGGGTCCTCATCATTGTCATCTTGGACACAGGTTGGTAGCCCAAGAGTCTGAGAGAATGTAGATGACATGACTGTCATCACTTCTGCCTTCTTTCCTCATGGCAGATACTGCTAACTGATCATGACACTCTTTCCCACCGACCTTCTCAACATAGCAGGCCATGCAGCCCTGTATGAAGGATGGAATGATTTGCGCATCACTAGGTGGTGAAGAAAGTCACAACAATGTCACCCCAGCTGGTTGCTGGAACCCCAGGACACAGCGTAGATGGCTAATCCTACCAAGACACCATGTTTTCAGCCAGCATTGCTTAGAGCCTGAGGAAGTTAAATAACAACAAAAGTCATGGCAGTCAGTATTAGTCAAAGTGAGAAAGACGTTGGTAGGGAGGTGGCTGAATGGCAATTTGGATGACTTCTAGGGACTCACTTCCAGGGAAAGAATTAAGTCTGAATTCCTGAACTGAGAATTTGACAGAAGTCCCAGCAAGAACTTGTATTCCTCCATATCTCAGTCTGGAAGGGTCATTCTCATAGTTGAGGTAATGTCATGTCCAAGGATAGTTTCCCATCCTCCCCACTCTCATCTTTGATTATTCCCAGTGAGCACACACTCCAAACAGTGGGCACAGAGATTTAGGGCTCATCTGAGACCTTTGTATCTGGCAGGTGAGGAAGCAGCCCCAATTCTTAGTGGTGGGCCTGAGTCTAGAACGTGGGTCTCCTGACTCCTGGCTCCCTGCTCTGTGCCCTGGACCATCTTCCTTTCGATGCTGCCTCAGGGTTTTCCCTTACACCTTCAGAGTGCCGCAGTGGTGGTTGGAATCCTTCAGTCTCTTCTCTACTTTCCTTTCACTGTCTGTAGATAGAAGCTATTTACACCTACCATGTGGAAAAGAGGGCCCAGAGAAACATCATTACCCAAAGGGAAATTATTACTGTAATGATGGGTTCCTTCATATTTTGGAGTGGAGAAAAAAACCCTATTTTCCACAAGAAGGACAATTTTGCTTCAGCACCACTCCGGGTATTCTGGAGCCTCTCTGGGGCCCAGGTTCGGCACCCTTACGTTGCCTGTGTCTATAAATGGCGTGGAAGAGCCATGTGACCCCATCATCTGCTTTTTCTCAGAAGAGTACCGATTCAGGAGTGGAGTTGTTCACAGTTCCCTGCAGATCCCAGGGAGCAGCCTGCACCTTGCATATTCATTGTGCATGACATTCAACATCGGACATTCTTGAAACTGCCTTTGCATTTGAGGACAATACCAAACGGATGTTTACGGAGGAATGGGTCAACTGGGAGAAAAATCAGAACATAAAAGTTTCCTTGGAAGTTTTTCATATTAATCTGTTATTCAATAAAACAAGGTTTTTGTCTCAATGACTTACAGTGCTGAAAAACAATAGGCATCTTCTCATATCGTTATCTAACAAACATTATCAAGTATCTAGTATGTATGGAAAGCATCATGTTTGGTATGGAGGGTAATATAAAATAGATGTAAGATGACACTCTCAGCTCTACAGAAGCTTAAACTCTAATGGAGGTGATAACATAGGTGACACCTTCCATTTCCCTCTTCCCTCCATTCCATCAGAGAATGAACTAGCATCCACCCAATGCCTGAGGTCCTAGAAGGGTCCAAAATAAAAATAATTTAATCAGCATGGGAACCTTTGCTCCCAGGTGGCCAGGAGAGTTTCTGCTGACAATGACATTTCTCTTGTATTGAGGTCAGGCCTCAGCAGAGCAAGAAAGAACCAATGCCTCTCGCACAATCATTGAGAGGAAGTGGAGACCATGTGTTGGTCTCTTGGTCCTTAAAGAGCAAGGTCAAAAGCTGAAAAAAGCCAAAGCTTGCTTCTGTGAAAGATGAATATTTCATAGGTAACCTCAGAAGATCAGCCAGTCTTCAGCTCTCACTGGGAATCCACACTCCTTTGTTTATAGACCATAGTCTCTCTCTCTCTGCAGGCTACTGATAGAGGTGAGAACTCTCCCTTCTGCCAAAGCTTGGGACACTGTTGCTGCAACTGGCAAGACAAGGAGGAATGTACCTCCTTCTCTGGGGAGAGCTGGACAGGGGATGGGGCAGTAGCTAACGATGAGCCTTGATGCAGGGGCCACAGGTCTTAGGTGGAGAAGGCAATCACAGAGAACATCATGTTGCAGAGGCGGGTCTGGAAGGGGCCATCTAAGTTAGCAGCAACTTCTACACTGGAGGTGTGCCTGATCCTACAGTAAACAATTCTGAGTAGGTACATTATTTTCTGGAGGCTTAGTCTAATGACAACTCATGGTCAAGGGCAGCCCAGAGATAGAGGGACCTGGCTTGTCCCATTTCCAGACATTGCGGGGGAAGGGGCTAGAACAACTGTAGTTACAGAAGAGGTAGGGAGCCCTACTCCTAGGAAGGCACAGAAGAAGACCCTCAGCTAGAGAAGGAGGAAGCCAAAACTTCCCCAAGATAGCAGAAATCTGAGCATAGAAAATGGAGGCACGCTGAAACCCCTGGCTTGCATTTTCTTTTCCCTCCTTTCTTTAGCCTGCTTTTGATTTCTCCTATTTTCTTATTTCCTGCTCTTTTCAGTTTTCTTTTCTTCCCTCCTTCCTTTTATTTCTTTTTCTTCCCTTCCTCAGAGAAAGGAAAGGCAATCCTTTTCTGTCTCTCCTCTTCTCAACCCTTTCATTCTTTTAAGATTTTTTCTTTTTGTTCAGTATTTACTGTTATTTTGGTTTCCGTGGTATCAAAAGCACAGGGTTTTCTGCTCCTTGTACAATTACTACCTCACTGTAGATGAGACTACTAGACCCCACCCAGTATTCATTTTCCTCTTCTCTCTTGGTGGCAAACGCATAATATTATTTGGGGCCATATTGCATCCAATTTAAAAAAACTACATTTCTTAGTCTTTCTTGCTTGGTATGGCTAAGCAGTCAAGGTGGGTCCAGTGAGACATGAGCAGAATATTGTATGGGACTCTGGGAAAGACACACATAGGAAGCTGATCAGCCAAGAATTGCAGACTTTTTGGCCCCCTGCCCCCTTCCTCCTTCCTGCTGACTGGAGCATGGACATGGGAGCTGGAGCTCCAGAAAGCCTCTTGGGCCATGAACTTAAAGATGGAAACTACACAACAAGAAGATTAGAAGAGAAGACAGGAGTCTGGATTCACAGTGACACTGTGCATCTATGATACCTTTACATCCAGCCCTTGGACTGGATGTCTCTGGACTTCTTATACATGAAAGAAAAAATAAATCTCTATGTCATTTAATCCCTTGTGATTTCCATTCTCTGTGGCTATAGATGAATTTAGTCCTCAAAGATTGACTAACCTCGTCAAAACTGTTTTCCATGCTCCATTTTGCCTCCTGGGTCATTGACTCTTCTGTCCTCACTATTAGGCAGGACTTGAGACTGCTAGGTGCAACCTAGGCATTCTCTTGTTACCTGGCCAGTCATATGCAATGAAGCCTCCCTGACTCAGTTCTCCATCTAACAGACCTTTCTTGGGCACAACGTGGGACTTTGGGGAACTTTGGAGCTATAGCTTTTGAAGGTTTGAGTATCCAGAGCAGAGTGTCCTACAAAATGTCAGATGGGGAAGCAAAGGCAATCTTTCTGAGGCTGTCAGCTGTCCAGGAGGCTGGACAAGGCAACGATTTATGAGGTGCCTTCAGACACCGAGGGTAAGAGAGGGCTTCATCAAGCAGATTTTGCTGGCTGTGTTGTATGTACATTCACAAAGTAATTTACAGTTCCCTTGGAAACATGAAATAGTTAGGGTCTAAATTTAGAGTGTTCATTCTGAGCGGTTGTAATAATCCCAAAGAATATTCATAGTGAAGGATCAGAGTGAGGAGATGTGGGACCATTCAATCAATCTAACCACGAAGGTCATCTACCAGGTCATAGACACCATAGCTGCTCTTGCAGGAGGTCATCACCCCTTCCCAGTCCTCACAGTCAAGGAGCAGAGAGGAGATGACCACTTTTTTGCCTGTTCTAAGAACTCTGGTTCTAGCACTTTGTTTTCTGGTTTATTCCTTTGCCTTCTCAGTTATGTGAGGCCCCACGACATTTGCCATCTGTTTTCTGTTCAATTTTCTTGCAAAGTGTCTCAGTGTGTGGTCCCAGGGAACCAGCATGTGAAACCCTCAGGATGCAGCCAGATTGAATTTTCAAGATTCATCCACGTGCTGGTTTCCCAGGAAGGTTCTGGCAGCTTGTGAGATAACACACATTCGTTTCCAGAGAGCAGGTGTGAGGTGGAGCCCTGGAAGAAGAGTGGAGACTCCAGATAAGCTCTACCTTTTATGATGACAACATATGGGGTGTTGACTGTCTCTGGGAACACTGTTCCTTCCCTGGGCCTGATAATTTATCATCTCTTGCCTGATTTGAAATATGAGTCCTCCAACTGATCTTTCACTGCTTCCTTTGTGTTTCTTTCCCTGCCATCTTCCCGTGAGGAAGGTGACATGGCTCAGACTATTCTCCATCCCCCTCTGTACTATGGCTGTCACTGATATCCCCTACTGGACTATAACACCATGGTCTTGTTGCCATTTTCCCAACAGTTAGCATATTGCCTATGTTAATTCAAAAGATGTTTATTGAGTTTCTGAGTAATAACACCATCATACCTCTATGTACAATCTTCCAGTGTCTCCCTGCCATCTATATTCCAAATGATTCTAATTAGGTCTCCAACCTCACATCTTACCACCACTGGACTCTCGATTTGTGCCTGAGAACATGTGGCTACCACGTTCCAGCATACAGCAAGGAGTTTTTGAATTCACTGGATTTGCTCATAGTGTTCCTCTGCCTAATAGGCTCCTGACATTTCTTTTCTATTTCTTGCTTCCCTGACTGACTGTCATCACTTCTGGGAAGCTTTCTATGATCCCCCTCAGGTTGGGCTAATAATTTTGCATCTCTTTTTCACTCCTACGCCTTTCTGCATTGCACTTTCTACATTGCCTTCTGAATGTATTTTTATATTTCTGTTTTCCTTGCTAGACTATGAGTTCTTTAAAGGCAAGCACTGAGCTTTTAATTCCATTCACAAATTCATATTTTTTTTGGTATATTCTAGGCACTGGGGACACAGCAATGAACAAAATAACCCCCAAAGAATTTATATCCTAGTGGTATAGAGAGAAAAGAGACACAAATGCATTAAGTCATAATGAGTACCTTAAAGAAAGTTCAAATTGAGTAAACAGGGAAGCAAAACAGTGTTAGAAGGTCTAAGGACACCTCTGATGAAAACCTATTTAAGGAGCTACTTAAAGGAAGTGAGGAAATGAGCCATGCAGATGACTAGAAAGCATTCTAGTTGGAGAGACCAGCAAACACAAAGCCCTGGGGTGGGGTTATGTTTGAGATATTTTCAGAATAGTAAGAAGGAAAGTGAGCTAAAGGGAGAGTGACACAAAAGAAAGTCAGAGGGGATCTGAGAGTACTTCTGACTCTGCAGAGCCTTAGGAGCCATGGGGAGAACTATGAGTTTTTCTCTGAATAGGATGGAGAACCATTACATGGTTATGAGCCACAGAGTGTGACTTCCATGACATCTTGGAGGAGAAAGTAATGAGGTTTGCTGAGGGACTAAACATGGTAGATCAGAGAAAGAAAGGAATGAAGGATGGCGCCAAGATTTTTGGTTTGTGCAAATAGAACAGTGTTGCCATTAACTAGGAGCAGAGGATCAGGTTTAGAGCATGGAGTAACCAGAGGCATGACTAGGTGTGTATGAAGTTTGAGGTAGCTATTAGAACCCAAAAAGTTATATTGAGGAGGAAGCTGGATATGATTCTGGAATTCCAGGAAGAAGTTGTGCTAGAGACATAATTTTGAAAGTTGTCATTGAATGCTCGTGGAAGTGAATGGAGGGAGTGTAGGAAGACAGAAGAGTTCTGAGGACTGGTCCCTCTGGTGTATAACATTTAGGGACTGATGAGGAGGAGTCAGCATAGATGAACCAGAAAAAGCACCTACTGAGGCTTGGGGAGAGCCAAGAGAGAGTGGGTTTATCAGTACCAAGTGTGAAGATGCTGTTTAAAGGAGTAGGGAGGATTCAACTGTGTTAAGAGCTATGAATCAATCCAATATGATGAGGACTGAGAATTGATCATTGGATTTGGCAATGGAAGTGATAAGTGACTTCAGAGCAGAAGAAAATAGATGATGCAGAATAAAGAGGATGTTTGGTGAACTGATGTCCTTGAGTGTGCAAGGAGGGAATGGGATCCAGTAATCAAATGGCAAGAGTTGCCTTTAGATAAGAGCCTCGTCACTGGAGAGAAAGCAGAGGAAAAGCAATTGGGTTGACAGATGGGAAAGTGGGAGTAGACAGATTTCTCTTCTGATCGTTTCCATTTCTCAAAGTAAGATGCCAGGTCATCTGCTGAAAATGAAGGTGAGGACACATGTCTTATCAATCTCTGGGTCTCCAGCACTTAACACGGTGCCTGGCACATGGTTGGCATTAATGCATGGTGGATGAGTTGAAGGTCTACCCAATGACTTGGCATTTTCTGGTTGTCTGGGAAATTACTCTAGCTTTGTACTACTTATTATAACACTTGCTGAAATTCTACAAGAGAAGATGGGATGCCATGGTGGAAACAGAATGTGACTTGATAAAAAATTTCTGTACATATTTATATACTATATACATATATAATATACATTTATAGATGCATATATGTTACATATAGATACTTAAAAATTAAACCAATTTAATAGACATTAATAATTACTATGTACTAGAAACCCATCTTAGATCATTATTCTTCCTTGTTACAGATATGGGCAACATTTTTCTTTAAGAGAGAGAGTGAGTGGTGGAGAGGGGCAAAAGGAGAGAGAGGGAGAGGGAGAATCTTAAGCAGGCTCCATCCCACAACCCTGGGATCATGACCCCCAAATCAAGAGTCAGATGCTCAACTGACAGAATCACCTAGGTGCCCTGACATGGGCAATATTTTGGCAGCTGTAGAAATACACATGCTTTCAAAAGGTTGTGTGGAGTCAGGCCTATGGGAGGCCAGAGAATGAACCGTGGTGGAAGAAGGGCCTCCCTAGGCGGCCCTGTGAGCATCATTAGAGAAATCACTTTACCTCATGCACCCAGTCCTAATCCTCGGGCTCACCAAGAGAACCATGTGAAAGCAGGCTTTAAACAACAACAGTGAAATAATCAGAAAATAGGATTAGGTAAGCAAGGAGAGGGAGTGTGAGTTACTAAAAGCCAGAGTTTACAAGTCACATGTAAGTGCGACGTTCTTTGCATTTGGAAGCATTCCCAGCTCAAACCAGCTGCAGAGGGACAGAGCCTGCCTTCTGAGGGCGATGGTGTACCCTCAGGGACGGCTGTGGTTTCAGCCTGCAGAGGAGGGGTATGCTTCTCCAAAGTGGGAGTTCTGGAGGAAGTTATGAGGTAAGCAGTGCAGTACATTTTAGTTTGTCTCACTTACCTCCCTTATATATATATCATATATATATATCTTATTTTTCTCTTGACTTTTCCCCCCTCTCTCTTCTCCTTCAACCAGTTCACAGAATTCACTGCAAATAGCAGGCAACAGGACATGTAAACTAACCTCATAAATTAGGACCAGATGATTCCTGTCCATTGGACTCAGAGCTCTGAAAGTGATAAGAAACTCAATCAGGAACAAGATGAGAGTGAATGAAGATGGGGCAGACTGGGGTCTTGCTTCAGGGGCGGCTGTGAGACTGCAAGGGAGATGGATTGAAAACACTGATGTTGAATCTCAGGGCTCTGATGTTACACCGGCTGGATTACTGGAACATGGAGGGGCGGGGGTGGTCTCAGAACCGACTGGAGAGGCAAAGAGCAATCACATTTGAAATATCTGAACCAGAACCAGATGCACCATCTATCAAGACTGATGCACACAGAGAGAGCTGAGGCAAGAGGCGAATGCCTTGACTCACATCCATCCTGACCTACCTTAGCCACTGGCTCCTCTGTTTCCAAGCGTTACAGGACAATAAATATGAAAAGTCCTGTCGACTTCCCAAGACCATCTTTATTCCAATCAGCCAGAACAGGTTTCTCAAAGTAAATGCCAACATATCAGAAAGATCTAAGGCATCTGGGAAGAAGGAGCCTTGAAATAACTCCCAAACAGGGCATCACGCTCTCAGACAATCAGCATATTTCCAGGCTCTGCAAATTTATCCGTGCTGTATACCGTGTTGTAAAATTAGCCCTACCTTTCCAAGTACTCCGCACCGCCCTCGTCTGGTTTCAGATGGCTGTGAAAGGTGCGAAATCCTTTGTAAAGATAGTAACATATTCACCATGTGTATTTACAACACATTCCTGCAGGCTACTTGTAGCTCAATGGAACATTTACTCTGTAGTAGAATTTTTCAATAATATTACATGCATTAATAAAGGTAATTTACAAAAAACCCCATAAAGTCATTTGACTTTTTTTGCCGATTGCCAGAGTAATAAAACGCCTTTACATTAGGCGGCATGAGAATAGCTGTGCCCTTTTGCTTGATTAAGTCAAGTCTTTTCAGCATTTACAGCTAGATATTTGTGCCTCGCTTTATTGCCGTTTTATTTTAATTTGAATGATGGATTTCCTGTTTCTGGATGGCACTGCCCTTATAGTTTTGGAGAATGGAACTCTTATTCCACACACCGGAAGGATCAGGGAAGTGAACACTGGCCTGGAATGTGCTGTCACTGCCAAGTGCTCATAACTCTTAGGCCAGCCAGCTCCTTTAGCCAATGCAAGTGAGAAAGGGTTTACTGATCACCTACTATGTGCTTGGCACTGTGGTAGGGACTGTGGGGAGTATCAAAGCAAGGTAATATCTGGGGTAAGAAGTTTAAAACAAGCTGTGTTGCATTGAGCGGGGAGAGGAGGGTGAGACACCCCTAATACAGGTTTCAGTGCCCATAAGTGATAACCACGCTTGAGGAGAGGAGAATTGCTTTGTCCTGAGAAAAAGGAGGAAGAGGAGAGATGGAGGACCCTGAGAAAGGATAATGGGATATGGATGGGGCTGTTGGGGAGGACTTGAGAAGAAAGGGAAGCAAAAAGATGGATCCAGAGATTGGTTACTCCATGATATGAGATGTGATTTCCTTCCCTCTAGCTCCCAAAACCATCAGGAAACACTATTGTGCCTACGAATGATCTAGTTGATTGTTGATTTTGTGTGTTGGGGGGGGAGGGTTTCCTCAGAGGAACCTAATAGAGGCCTAAATTTCCAGTCAATTTGAACTTGAGGCAGAGGTGTCCTTAAAGTATAAACCCCTGGGAGAGCATTAGGCTTAATCCAGCCATGGACTTGGGGGGTCTGTGTCTGTGAAATCTATATCTCTCAGGATAGGGAGGAACCAGAATCAGAGACTCTAATCAAAACACAATCTGTTAGAAAAATCAAACCCAGCATACAAATCCAAGGTGTCTGAGAGAGACAGGATACAATAAAGTGGTGAACTGTGGCTTAGGAACGTGGCTGTCAGAACAGGGAGGAAGGACCCCTGTAATATGAACAAGGATCTTAAGGAGTCTTCACTTTCTGGCCAAGGAATCTAAGACCTCTTTTTCAAAGTTTATTTATTCGAGAAAGAAAGAGAATGCACACGTGCAAGCAGGGGAGGGGCGGAGAGAGAGAAAGGAAGAGAGAATCCGACACAGGCTTGGCACCATCAGCTTGGACCCTGATGTGGGGCTCGATCTCACAAATCATGAGATCATGACCTGAGCCAAAATCAAGAGTTGGATGCTTAACTGCAACGTCACACAGGTACCTTGAATCGAAGACCTTTTTAATGGAGAAAGTGAGACATGATGGGGACTTTACAAGGTCTAAGGATTTGAATGGGCCAAGGGGAATTTGGGGGTGTGCCATAAGAAAGGCACACATGAACAGGTGTAATGTAGGGGACATGATGTGCAGCTGGCCCACCACTAGGTGCTGTGCCCATTGGTCTATGGGCAGAGCTTCCTGGACCCTGATTCCTATGAACGTGTCATAGCTTCTGACTCAAATGTGTCCTTCACACATCACATCCAAAAAATAACAAATAGCATGATTTGTTCATTCATCCATTCAACAAATAGAGGACAGGCAGCATTCTTACTGCTAGAATCACTAGAAATAATACAGACACAGCCTCTGCTGTCCTATCCCCTGGGAGAGACAGAGGCCTACTACGTAAACCCACACATAAACAACACTAAATTGCTATTGGTAACCAAGAAGGTGCTGAGATAGAGAATATTGGTGGGCAGGCTAAAGCTACTTAAGAGAAGGTGTTCAGGGAAGATCTCGCCCAAAAAGTAACATTATGTCGGGACCTGAAGAATGAGAAAGTCAGGCAGAGTGTGTGGAGGTGGAGAGGAATGGTTCAGGGAAAGAGGAAGGCATGTACAAGGGCCCTGTGTTTGGAAAGAACTTGGTGCCTTTGGAGATTCTTGAAGACCAAAATGGCTGATGCATAGTTAGTAAGGAGGCAAGAGACATGGCACAGAACTGGGGAGTGAGTTGGATCAGATCATAAGAGGCATTATAAAGCAAACATAGGAGTTTAGCTTTGATTCTGATGGCAATGAGCATATATCAAAAGATTCTGAGCAGGAGTCTTAAACATCTTCAAGGATTTTTCCATTTCTTGGTCTCTATAAAAGTTTTCAATAACAAATTCCCAATATTTTACAGGTGTGTATATGCCCCAGCGTCTGTGCTGCAGAAAATGGTACGAAGCTGCTAAGGTTTACTCATTACAGGTCCCTGAACAGCCGACAGATGGATAATAACATTTAGTCATTGCCGACTGGTAATTACAGTATATATTTAAAGGAGAAATAACTACATTTCCTGCTTCAAGCTTTCTCTTATGAAACGGAGAACCAATATCTCCCAAATTATATACCAGAGACACGATCCATAGTTCCCAGAACTGATAGAAAACTCCCCGAGGTTAATAATTCATGCATGACCTGCGATAGCAGTTGTACGTTTTATCTGTTTTCATTAGATGTTCTCCTTTATTGAGTCTCCACCGCTCACATCAGTAGCCCATGTGTGCCCCTGTTTGAAATAAGCTGCTTGCTTTTAAAATGTTCTGGACAATATAATTTCATTGGAACCAGCATGGGGAACGCATGGGTCCTGTGTGTCTGGCTTTTAAAAATCTTTTCACGCTGATCTCTAGGACTGTGGTTGAACGTGGGTCCCAACCTTGTGGAAGTCCAAGGACTTGCGGCTCTTGCGTTCTCATGGATCAATTCACCTCTCTGCTCTGCAACACTCCCTGATCTTGAGGGCAGGATTTCTAATTCAGGGCCTGTTACAGGAAGGTGTGGCACCTACTTTGAATGAGCAGAGCCCGATGAACAGCACGGGGAGAGCGACATCTCAGCCCCGCTGAGCCTGACACCGACATCTCAGCCCCGCTGAGCCTGGGGAACCACTGCATCAGGACCTGAGCTCAGGGTCTGACCCAGTCTGCACCAAATCTTGGTCAGAAGCGGAGCTCTTTTGCTGCTTTCCCCCAAAACACATTATTCCAGCCAGAAGATGGCTACAATTTTTCCTTTATTTTATCCTTCTGAGACTATATCGAAATTCCTGAGTCAAGAGCTGCCTTGTAATTATTGGTGACATAGTCTAAGTTATGGCTCTAGTCCTTCTCTAACCAATTGTAAAACCAATTAGGTACTTTATTGCTCTAAAGATACATAACATGTATAGATCTGTAGATATGCACACGTACACAAATTATTAATAGTGGCCATCTCTGGATGGTAGGGTTTTAATGATTTTTCCTTTTGTTTATCCTTATTTTCTAACTCTTTTTTCACCATGGAAAGGTTATTTGGTTTATACTAATCTGAATTATTTATATAAATAAAAAAACAAAGCAAAGAAAAAATTGTTCACTCTTGATGCTCAGAGCAAGTGATCCTGGGTGGGGAGGAGAGAAGTGATAGTCGTTAAGACACCCTGCAGGACCGGCCAGGCCCCGAGGAACTCAAGAACACATTTGCTAGGTATTTGTTTCTGTCCATGCATGTGTGTTCCAGAGGCTCAAAATCTCCCTGGGCTGTTCCCTGTGACACAAACCCAGGAAACACTTCACTTGGGTTCCTGTCAGCTTCTGGAAGGAGCAGTGGCGTGGAGCGGGGGAGAGGTGGTGGCCAAGAGGGTGGGAAGTTCCTTCTCGGACACCTTCACAGTGAATTCAGTTCCTCTTCTTTCCTGGCCTCTCCCTGCTCTCTGTAGACGTCCACTTCTTCCCCATCCTCCTCAGTCTTCCACCTAGTGCTTCTCTTTCTCCTCCTCTTCCTCTTCCCCCTTCTCTTCTTATTTTATTCCTATTCATTTTTTGGTTTCATTTCATTCTGTTTTTTGTTTTGTTTTTGGAGGATGGGACACAGTTCTTGAACCATTTATCATCTGACCTTCTTCCCTACCCCTGCTTATGGCAGATGCTTTTGACACTCGGTCCCTTCCACCTGTGACTCTTAATAATCAAAGTCAGACTTTGGGAACACAGAAAATATTTTCTCTATAAAACATCAAATCCAAAAGTTCCGGTGCTTTCACCAGTCAGAACTACTGGGACTTCAAGACAGACTTCTATCTGCTGTGACTTTTTCAAGACCTATTTGGAGACACAATCGATTTCTGTGCTTTTCTTTTCTTTTCTTTTCTTTTTTTGTTATTGTTAGTTAATGGATTTTTTGTCCTTGGTTTTGTATCTCCCCCCTTGCAGGCAAGGAGTAGCTTCTGAGGCAAGAAAGCTTCTTGGCTCCATGTGGGGAGGGAGGTGAGTGGCTCTCAACAAGGGAACATTCCTCAGTTAATATCATCAAATTTTATTCCAGCGCATGTAAGCTGGGACCAATTATGTTCCTATCTTTTAAGGTTGTTATGAGGATTTAACGAGCTAATCCATGAGAACCTTTAACACACTGCCTGGTGCATAGTAAGGGCTCAATAATAAATGTTACCTATTATTATTACTATTACTACCATGCTGCCCATTACTTTCTACTGGGAAAAGACAGCAGATGACTGGATTCATCTCCCCCAGGTGTGAACACAGGTGGGTTGACGCTGCATCAAGCCTCCAGTGGCCTGAGCAGGTGCAGTTCTGCCAGCCCCTGCTTCCTCACCCTGGGCGGGTTCCTGAGCCCTGGCATGGCCAATCTGGCTTTGCCCCCCACATCCGGCTCTCAGGAGAGTCCAGGTATTTTCCTAGCATCCCGGTCTTGTGATCAGTGGCCTGCTGTGCTCCCCTGTTCACCTCTGACCAGGCCAAGATATATATGGTCACATGGGTAGGTGTGCTGGCTTAGCTTGGGGGCAGCAGAGGCAATTAAAAGCCATTGGAAGACACTGACCAGTCATGTATTCTCCATGGTGGGAAGCAAGTGCTTCCAGGTTCAAGGTTAACATTAGTGGTCTAGGACTGAGCCTGGAGCTGTTCCTGCCCCTAAGGCAGGTGGGGGAGCTCAGAGGAGGAGCGGCCTGTGGCTTCCAACTATCCTGCTTCCCTCCATGTGGAGAGTGCCCCTGCACCCCACACAGAGGGATAGGCAAGGAAATGTTGACGTTGCCTGGGCCTGCTTTCCTCCTTCCTTGGGGCTAGCTCCAAACCAAGAGGATACTTTTCTGTAGAGTCCTGTCATCTGACCCAGTGATCGACCCGCTGGTAATGCCACCTACTGACACCTGTAAGTGGTAGCAAATCACAGAAAGTTCCACAAAGACATTGAGCTGTTTTTCATCTGAAACAGTAGAGGCCATTTGGAGTTGTAGAAACAGTGTGGAAAGAGCTGCTTGCCTAAATAACCTGAATGCATGACATCTACAGACCTCTACAGAATGGCTGGCTAGACCTCCATTTCCCCCGGGATCTCTACTGCTCTTTCACTCCCACACACAAGCACACATGCATGCATGGACACATCCACACACACACCCACACACACATGCACAGGCATAAGGGCACACGCATATACACGAATATACATGCATGCACATACACACAGACACACACACATACCCACCACAATGTCCAGGACACCCACACACACTCTGAACACCTCAGGGGTAGGCTGATCCTGCAGCATGGTTTAAGGGCATTCTAACCCTTTCCCCTCTTCTTTTCCTTGCTCCATCAAATTGAGAAAATGCTAGATTCCTGAAAATGTTGAGTTGTGTAGACCAGTTAGGAGACATTTACATTTTGTGCTGGGTTAACTGCTAAATGAATAGCCCTGAAGACTAGATACTTGTGGCTGCCATCTGTCCAGAGAAGGAAGGCCTTTGTGAAGATTACCAAGAAGGGGTAACAAAAAGAATGGAAATGCTAAGGCTTAACTAAAATGTCAAAGGAAGTAGGACATCTATATGGCTGAGTCCCCACTGACCTGGGCTGAATTTCTTGGGGGACCTTCTCTCACCTGCTCATGTAGGACAGAGGAGAAACGTCTGAGTCCAGAGAGCCAAAGAAATTCCTTGCACTTGACATTTTGGAGGCCAAGCCTCCCTCCTCAAAGCTTCCTTCTCTGTAACCCAGAGAGTCTCCATTTTTCTGCCTGACACAGGCTTCATCTGTAGTGTCTCTCACCAATGACCTTCAGCATCTTTTTTCTTTGCTTTTGCAATACCTGCTTATCTACTGACATTGGCTCACTGGGCCTTCCATGCCTCCATCTTTCCCTGGGCTCGCTCCTTCCTGGCACCCCTTACTTCTCCCAGCCTGATTTAGACCTGTGACCCATCCTGTAAATCACTGTCTATCAGGGGGGCCAATTCCTTCCCTCTCATGTCCTGTATGTCCCAGGATAGCCTCCACACTCCATCTAGGGGTCTCTCCATGCTCCCGGGCACTATGGGGAAAAATCTATCCCCAGCCTTGTAATTTAGTGCCATTAAAGATTCAGCTAAAGCTGGGCACAAGCAGGGCTTCATAAGCCTTCTCCCTGTCCTTCCATCCGAGCCTCCCTCCTCTCCCCAAGCCCTTGTATGACTATCTCTCCATAGCCCTTTGCAGTCTTGAGCTGATCTTCACCTTTAGCAATGAAAGAATAAAGATATTTAGGTAGAATCCTCTAAGACAGAGCTCATTTGTCACCTCCTCCAGGGATACCTCCCTGAGAGCAGAGTATTCCTCCTGAGTCTAGGTTAAAGTCTCTGCTCCCGGCTCCCATAGCTTGTACTTCTACTTACCATAGCACTTATGCCAAACTGTTTACTGGACTTTTGGGTGTGGGGAGCTCCTGGAGAATGAGGACTATATCTTATCTCCATATCGAGAGTGCCCAGCACAAAGTAAGTGCTCAGCACATTTTTGTTTGATGAATGAATGCATGAGGCCCATCTTTCATGGACATGTGAGCCCTGGCCAGGTGGACTGTATGGCACACAGGGGCAGGGGGTCTCTCTAAAGGGACACAGGAAAATCCCAGAGGTCCTGAGAAACCATCTGCCACATGGTGATCTTGAGGTACAGCCAGTTACATCCTCCTAACAACGTGAAAGCTGTTCTCATCAACTGGCACTCCACGGATCTTTTACAGCTCATTTCAGAGGGAGGAGAAACGATTTCCTCTCCTGTTCCCTTCCACAAAGATAAATTCACCCTTGGCTTGGAGTTCTGACATGTACAACCAACTATAAACTGGTGCAAGAGACAACGTGAAGGGGATTAAGCACTGTTTGGTTCCCCCTCCCTCTGCCATCTCTCTTCATACCCTTTTGCTGTGTCAAAGAGCTAGAATTTTCAAGGGATCATATGGACTGTCTGGCCCAATTCTTTGCTTCTGCACTTGAGGAAACTGAGGCCCAATGAGTTAAAAGACTTCTTGATGCTACCTAGTTAATCAAAGGCATGCATCTGGAAGTTGCTAGCCTCCAGGACTCCAATCTGCTCCCCTGTCTACCATGCTGCACTGCCTCCAGCAGGAGAGGTCTTGGTGACGTCTCTCCAGTGGGGGATTTCATCACTGCAGCACTAGGGTAGGCCATCCTGTGAGGTGCCCCGTCGCCCAGGGAAGAGAGCCTCTAACAGCCCTGAAGAGCAGGCGTGTGGAGCCCACTGGCATTCCCTTCACCTTTACAAGGCTGCCTCTCTCAGCAGCAGGTAGAGCTATCTGTTCCCAACTTGGCAGGATTGTAGCTCTTATTGATGAAAGAGATATCAAGCCAAGTCTGAAAAATGACTTAACATTTTGAATGTTGGAGAGACACAGACTAATGGGTTCTCTCCATATATATATATAATGTGGTGCAGTGACTTAGAGGCAAGTCTCTAAAAATTGCTCTGATTGGACCCTACCAGGTCTCCCTTGTCATCTCTGAGCTTTCTGGGAACACAAAGCCTGATATAGTGGGGAGTGGACATGTGCCTTAGGTATTAGTGTCCCATGTGTACCCTGTCACACCATATGCTTGCCTGCCCAGGTTCCCACCTGGAGGCAGCCAAAGCAGCAGTTGAAGGAATGGTTCCTGGCCAAGGCAACAGTGTAATGGGAGCTAACATTGTGTGCCCTGCATCTCCCTTCTCTCAACTTATTTTGGGGTCCTGTGACTCCTCTGTCTTGGACGCTTTACTGTGGACTGTCAAATCATGTACTGAAACTTCATTCATCCTGCAAACAGAGTGCCCCTGTATGCCAGACCCTGTCTGGGCTCTGGGACGTGGCAATGAACAAGACAGCTTGTTTTATAGTCTGGAGTGGGGGTGGGGGAAAAGAAAACACCCAACAGGGAAGCTACGTTATGGAGCAAACACACCCAGAAGCAGGACCTCGAGACTGGTTGGGCGCGCAGGCTCCTGTAATTCCGGAGCACAGAGAATCCTCCCTGAGGAGGATGTATTTGAGCAGAGACCTGAATGAAGAGAGAAGCTGGCCATGCTTGTCCATTTTTCCAATGGACAACACATGCTTGGTGTGTCTGAGAAACAGACAGAAGGCTGATATGGCTGGAGCCTGAAAAGCTCGTGGAGGAGAGAGAAAACAGACAGAAAGGATCCACAGGACCTAGTGGACAAGACAAAGGAGTTTGGATTTTATTCTTAGCATGAAGCATTGGAGAGCTTTAAGGGAGCAGAGAGTGACAGGAGCTGATTTGTATTTTTAAGAAGATGATCCTGTAAGCCAGTGTTCACAGTAGCATTATTCACAATAGCAGAGAGGTGGAAACAACCCCAAAGTCCATCAGCAGATGAATGGAGAAACAAAGTACTGGATATATGTACATCATAGTATTTTTCAGTGTTAAAAGGAAGGAAATTCTGACACATGCTATAACACGGTGCACCTTGCAGATGAGCTGAGGGGAATAAGCTGGCTGTGAAGGGACAAATATTGTACAGTCTCACTTACAGAGTCACAGAGACAGAAAGCAGACAGTGGTCACCAGGGGCTGGAGGGGGTGGGGGTGGGGAGGAAATGTTTCATGGGCAGAGTTTCATTTGTAGATGAGGAAAGTTTCTGAAGATGGATGGTGGGGATAGTTGCACAACAGTGTGAATGTACAGTCAGTGAATCATACTTTAAAATGGCAAAAATAGAAAATTTGACATTATGCATGTTTTAGCACAGTTCAGGAAAACACCAACAAAAATGAATAAAAAACAGACCACACTGGCTTCTGTGTGGACAATCGATGGTCGGAGAGCAAGCGGAAGCAGAAAGACAAACACACAACCTTAAGAGACAGCTGTAGTGGCCCAGGCGGGTGGTGGTTCATACCAGGTAGAAGTAATGGAGAGAGAAAGAAAAGGGTGGAAATGATTTCAAACTTAGAGAAAAGTTGCAAGAATAAGCAAAAACTGCCCACAACCCTTTACCCAGGGGATTGGTGAAATATTTCGGAAATAAAATTGAGCCTGACTTTGTGATGGTCTGGGAATGAGGGCTGTGGGATGGACACACTTGTAGTTCCGCTTCCCCGGAACTACAGGACGATGGATATGGAAGGGCAGCCACCAAGTTGCTGACCATTAAGTACCAGTGAGCAAAGGCCCAGAGAAGTGAGGTGAGCTCTCTTGGGACACACAGTGAATTTGCGGCAGCGCCAGAATGTGAGATCAACACATCTGCAGTTTTTGATCAAAGGTAAAACTGCTTTCATTGTAGCCATTTTTCATCTTTATGAAAAGGTCAGGCCATTAGTAAGGGAGAGGTGGGCAGGCCTGGTTACTCTGAGATGGATCGTGTCTCCCTCCTCTCAGGCTCCTAGTATCCTTACGAGGAAAGGAAGATGGGCTTAGGCATGTTAACTGTCGAAGCCACCAGAAAGTTCCCCAGTTTCTTCATCTTCTAAATGAGTCTAGCGGTCTGTCTGCTGGGGTTACTATAATGGGAGTAAGAAGAACATGCCTTTCAGTTCAAAGGCTTTTAGCAGACGGAACTCTACCTGCAATGCCTCCCCAAACCCCTGAATGGCTCCCACATGTCTTGCCACAGTGATTGAAATCCAGAATGGAGCCATTTTGTAGAGCTGCAAGCAGAAAATGCCTAAAAGCAGTTGTTCATGCTTCATTCATTCATTCATTCATTCATAATGTGCTAAACGATGCTAAGCACAAGGTGATAGAACTAAGACATTATCTCTTCCTCACAATGGGCATCTGGTATTTTGGAAAGAACATATGCCTCTCAGGGAGACAGAGCACTTTGAGTACTGGTTCCCTCATGTTTAATGCTATTGGACAAGTGACCTATGCTCTCTGAGCCATGGTTTCTCCATCTGCAAAGTGGGAACTGTGGCAGTTTTAAGGCAGGGGGCAAACTCTTTTACACTCCCCTCATTGAGAGGTGGGGTCTCTGTCACCTCCCCTCAAATCTGGGCAGATGTTGATCATTTCAATCAGTAGAACATGGTGGGAGCAATGGCCTGTGACTCCAGAGGCTAGGTCACGGACGTCATGGAGCTCCCTCCTTGTTCTCTGAAACACTGAGTGAGGACATGAGCCACTATCTTGGAGATGCCATGGGGGAGACACTCCAGCCTGCTGGTCATCCCAGAGCTTGGGCCAGACATCCCAGTGAAGCCATCTTGGAACTGTATGCTCCAGCCCAGAATCTTCTGGCCTCTGCTATTCAACTCTAACAAGGGACCAGCTGTGCTCATTATGCAATTGTGCAAATCTGTGGCCTGGTGGTAGGATCATTCTTTAGGGTTGCAAGTGTTCATGAAATCAATATGAAATGGCTGATACTTTATAGTGTTAGGTTTGGGAGTGGTTTGTTGCACAGATAACCAGAACGTGACCAATATTACTTCCCTTAAGATTATAATGCATTTTAAATGGAAAATGGAAAAGCTTACAAAGCATGTAGCTTATGCTATTGTCATAGTCCATTTGGGATGCTACTACAACAAACTACCACACCCAAGGTGACTTATAAACAACAGAATTTCTCACTGGTCTGGAGGCTAGAGGTCAGAGATCAGGATGCCAGCATGGTCAGGGGAGGGCTCTCTACTTCCCATTGCATTCTTATATGGCAGAAGGAGCCAGGGAGCTCCGTGGGGTCTTTTTTATAAAAGCACTAATCCTATTTATAAAAGCTCTAGGCTCATGACCTAATTGCCTCCCTAAGGGCCCACCTCCAAATACCTTTGGGGCTTAGAATTCAACATAGGAATCTCAAGGGGACACAAATATTCTGACCATAGCACAGGATCCCAATAAGTAGGTTTCCCTTTTCAGAAGAAAGATCTTTGCTCTCTATCAGTAGAAGCAGGCAGGCCAACTAGTAACTAAACACAATGTGCAAACATAATGGATATGAAAATAAAGTGAAAAAAATCAATCAAGGAGCAATTTAATTTTGTGAGGATTGGGGGATAGGAGACTGTGTCAGGGGAAATTTTGGAAAACATTTAAATCAGTCCCTGAAAGACTGGCAGACAAAGTGGGAGGTGGGCATTCCAAGGGAGAGACATAGCAGCCTGGGTTTGGTAATCTTTCCGGTTGTTTCCTTCCTCCCACCTCGGCCCCGGGTCAGGCTCTTCTAAACAGAATGGTCAGTGAGTCCTTGATGACGTAAGTCAGGTCCTCACACTGTTTTTCAACTCCCATGGCTTCGATTGTTCTCAGAGAAAAAGCCAAAGTTCTAACGGTGGCCCACAAGTAGAATGACCATATAATTGTCAGTTTGCAACCTTTGGAGTTCCCTGAGTGAGATTTGAAACTGACCCTTGTCCACAAAGAGCAGGAAGGGAAGAAACAGGTGAGTCTGGATTGGTAGGTGGCAGGTTTAATAAGCAAGGGAACTTACATACGAGTTTTGTCTTGGGCAGTCACAGGAGAAGATCTCTACATCTGCCTGCCACATCTTAAATTTTTACATAGAGACCATAACAGGATTCAGTCACATATACCATCTGGGTGATTTCAATAACATATTGCTGTCTCAAAGCTGAGTCCTTGGGGTGATTCCTAGTGTGGGAACCGAGGACAGAATGTACATTTCAAACACAGGGCAGCAGAGAGGAGCCTCCAGTTGCCAAGATCCAGCTCCCCGATCAAGCAGCAGTGACATTCTCTTGATGACCTTCTTCAACAAAAATTTATCATAATTTATCGTCCAAACTGGGGCATTTTGAGAACGAGCAGTGACACTATTAATAACTCTGCCAAGACAACAGGTGTAGGCAACCAGAATGTATAGTCATCACCCATATAACTTTATAAATCCTGTCCCTACATACCACCTGGAAGGCCCTTGGCCACATCTCCTACCTCGCTGTCCTCCTTGTTCTCCCTAGACCACTGTGCTAGCTTTCCTGATGATTCTTGATTACACGGAACAAGTTCTTGACTCTGTCTCTTTGCACCTCTGGTTCCTGCCTAGGTTGCTCTTCACCTGGATGGCCACTTGGCTCATTCCCTCCCTTCCTTCAAGTCTCCACTCAGATGTCATTTCTTTGCAAGGCCTTTCTTTCCTGTGTCGCCTATTGAAAATGGATGGACTCAATCATCTTCTTTCTTCCTTGCTTTTTTTTCTTCCCGACACTCACCTCTTTCTGATATACCATAAAACAATCCAATAAATACTTATTTTGTTACCATTTTTGTCTCTCTTCACTCGATACAAGCTCCATAGAGGCAAGAATTTTTGTTTAATTTGTTACTGTACCCCAGAATAATGCTGGACATCTAGTTGGTCCACAATAAATACCTGGTGAAAGAATTCCTGAGTGAAAGTAGTCGACCAGTCTCTGAAATGAAATATCGTCTGACAATGAATAGTTTGGGCAGCTTGGTCTGAGGGTGCTGAAGAATGTTTTGCATGAGAGATTTTTTTTTAAGTTAGTAGCTTTTGAAAACAGTCATGAGCCATGTCTAAAACAAAATGTATGGTCAACGTTCAGCACACTTTTCTGTTATAAACTTTCCCTCCACATCTCTCAGTATCATAAATTATTATAGTTGGAAGAAATCAGCTCTAAAATTCTATGATTCTAAGTGAAAAGCTCTATTATATTTTAAAAAAATTGAAATGATATTTTTTCTGGATAGTAAAGAAAACTGGAGGTCAGGTAATAAAGGGAAACTGAGGATTTGGGCAATTTATGAGTCAATTTCTTAGGTTGGCAGGCTGTTGGGATTTCTCCCAATTGCTGTGGGGGGTATTTCAAATCTGCCTCTAGCTGCTGGAGTAATGCTTCTTCCATTTCTCTAGCTTTCCACCAAAGTCTGCAGATTCTGGTAGATAAATCGTCAGCAGTCCTTTCCATTTTTGAGGCATTAACTTTAAATCCTGTTAAGGTTCCTCATATATTAAAAATAAAACTTCTATTAACTTTTTCCCTGTCAGTGTGATTAGAGGTAAATTAATTTTTAACACTTGGGTAAAGCTGCAGAAGAGAAATGTGCCCCCAGCGCTACCACACGTCTGCCGCGGGGCTTCCAAGGGGGTCTGGACCAGGCCTGCAGAGGCTGGCCTGCAACACCATTTTGATGCATCAGAGCTGCTCTGTGTCCATAGATGGTGCTCCCAGCAGCATAATAGATGATGGTTATTGGCTATGGTGGATGGGCCACAGGCAGGTGGATTGCTAAGCAAGACATTGGCTTTATAGACTAGCATGGGTGTCTATTGAGATGGACCACAAAACTGGCAGGCCTGGGTTTTCATGGAATTTGTCATGTGGCACCATCACTCTTGAGGACGTCTTGTGACTCAGCCTTGGTCCTCAAGGAAATAACTCAGACTCAGCCTGAGCATATGGTATGTGACACCATGGGCTTTATAACCAGATACATTGATGAAGCTTTGTTTTTGTCACTTAACAGCTATAGGTCCTTAAGCAGAAAAATAGAGAAGAGAAAAAAAGAAAAATTACTTATTGAATACTTATTTTGGACACTGAGCAAAGGAGTGTGTGTGTGTATGTGTAAATTTATTATATATTATACATATAATATATGTAAATAATTCTCCTCATTCAGTTCTCCCTTGTACAATTAAATGTTATTTTCCTACTTTTCAGATGAGGAAACCAAAGTCCAGAGATAACAATTGACTTAATAAAAGCCATGCAACTACTAAATGACAGAGTTCTTATTTGAACTTGGGTCCATCTGAATCCAAAGTTTTTCACCATGAAGCTGTAATGTAATCTCTGATTTTCCATCTGTAAAATGAGGAAACAGTACACACTTCACAAGGTTGTGTTGCAACATTAAAGGAGATAATGTGTGTGAAGTGCTTAGCACACAGCCTGGCACAGAGTTCAATGTTAGCCATAAGAGGAGCAACAGTGTAGTAACTAAATGCCCCCTTTCTTGCAATGCCAAAAAAGATCTTTATGCTTGAATTAATTTCTTGTCTACTTCAGGCATCATTCTGCAATGTATTTGGGGGAGAAAATGATGACACCATAAATTCATTCATCAATCCATTCATTCATTTGTTCAATATATATTTAGTTAAAGGGTAAGAGAATTAAGGAAGATAAGAAATGCATCTTGTCTTCAAGGAGCTTACAGTATGGTTGAAATGGACAAACATAAAACTTGAGATGAAATCCTGAAGGAAATAAATGAGCTAAGCCAAGGGAGGAAGGTTTGAGGAGGGCAGTCACCATGGGCCAGAGGTGTGGAGCTAAGCTTGTGCTGGGCTTTCAAAATAAGAAGGATTTGGCTTTTAGGAGAGAAGATGGTCAGGATACCTAGTACCAAAGTCAAGAAAGTGCTTTGGGCATGAGCAGGCACTCAGTCTCTCAAACATGGAACCTCTATACTGAGAAAGAGAAAATTAGACATGATTCAGGGAGGGAGAGGTTTTATGGGGCTTTGACTTGAAATAGAAGCAAAAGAAGTAGCTTATTCCTCATGAAAGTTCTCCTGAATACAAAGATTATATTATAACACTCCACCATCACACACGGACTGCCACCATCATCATGATCATCACGATCACCGTCATCACCACCCCCACTCTACCCCCCACTACCATGATCACCTCTGCCACTACCTTCATCCCTTCTATAACAACCACCACTTACAGAACCACCAAACCATCCCTTCGCCACCACCATTACCATCAACACCAATATCCTTACCATCAGAACCCGTTACCATAACCATCACCATCTTCTCTTCCACCATCACCACTAATGCCACCACCATGCATACCACCACCTCCACCATCATCCCATCTACCATCACCACCAACACTACCTCCATGAGTACCATCACCTCCACCATCACCACCTCTAATGTCGCTGCTATCACCGTTACTACCATCACCGTTCCCACCCTCCCCCTACCGGCAAAACTCCTAACTCTGAGCCAAGGTGATTATGAAAATTAGTGGTCTTCACTTTAAGGCCTATGTCAGCCTCACCTGAATAAGACATTTATTTCTTCTGTTCTCTTAGGTGAGGCCAATGGGGAGTGAGTCTTGACCCCACATAGACCTACTGGGAACTCCTTCCCTTCCTTGTGATCATTTGTTCAGCTATTGCTGCAAAGCAAATGAACTTAAAAGTTACTCTGAGCCAACATTCCCACCTCCTTCAAGTGTGCCTGGCAAACTGAAGAGAGATCCATTACTCACAGCTCCAGGACGTGGGGTGGTGGTGGCGGCCATGGGGAAGGGAGCCTGGGAGAAGCTGGCAGACAGGGGCTGTTTCTCTCCCACTTGAAGCAGCCCACTCCCTTCAGGCAATAGACAGCTCTGACTTCAAACCCTAGCCAGGGACATTGCTGCATGAGTAATGCCCAGAAAGATTCTATATATGGTTTCTTTCATCTCCTATTGAAATGAAAGAACAAGAGAGGGAGAGAGTAGAAATGAATTGTATTCCTACTGCAGAGAGTTCATTTGATAAATAATGTATATAGAGTTTGCAGTAATAACTGCTCTTTTCCGATTCAGCATGTGTGGGTGAGTTTTGACATCTATTCTCTGTATTTCTAACAGACGGTGAATGACTGGTGTCTGGATTGGCATTATGAAAGGCAGGGCAGACTGTTAACATTTGCTGTAGTGTCAGAAAGGTTAATCTGGCTTTTCCCTTGAGTGGGGGGCGGGGTGCCTTTGCCTTCTAGTGGAGATGTGAGAAGGGAGGGAGAAGACAGATGGAGATCTTGTCGTGCCTTGGGATCCTAAGAATGGGTAGTAAGAGGATGACATGTGCCAGCAGGGTGGAGTGACCAAGGTGCAGGCGGGCCGTGTGAGTGTGCATCTTGAGAACCCTGCTCTGCCACCTTCTGCTAGCTTCTTTTGTCCAAATATCATAGGAGGTGCAAAACACCCACTGGGCACTGGAAAGAGGGCAGAGATAGCCACCCAACCTTTCCTGGTGCACTTCCCAGAGGCCAGGGGAGGGCCCCTGGCTCCTACCAAGAAGGAAGAAACACCAGGATATGGGAGAACTTTCCTGATTCTGCTAGCCCTTGGATGTCAAGGAGACGGACGCTGGACTCAAGTTGAGGAATTAGTAACTGGATCCTACACCACCTTCCATTCTGCCCCTGAACAAGAGAGATGTCAGACATTTTTAGTGTGCTTTGGCTTACAAAAGTATCCTCACACATGTTGTCTTGCTGGATCCTCACAACAATGGGACAGTTGTTACTCCCATTTTATAGAAGAGGAAACTGAGGCCGGGAAAGTTTTAGCAACTTGCCCACAGTGGCGAAGTGGGTGAGAGCAAGAATTCACTTAAATATGCTCCAAGTTCAGGGTTCTGACTCTAAGTTTACTATTCAGGGCTGCCTCTCTAGAGACACTTCTGCGGACTGTTGTTCTTTGTGGCAGGGAGGGGCATGCACACATGGGGGACATGCATTCACACACACACTCATATACACATGCACAGGACACATCACACAGACAGATACATACCTGTACGTGTATACACATGGATGCAGGCTGACATGGGTGCACACACACATGCACACATACGTGCACACTCGTGAAGGCCCATGCATACACATGCACATATATTTGCACAGCTGACACCTCAGGAGCATTCCCAGTTGGGGGTGTGTGTGTGTGCTGCTATTCAATTTGTTTTCCTTTACTTCCATAGAAAATCACACAGAGCCTCAAGAATCACTCCTCCTTGGCCCCAGATGGATGGGTGGAACAGCCTGGGAACCCCAGGAAATGATTTCTACCCTGCAGGGGTTTGCAATTCTGGAGAATCATGATCCACAGCCTCTTTTAGCCACTGACCTCCAATTGGGGTTCATAGCAGTCAGTGGCCACAATTTGCTGGGACTGAGATTTGTAGTGCTCAGTGTCCAGGAAGATGTAATTTACCTCACAGGAGGGACAACTTTTACTCCCAAGAAAATGTTTTCCTCCCTTGGCTCACCTTTAGATGTAAGGAATCACTCAGAGAGGTGAAAGTGTCTAAAATTTAAAATATTAGATTCACTTCTCCAAAGATTAGATAACATTAATGTCAGAGCTGAATTGTGTTTTTCTCAAAGGTTCTTTTCTTGATTTCTCCGCTCAAATAACCTACAAGGAACTTTCCATGAAATCACAGAAAATGAATTCTCTACATCTAATGTTTCCCTCCCCACACCCCTGTTTATTCCCATCTTTTACTCAGATTTCTTTCTGCAGCGTCTCTTGGGAAATCTTACTTCTTATTTTCAAGTGTTTACTGCTTCTGCTCATACATTTTTTTTTCTGTCAATATTTAGTTTTCTTTTCAGTGAGACCTTTTCCTTCCACCCCCATGAATTTATAATGGTTTCCTTCAGATAGTCCCTTATTTCTGTCAAGTCTTTCCTTTCTCTTTCGTTGGCCCTCCATCACGTGCAGGGAAGCATTCTAGGCAGAGTGAGGGCTTCAGAACTGGGGCAGATGTAAACTTGACTCTAGACCCTACCACTCAATAGCAACATGACCTTGGCAAACCACGTCTGCTGCCCTTGGAGACTCGGTTTCTAGATTTGAAATATATGTATTCCTAACTATAATGTAGAGATGTTTCAAGAACTAAATGAGATCCCAGGACCTGACACATAGTGGGTACCCACAGACTGGCCTGTTGCCCTCATTGTTTTCTCATTTGATCATAAAATGTATCCAGTTCTAGTCCCTTCCTGAGTGATTTATACCTAGATTAGATTGCCTGGGTAAATCAGGCCACATACAGGTAGACATATGCTTAATTTGGTGTATGTAGAGGATCCCAAACATGATGGGTCTGATTTGATGCCAACTCAAATAAAAACACAGAAGCTGCATAACCAAGGAAGGAAATGATGAGGCTGGAATGTGTCAGCAGCTCCATCCCCCCACACTGTGTGTGTATACTGAAAATATTTTGATAAATGGGGAAGAAGAAAAATCAAAATGTGCTCCTCCGTTCAAACGAGCTGTCACGGCCTGCAAGATAAAGATGTACTCGTCCAGGGAAGTCAGTTTCTAGACACGCACCATCATTATGCACAATTTAATAAAATACACAGGCATGCTCCCAAGTTCTTATTTGGCAACGGCTGACACTCCAAGAGCTGATCTTGCTAATTTTGTGTATTTGGATTCTGCAGTAAAATAAGCAGTCTCAATATTTGGGTTCACTGGGAACCATTTCTGGAATTGTAATGATGATTAAGTAGAGGAGGATCCCTGTTGCCTTAAAACTTAGTTAATTCATGCTGACAGGGTAGGTTTGATGTTTTTCCCATAACTTCACACCTATCCACAATAACAATACCCTTCTCCCCCCAGTTATAACAACAGCAGCAAGACAAAGCTGGCTGGTCAGAGAACTTGAGCAGTGGTTGAGAGGGCAATGGGGGAGGGTCAAACATTTGCATCCTGGAGTGATAGTGGGGTTTTTTGGTTCATAATCAGCTTTGCCAACAAGGCTATTATTATTCTTTTGACATAGTGATAGACCGTGTTTAGAAATTGTTTCTGTAGGATGTAGAATCATGTTGTGACTTTCATTAGGGGAGGAAACTGGCCAACAGTAATTTTCTAGAAGTCAGGGAACAGAGACAAAGGGCAACTTTTCTCTGAATCACAGTGAAGAAGCTCTACCTTGAAAGATTATATATCTGTTTGCATCTCTAGGGAGACTAGAGTCCAAGGCAAGAGTCCTGGAGTCACTAAGCAACTTTTAGGCAGGACGTTATTAGATTCACCGACACCATTTCCTGAAAGTTTCAACTGGAACTCCTCATTCCTCCATGTTTTCCGGAGATTGCAGCCCTTTCCTGGATTTATTTCACAAGCTCCATGGAATAAGCTTTTGCCAGCATCCTCAGTCTTTCTTCACTTACCATCCTTTCAATGTATATGCTTGTCAAAAGCCAAAGCATGGGCAAAGGCGATTCATCTAGCAGCTTAATTCATCATCAAGGAATTAAGTTATTTCTGTCTTCTTGCGCTGACATTCTCACTGTGTCAGGTTTTGTTCTCAGGCTAGACTCTTCTTGGTCTCAAAATAGTTGCCGCAGCTCCAATGATCACATTCTTACTTGGCAATGTCCAAAGTTTGCAAGTGGAGTAAGAGGAACTCTCTCTTCCTTATATCCGTTTTTGAAAGTGAGAATGTTCCCTAAAGCTGCCTCATTACTCATTAACCATAATTGTGCATGTGCCCATTTCCATGATGATTCCTCATAAGGGAGAACAGAGCTACCACCATTGGTTTAGATGGATCAAGATTTCCTTCTTCCCACCAAGGACTGGAGCCTACTCCTACACTGATTACCATTAAACACTTGAACTGGATTTGAATTCCACAATAGAGAAGAAAGGAAGGAAGGCTACTGGGGCAGATACCCATTGAATACATGCTTTCCAGTGAAATTGGCAACATAATCAGGAGTATATAAAGCAGAAGGCTGCCAAGGACTGATGTTCTTTTCTTTTCTGGTCTGACTTGTCTCAAGGTTTTTGAATCCGATACACTGGTGTTGTCAACAAGATTGTGTAGTTATCATCACACAGGCTTACTAATTCTGAATAATTGGTCCCTTGATCCTCATGTGACTAATCACTTCCCTCACAAAGCCTAAACCACAAATCTCTTCTCCTCAACACTTGATAGAAAGCTTTGAACTCAAAGAGGAATAATCAAAGAAAAGAATAATTTGATAATAGGACAAATATCAAATGCACTGAACTCAGGACTTCCGAATGAGGGATAAATCCATTTTGTCCACCAGATTAAATAGACATGGGTTAACCTTTGTCTTAGGAGCCTGAGGGCTTGAGAAATCTAATATACAGAATCGTAGTATGGAGGGAAATGTGAATGTTCCTGAAGAGGAGTGACAAAGCCTGTGGAAGGTACAGAGCTAGGAGACACTTTTGGATCCAAGGAGGATGAGAAGTTGGCCAAAGTGGAGGACCGGGTATTAGCAATGGGTTCAGGAATTCCTGGGAAAGCTATACGGTGTGATAGTACCCAGATCATGGCCAGGCAAGTCCCTGGGCAATTTCTGGACTGTACTCTGGACCATTCCTTAGCAAGAGGCTGAGCAAATGTCACAAACTGAAAAGACGTATGTGAAGAGCGGCTCATGTGAACCGAGGTCATTTTCTAGAACAAAGAAGCAGCCCTTTTGGCACCTTGCAATGTCCTATTGCCTTCACAATAGCTAGAAAATGCTCGTTATAATAGATAACATTGATTTTTCATTGTCTTCTACCCTATCGGTCGATTTATTTAATTTTTTGCCTGTTCTAATACCAGGGAGAGGGCACTCAAAATGAACACAGTTATTCAAATGCAAGGCTTGAGAAACCTAGCCACCAGGTTGCTGCTGGAGAGCGGGCTTTGCCACCTGCAGGGCTCTGTCTTTTCTGGAGGGCAGGGGGCAGTGGGCCATTAGCCTTGACAGGCACCCATCCTGCCCTGCTTCTCCCAAAATGGGCACTGAGCCTGGTAAGGACTGGAAAGCGAGTAGACAGATTAGGTTATTGTTCCTGAGCTCTCACAGACTTGGAGGACAAACATCAGTATACTTCAGGACCCCTGGGCCAGGTGGCAGCCGGGCATCCTGGACGATTGAGCAGGAGCCCTGCTGGCTGTGGATAGAGGACCTGTGACACACAGCTGTTCAAAGCTCGGCTGGCCACGATCGCAGCCCCAGCTCTGCTGCAGACTCATCGTGAGACTGCAGGAAATTCCTCCCCTTCAGTTAGCCTCAGTTTCCTGACTTATAAAGTGGGGATGATAATACTACTGAAGCTCCTAGACAGGAGGGTTAAACTAGCTAATCCAGGCAAATGTTTTCGCCCATATTCTAAGTGTTCGATAAATGCCTGCTATTATTTTGCGTCAGTCAGTGGCATAAAATGAGATTTGACAAATGCTTAAGTAGGTTTCAAAGTATATTGATCATAAAGCAGCTAAGTGCCCTTATGTGCTTTTTTTTTTTTTTTAAAAGAGTTCTTTCAAAAGTATTAAGGTGATTGCTTCCCACTCTCTGCATCCTTCAGGTTCAGCTCTGTCCATGTTCTTAGGGTCAGGACTCCAATGCCTGGTACATAATAGGAGACCTGGAGATATATGTTGAAGGAAAGTTGACAGGAAAGGAAGAGGAAGGGATGGAGGGTGTGAAGAGAGACCCAAGAGGTCTACTTTATCCTCACTCTGGTGCGGGTTTGCCCATGGCCCAGGCTGACCTCTGAAACCCACTAGCTTCTGGCCTTTTAGCCCCCTCCTCCCCCCACCCTACCCCTCCCTCCTGCCAGTAAGCAGACATGATGTTTGACACAACTGTTGTATAGAGTGGCTTCAGACAGCTCTCACTTGGTCCCCACCTTTTTATACCCCAACCGTGGTTTTACTGACTTGGACCCCTGGCTCTGCAACTTGACCTCAATTCTACTGCTTGCCTCTTGAACTTGCTGTGCAGAAGGGGCCTTTCTACAGCTGCACCAAGAGTTTTTGTTATCTGAGCCCCTACTTGCCACATTGTGGGGATCACGCTGGACATCATTACATCCTTTAACCTGCGAAACAATCCTGGAAATTAAGTTTTGTGAACTTAGTTTTATAGATGGAAAAACTGAGGCTCAGGGGGGCAAAGTGTTTGGCTCAGGGCCACGTGGCTAGAAATCAAACGCCAGTGTCTGGCTTCAGATCTCATGCTCTAGTCTTTCTTCAGCCTTGGCTTTTCTAGTGGACATCCACTTGGCTCTCAGAACTCTTGGAAGCCTCAGGCCTAATAGCTCCTAAGATCTTTATGCTGCAGACCCCATCTGTCAGGTTTGGACGGCACCCTCCCAGGGACCAAAGTTCTGCCCTGAATTTCTTCCTGGTTACTAGGCCCTGACATCACGGCCATGTTTTCCTGGGCCAGACAGACTATCCACCAGCTCCCTATGTGGGGCTCCTCATCATGGATCCGCTTATGCCAGGAAACCCTGTCTCTTCCCCCAGACCTCTGATGCCCCTTGCCCCCTAAATGACCACGTGGCATTGGCTGGGGACAGTGGAGAAGTCGTTTGACCTGATGGGTTGCATGTCTAGCTCAGGCGGCTGGGTCTGCATGTCGCCACTACCCAAAAGGTCCACACTCAGCAGACAAGTAGCCCATTTAGGAATCTGGGCTCCCCTTTCCTTCTAGACTCTTCAGCCATATGCAGGCTGCCAAGCCCCACATTCAGGACAGAATGCAGTTCCAGAACTGCCTGGTACCCACTCCTTGGGGTCTAATTGAGTGGTGGCAGAGGATGAAGAAATAGGCCTTAACCCCTGAGTCCTCAGGAGAAGGAAGCTGGGATCCCAGGGCCTGGCAGATGATTAATAGGTCTGGCATATTAGATTCGACCCATCAGGGCAACATTAAATGTGATTTATGACTTGGTTTTAATTGAGATTTTACTGAATTATTATTCTATGCAGAGAGCAGACCTGGACCCATATTCCTAAGTGTCCCAGAAGTCCTGTGCTCAGAGCTGGGGGAGTACGTCTTGCCCGAGCACGATGTCCGCTCTCTCCCAGGGAGGGGCCAGAGGCAGCCCCTCACTCTCCCCTCCCCAGGGCCAGAGAGGGTCAAGCTTGCAAGAACAGCAAACAGAGCAGTATGACTTCTGCCCTTCTGGTTTTCCTTAACCCTTTCAAACTCGAGATCAAACCACAGGTTGACCTGATTTGCAAGATGAAACACTGAATCTAAGGTGTGAGTGACTTAAAGGAACATTTCCATCTTTTTTTTTTTTTTAATTTTTTTTTTAATGTTTTTTATTTATTTTTAGGAGAGAGAGAGAGAGACAGCATGAGCAGGGGAGGGTCAGAGAGAGAGGGAGTCACAGGCTGAAGCAGGCTCCAGGCTCTGAGCTGGCAGTCAGCACAGAGCCCGACGCGGGGCTCGAACCCATGAACCGCGAGATCATGACCTAAGCGAAAGTCTGACGCTTAACCGACTAAGCCACCCAGGCGCCCCGGAACATTTCCATCCTAAAAGAGAGCAGAAGCATGTAGGCAACGCTTAACTCAGAGGAATGACCTTTCTGACTTGGGATTTCAGCCCACTGGGGAGATGCTTGCAGGGCTTGCCTGTGGATAGATGTCCAGAGACAGCTGGGAGTTTCAGAGGGGCACATGAAATGACACAGTGAGTCTTCAGGCCCCTTGGCGAAAGGGGTCTGGTTGGCCTCATGGGCTCCTGCTCCCCTGACACCACCTCCTGTTTGGGCAGCCGCCCTGCTGTCAGTGCGGTCATGCTGGAGGGCACAGTGTCTGGGGGACGGTGGTGGTAAGGGCAGGGAGGAGGACAAGGAAGTATGTGGGAACTTCCCTCCACCCCAACAAGGCTGCTCTCTGACCTACAAGTGGGAAAATTGGGCTTAAACGACATTTATTGAATTTTGAACTGCATTGGGCAAAGGAAATTACTCGTTAATATATAAAGCACTGCATTTCCCATAATGTGAATGCCAGTGAAAAATGGATTCGTGCCTGCCTCATAGAGAGAAGCTTGCCTTTAAAGTACTAATGCAGATGTGTCCTTAGGGAGAGAGGGAACGGCAAATTAGATGGAAGTTTGCAATATGATACGGCAGCAGAGAAGTTCACGTTCAGCCCTGCGCCTGCGGACATGCAGAGCTGGAAGCGGCGGCTTGCAGAGTTGCAGGCGCCCCTGTGCTGGGGCACGGGGTCTCCATCCCAGGGGACTTGGGCTGTGCGCCTGCCTCCTCAAAGACCTTCCGAAGGCCTATGAGCTTGCCACTGCTGGCCTGGTAAAGGAGACTGCAAGCTGTGGCAGGAAGGGCATGGGGACAGAGGTGTAGATGGGGGTTTGGATCCCTCCTGGTCATCTCTGGGCAAGTTACTTACCCTTTCTGAGCTTTGGTTTCCTCAATCAATACTTTCCTCCGTGGAGTTCGTGTGAGGTTTAATTGAGATACTACATATTAAGCATGTGGCTCATAATAGTAGTTTGTTCCCTTTACCTTTAGACCTTCTTTTAACCAAGTAAGTTCATTCATCTCACATTTGTTGAGCCTCTATTATGCACAACACCGCTCCTGACCCCCCCCCCCCCCAGGGGCATAGAAAATCATGGTAAGTGCAGAGGAAGTCAAGAAAACAAGAGGAGGTGGAATTCATCCCATGTGAGGAAGAGGGGAGAAATCTGAGAAAGTTACCAGGAGGAGGCAACATCCACATTTAGTGTGAAGTGTGAGCAGAAGAAGCAGAAGGAAGGGCATCCAGGAAGAGGGGAGGGCAAGAGCGGAGGCAAGGTGTGTTTAGAGCCTCGGTGTGGCTGGAGCAGGAGGAGGTGAGGCCACCCAGGCCATCAGCAGTCAGACCAGGGAGGGGTCATGCTGAGCAGGGGGAGCTTTTTTTGAGTAGTGAAAGGGAATCATTGAAGGAAAGCGACTGTGGATTTTGGAATGCGTGGAGGCTGGCTTAGGGAAGCTGGGGCAGAGTGGCTGGTTGGGAGGCTCCGGCGGTTCCAGTCCAGGTGAAGAAGGTCAGAAATAGAGTGTCAGAGTGGGGGTGGGCATTGAGAGGGAGACAGAGGCTCCAGACATTTTAAGGAAGTGAAGTGGGCAGAGAAAAACTCTGAGGGAGGAGTCAAAATGACCTTGTCTTTGCAGATTGCCACCAACTGATAGCAAATCTGGGAAGAGAAGCATTTGATGAGGAAATCACAGAGCTCGGCTTCGGACATGTTGAGTCTGATGGACCCACAGGGCTACTGGCTAGGCTAAGCAGTGAGGGGAGGGCCATACAGGGCAGGACAGGAAATGGGCACTGGCTCTGCTCCAGACGTTCTGGGGCTTCAACCACAACCATGGCCTTGGCCCTTCAGTAGTTCATGGTCCTTCCAGAAGGCAGATAGAGGAGAACACAACTTAAGGGTGATTGATTATGTGTGTTGGGTCGGAGAAAGTTCAGAGAGCAAGGGAGTTTTGAACTGACCCTAAGCGATGCCTAGGAACTCCCCAAGCAGGTGCTGAGGTTGGTGCATGGGGTGCGGCTTCCCAACAGGTGGAGAAGACGTACAAAGCCACAGAAGAGCTGAAGGATCAGGCTTGGGACGTCACTGCCTCTTGTGGCTAGACTGGGGGCTGCCCTGATACCTGGAGGAGCAGGAGATTCAAGGTTCTTGGAAATATGGCTAAGAAGCTCTGGCATAGTTCTCGAGGAAGTGGAGCCTAACAGTCTCAAAAATGGGAAGCTTTTTTTGGGACACATTTCTCTGCATTAGTGTGGCTCATAGACTGGAGTGAAGAGAGACTGAGGCTGCAAACATGGAGATCAGCTGGAGACGACTACAGTGGTCCAGGTGGGAGATGGAAAGAGCAGGTGGATGAACAGAGAGGGCAGATGCAAGAACTCCTCAGAGGGAAAACATACAGCAACAGGCACTAGCTGCGGGTGGGGGTGGGGTGCGCAGGGAAGAGGCAGGGACACTCAAGAGATTTCTCATTGGCACCGAGGTGCAGGATGCTTACTATGAAAATAAATGATAAGGCGTCAACAGACGAGAGATAGGGCTGCAGAGTGGGTTCAGGTTTGGATATGTTGCACTTGAGGCATCTGAGGAGAATTCTAAGGGCAGTAGGTATGTGGATCTGTAGCTTAGGAGAGAGGCTCAGATTTGAGTGGACACATGATAGTCAAATCCGTAGGAATGGATCAGATCAGATGAAGGAAAGGTATAGAATAAAATTAAAAGAAGGCAGATGAAGTAGGGGAACACTGCTCCTCTTTCTCCTTCCAGAGGAGGGCAATTTGTATAAGGAGGAGAGCCCCAGTGAGGAGGGCTCAAAAGAGAATCAGCCTAAGGAAACACCCCAGAAGCCAGAGAAGAGAAACATGCATGCCTCCTCCAGTCTCCTTTGGACATGGGGGTGTATCTTGTGCTTTGCAATTGTTTATTCACTGGCTTTCCCATCAGCCTCTGGGCTCCTGAACTTCAGCTTTGTGCCCCACATCAATGTTGGCTGAAAACTTGGCCCAAGGCTGGGAGCAGGGCGGGGACTCTTGAATGTTTGCCAGATAATTGAATACAAAGTCAATGCTGCTCAATGTTGTAGAAGGTCAGGTAAAATGAAGAAATGGAGGTAACTGGATGCACTGGAAACTGGGGGTTCTGTGTAATGGTGGTGAGAGGGTTGGGCCACTGAGGGGGCGGAAGGAAGACGCTAGTCTGCGCTGTCAAGAACAGGAAGTCCATCGCTCTTTTTTGGCACAAGTGGACTGGGTGGCAGAGAGTGAAAAGCAATAAATACGCTGCAATTAGTAAAACAGAAGAACTGTCTTATGAGTCATGACAGACTGAAGGTAACACGTCGGTCTGAGTGATGAACTCACTAATGTCCTTTCCTGTCCACCTCTGTACTTGGCGAATCACCGCTTATGTATAGTGATCATGTCAGGCTGTACCTGTTGGGATATTAATAATTTGTGCTGATGTTGACTTAGCATGATTGGTGGGGGACATAAAGTTGGAAAGGGCTATCTTGGAGGTGGGGGGTATCTGGTTATCTGAGCCCCTTTCGGGTTCCTGAACCTCTGATTTCTAATATTTACTCCCATTGGCTTAGCTGATGATGAGTGGGCCTCTTATCTGCCCTTCCAGACCAGCACGGGGGCGGAGAGGGCACCACGGGGCTCTGTCCTGCATCTGTCTTTGTGCTGGGGGATTAGGGATCGCAAGCTTTGGAAGGTTACACTGAGGCACAGGTTAAGATGGGGTATAAGAACAGAAGGGTCTGGAGCAGCAGTGGGGGACACAGGAGAGATGAGAGAGGTGCCTGATTTAAAATAAGTGGTGGTCCTGAAAGAAATGATTCTTCTGGCAGGATTAGCCCTTAGCACTGAAGCTCCACTCACTCGTCTTGCATAGTTATATTTTAGCAGACAGGAATCCTAGTGAGACTTGTCCAACTGTCTGCAGAAAAGCTCTGTCTCTACCTCAAGTTCTAGTAAACCGCAGACATACAATTTCTTTATACAACTTCTTCTCCAGCTGCCACATGCATTTTCTTTCTCTTTTCATTAAATGTCTGGTTTCCACTGATGTCAATTTGGACACACACATGCATGCACACACACATGTCAATCCCCAGGAGACCCTCAAAGATATCCTGGCCCTCATGTTAAATTAACCCTGACCCCCGGATGCAGAAACACCTTGGGCAATACATGATCCTGTACATGCTTCTAGCCAAATCATCATTTCTAAGAAATGAAATAAGTCAGACCCCTTCCTGGGAAATGGAGGTTGGAAACAGTCACCTGGTAAACCAGCAGTGACCTCCTAGTCATGAAGGAAGGCCAGTTGGATATGCAGAGAAGATGGCCAAGGCCTGTATGTCTAAAAAGCTTTGGAAATGAGATTTGGGTGGCTCCTACCCCCTTGCCTGATTCTGCCCACTGGGTAGACATAGTGACGTTGGAGGGATAAGGCTTAGGCTCTTTACCTTTGATTCTTACTTCCCTTTTATGTGTGAGCAGCTAACAGAGTGAGAAAGTACACTCTTTAATGTACAATCCAGCCGGAAAGATCAATGGCAGCTTAACATGCATTTCTGTCTAATATTTACTTTGGCAGGTCTTTGTAATAAAAATGCTGGTTTTAATGAAGTGCATTAACATGAGAAGATTCATGGCTAGCCTGTGTGCTTTTATCACTACTGCCTCCCCCTTGAGCTGTCAGAGCTCAAGCCGCTCCGTGGGAGGGAAGCAGAGAAATGTCATTTTAGGAATCACACACACATGCAAATTCCCCACTTCTGGAAAGATCCATTTCCCTGGTGAGTATGTTTCAGTTTGGTTCCCTTTATTTCCATAGTATGATATCTTTCCAAAGATGTGTATTTGGGAAAAAGATGGGCTATGAGCTGGGTAGGTAGAGAGGTGGAGGGAAGAGTCTGGTTATGGGCTGAATTGTATCCCCTCATATTTATATGTTGAAGTCCTAATCCTCAGAGCCTCAGACTGGGCGACCATATTGGGAGATAAGGTCTTTGAAGAGGTAATTAAATTAAAATTAGGCTGTTACAGTGAACCCCAATCCAGTATGACCGGGCTTTTTATGAGAAGAGGAGACCGGACTCACGGAGAGACCCTGGGAGTATGTGTGCCTGCAGAAAAGAACAGGTGAAGAGGCAGCAAGAGGGTGGCCATCTGCAAGAGAGGCCTCAGAGCAAAGCAACCCCTGCTGGTGCCTTGACCTTGGACTTCCAGCCTCCAGAGTGTGACAAAAGAGATCTGCATTATTGTTTAAGCCACTCAATCTGTGGTACTTTGTTATGGAAGCCCTAGGAAACTAATAGGAGACCCAAAGCTTGAGACCGACTCAATGGGCTCTGAGCTCATCCTCTGAGAGAAGAAAGAGATCCAAGGGCAAGAAAAGACAGTCCATAGTTGTGTATGCCCTGGAGTGAGGCAACTGGAACCTTCTGGAAAACAGAGAATGAGGGTGCTGGTAGCAGTGGTCATGTCTATCTTTGGATGCCTGAAATACTGCCCTGGTAAGAAAGAATACACTTAGGACATGCTGGAGGAGGGGGGTGTTCTCATAATGGCCAGTGAGTTTTCGCAGGAAAGCAGGCAGACAGACACTCGTTCCTGTTAGCTGGATGTCCCTGAATGAACCGCGAGCCAGCATACTATCATTGCTAGAATCCCAGGTGCTGGAACCCCGGCTCCATGACACACTGGCTCCATGACCTCTCTGTGCCTCAATGTTTTCATCTGCAATATGGGAGTCACAGTAGTACCTATCCCATGGGCTGCTGGGAGAATTCAGCTAGTATTATTTTTTTAACACACTGAGAGTAATGCCTGGCACATGAGAACACGCCATGTTCAACTGAGGGAGTGGCTTGGGTTCCACGTGGGAAAGTCCAGAGCCACAGCCGTCCGTTCGAAAGTGAGTGGATGCCTGTGGTGGCAAGCCTTCTATCACCCCAGTCCCGAGTCCTGTGTGCTGCCTCAGGGTCCCCTCTGCTCCCTGTGTGCTGCTCTTCTTTAGAGTCTCGCCGACCATCTTTTATCTGATCTCCTTGCCCCTAGCATCTCCTCCCCCAATTTCTTTCCCACCATCCTGCCAAGGCAATATTTTTTAAAAAACATGGCATGGTTCTACTTATTGTCTCTATAACCTAAGGATTTGGGGTTCTGACAAGTTGGTTAAGAAATTTCACAAAAGAATACGCTAAGTGTTGTGGACATGCTAGCTTTCCGGGAGTAGGATAAAATCAATCTCTTTGGAACAAAAAGGGCCTCTTATAATCTAATCCTTAGTATACTTCTCCAGCTGTATTTCCTACTACTCATAGTTCATGCTGCACAAATGCAGAATGCATACAGTTCTGGGAGGGGGTGTCGAGGATCCTGGGTCTTTGCACGTGCTCTGCCCCATGGATTCTCTGTGCCCTGGAGCCCTCTTTTCCTTCTTTTTTATTCTTAATCTGATGAATTCATGTCCATCTTCCAAAGTCCAGAAGGCCTCCTTGAAGCCGGTAGCAATAGGACTCAGAGTTCCCAAGTCATTCTGTTCTTTTCCAGGAGAAGAAAACAAAACTTGTTCCTATCCAGCCTACTCACTATCAATATGTAAATACTTATAAGAAGCAGAATCCAGAGAATAAGTAGGAATTTGAAATCACTGAAGGGCAAAAACTGGCATTTCTTCTGGAGTATTTGGTAAAACTTCAAAATGTCAACAGTGCTATGATAAAGTGATAGTTTGAGTAGCAAGCTAGTCCTGCCGCTGAAGAGGGCATGAGTATCAACAGAATAAAGAGCTCTGTGGTTATAAAAGAGCCGCACAGAGAGACCACATGCTGCCCAGATGAGAGAATCAAAGGAGTGTCAGGTTGGCTTTAGCCCGAGGGCCTTAAAGTTCTCAACACACCCATGCATGGTAGTCTGCTTTCTCGATCCCACTACCTTCCATCTGGAACCACAGGCCAGGGTGCTTGGTGACCGCATACCTATCTCCCAGAGTCTAGAAACAAGCTAGCATGTGCCATGATGACGGGACAGATAGATCTCAGGAAACCCACAATCCTCTCCGAGGATCTCCAGAGGCCTAAGTAAGCGATGGATGGCAAGAGGGCGTTTTTAACTCAGAACACCGCAGATTCGGGCTTTGCTTGGGGGCAGAACTGCTCCACATAAGTGGTTTTTAGTGCTCATCACTTTGCTTTCCTGCCTTGACAACTCCTTCCAGCACCCAATCCACAGCCCCCAGGTCCTCAAGCTGCTTTTGATCTATGGGTTCCTCTTTGGAGGGACAGGGAAACAATTCAAAATTCCACACTCTCTCCCAGGTCCCCAATCAAAGAACCACCAGTCCACATCTGGGGCTTGCTGGAAAATGGAGCAATTTATCTGCTGGCTGATTTTTGCAAAAGCATTAACAAGTCCTCATGGCTTTGTGAACATCCCTCCTCTGTAAAGTAATAGAGCCGTGTCATGTAACGTATTACCCCAAACCCAAATGGTGGCCCTTTTGGGGACTTGAACTCCATGAAAGCTCAGGATGGGGACTGGGGAAGTGAACTCGGGACAGTTGGTTCTGAGAGACCTGTAACAGCACAGGGGAGACATCTGCTACGCAAACCTGCGAATAAACTGCAGGACCTTATAATGGGATTATAGCTTCTTCCCCTAACTACATTTTAAGGAGAGTATAATGGAAATGTAGAACTGCATGAAAAAGGAATGCTGCAAGAGTAGCTTTTAAATGTGTCTATGTTTTGGTAACACACTAGCAAAATATTAAGTGAAAAAATCTGTAAGGATAAATGAGATGATAATAACCATGGATCACTTTTAGTTCCTGGGAAGCACAGCACCATATAGATTTGAGGTGCTATTATTATGCGTATAATATAAAGAGAGGCATTGTGTATTTATTCACAGAGAAGCTCACATATGTCATACGCACTAATAACATTTTCTTTCCCAGCTCCGGTGTAAAAGAAGATATGCCATCTTCATATGTTCCACACATACTCAGAGGAACCTGCTTAGAATACTTTTGCTGATGAAATTTCCTGGGTTGTAACATTCATCTCTTTGAAGAGCTCACTTCCTATAACTCCATGTGGAGGTCGGTGCTTTTACCTCTCATTGTGATGCCATCTACACGTGGATTTTTGTGTCAACTTCTTATCTCAGGCATTAGCCAATTTCTTGTCTGTTTGTATTGTTTATAAAGTACTAAACATGGTGTTTTGCTGAAGTGAGCGGACCCGGCTCCCTGCCCTGTGGAGAGCACCATCTAATGAAAACAGACAAGCCCAGAGCACTGGAAATCGTATAAATACAAAGCGAAAGCTGCTGCTGGCTCCGGAATCAGGGAAGGCCAGTCATGGCTTCAAGGATCTGGAGAGAGAGAGGGAAGAATTTGGAGAGAGAGGATGTTCTAATTGAGACACACAGAGTCCATTCTTACACACACACACACACACACACACACACACACACACACACACACACAGAATGGAAAAGAACCTACAGATGTCATCTGTTCCCTTCATCTCCTCGTGTGTTTTCTTCTCTCTCCCACCATGTTCCTTGACCTTGACCATCCCCATCGGTGGGGACAGGCCATTTAAGTGAGGATCTGTACAGAGCAAATGTTTAGTCTCCAGCTTGCTCCTTCTGTCACCCAGCATGCCTCTGGATGGCTCGCTGCCTACCCTGTCACTGGCTGGGTGCTCCAAGAATGGAAATTCAGTTGCGTATTAGTGATCACCAGGTGCATGGAGAGATTTAATGTGCTGCAACTAGAGGAGCATATAGTTCATCCTCACATTAAAAATAAACCATTTGAGGTTATGTGTAATTGCTCTCTTGGATTCTTCACTTCATCGGCAATTCTTTTGTGAGTGGATAATTAGAAACACTACACACAGCCCTCCACAGTTTTGGGTGAGAAAACTTGTACCAACTTTCAATATGTATGCATACATTGTCCACATGGAGGCAACTCCATGAGTGGAAGAGAAAGAGAGAGAGAAAGGGAATGGAGCAGGCAGGACTCGGTCGTATGAATTTGAAAAATAAAACGGAGTGTCATAGAGAGCAGAAGTGGGACCCCATACCCCACTTCTCAGGGTCTGACCTTGCAGGTCACTTAACCTCTCTGCGTTTCCATTTCTCCATCCAGTTATGTACTCTGTAAACATTTACTTGACACCCAGCCTTTCTGGTGTGGTTCAAGAGATAGAGAAGATCCAACCTTTGGATTCACCTTTGTGTCTGTCAATGAATTCTATCCAGCCCATCCTTTGGTGACATTTATCCAAACTTCCATTAACAAAGTCCACTCTCTGCACTTTCCTTCAAGCATCCATCAGTGGGAATGATGTAAGAAAGGATGGAAGGAGACTGATACCCAGCTCAAAGTTCCCTGTCACTGTGAAAGAGGACATCAAGGGACCCTGTTGATACAAGATGATATGGCTGCCTCCATAAGATCTGCTCTTGCTTCTTCAGAAACCTGTGCTTAAATGGACAGCATCCTCTGTTAAATTCTACTTATGACCATTGGCAATTAGGCCACTGGGACTTATAGAGTACAAATGCAGTCAGTAAAAAGAAAGAGGACCTTATGCAATCATTATAAGCTAGTAGATTCTAGGGCATGTGGATTATATTAGCCTGTGTACTTTGAGTATTATTTTATGCCAAACCTGTTCTGTACCATATTTCATCCTTACTGTAGTAGTTTGATGTTATTATCCCCATTTGACAGGTGAAAACATTAAAGTTCAGAAGAGTTAAAAAGCTTTTTCAAGACGACGTACAAGGTAGAGCTGGGATGCAAACTCTAGACAATTTTTTCTCAGTCACTGGCAAAACTTTGCTTCATGACGACTCCAAGTGTGTGCCAAGGGGCTGCCCAACTGTACTTCTTTGCTATAGGAAGGGCACTCTCTCCATCCATGGTGTAACTATTTGGTTTCCTTGAAAAATTTGGGACATCTAGCACTGGACTGGAATATGTTCAGAAGATGTCCCCTGGGATCCCCTAAAGTGTCCCCCCACCAACAAGCCAGCATCTGCTGAGGGAAGCCCTTCTTGCTGCAAACTCTTCTATATTAAGGCGATTAGGCTACTCACCTGGGGAGTTTCTAAAGGGTGGAGTAGTCTTCATCCTGCTCTTCTTCCTAAGAATTTTATTCCCAGTGACCTGGTACCCCAAATTCAGCTCCCTCCTTTCTCTAAGCTGTCCATGAGCCTGTCGGCTTCTATTACACATAGGTCTCCTGCTTGGACTTGGCAATCAGAGTTCCTGAGGTTGGTATTCACATTAGCCCCACATCCCCTTCTTGATATCAAGATAAAATAACAGCACAGCTTGGCTGTTCATTGATTACTGACTCACCGAGCTCTGAGCTCTGAATATAAGATGTGGATTTCTAAGGATCTCATGGCATCCCTCTGATATGCTTTGTGGCTGGCTGGTTCCTTTGAACCCCCCCCCCCCCCCAGCTGCTGTGGGTAGCTGCATTTTCCAGTTATTTCTGAGTCAAGCTAATGAGGCATGCTAATTTTGGAAGATGCATAACCATCAACAAATCTACTTCAAATCTCCAGGAATAGGACTCTGGTGAGTAAGACTCTAGATAGATGCTAAGGCATTTGAGACCCCCAGGAGTAGCTCATGTCTTCATGTTTTCTTGGAAGGAACAAAGGACAGGCAGTGGCAGTAACCAATAGGAGCAGTAGCAGAAGGAGGAGAAGCCCCAATGGCCACAGGGAACCATCTGCCCACATGTGCTAAATTCTGGCAGTCTCCACGGAGGCTCTCCTTCAGCTTCCTCATGGCAGTTCCAGGACTGACAGGGACCCCTGGCCTCCAGCAGGTCTCTGGGCCGATTCTTGGCCCCATTCTCCAGCTGCAAGGCCAGGAGCTGGCATGTGCCCTGAGGCTATGCTCTTTGAAGGAGATCTACAAATAAAACTAAGGAAGCAGGGCTGACGACTGGCCTGGAGAATGGGATGAGCAGAGAGAGGGTGGGTTTAGTCAAAACTGTGCGCAGTAGTTCATCTCCACTGTCTCTACAGCCTCATTTTTCCTCCCCTCTAATCATAATGGCTAATTTACTGAACGCTTACACTATACTTGGCACTGTGCTAAGTACTTTACACAGCATTATATAACCTAGTTCCCACAGTGCTATATGAGAAATTTGGAGGGACGTTTCAGAGAGGGTAAGAAGCTCACATGAAATCAAATGCTAGTAAATTAGAGAGGTCGGATTTGAACTCACAACACATCCCCTAAAAAACACTAGTTACACTGCCTTTTCTCTGGCCTCCATCCAGGTGACTAATGTGCTCAATTCTCCTTTTATCCCTTTGAGTCTCATTGTACTACCTTTTCTAGGGGCCTATCTTGGACTACTTCTTATCCCTTTATTAACCCACACTTACAAGGTTCTGTATTTATTCACCCTAGGGATACTTCTTTCTGATAGAATAAACTAATTTCTGCTAAAGTGTTAATGGCTACCAAGGAGTAACACGTTATCTTAAACTGAAGACCCTCTGCATTGTCACAGTGGATTTCTGTGCCTTAACACCAAGGAGAGAGAAATTTGTAAATCTTAGGCTTTCTGTCTGGATGAGTGAGAATGAAAATTTGAAGTTAAGGCAAGGGGAGTGGGGAATTCATCCTTGCACCCTTTGAATCACATTATCTTACTAATTTGACATACAGTGAATGTTCAATAAGCGTTTATTGAAAAAATAACTGGATGAATGAATGAGTGAGTGAAGAAACGAATGAATGAATATGAGAATATCTAGACAAGAGTTAAGTGTGTGGCAGTACTACGTCTGGACAGTAGAGGCCACTGTTAACATTTTCCAACATCTGTGCTAGTACTAATCATTGTGGGCAAAGCCTGGGGCATGGAAAATTCTGTTATCCTAAAGGTTGATTCAGGGGATAAAATTCTGAGATGAATTTCAATGTACTCTCCCCTGACCAAGCCCTTCATCAGAAGTACAGATGAGGGATTGTTCTCTCTGCTGCTTGGAGAGAAGGCAGGACCCTACCCCTCCCTAGAATGACTGGTGCTATTGGGGAGAGATCACTTGACACACAGCTCTAGTAGAATGATGACAGCAAAAACCTACCCTATAGGATTCTGCACTTGTAGGTGGCTCTGGAGAAGAGGAGGGTGGCTGTGGGGGGTTGAGCACTGGCTAAATGTTGGGCTTTGTCTTTTGGTATAACTTTCTGCTTAGAGCATTGCCAGAAGGCAGTATTCCAGATAATCCTCCAATTCCAACCCTCATTGTGGTAACTCAGATGGGCATCTGGGAGGCTAGACGGACCCAGAACTTTTCTCTAGGAACAAACATAGTCTTTGGCCCAGAAAGCACTGTCCCAATGAGTCCTGCTGGCAGTGAGGGTAATAGTGGCCCTGGTTGGCATTCCTCTGTACCAGAGCCACTTGAATAGGGTCTGGGGGTTATCACTTCTCTGAGGACCGGCTGAGAGACTCGTGCCTGTCCAAGAACACACCTGCCCCAAGTGTCATCACATTACATACCAACATAGAGCAGTTATTGGCATTTTCTGGGAATGTCACTATACATTTTTCAAGGGCAGAGACAGTTTTCTCTTTTTTATCTGTAGGTATTAGAAGAATTAGTGATTGAAATCCACTAGCTGTACTGTGATGATCCAAACCAGCTACTAAGATGACCAAACAAACCTACTTATTTATGTGATGTGGATACCACGAAGGGCAGAAAGTGAAAACAACACTTGCCTGACTTCGCCTTTGGCCCTCGCTGTGATGACTGGAAAGGATAAAACTTTTCTTGCTAAACATAATGAACCAGAGTTAATTTTATCTGTGTTTATTTTCAGTTCTTCACGCACAACAGGAGACCCTTAATGACCGTCCAACTTGTGTCTTATTAAATTTAAAAAGATGAAACGAATTGCATGAACCATAAGCTTATATGCTACCATAGGCTAATGAAGAAAATGCTGATTAAAGTTTACTCAGCAAAGAACAGTAACACTCTGTACCCCCGAGCCAAGCAAAATAAGTGTACACGAAGGGGAGACACTAAGAAAGGGAATATCTAGCCTGGCACTTTATAATTAGTAGTTAAACATATGAATGAATTAACTGGCTAGGAACAACATGATAAGTGAAGAAGGTAAGATCCCTCTGTTCCCTTCATAATAGATGATCAGGTTCAAGTTCACCGAAACTTCTCTAAGGTCCTATGAAATGTGGAACTAGCACCAAGAGACCCAAAATCCGAGGCTGCCATTCTCCTTGGGCCATGTGGGTGCCCAGACACAGGCAAGGAGAGGTACCAAGACCTCACCAGACAAAGATCTCACCTGGTGGTTTGCAGATCAAAGCTTGTTTTGTCTCATGTTCAAGGAAGAAGTTGACTAGTCACCCCAAACTGAGCTAGAGGGTTCCTGCAACTGAACACATTGGGCACTCATTTCAAGTCAGCTCCACAAACCTTTATTAAATACTTTTGTGTAAGCAAGGAGCTATGCCAGGTAGCAGTGATGAACAGATGAGTGAATAGGCTACCTACCATCCCTGTCTTTGGAAACCTCACAGTCTACCAGTGGGGGGAGGGGGGGGATGCCAGACACATCAAGGGCTGAGACATTCCATGTGGTAATTGCTATTAGAGAGATGCAGTGGGAACCTAGTAGAGGAGACACCAGATCACATTTGCTCAGAGTGGACCATTAGAGAGAGAGGGCTCTTTGAGAGGGGATGGAACCTGGGTTGAGTCTTAGATGAGTTCAAAGATCACGTCCAGGGCTTTGGGACAACAGGATGGGGCCGATACAGCAAAGAGGGCCTTACCTATAAAACAATGGAGGCCCATCCCTGCACCTGCAGAACGAGGTGTGGCTAGAACACAATGGAAAGAAAGGGGAAGGAGGAAGAAGATGGGCAAAGGGTAACCAGGCCAGCTGAAGGAGGGAGGGCCTGGATGCTAGGAGTTGAGATTTGATCCTGAAAGGAATAGTGGGCCACTGAAGGGCTTCTTGATGAATAAAAAAGTGGGCTGTTATTAGACATGATCCTCTGCACTCAGTTTAGAGATACATTATCGGGATGTTGGCTTTTGAGGGGACAAAACTAAAGCCCAGAGGCAGCTGGATATAAGGGGCTGGCAACCAGGAGACTGGGCTTCCAGTGCAGGCTCTGTCACTGAGCACCCCTGGAACTAGAGGGCTCTTGGCAGCTTGCCTTTGTGCCTGAGGTTACCCTACCTGGTACACACACCAGGAGCCTCCTCTACAGGTCCCATGGCTCATGCACCACCGTGATTCTCACCTCATGGTGCTGTACAAGCCAGTGCATTTGCCTGTATGCCCCCACTGCAGCATGAGCTCCTTGAGAGCAAGGACCTTGTTTGCTTTGTTCAACATGGTGTCCCCTGGTGCATAGCACAGAGCAGGGCATTTAGAAGGTGCTCAACAAACATTCTTTCAAGGACCAAAGAAGTGAATGGATGGATAGATGGGCTGATGGACGGTCACTTAACCTCTCTGAGCCTTTATTTACTTCATTTGCATATTGGTAAAATGAAAGCCATCTCTATGCTCTGTTGTGATTATGAAACTCTTCACTCCAATCCTCTACAATCCCTAATTGTGTTACTTTCCCTCTTCCCTGCAACCTCTCTCCCTCCCCTCCTCCCCTCTCTGTGTTCCCATTGTCTCTTCTTTCCCTTGGAATACTTTCCCTTGCTAATACTGCACATCCCCTGGTCCTGTGCTGTGTTCCAGTTCTTTGCTTTCCCCTGCCTTTCCTACTGCATGCACTCCCTCCCCTCACCTCTGCATTCTCTCCCTCTACAGGTCATACTCCCTTTGCCCTTCCCTTGCTTCCTGGCTCTCCTGGTTTTCTCTCTCCTTGACTCCCTCCTGCTTCTTCCCATTTGGTCCACTGTCCCTTCTCTGGTTGTTTTTGTCCTCATGAAATTTCTACTAACCTAATTTCCTGCTTGGCTTTTGCTCCTGGCACTTGGTTCTAACTGACCTCCAGACCCTTTTCTCCATTTATTCTGAACAGAACAAATTGGCAATGATAATAACATGGATGCTATTTCAGCAAAGAAAGGAATAAAGAAGTAGAAGATGTCTTTGAAGGGACGGGCAGGTCAGTCGTGGAAGGAAGGACAGACGTTTCTGAGTTCATCATTGATAATAACCTGTCCTTCGATGGAGCTTTGGAGAATTTGCAAGCATATGATGAGCATCTGGAACTGTTCTTTCCAGAAAATAATATATCAGAAGGCAGAAAAATAATTATGTTTCCCTCAATGATCCCAGCAAAGATGTTTGCTCTCCTAAAGGACCCCAAGGCACTCATAAAACTAGGAAAACTGAGTTAAGTGCTTTTTATTAAACCATTAAAAGATTTTATTCAGCTAAGACAAATGCCTTCACTGAAGGATACAGAGTTTGATAGTATAGAAAATACCCAGATGAAAACTTATCTGAATAAGTTAGACTGATGCATTTGGCATTTAGAGATCTAAGTGTCTGATTCCTTCCTTCAGCCCCAACCTGCCAACCAAAGAATATTCTCTAACACTGGACTCACGGAGTCTGGGGAAGGGGTAGAGAGCAGGCATGAGAAGTCCTGACAGCAGTGGAAGTTTCCCAAAGCGTAAACAGTTTTGTGGACTAAGAATGGAAGTAGCAAGGAATCCGTTTTCTTTCCTTACTAGCCATGGAACCCCCACCCCCACCCCCGACCAGCTCTCCCTGGCCTTGCCCACTTCAGTGGGACCAAAACATCAACAAGAAGGAAGGGCAATTAGAAATGGAGGATTCCCATCCAACTTCAGAGCCCTCAAATCTCTGGTCTGCCATGAAATACATAAAGGATGTGGACTCAGAAAAGACACATTGTAGAAGGTTTCCATTCTCTGCTTTCCCATCACACCTGCTGGATCCATTATCATCCTAGAGCAGATTCTTCTGGAGACATCACAGCTCTCCCCTTAGTTCTTTCTCTACTTTTCCAAGATGGAAAAAGAACTGGCTATGAGAATCTTGTGTGCCAAGGGATTTAGTATAATAATGTTTATTTATAAGGAATAAAATTGAGCTAGACAGTGTGAGCTCTCAATGGTTGAGACTTAATATTAGTAATAGCTAACATTTATTGGGTATTTACCATGTGCCAGGCACCATGCCAAGCATTTGATACATAATTTCTTATTTTGTCCTCACAACAGCTCTATAAGGAAGGAACACCTAGTCATCACCATCCTGGGTGATCCAAATAACCCAAGGCCACTCTAAGGCACACTTGTTCCATGATCTTCCCAGCATGCTTTTCTCTGGGGAATTGACTGCCTTCCTTCTGAGAACTGCTCTTCCCCTTTTCTTCTGCCCCTCACATTTGGCCACAGTGGGAGCAGCCATGTTTTTTCGTGACTTGCCCCCTGTCAGCCATGTCCACCCGAAGGCACTGAATCCTTGAAGAGAGAGCAAGATCAGTCTGAAATTCTACTGATACCTGGCGTCTGATGCCAGCCACATTTTCTGGCAATGGCAATGACCTGGCTAAGGGAGAGTATCTGGCTGCGCTTACTCCTGAGGACTAATTCCTGCTCCTGGGTTCCCCCAGCCACTCTAGTGCCCTTATGGTAAAGATCCTCCTTTGCTTTAGTTACTTCAAGCTGGTCTCAGGAAAATGGTGCAGGGTAGAGGATATGGGCACAGGCTTTGGGGCCAGATAGCCTAAGCCTAATCCAGCCTCTACTAAATCCTGCTTCTGTGGTCTTGAGCAGGTTACTCACTGCTGCATAACCCCAACCTCATCTGAAAAATGGGGATAATAATAGTACTCTCCACCAAAGATTTTTCTGGGGTTATTACTCAGGTAAAGTACTTAGTACTGTGCCTGGTATAGGGTGAACTTCCAAAAAATAATGTGTTCCTTAATTTTAATAACAATTCTAATTGTTACTTTTGCTATTATCATTAATATTATTTCTCCTCATTATTTGTGTAATCACAGGGTTCTAATTAAGACTCTCTGGTGGTATCTGGGATTTTAAGCTTCCTACCCACATTTCTGGAGATGTTCCTGGAGGGAAGGGCAGAGCTGAAAGTGTGGATGCCTGTGACGGTGCCTGTGTGGAGCTCGGCTGAGGGCATGGAGCTGGTGTTTCCTTGCAGGCTGGGGTTGGTTAAGAAATAAGAGCGAATAATATTTTCGGGAGACTTCAGTGAACAGACTGCCACTCTGCAGACTGTGAGGTGGGGTGCAGGAACGTGGAGAGCCAGATTGATTTTTAAAAGGCTGAACTTCCAGGCTGTTGTAGGAAGCAGCCAGAAAATGAGAGATCTATAAACCCTGGGAACATGCAGTGCATCGCTGCGGATGGTGCTGAGAGATGGATTAAGCATTGAGAATGAGTACTTTGCAGAACAAAGAAGTTTTTATGTGATGTCAGAATTTGAAAACTCCCAGAACTGTTTTTTATGGGTGAAGTTGGGTGGGGAGAGAAGGGTGGAGAATGAAATTAAATTTCTTAAAAGGATCACCACTGTGGATTAAATGCTGGTTGGAAGAAAGCACTCGAAGCCAGATGTGATTTGGGAATGCAGTGAGGGGCAATGGAGGGGAATAGATTCAATACAACCCTGCCCAATTTTTCTGCTGGGCTGGGAAATTGATTTAGCGGGAGCTGGGCAGGGGATCCTCCGAGGCCCCACACAGTCTCTGGTGGAAAGTGGGGCAGACTGGTTACCGGTCTCCGCTTCAAATACTTTCCAGGCGTCTCTCCCCATGAAAGTCACTTGGGTTATGGCACTGATTATTGATCCCCAGCTACCACCAAAGTTCCAGCATGGGCCATTGCACATGTCATACAAAGAAACACAGGAAGAAGAAACTCCCAGAATCCCCTGCCACCATGGAAAGCTGGCAGATCATATGCAGGGAGGGGAATGAGAAGGGAATGTTTCTGTTGGTCTCCAGAAGAGTAGATGGGGTGAGGGTTGTGAGGCAGGGGAGGGAAGGGTACCAACACCTCGAGGAAAGGCCAAAGAAGATGGAACATTTAGGATAAAGGAACAGGAATCCTGAGGGCAAAAGGGTATTTGGAGTTTATAGGGTTTGGACCTATGAGTGAATTTAAAATCTACCCCAGGGAAGGTCCATAAAAGTCATCCAAGGTAGTGTTGGATGTGTCATAGCCCTAGAACTTCAATTCATAGAGGACCTTAGCAATTTATTTGTTAGTGTCTTCATACATATTTTAGACCGTTGTCAACACCTTGAGGGTATGAGGAAGTGCTCTGATCACCTCCACTGAATACGTGGGCAAGTGAAGCTATCCCAGAAGAAACAAACAGCCCAGGTCACCCAGGACGAGCCGGAAACAACCCAGAACCTCTTGAATTCCAGTGCAGTGTCCTTCCCTTCCCCCCACCTTGCTCACAAAGGTCAAGTCTGCTTCTGAGTAATCCATGTGGTCCCCAGGGACCCTGCCATCCCACGCCAAGGATAACCATTGGTTAGACAGGGTCACAGCTGTAGTCCTCCCTGGGAAAAAGCTGGGGACTCCTACAGACCTTCAGGATCTGTGCAAACAGGGTGCGTGTCCCAACTCCCAAGTAAAGCATGAGAACATTCAGCTAAACATGAATGTCGCCATTCATTCAGGAGGGGCTGTGATGGGAGTGGAGAGGGCACCTTCCTGGGGAGACCGGGCAATCTCATTCCCCGTGGTCTCACCGCCCTGGAAGACCTGAAGGCACAGAAGCTCGAGAGGTGCTGAAATATTAATTATTTCATGTTGGTGACATTAATGAGGGCCGGCTGATGGTAAGCTGAGTGCCCTTTGTCCTTGACCATGCTTAGGTTTTAGTAACACTCACCATTCAGAGGATAGTACTTGTCCAAGAACTTTGTAGCTACCATCATGTTGGTTTTCAAAACGTTGAAATGGTATATCCATGCACTTTTCTAACTTCAACCAAAAGGACTACACATTTTCAATCCACGGTATATGGGTTTCTTATAATGTAATAAATTCAGATAATAATTCATTTCCTATTTTGTCATAAAATCCTTCTAGCATTTCATGTCCTGACTGCTTCACCACCTGCTTGCCGGTGAGGGAGATGGAACTCTGGTGATTTCCTCCTGTCCCCATTTGGGAACATAGGACCCTAGAGCAGTGAAATAAATGCCTCAGGATCACACATCCAGGCATCCTGAGTTTAAATTTGTTTTTAATGTTTACTTATTTTTGAGAGAGAGCAAGAGACGGAATGCAAGCTGGGAGGGGCAGACAGAGAGGGAGACACAGAATTTGAAGCAGGCTCCAGGCTCCAAGCTGTCAGCACAGAGCCCTTTGCGGGGCTTGAACTCACAAACCGTGAGATCATGACCTGAGCTGAAGTCGGATCCTTAACCGACTGAGCCACCCAGGCGCCTCAACTGAGTTTAAGTACACATTCCACCAGCACACAAGCAACCATGTCATCACGTCCAAAGTTCCAGGCTCAGACTTTTAAACTTTAAGCTTTTCGAGACTTAGACCCATGAATTATTTAAAAGTTGCATAAAGGAAGGTCACTCATTGCAGGTCAAGGGCCGCTGATGACAATTTGATGCGGGGCCCACACGTGGGCCTCCCAGGAACAACTTTCAGAACAAAATTCACTTTCCTGCTCCATGAACAAAGGGATCTCGGCAAATTTGGGGGTTAAGAAGAGCACTTTTTTTTTTTTTTTTTTCAGATTTTTCTTTTTGGAGAAAGCCCGTGTTTGCTTCGTCTGCTGTTTCTGAATATTGCATGTGCTGGTATCATTTACAAGAGTCATTTGGTGACAAGATGGCATGTCGCCCTTGTTTAGAAAGTTCTGCAGACGGGTCGGCAGTTGCTCACATACAGCCGAGCACATCTGGCAGCCAGGTGTTTTCTGATAGGCTGACTTACAGAATAATCTCTTCTGGGAATGAAGACAAGAAATCGCCTAAGGCCTCCGACAAAGCTGTCCACGAGCCAGGGCACCGATTTGTTCTAAACAATGATTTTCTGAGAACAGTTGGGCAAGATGGTGAGGTATACACACATGCCGGAAAAAGAGGGGTCGCAGAATTTCCATCCTCAAAGGGTGGGGTGTGTCCCAAGTCTGAGGTGGTTTCTGGGGCTTGAGATGGTCTGGAGAGTAAGTCACTGCTCCCATGAATATTCATGGGTGAAACTGAATAGCCAATCGGAATCTCTCTTTTTAAAATTTTTTTAAATGTTTTATTTATTTCTGAGAGAGAGAGAGAGAGAGAGAGAGCTTGAGCAAGGGAGGGTCAGAGAGAGAGGAGGAGACACAGAATCTGAAGCAGGCTCCAGGCTCTGAGCTGTCAGCACAGAGCCCGATGCAGGGCTTAAACCCATGAACTGTGAGATCATGACCTGAGCCAAAGTCGGAAGCTTAACCAACTGAGCCACCCAGGCACCCCAGACAACTGGAATCCCTTAAAAAACAAACCCTCTGTGGATGTGGGGAGGGGTGAGGAGTGAGGGTTATAGATGGAAAAGAGAGGTACAGGGTTGATGATTTTTATAGCTGAGGGATTGCTACATGGGGTTGTACCAATTGACAGCTCTCTCTATTTTTATGAATTTAAATAATTTTCTGTAATAAAAAGTTAAGAACAAGATCTGTTCCTACATATGGGCACCCAGAAGTACAATTCATATTTTTAGGCCTTTTATTAATCCCAGGTAGTGGCTGGCTGTGGGCCTGCAGGAATGGGTGGGGGGCCACTCGCAGAGCAAGGGCAAGAAGCAGGACAAGATAGTGGCTGAGAGGAGGGCAGAAAAAGTGCAGTGGGAGAGAATGGACTTGGCGCTTTTATTATTTTCTTATTTATTATTCTCTCCCGCACCCATTAGAAGGTAGGTGCCTTTTTCTCCTGCACCATGGCTGTTCCCATGCCCTTTCCCCCAAATGCTGGAGAGTCACTCAGAGGAAGGGAGCTCATGGTTCCCTGAAACCTAGAAATATGTCCAGAAAAGGGACTGGGAGAAATCGAATGAGTGCTAACGCCACATTCTGTCAGAGCTCCAACCCTAATCTAAGGTGTAACCCAAGAAAGAGAGAAAGGTGGAAGGTGATAAAGTTAACAAGAGCCAAGGCAGTTTTGTAGGAAGTGTTCATCTCTGGAGGAGAGGCTCACGGGAGCCATGAACTCACCTGCCCCGAAGAGGGGAGTCTGTGTGCTTCAGGCCCCTCCTCTGGCAGATGCCCAGCCGGGAGCAATGGTCTCTGCCCTTCCCCACCACTCTGAGGCTGTCTCTGGCTTGTTACAGCCATAAGGGAAGATGGGATGGCTACCCTTCCAGCCAGGACAGCCTCTGCCAGGCTTCCTTCCAGACCTTTCCAAAACCACAAATACTCTGAACTAAGCTTGTGAATGGCCCTTTCCATTCCCAGCTACCACCTGGGTCCCAGAGTGGGCCTTCTTCCTTCTCTACAGAGGAAGACGTGCTTGGGACTGAGGGCCTGGGAAGGAGGCGAGGGCGTTTGCTGTGCTACAGGGAGACCATATGGCGGCATGGCCACAGAGAGCAGCACCGGGAGATGCCCACAAACCCACCCAGCATGCCAGAGCCAGCTGCACTGCCTAGGCGGGGGCTGGGTGGTAATGACCTCTCTTCTGGGAGGCTGGCCCCATCACCTCAGCTTTTCTTCGCTCTCAGGCTCCCCTTGCTTCCTCCTCCATCCTCCTTCCTCCCTCCCCCCTTTTACAGGCTATGTCTGGCCCCCTCCCACTCTTCCCCGTGCCTGGCCCCAGCGGCCCCTCACCCCTCCCTCTGCCCCCTGTTGGCCCCCGCACAGCTGGGCTCTCTGAGGACCTGCTGCTTGGGCTGCCGTTCTGTGGGCACAGGTGGCCCTGGCAGATGCAACTTCTTTCCATTCATGTGGGTAAACAGTAAACATTATATTAAAATATTCATCACCAGGGCCTCTGCCTGAATGTTAATCTGGGGTGGGAGCTGATTCCTAGTCCCTGGCCGAGCACACAGTGCCGCTGTAACTGAGACAGCAGAGTGGTCAGGGAAGGTCGGGCCTGAGTGGAAAAGCATTGATTTTGCATTTGCTTTTGGGAGTGGGGTTGGGGAGAGATGGCGGGGCTTTATTGCCAGAGAGACGGCCTGTCTACCTAGGGGAATGACGTCTGTAGGGCACTGTCGTTGTGGAGCTGGTGGGCCTGGGAAGACCCATAGAACAAGCAGGTATCAGGTGCAGGCTCCTGGCCACCTGTTTATCACCTTTGTATTTATACGTCCGGCTGTGTCTTGAATGCTAAAATCGTCCTGCGGCTCCCTAAACACCAGTGAGTGATCCATTTGTCTCTGTTGTTAAGGATTACATGCCATGTACCTGTTTCATCTTTGCCATTGAAACCTCGGAGCCCTGACGGAGTCTGGACAGTGCCTCAGTGATCTCAGACAGAGCAAAACCTAGCCTCTTCTCAAGGATAGCTCATTGGACGAAGGGGGCATGCTGTTCTCAGCATTTAAAACATTTCAGTGTCAGGAAGTTCTTGCCCAGAGTTCTTCCCTGCTTACTCTTGAGAATTCACCGTCCAGGGCAGACAGAAACAAGTACATCATGTACTGTGCTAATTAGCCGGGTCACAGAGCTACAGCAATCCAGATAAGGGGGTGACGACACTGCACAGAACCAATGACGTTTGAAGTGATATTTAGTAGAAATGAGATTTCCTAAGTAGAGAGAAGTAATAGAACCGAATACTTTACTTAGCACTTACTGAGTACGAAACACTATTAGAGACACTTTCTAGACGGGAACATATTTCTCCTGCATGGCAGTTCTGTGAGGTAAGTAGTATTATTATCTCCATTTGATAAAGGTAAAAACCAAGGCATAGTAAGGATAAATGACTTGGCAAAGAATCACACTAAGGAAGTATCAGAGCTTGGATTTGAACCCAGGCAGGCTGGCTTTCCAGTTTTATTGTGTTGCCTCTCCATGAACATGGGTTGTTCAGGGAACCCATGAAGAAAGCAGTATAGCTGGGGCCTGTGGATTATGTGCGTGAGGAATGATTATCAAGCTGGAGGTAGAGCTGGGCCAGATTGTAAAGGGCCTCACGTGTTTAGACGGCATCCTATAGAAAACGGAGCCAATGGCAATTATCCTCCGCCAAATAATAACTCCAGTCCCTCCAGACTCAGTGTAGTTCTTACTGGTCAACCCTCAGTGGCTCTTGGCTATCTTCTTGTCCACACTTTGGACATTCCTGTCTGGGGAAGCTTTCTATGTACATCTTCTAGAGAAAGGTTCTACACAATACTGGTCATGAGGGGGTATCCTCCCAGTTCCTACGTGGTCTATGCTTTTTGATGTACCCAAGAACTGCACTCATGCCTGTCATAGTCTTCTAGGGCCACCATTACAAAATACCACAGACTGGGTGGCTTAAGCCACCAAAATTTCTTCTCTCACAATTCTGGAGGCCGGAGGTTCAAGATGAAGGTTCCGGCCTGGTTGTTTTCTGATGAGAGCTCTCCCTTTCGGCTGTAGACAGCTGCCTTCTTGCTGCGGTCATATGACTTCTTCTGTGTGTGTGCTCATATGGATGGGGGGTGCAGGGTGGGAGTGGGAGCATGGGTGGGGGAGCAAGCTCTCTGGTGTCTCTTCTTATAAGGGCACTGAGCTTACTATGAGGACCCCAGTCACATGACCTCGTCTAACCCTAATTAGCTCCAAGGGTCCCATCTACCAATAGCACTACATTGGGAGGTAAGGCTTCAATATGCATTTGGGGAAGACACATTTAGTCCATATCATCCATGGAGAACCCAGGCCCATTAGTGGCCTCATCTAGTTGAGGGAAAGCCTTAGGTTGCAAGAGCAAAGGCAGGCAAAGTCCTGAATGGCCTGAAATTTTGCAGTTTACCTAGTCTGCCTTCTCCTTCCCCTCTTCCTCCCCTCTCTTCCTCTTCCCCTTCTTCCTCATTTCCTCTCCTCTCTCCCTCCCTCTCTCATATACATATAGACACTTTTGACTCTAAATAAACAATCATACAGACATACGCACTCACCATTCCCTATACAAGTCACGGTGACCTCCTCCTGAGGTTGTCTAAACTCCCTTTATAGATACCCCACAGCACCCACAAAACATTTCTAGATGCCTGTCTCTTGTCCACCTCTCTGGCTGGACTCTGAGCTTCTCAAGGGCAAGAACCCTGGCATATCCATGTTTTTGGCTCTTGTGCCTGCACAGGGCTTGTGGCTCATCCTAAGTTCTGATTGAGTGCTTAGTGGGTGAATGAATGAAGATATCCTCAGGACACAGAGATGTAAAAGATGGTGCCTGCTATCCAGCATCTTAGACCTACTGTGAATGGTATTGAGGGAATAAAATATGACTGAGGTCACTGACAAGGATGCTTCCTGACTAGATTCAGGACTAAGCACTGGGAATGGTCCAGCCCATGCGCATCCGGTGACACACTCCATGTTCAAGTGGACATCCGCTGTGTGCTGCACTGAACTCATACATTGAGACTTTGTGATGATCACGGCATTATAGGTGCCTATATGCCTGCTGTGACCTGGGACCTGCATCAGGCATTTTACACAGACAGTCACATTAATCCTCACAGACCTGCACCATGTCTTTCTTTAACTCCCTCAGGAAAAAGAGCAGGATTAAGAAGTCTTGCTGTGGTCCCTGAATATTGTATTGCATCTCTTCCCCAGGTCCCATCACTGAGCCACCAAGAGACACTGGATTGTACCTCAAGGGGGAGCCTGCTGGCTGATTCCTCCTGGCTCATGTTTAACATCCTACCCTCCTCGAGGCATTCTGGAATTAATTTTAGGAAGTCCTTGCATTGTTTTTCTACCTAGAGAAGTTCATGTTCTTGCGCGTTTTCCTGTTATGAAAATGGAAAGGCTCCCAGCTCTTACTTTTTGACTGCCTCGTTCTCACAGATCCTGTGTCTCTGCGCTACTTTTAGACTCAGCAGCTATGCTACTGAGGTCTGTGGGAGCAAATCCATCTCACTTATTTAAATATCTTTCACCAGGTATTCCCTGATTTCTCCTTGTTTTCCCACCCTGCCAATCTGTGTGGATGGGCTGCATATGTCTCTCTAATAACCTGGGTGGGAGCTTGGGACACGCATGGCTCCTTATTCTGCGAAATAAGTAAACCCTGAGGTGCTGGCTGGCACACGCTCTTCTCGGTGACTCGGGGCTGCCATACGCAAGAGGTTCCCTGGCACTGTTTACTGACATCCCTCATTTTCTGTCTTGCTGGGATCTGGGAATACTTTAAACATTCAGCTCGAGGTAGCACTTAGCATTTATTAGCCGCTAGTTCTGTGCCAGGCGCTGGGCAGCCCATCCGTGCTCACCTGTCTCACTAATCTCACCACCCGTGAGATCCTTCTGTGCGTGTGTGAAATGATCTGCATTTTCCAAACAAGAAACTGGGGCTCAGAGTTTAACTAAACTGGCTCAAGTCTGGTTTATTTTTTTAAATACCCATCTCTATAGGGCCTGCTATGTTCTAGGTGCCACTCAAAACATTTATAAATATGAACGCATTTAATCCTTATCATTGTGCTTCCGGGTAGGAACTGACATTAACAGATAGGGAAACTGAGGCATGGGCAGGTGAAGTGATTTGCATGCTTTTATCCAGCTGGTAAATGGTGGGGCCCCACCCTCTGCTGCCTCTCCTAGATCCTGGACCCCAAGTCATGCTTCCCAAGGATGGATGCCCCCCATGGAACAAAGTCCACCAGAAGGACACCCCCCCCCGAACTTCTTAATTATGACACTAATTGTTCAGCTACCTGGGAATTCTTCATTTCCCCCTTGGCTCATTTCAAAAGTCTTTTGGCGGAAAAAATAGTACTTCAAATCCAATTTTCCAGTATACACCCTGGACTGCTGGACTTCACTTCCATATTAGGCCCATGGGAGCAGAAGGCACCAATGCCCGGGAATCATGTGCCCCTCTGCCTGCTGTCGATTTCAGCAAATGTCATTAATTTGAAAGGCAAAGGACCGGGAAGAATGGATTTCGAGTTAACTAGTTCCGATAATCTGATATTTTTACTGGACCATGACAGGGTGTCTAGTTAGCTGGGGAGCAACAATCGCTTCCAATTGTGCATTCTCTTGGATAAACCAATATCTTCTTAACAAGGTTTTTGCTGTAAAGGGCAATCAAATAAGCCTTTGTGTTTCACAGAGCTTCCAGGCCTGGACCCCGATGCCTGGGGTGGCAGCTGATGGGGCAGTGTCCAGTGGGAGAAATAGGCTTCCACTTTATGTAAGAATACACGTTTCCGGGGATCCCTGGGGCTCACACGTGTTCTCTGCCTAGTCCTGCCTCGGTACCATTAGCTGGTCCCTCAGCATCTTCAATGCTCATGTTAGGTAATAATCACCAGTGCTTAAACCGAATAGGGCCTGCCGGGGCCTTACAAAATGTCTTGTAGCAAAGACGGCTGACTACCCACCCCAAACCCGCATGAGCGCCGTGGTGGTGCGAAGAGCTCTATCCCCTTCCCCCCACAGCAAGTGCTCCCTGAGGGCATGTGAGCCTGGGTGGCCATGGTCCCTTCCTGGCAGAGGAGGGTATGTACTTGTGTCTCTCCCCCTCTGTCCTCCGTCTGGGTGCACTTGGGTGCAGGGAACCCCGAGGACCAAGGGATAGTGGGGCCATCCCCATCCACGTCCACGCAAGGGAGACTGTCGGCTGGTAAGGGGCGCCCACGCTGGCCTCCGTCAGTGTGACATAGACTCCTATTATAGGGTGTCTGTTTTTGTCAAGGGCTTGTGTCACCCTGAGGGATCCCCTTCAATCCTTCTATTCTTGTGTTTCTCCCTTATTAAGGCAGGGAAGCTCTAGGCTTTAGTTTGAAATCTAAGCAGAGAAAGGGCGTGGTATGGGAGAAATCACCACTGGGGTGGAGGGGGGAGAAGGGGGGATGGCGGGGAGCCAGCAAGAGCACAGGGAGGAGGGGCTTTAAACCCCGACAGTGGAAAAGTCAAGCTCTGAGTAGTAACTTAAGCGAACCGCCTGTCTGGTGTGGCCAATTACCACGCAGCCCATACACCTATTAGTATCATCATCTATCACTAATATGCACCATAAGAATGAGGCTGTAGGTTGCATTTGATTATAGCATTAAACTCTGTTTGCTCAACCTTCTGTTGCTCATATTCGAGCCACACTTTATGGAACAAGGTCATTGGATCATAATTAAAAAGAAAAACAACAACAACAGAGGAAACATAAACCAGAAGCAAAACCTATGCAAGCCGATGTTCCATGGGGTGCATGGCCTGGATGCTGACTCCTTCGGTGTTGAAACTGTGCAGATCTCTCCGGTCACGTGTTTAATTCGTGCCAGTTTTTTGTTTGTGGTTTTTGTTGGTTTCTTTCCCTTTCCCAATATATACAGGAGAGGCAGAAAAATATTTCTGCAGAGTAAGAAATTGGGAACAGCACTGTCCTCCCCTCCAATTAAAAATAACAAAGGAAAACATGCCTCAGGAGTAATAATAATAATTACAGTAATAATAACTGACATTTTTGAATATTTAATATGAGGCTGGCGTAGCTCTAGAGCTACACTTTTCAATTGCAGGATGGTAGAGCTGGGAGCTCCATGTGGGGAAGAGAAACTGGGGCAGGGATGCTGACCCATCTTCTCCCTGACCCTTGACCTGTCACCTTGTCTCCTCTGTACCCGCATGGGCACCTGGGTGGCTCAGTCAGTTGAGCGTCTGACTTCAGCTCAGGTCATGATCTCAGGGTTCATGAATTTGAGCTCCACATCAGGCTCACTGCTGTCAGTGCAGAGCCTGCTTTGGATCCTCTGTCCCCCTGTCTCTGTCTGCCCCTCTTCCACTTGTGCTCTCTCTCTCTCAAAAATAAATCAATATTTTAAAAAAAACTGGGTATGTTTTGTACTTGCTACCCTGTTCCGCTCCCTTCACACCCTCCCTCTGGGAGCCCCGATGCTATGCCCTCCCACCCCCCAGTCCCCCGCCCATCTCTGCAAACATGCCTGCTTCCTTCTTGACTCTAGGTCCAATGGCCTGAGGGTCTTCCTCTGTGTTAGACCCTCTTCTACAATAGGCTCCTCGGGGGAGAAATGAGCTAACCAAGTAAATTATCTCTTACAAGTAGTCAATCAAAGAGCTCGCCCTTACAGCCTTCAGTGTCCTAGGTAACGGACCCCCAAGTCCTGTTGGAGAGGCAGTGATAGAGATGTGGGGTTGGGTGAAGAAAGACCCTGTCTGTTTCAGTGCTGCCCCAGGAGGAAGTGTACCTGTCTGCTCTGTCCACCTCTTGCTTCCCCCCCGCCCCACCGCTACACCCAGGCAATCCACTGCATGGCCACCATGACCATGTTTTTAGAACTACAACTGAACTGACTTGCCATCACGAAGGACAGTTGTAACTGCACAAGTGACTTGCTACCCCCAACACGGTGATGATGCTCGTTCCATGATGGCCTCAATCTTACTGATACTTGAACCAAAATGGGGACAGAACCCCTGTGAAGCTCAGAGGCTGTCTTCACATCCCCCTGGTGCCATGAAGAGTCAGTACGTCCTGGGGGGCATACTGGGGTGAATTGAGCTTCCGTGACAGACCAGGCATTTTTGTTTCTGGATATCGAACATTGAGCCCAGGGAGTTTCAGGCAGGCTCTTCACTTGCCAAGAGGAAAGCTAAAATGTGAAGCTCAAACTTCACAAGTCACATCCCCCTCAGTTTCTATTTTCCTTGTATGGATGTAGAATTTCTGAGTGGATTGGTGCTTGGGAGGGTCTCCAAAGCCCTGTGGCTCTGACCTAGCTGCGGATTCCATAACCCCAGGACCCTGTAATAAGCCCAGGTGAATAAAAATTGTGTGTTGACAACAAAGGATGCTGGGAGGAGGCAATATGGGCAGGGAAGAACCAAGGCTGCACTGTTGCTGAGTGACCTTGGGGACAAACGTGCGTTTGACTTCTGTGCTTCTCTGCCCTCCTCAGCCAAAGCTTTGTTTTAAAAGCAGAACCAGATGCTGCCTCTGAGATCAGCTTCAGGGCTGAAAATAAATTAGGAAAAGAAGGTTCCACACAGGGAGGCAGCAGGGCAAGGAATGTAACATGCCCTAGAAAGGCCTGATTAAAACCATGCCACAGAAGGGGACTTGCCCAATTCAAAGAGTCTGGACCGAAGAGGTGTGCGACAGAAGATAGAATTTAGCCACTGCTGGCTAAATGGGGTCTTGGCAAAGATAGAGTCATCCAGTTCTGATGGGTGAGGAAGAAACACAGGGCCAGGCAGAAGGGCAATGAACCTGTGTTCCAGTGTTAACCAGGATTCCAAGATGGCCTCCAACATTCTCATCTTTTGGTGCAGTGAAGTATGGGGACCTCCACTGGAGTGGATGCTAGTCAGACACATCCAACTCCCATGCTGGAATATTGGCTGTTGAAGGCTCACAACTATGTCCCTCACTGAACATTGTCCTGTGCCACAGGGGATTTCTCTATCCAACCTTCCCCTTTCCAGTCCTTTGCAGGGATACAAAGACCTGTTCCTCTGCCTCAATTTGGGACAACTCAGAGGGTCATCCCAGCTCTACAGTGAAGGCACTGTAGGGTTGACTGAGGCCTCAGTTAAAACCACATTGTCACCTCTTCTCACTGCTCAGTCCTTCTGTCCTCACCTCTGTAAATATCTACCTCCCATGAGTTCTTCCCAATAAACCTTGTACATGTAAGTCTCTGCTCAAAGTCTGTTTCCAGAAAAATCAATCTAAAGCAATGAATAACAGTTATCGAGACAGATGCTCAACTTCACTAATCATCAGGACATGCACATCAAAACCAACTTCCACCTGTTAAGTTGACTATTATCAAAAAGGCAAGACATACGAAGACAAGTGTTGGTGAAGATGTGGAGAGTTTGAAGGTGGCCAAGAGTAAACCAGGGGCATGGAGGGCATGATTGGATACACTCTTGATAAAGATTGCCAAGACTGCAGGACAGATTGGACTTACTGGAGGAATTGAGGACATCCTTCAAGGTTTTTCGAGGACTTCTACAATCCTCTCCTAAATATTAGACCGTGGCTTAAGGGCTAGTCACAGAGTCTTGAAATGTAGGCAACATCTGCTCATGCAGCTCCCCGGGGCAGCAACACATGAGGGGGAGAGAGAGAGAGAGAGAGAGAGAGAGACAGAGAGAGAGCAGGATGCCCCACCGTAGCTGTGCCTGGATGCGCACAGGTGCACACAGGGTTCTTATAGACAGGCTCAGGGGCATGGCTCAGGATGAGACTGGGAGACCAGATCCTTGGACAGAGACTTGGGCCATGGCTGAAGGAATGGAGGGCTCTCTGAGAAGAGAAGGCCCAGGTCAAAAGGCATCTGGAAGCCTGCATTCCTGCAGTAGAAGCCCTCATGGAGGATCCCAACCAAGGACAGGGTTCATGCCTTGGTGCCCAGGAACTGGTCAGTCCATGTTATTTTTCAGTAATGGGTTATAATAGCACTATTCGTATGGAAGGAATCAATATGTGTTTAGAGCATTATATTATTATATGTTATCTATAAATTAGGTCATATATATGAGAGTACTTGGTAAATGGAAAAAAGAGCTGTACAGATGAAAGGTATTATGTCTTCTTCCATGGTGTTTATGTAAATGAGCTGATGGGGATAACCGTGTTCTGGAAACTATAAATCCCTGTACAAATGAGAAGCTGCATGATTAGGTATTTTGCAAGGTACCTAAAGCCTGGGGCAGGCAGGTCCCGTCTTCCATTCCGCAAGGGCAGCGCTCTCCAGCAGAATGTGTGCTGTGCGCAGAGCAGGTGGGCTGAAAGCTCACAACGCTCCATTCACAGAGCTACGGAATAACAGTATTCAAGCTGAGCAATTTGCAGAGTAAATTAAGAGGAATAAAATTCCTGTAACAGATCCTAGGAGGAGGGAAGAGGTGAGGAGGAAGAAAGAGGAGGCAGGCAGAAATTTTTGAGTGATTTTTTTTTCCTTTTGCTGTAGTCTTTTGCATCATGAAAACCGTGCTGGGAATTAGACCCAGGCAAAACCATGCTTGTGCGGAATGCCCTTCTGGATGGGATGCCTGCTGGGGTTCTGTGTTAACATGGGGCTTCCAGTCTCACACGGCTTATCATAAGGTATAGCCCTGATGGTTGATGTTGTGAGGGTCTTGACCGTGGGGCGTAACGAGAGGGCTGATGTCTGAAACACTACACATTTCCCACTGCATCACCTATGATGAGACTGGTGTTGGAGGCAACTGGTCTTTAAAGGGCGTTTTATTTTCTAGGCTGAAAACTCTCCCTTGGGTTGGGTGGGTCAACTGGTGTCTTAATATTCCATACTATTGTCATTATAACCATTATTTTGCAATCAGCCAGTGTTGAAGGAATGGCTGCCTTTTACAAGCTGGATGTATTATCCCTTCATTCCTCACCCTACTCCAAGGTAGGTAGTATGAAGATCTGATTTCCAGATGTGGACACGGAGGCTTCAAAAGTGTGGATAACTCCTCTGCCCCAGAAGATGAGGTGAGTCAGCTGTGCAAACAGCTCACTGGAACCAACAGGTTGTGACGTGGCCACCATCTTGGATTCCTTTGCAGCCCCCATCACTGTGTCCTACACGCTGACCTGCCTGCATTGTGACTTTGTCCACCTCTCACTCTGGAGTTTGAACACCTCCTCTGATCTGGGCTGCTGGCCCCCAGGTCCGCTCAATGTTTGCCCATCCTGCCCTGACTTCTGTCCCTGCTCCCTGCTCTTCTGATGCTGCTGCCTGCTATCCATATAGATGTGTCTGCAGATGGCATGACTCCTTTCTCCACACTGTGACAGGAAGTCTCCCCACTCTGGAGTTATCTCCGGCTTCTCCAGATAGAGTGACTGACTGGCTGAGAGGCAGCTGAGCAATAGCAAGGGGTTTTCAGAGCAGATGGGGGAACAGATCCCACTAAGTGTATGTTCTCAGCCATCCCCCTTGCTGCCTGGGGATATGCCTGGGTCTTTTCCACATCAGGCTGGCGGATCAGGACCTCTGACTTAGTGCCTCAGTGTCAGAGGCCAGAGATGTCACAGCACTCGTGGGTTGAAGCAGAAGTTTAGATCCAGTAATGATGGTGCCCACTTGGACCAGTGCCCCATCAATGGACCGTGTGCTGTGGTGGAAATGGCTGAGTTTGAATCTGTTTCTGTCATGAGTTGGCTACATGGGTTTAGGCAAGTTACTTAACTTCTCTGGACTCAGTTTGTCCCATATATAGCATTATAATCCCTGCCTGACAGGATTGTTGTGGAGAGCATGTAAGAAGCAAAAGATGGAATGTATCCCATAAATGACAGGTACCGTGATTGTCCCCAGCAGCGGAGGGATTGGGATGCACCCTTACTGGGGCCATGCTGCCCTGAAAGGATGATCCTGTGCAGGAGTACAAAGTTATAGAACTCTCCAGAACTCTCCTCTGACTTTCTGAATAAACCTCAAAACTCCAAACACTGTTTAAAAAGGAGCTGAGTGTAGAGTGCACCTCTGCAATACTGGTTCAGAGACAAGGTGTTCTCCACATGACCCTTCCCTCCTGAGAATCACGAGCACTTTTGTGGCCTACATCCCAGGCAACATTCTAGGCACTTATCTTAGCTCCTTCAGGCCTTGTCAGGGGTTGAAAAAAATTGTGTCCTTCCCCCAAATTCATTTGTGGAAGTGCTAACCCCCAGTATCTCAGAATGTGACTTTATTTGAAGATAAGGTCTCTAAAGAGGCAATTAAGTTAAAATTGGGCTATTGGTATGGGTTCTAATCCAGTTTGACTGTCCTTATGAGATTAGGACACACAGAGAGACATCGGAAGGACACATGGACAGAAGAAAGATCATGTGAAGGCCCAGTGAGAAGCAAGCCAGGCCCTCTGCAAGCCAAGGGAGAGGCCTCAGAGGAAATAATCTTGTCAACACCTTGATCTTGGACTTTCAGCCTCCAGAACTGTGAGAAAATAGTATCTGTTGTTTAACCCACCCAATGTTTAATAACATGTTATGGAAACCCTAACAAACTAATAAAATCCTCACAATGAACAATGAGGTAAAAAATATTATTAGCCCTGTTGTCATTCATTTGCTCATGTGGCATAGATTTGTTAGGTGCCCACCTTGAGCCCAGGACTGGGTTAAGTGCCAGGGGAGCGGTAATGAACTAGACATGGCCTCTTACTTTGGAGAGCTTAAAGACAGGCAGACTTGTCTCAGATGGAGACAGAGAAGTCAATAGACCACAACAGTGCAGCAGGGGTGAGTGACGATGGGGAATGCAGGGGTCCCCAGGACCACAGTGGTGCCAAGGGTAATGGAGCCAAGTCTGAATGGGATAGATGGAAAGTCCATGCAGATCGCCTGCTCAGTGTTGGCAAAGACCTTGCCATTGCTCCATAGATAAGGATAGCCATGCTAGCTGAACAGCTGCCTTCTCTTCTGTCGTGGCAGGCATGCCCCACTGGAAGGAACAGGACTAGTGTGTGGGGACACAAGCCATTGAGGATGGACATGCTATGATGCAATCCATGTATCACATGAACTTCAGCAAGTTGCTTCGGAAACCTGATTTCAAGGATTCCTAAAATTAGTTCACCTGCATGCCAAATGAATGATGATCCTCCTTCTTTTTGCTTTCCCAGGTATGAAATCCTCCACATGGCCATCAGAGTCTCTAAAATAGAACCACAACTAGTGATAATTGAGCCCTCCTATGTGCCAGGAATGTCACATGAGTTGTCTGATGCCATCACCTGATAGAGTCTGAACGTCTTTCTATAGTATCTGAGGCCAGTGACAGCCTTTCTCTACTGTCTCTGTCCAACCTCATGTCCAGCGCTCTTCTCTTCCTGACCCCTCCATGTTCCCTACCTGATACACACCCTATACTTTAGGCCTATACACCTCTACCCAGTCCCTGCCTTCTCATGGCTCTATGATATTCCTCAGCCTTAAATGCTTTCTTCATCTATCCCACATAACAAACTCCTACCCATCCTTCAAGACCCTTCTCATGCTTTGCTGCAGTGTCAATCAGATATTTCTATTAATATACCTATCACAGTGCATGGCCTTCAGTGTATTTATATATGTCTCTGTCCATCAGCAGCTTAGGTGGTAAGAAGGGACTATTTATCTTCATCGATAGGACCTAACATATCAGTGATGCAAAGTGGGCACTAAACAAATATCTATATAGATTCTTCTTCCTTCCTTCCTTCCTTCTTTCCTTCCTTCCTCCCTCCCTCCCTCCCTCCCTCCCTCCCTCCTTCCCTTCTTTCCTTCCTTCCTTCCTTCCTCCCTTCCTTCCTTCCTTCCTCCCTCCTTTCTTTTCTCCTTTGGTTTCAGTTCTGGTGTTTTGGTTGGATACACAATCAACAGTATTCTGATCATTTTTTTTTAAAGGCTGTGTATTTTGAAATAGTAAGAACCAACACTATATTGTTTTCCCTGACGCCTTCTCAATTGCCCCAAGGCCAAGTGTTGCTCTTCACAAGGAGGATATGACCATGTCCTCTACTCTGTTCCAGAGCACCCAGTCTTCTTATTTTCTCCCCCAAAGCCATGCCTGTTCCCTCTCTCATCTTTTCTCATGCCACTTCCCTCCACTTGACAGGCCATCTCCCACCTACTCAAGACCTTCTCATCCCTCAAGGTCTATAAGCCTTGCTCCTCAAAGTGTGGTGTGGTCTGTGGTCCAATAGCAACACCATTGCCTGGGAGCTTGTAGGAAATGCAGAGTTTCGGACCTCACTCAGACGAAATTCTGAATCAGAAGCCACATTGTAAAGATCTCCAGATGACTCACATGCATATAAATTTTGAGAAGTACTTCTCTAGATCAAGGCTCAGCAAATCTTTCCTCTTAAGTTTCAGATAGTAAATACTTTTTTTTTAAGTTTATTGATTTGTTAAGAGAGAGAGAGCGAGAGAGCAGGGGAGGGGCACAGACAGAGGGAGAGAGAGAATCCCAACAGGCTCCACACTGACAGCACAGAGCCAGATGTGAAGCTCCACCCCATGAACCATGAGATCATGACCTGAACCAATATCAAGAGTCAGATGCCCAACTGACTGAGCCACCCAGGTGCCCCAGACAGTAAATACTTTAAGCTTTGCAGACCATAAGATTTTTGTTACAACTACTCAACCCTGCAGTTGTTAGCACAAAATCAGCCACAGACAATAGGCAAACAAATGCATGTGCCTGAGGACCACTACATTTTTATTTACAAAAGCCAGTGTCAGACTGGCTGTAGTTTGCTAACCACCCCCCTTGAGTTGAGCACCTTTGGATACTGTAGTAGAAAGCCTTTAGAATGCCCCCCCCCATGACCCCTTCTCCTGATATTCACACCCTTGTGTAATTCCCTCCCCCAGAGTGCACACTGGATGTCTTGACTCACTCCTACCAAATAGTATATGGCAGAAGTGATGGGAGGTCACTTCCAAGGTTAGCTTATAAAAAGACAATGGACTCCTTGGCACATTCTCCCTCTTTCTCCCTTGTTCTCTCTCAGATTGCTAGCTCTAGCAGAAGCCAGCTGCCATGTTGTTACACACCCTGTGGAGAGGCACACACAGTGAAAAGCTGAGGACTTCCAACCACTGTAAGAATAGGCTCAGGCCTTGTAATAAATGCAGCTCCAGATGACAGGTGGATTGCAGCCCTACAAGGACCCTGAGCCAAGCAACCAAGTTGCTTTCAGATTCTTAATCATGGAAATTATGAGATAATCAATGGTTACTGTCTCAAGTTACTAGACTCAGGGTGTCTGTCATCAGCAATGATGATTAATACAGTTATACTCCCCAAACTACTTTCTTGTAGCTTTCCCTTCTAACTTCTACAGTACTGTTAAAGTGAGCATATGAACAGAAGCCGTCCCAGGCTGTTTTCTAATGATGTGTTCAGTCCTATCTCCAGAAGTAGATTGGGGACTCTTTAAAGGCAGGGACTGTACCTTATAAGGTAAATAGACATCTTGCACTGGGCACTTTCTGAATGAACTGATGAGACCATTTTTTGTCTTGTTTGGGTTTGGTTTTGTATTGGTTTCTTATTAGAAAATCAGGAACCATTATTGGCTGGGGCAATTGTTTCTGTTCTCCAATGTCTAGTTTTTTTCTGAGCCTGCATAGAAACTATGGTTTCTCTTACCCATTGACTTTTCATTTGAACAAATAAAAATTAAAAACAAAAAATAACCAAATGCCTGAAAGCTTTTTTCAATTACCTGTTAAGGTTACTTAAGCCAAATTTTGCTGTAGAGTTGCTCCTTTTCACTCTTCGTTTTGAATTTCTAGATGAGAGGGAAATGGTCTTTGGACAATAAAGCCTGTTCCCAGGTTATCTTTGAGGAAAAAATGTAATCCACTGTATTATTTTGCTTCCAGTTTTCCTCCTGCCTCCTGGTTTTGTTGGTTCTTATCTCCTTTTCGTCATTTCACAGTTGCCTGGGTACCTACAGAATCCTCTCTTCACTCCCATTTTCTAGAGTTTGTTCGTGGCAATTCCAAGCTGCCTTGCTTCTGATTGTTGTCTCTGGGAGTGGGCAAACAGCGGCACACAGGACAGGCTTCTGGAATGGAACCTCTTCTAGTCGACTCAATGATGTGGCCCAACAGTAACCCGAAAGAGCTGAGAATTCACCCTGTCTGAAGTAGGTTTGAAAGGGCTGTGTCTAAACTCTCACCAATGAAGAATGGATGCTTTGTTAAATTGAGGGATCAGAGACCATCTTGTACTGCATTTTTAAAATTTTCTTCTTTTTCCTGTAAATACAAAACTGGAACTAAAGTCTTCCGAATGGTGGAGACAGGCTCTATGGTTGTGTGTGTGTGTGCGTGTGTAAAATCTCTTTTGAAAATGTATTTCAGTTTCCTCCCATAAGTCAGAATTTTTTTAATATTTTTATTTATTTCTAGGAGAGAGAGAGAGACAGCATGAGCAGGGGAGGGTCAGAGAGAGAGGGAGACACAGACTCCGAAACAGGCTCCAGGCTCTGAGCTGCCAGTCAGCACAGAGCCCAACGTGGGGCTCAAACCCACAAACTGCGAGACCATGACCTAAGCAAAAGTCAGACGCTTACCCGATTAAGCCACCCAGGTGCCCCATAAGTCAGAATTTTTTATTGGGTCTGTGAATTATATCCTCATCTTCAAAGTGCACTTGGTCTTAAGAGCTATGAAGACCTTTACACAAAAGTGTAAAAGACATCACAAGTTGTTATCCACAGATAAGAAAGTTATATGCTGTTTTTGTCATGACCCATACCAGTTCCTAACATCTATCCTGTGATGATCATGACCTGTCCTTGGGGGTCACCAGCACCATTTTGTTTCAGACCCCCTTCTGGGATAGAGGTCATTGTGTCAGGTTAGTGGCTCTGAAAAGCTAATCATAACCATAGTCAAATACAGTTTCTATAACTATAAAGTATTGTAAAGCTCTTAATCAGATCTACCAGGAAGCTGGGGGAAATTGGATTAGTATCTGAGATCCCACATCAAAACCAGTATTATTCAGTCATTACAAATCATGTTAATTCTATAAATCCAGGGACTAGCACACTTTTTCATAAAGGACCAGGTAGTAACTTACTAAACATACGCCTTAGTTTCTCTCCTGAACTGACAGTGTTCACATCTGGCAGATTATTTTTCAAGAAAGTTTAGGACAGGATGGTATTTATAATGAACACACAAAAAAATTGTTTAGCTTACAATTTACATAGGATGCACATTAGAACTGGTCTAAGATTATGAAAAGCAAATTAATATTTATTTGGCAAAATGCTACCAATATGGAAGTGAATATCGTGCTCTTGTTTTGCAAGAGTGGATATAATCGTTTTGTTAAACAACTTCCCAGCCAATTTTTACTGCCAGTGGAACCTGAGTGTGAGCCCATGAGACCCTCAGAATTGGGTCCCCTTGGGTCCCTCAGCTTCTACTTCCACACGTCGAGTCTCAGAACCCAGTGTAATAAATGTATGATACCACAGAGCTTGCCTGCTATCAAAACAGCAGAGTATGCACAGCAAATTAATTTAAATAAAGCATGTCAAATATTTGCTTTGGTTTAAATTCACAAAATGCTATTTCATTAAATTGTGGTTTTATTTATGTCATGCCAAAGCTATTTTTTATTATTTTAGAAGTTAGAACATGTAGAAAAATACATTTTTAGAATAAAACACTGTCATGATAAAGATATTTGAACCCCAGAATATTGATTTTATAGCAGAATGATGGATTATGAAAGCTATGGGGTTTTTAAGACAGTAATTAAAATAAACATTCATAAAGAGTGTCTATACCACCCTCTGCCTACAATGACCCCAGGACAGCTGCCGTGTGGCATCTCTGAGAAGTAACACTTGTGGTTCTCGGCACACCTTGGAGTGAAGGGTAGGGATGTGAACAGACTGCTTCTCACACAGCCACATCTCTGGAAGCTCCCCTTTCCTTCCCTAGACCCCCAGTGAGGCAACCATGGACTCTTCTCTTAGAAGAGCACAGTCAAGCTGAATTTTAGGACTATTTCCTGGGGTCATTTTCTGGTACATGGCGATGTCTCATTAAGTATGACATTATTATATCACTTTTTGAGGGACAATGACTCATGCATCCCTAAAGTCAACAAGCCCATATTGAGTAGCCATTCTGAGCCAGCTGCTACCATAGACACTGTAACTATAGGATGAGTGAGATCTTGACTTTGGAAGAACCTAGCATCTTGTAGGTGGACACATTCATAACAAATAATTATAACTTAAGTGGATTTGGCGGTCACTCCTAGAAAATGTCTTCATCAAAAAGAACGCTCTTCACATCAGGAAGAAGCTTGTAGAAGGGCCCTGAATGATCTGGGAAAGTGAACCCACTTAAAAGTAGGAACATCCTCTCCAAAGGGGTGAGATCTCTATTCCAAGTTGGAGGAGACATAATCTTGAAGATTTCACTAGAACTGATATTTTAGTGAGATTTATTTTAAGTATAAATTAGACATGTTAAAACAATTTCGTCATACACTCAAAGTGTCAGGGCTTTCCTTTTAATTTTTTTTATTATTGGGTAGAAAGCAATTTTGAAAATATTGACATGATATAGCTGTAACACTTCTGTCTTATTATCCTCTTATTCACTAGTGATCTATCTGGTTGCTGAGTTTGAAAGGAGAAACTGGGCATGTGTAGCCCAGCCTCTTTCTCTCCCTCCTCTTGTGAGCTGGCCCACCTGCAGAGAGCATATGCTCCTGGATGCACTGCTCTGTGTCAAAAATCCTCCTACACAGGCTGTGCCCCTGCCAATAGGGCACTGTTGTCGGTGAGACCCCCTCCCCAGCCTGGTCCAGCCGTGGCCAGTGCAGGGAAAGAAATTCTCCTCATTGGTTCAATGTTACACCTACAGTCAAGCTACGTGACCTGATATCAGCTTATCAAGTGATATCTTGGTCCCACCTGACCCACTTCTTTATCTTCTGTTCAGAGTCCCGAGAGGGAGGAAGCCTGTTGATGGAGTTCCTCCTCAGATCTGTCCATTTTTATGTACGTGATCCTGGATAACACCACCATCTGTCTAACACTACATAGCCAGCTCTTTCCTCTGCCACTCAGGAAGCCTCTGGAGTGGTGCTTCTCATACTCACTATGCAGACACCTAATCCTCTGGGAGTTGGTGAAAATTTGGATTTGATTTTGAAGGCCTAGGGTTGGGCCTGCAAGTCAGCATTTGTATCAAGCTTTCACGAAATGTGAATGCTGTTAGGAAATCCACGCTGCATCCAAAAGGTCATGCAAAGGATGCCTTCTGAGGTCCAGAGACACACAAGTGTGGCAGGCAGTATAATAGTCCCCCAAAGTCTTCTACCCCAGATCTCCAGAAGGAATACAGCCATGCTGCCTTTCTGATTGTAGCCCACTGAGACCCATGTCAGACTTCTGACCTATAGAACTCTAAGATAGTAAATATGTATTGTTTTAAGCCACTAAGCTTGACATTTGTTACGGCATCTGTAGGAAACTACTATAAAGATACTTCCTCCATTGCCATCTGAGCCCCAAGGCTGGACTATTTCAACCAGGAGCCAGCCTGTGAGGTGTGTGCTTAAGGGATGCTTGATAAAAATGTAAAGTGCTCCTTGATGAAAAATTCTGGAGTTTTAAATGTCCAAACTACCATACTGAGTGAATAGGACCAACTAATGCCCGAACAGGCTTGATTTTAAGTTAAGTGAGCGTGACAAGCACGTTGTTAAAAACTCAAACCTGATTAAATCTCTGATGAAGCACAGCGTGATAAATGCCAGGCAACCACAGCTCCGTGAGAACCAAATGCTGTGTGCAGAGCTGGGGAGATTTCCTGGGACGAGGGAAGCCCCAGCCCCAGGAAGGCCACGTGGCTCACCACGTGGCTCATCCTATCAGTGGTTTCTGTACACAGGGGAGCATCTCGTTTCTTTTGCAGAGTCTAGTTTGTCCGGTATTTATAAGGGAGGGAGGATGAAGACATGGTGATGACATCATCAGCTGTAGGGCAACTTACTCATTTGGTGCCATGTTGTCACTGACCGAATTTCAGGTCACGAAAAATAAACTCTGCAAATGCTGCTGCTCAGAGTTGGGACGTGTGGCTGCTAGAATTGGCATAAATCATGTCATTGGGTTCATTCATTTATTCAACCATGATTTCATTTATTCCACCACTTGCTCATTCATTCATCAAATATTTACGGTGTTATCTACCATAGGCCCAGCCTTGCAAATCCAAGGTTCAACCCTATGTAGTGTCTTATTCTCAACTTGGAATCAGGCCAGCTGAAGAGAGAGACTCCACTCCAGCTGTTGTGGTCTTCAGTGCTCTGTTCAATAACTGAGCTCTGACTTCAGGTGCTAAAGAAGCATGAGGAAAAGGGCACCTGGCTCAGTCTAGGAGTGGAGGTGCCCAGGGGATCAGGGTGGACATTGTTCAGAACTAGGCTGGTGTAGGCACATTAGGGAGGAAACAGGTGGCACTACAAAAGAGCACGGAATGTTCAGGGTTGTCAAGAGCAACCAGAGATGAGCTAGAAAGATAAGCTGGGGCCCAGTCACCAAGAATTTTGTGAGACACGCTAAAAAGGTGAGCACAGTGACAGTGAACAGAGGGTGTTTGTCAGGGATGTGATGTAGTGAGATCTGAGTTTGGGGAAGGTCATCCTGGTGGCTGTGAGGAAAGCATCCCACAAGGCAGTGCGGCCAGATGCAGGCACATCAGATGGGAGGCCAGACAGATTTCAAGTCTGAATGCGGCTGTGGACAAAGATGCTCTTTTATTCAATTTTTTAATGTTTATCTATTTATTTTGAGAGAGAGAGAGAGCAAGCAGGGGAGGGGAAGAGAGAAGAAGAGACAGAATCCCAAGCAGGCTCCACACCATCAGCATAGAGCCTGATGCAGGGCTCGAACTCATGAACCACAAGATCATGACCTGAGCCAAGATCAAGAGTTGGACGTGTAACCAATAGCACCATCCAGGCGCCCCAAAGATGCTCTTTTAAACAAAAGGCTAGTGTTGGGGATAAACTAAGGCTTATTTTAAATTGGGATGAGAGCTTTAGAATACATTCAGTGCACCTGAAAAAGTGTTAAGGAAATATTAGAAAAGTGGCAAACGTGGAAGCTGCTGGCGGCAGTCACAATATGTTCTCTTGGCTTCAGAAGAGTTTGTGGACTGAGAATAGATGGAAGTTGGGACTGTGTTTAATATGCAATTTTGTATTGTTGTCATCTGCTGTGATTATAGGCTTGGCTCCTGCTTTTTCATTCAGAGCCATTTATTCAGAAAATCTCTTACTCAGAATTTGAGTTCATTCCTCATTAATTCAGTGGCTGCTTTCTGTAGCCCAGTGATTGAATTACCTAATAGCACCTGCCTGAAATGATTAACATAAGAGGAAGCCATGGGGTTGTATTTGATACAAATGATCTGTTTCCTGAAGTTGTAATTTTATTAAAGGGGGACCTGATGAACCACCTTTGCAAATGAAGGTGAGGTCCTGGCTTCCAGGAGGTACCTGGGAGGTTAATGAATGATTAGCCGCTAACAAATGACAACATGGCTCAGGAGGAAGGTGGCACTTCTCAAGAGACGGGTCAGCACCCCTGGGAAAGGGAGGCATAGTTGTGAAAGGACTGTGGGGCACATTTTTTCAGAAGGGTGGTGACCAGGGAGGACAGAAGAAGTGACCAGCTGAAGAGAGAGCCCACACTGTGCCCACAAAGTCACTTCCTATCACAGCCTCAATCTGATTGTCTGAGTTACTCCCAGGTGGGTCAAGTAGGGCTTGAACTTCACTATTTCTCTAAGGGAACATGAGCGAATGCTCTGGGTTTTGGTCCCTGAGACAGATCTGGGCAAGCTGGTGCTAATGGACCTAAGTTTTTCTCCCCCCCACCCCAAAAAAAAGAAGACTGTGACTGTGAATTTGCTGGTCTCTTTAAAGAGTTCAGGTTGAAGGGACAGGAAGAATTAAGACACTGGTTATGGAGGAATAGTCTATCATTTTGTTCAGCAATTGAAAAAATACATTTTCTTTTTTCTAAATAGTTTATTGTCAAGTTGGTTTCCATATAACACCCAGTGCTCATCCCCACAAGTGCCTTCCTTCATGCCCATCACCCCCCTTCCCCTCCCTTCCCATCTGCCCTCAGTTTGTTCTCGGCATTCAAGAGTCTCTCATGGTTTGCCTCCCTCCCTCCCCCCCACTATTTTTTCCCCTTCTTCTCCCCCATGGTCCTCCATTAAGTTCCTCCTAATGCTCCTATATGTGCAAACATATGGTATCTGCCCTTCTCTGCCTGACTTATTTCGCTCAGCATAACACCAATGCAATACTACATGGCAATGAGAAAGAATGAAAATTGGCCATGTGTAGCAACATGGATGGAACTTGAGGAAAAAAATACATTTTCTTTGTAATGGAATTGTTTAGTATTTGTACCTGTTTTCTAATTTGGTTCATGTAGGTGTAGACATAGGTGCATGTGCACAGCTTATATACCATATAAGGACAGAAGCAATTTGTACCTCCCCAAACCTAAATTGAATATTTCCCAGTACTGACATTTTTTTAATCCCTGGGAATCCTGAAGAGCAAAATGGTACATCTGAGGGCTGGACAAGAGAGACCTTCCAAAGACAGCATGGCGGTGCCCCCTCTCACCTCTAAATCCATATGCATTTCCATAACCAGGGGTACTTGGAATGCCTTCTCTGGATATTTCCCTCCCTCCTCACCAGTGCATTGCCTTCCTCCATGCCCACCTCCTACACACACACACACACACACACACACACACACATTTCCATCCCCATACTGCCTCATTCCTTCTATTCTAGAGGAAATAGGGTCTAGTTGCCCCACGCTGCCTAGTGCCGTTCTAGGAGTCCCTTGCTGGGAGACTGCTTAAGTCAATTGTGCGAGTCTCCATCGAGGGAAAAGTACACTTAGGTGGAGGATAATTTTCTGTTGAGAAGGAGAGGCTGCTGAGTGCTGCTCAAATCCCACTGTTAGGACAAATCTACTTGAAATGTTGGTTTGGCTTATGCTCATGAAATGTGCTTTCCACACCTCTTGCCTGACATTCTCCTTCTAAGGGCCGTGGGTGAACAGAGTGGTTCCCACACTAGAGTCCATGGGAAAATTTCCAGGGAGGGTGGTGGTTAAAAGACAGATTTATAGGTTCTGCTCCTAATCAACAGAATCAGACTGTCCATGAGGCGGGACCCAGGAATCTCAATTTTGCAAAAGCTTTTCCGGTGGTTTGGATATAGTTGGTCTGAGAGGTGGCATCTAGGTACCGGACGGAGGCAGATAGCACCTATGTTCCACTCACAGGAATTCCTGGTACAATGAGTTTCTCTGGCTGTCTCTGCTCCCCTCAAAGGCTGTACGTTTTTGCTTGTGTTTCCTGGATGCCTGATGTGGGTCTGGAATCAAGTGTTTGTCCTTAGGTCTGAGGTTTACATTCTGTATACAAGTCTAGGCTGCTCGATGCAGAAACGCCATCTGCACTGGGGACCCTTGTGCATGCCGGTTCCCCAGATCCCTGCACAGAGCCCACATCAGAGTCTCCCTGGCAAGACCGGGAGCACAAGCTGCCACAAACACGTTTTCCATCTAAAGGTCTCAGAAGTTCATCGGTGACCCATGGAGGATTAGGCTCCCACTTCTTCACATGGAAGAGGCATTAATGGTTAAAATTATATTAAAAAAATAAATAATCCTCTACATAAATTTACTTCTGCTGCAAACCCATGCATCTCCTAGACATTTTGTTTACATATCTGTTCACAGAAGTACTATATCTGAGCTAGTGTGTTGTCATGCCTAATTTAAGAACAAAATTTAGACTGTAAGCTTGAATTGTTGCCGCAGCCACGTCTGTTCATCTCAGACTTGCTTCACGCATGACAAATGCCTTGTACAAGTGGGAGCAGCTGCACTAAAGCCAAATCACCCATGGGGAGAAGTCTAGTGAATCGCCCTCAGGAGCCTCAGCCCTGTAACATACAGCTATGTCCACACCGGTCCACCCTCAATCGCATTTCCATCCCTCCTTCTTTCCTACTAAATAGGTACTTCTAAATACCATCACAAGCCTCCTGGTTTTCATGCCAGTCATCATTTTTTTTCCATTAACATCATTATCTTATTCTAGGGTCCATTAGGACTCCTGCTGTAATGAGAACTTTGGGTGTAGCTGTTCATTACTCCCCCGGTCACCCACAGCCATGGCCATTGTGATGCATGCTCTGCATACAGTTCTCACCTGTATCATACAGTCCCTCTTGCTTCCATTAAGATGATCATCTTCCCCCCCCTCAACTCTGTAGTCATCACCTCATTATAACTCCATTACCTCTCACATCATCTACATTATAACTCCATTACCTTTTGCGTCGCCACCATTACCTCCCTTATCTCCCTCTTCTACATTCCAGTTGCCCTCACCTTCTCCTTTACAGCCACCAGCTTTTCATTACAGGTCCATTATCTTCATTATTACCTCAGTTACAGTCATAATTGTTCCCATAACAATTTCAGCATCTTTATCCACCCCCTTACGGTACAAGACCCTGGTCGGCTTTGATAAAGCTATAGGCATCCCTCTTCCACTCTAGACATGTACCCAATGTCTCCACTAATGTTAAGATGCCCCTCCCTTTTCCTTTATCAAATAGCCCATGATCAAGGTGACAACAAAAGATCTTCCACTTTCCAAGGCAACTTCACTGTTGCCATTGTAGCCTATTTACAACTGACCACTCCATTCTCATGTGTCGTCCCATAACAACCAGTGATAATCCTCATCTGAAGAGGCCAACATCCCATCTGCCCAGCTCTTTCTTATGGCTGTCTCCCTGATTCCAAGAATCCTAACTACCAATTTCTTCTTCAGAACACTTTGAGTCTGTATGAATATAACTGGTGATGCATGCCTAGATCTCTCATGTTTCAGTGTGTGTCTGGGGAGGTGAGCTGTTTACCATTGCCTGGTTTTATTCATCTGATGGTAGGCTCATGGTGGACTAGACCTCATTCCTTCCAGAGCACTTAGCAGCTGGCCCAAGTTAGCATTCAGGAAGTGTGGTTGACTGAGCGACTCCATGCATCGCCACCCTTCCTTTATCATCACACTCACAGTCTATTGCTGTTGCCTTGATCACTATCAAAAGGCCATCAATTCTGTCTTTACAATTTCATTACCTCAAGCTCCTCCTCTTTGAGGAGAGAGACATCTACGCCTCCATTTCTGTACAATTCTGTCAATAATTATCATGGTTTCAATTGCAGTGACTCCATTACAAATTCATTCCTCTCTTTGATTAAGGAGAGATAGACGACTCACCACCCTGCCCTGCTTCCCTTCCAGAAAGGCCTTCAGCTCCCACAGAGAATCAATCACCAGGTGTGTTGTAGCCTCTCCTTGACCTGCCATCATCATCTCACAAATGTGCTTGCAATGTCACCTCAGTGTGCCAGGGTTCACATTACAAGGGGCGGCTTTTCCTTGCTGGTGTCCGACAGTGTGCTCTCCAACAAATCCTTTAGTTTGTGGAGGAATTCTGGACTCATACTTCCTGGGTTCAAATCCCTGCTTTGCCACTTACTAGGTGCTTTGACCCTGGGCAAGTCATTTGGCTTTTCTCTACCTCAGTTTCCTTCTCTGTAGAATGGCGATAACAATGATAACTATTATTACTGGCTGCTGGGAGGAGTTGATACATAAAAAGTGATTAAAACAGTACTTCGCAGATAGAAAGCACTCAAAAAATCTCAATTCTTCTCCGAGCTCCCCCTCCTCCAGCAAGAAGATGAGGGTTGGACTAGACTAACCTCTAAAGTCCTAGACTGAACATTTGGTGGGTATGTGTTTCTGGTATCAGATTATCTGGGTTTTCGAAGTTTCATCTCCAAAGTTCTTAAATCACTCTGCAGTTTACTGTAGTCTGCCGACTGAGCTGTCAATCAACGTACTCCCTGGACCCATGGCCACAGTTGTCCCGCACTGGGGTGAACTCAAGGCATGTCTTCTCTGCACCTAATGAAAGCCATGCTGTGGTTTTGCTGAAGCTGGACCTGACTTAGCTGCATATGCATACATCCAGCCTGCCCCCTGCAAACCTGTGAGTCATATCCTTGCCCCTCCTCCTTTCCACGTTCTTAGGCAATGCTGAGTTCACAGGTGGCACTTGAATTTGCCCAGCTTTGCTGTGGGAGATATTCATCCCATTGGTCAGGGCTGCTCCAGGCCACATACAGAGGAGACAAAGTTTGATTCTAGCTTTTTTCCATCCTGATTCCACCCTCCTCTCTCTCTCCTACCCTCTCCCCTCTTCTGGCTCTATTTTCTACCCTCCTGCTCTTCAGCCATCCAGGCCATTCACTGCTTGCATTGAATACCCTCCTCCATTCTGCCTTTCCTTACAGGGCCCCATGTGCTAAATAATAATAATAATAATAATAATTTCTTCTCCTCTTCTAAGCATATTCCTCCTTTTGTGGCCTTTAGACAGAAAACCACCTAATAAAATAATAAGCGTTCTAGCATGGATAAACGGGTCTCTCTGGGGACATCTGAGAGAGGCAACACCTTAGTAAGAATCCATCTCAAGTGGTAGAATTTCAGACAATGTGGGAGAGCCAGGTATCTTCTGCTTCATTTTATTTTCTGAAAATTTGAAATGGAGTGAGGGCGGGGTGGGAGAGTAATTTGGGAGTCTGGGAGATTTCCCTGTGCCAATCAAAATACATTTTGTGGGCAAGATCCCACTCTCTTCATAAAACCCACTTGAAATGCATCTAATAAATTATCCTTCATTTACCAATCTCTCCATTTCTCAGAGGCCACTGGAACCTTGAGCTAATGAAGGCATCTCATCTGCTGTGAAGTTTCTGTGAGTTCTTTACACTCAATTGTTAGTAAAAAGAGAATTCAGTTGTCAGAGATCAGTCTGAAGTGTGTGAGGCTGTCAGTGTAAACAACATTCCTCTTGAGCAAACACGAGGAAAAAGATGCTTCACTTTGTAATTGTAGAGACAACAAAAATTGGCTGGCATGAGCCCAAACCCTACCGAGAGGACTGGGACTACAGAAATATTCTCTGCCTCTAAATGGTCGGTCTTTGGCCAAGCAATCCAAGGGTTCACACAGGCGCCCAAAAGACTTGAGGCTGCTCTGCCTTCACCAACTCCGGCAACTTTTTCCTTCTCCAGTTCTCTTTCTTCCTCTCCTTTTGTTCTTACTCTTTTTCATAAGTCCAAGGGGTCATGTTCATTCTGCCTCCCTGGCTTCATTTCACCTCTCCTTTCTAGATGCAGCTTGATGTCTGTGACCTCTGCCATGAGGTGTTCTCTGTCCATCTCCACCTTCTGGAACCTGTGACATTCACTCCATCTCATTTTTCAGTAATAGCACAGCCAACGCCAGGGTGCAATATTAGTATGCCATTATATTGCCATGCACTGGTACAGTATTTGTTTTCTGGGTTTAGAATTGCCCTCTGGATGAAATCCTAAGCTTCTTGGGTGCAAGGACCATGATATGTACTCCTTTCATGTGGCCCATGGCTCATTACTTTTGTATTTGACACATAAAAATTACTCAGTAAAGACTCGCTAACTGGGCCTTCTGTTCCCCTTTCTTATTTCCCCCATATCTGCTTTGCCTTTCCTTTTGACCACCTGCTTCTCTTCCCTGCTGCCGAAGGGGTCCAGGCTAGTGGCACTCACATCACTGCTTAAGTATGTTGGATGCAGTCCAAGTGAGATCCGCCTCCCAGTCTTCTAGGAGCTAGGGATTGTGTTTAAGAGTGGCAACGTGGGGTGGGTGTGGGGGGCACATGTGGGATGGGTGTGGGGTGCCTGGGTGGCTCAGTCAGTTAAGCATCTCACTCTTGATTTCGGCTCAGGTCATTATCTCATGGTTTGTAAGTTCAAGGCCCACACCAGGCTCTGTGCTGACAACCAAGAGCCTGCTTGGGATTCTCTTTCTCCTTCTTTCTCTCCCACCCCGTCTCAAAATAGATAAATAAACATTAAACAAACAAACAAACAAAATGGAGTGAAAGTATGGATACCAGAGTAGGTAGGGCTGACTTGTAGCTAGTCAGGGTCCTTTGGTTTGGCATGGGAGAGAATGGGAGGGAGGCTAACCTCAGGGTTCTAAAGAGATGTCACAATAAGGTCGTTCTGGGTCAGATTCTCAGTCATGAAATGCTAAGTGCTGGTAGACTCTCTATAAAGCATTTGTTAACTCTACCGCAGGTATCTCCACTTGGGAAAAAATCCGGACAATCTAAATTTGCTTTGGTGACATACCAAAGGGTAACTTTACATAAGCATTTTCACTGTAAATATGGGTCCTGCTTATGATCAATTCTCATCAGTGTGTTGGAAAGCAATTTCAGTAAGTACTTAGCTTAATCAATTTGTATCTGCACATTGACCTTCGGGACTCTGCACACGGGTCCCATCATGCAGTGTGCTCCACAATTCTCTGTCTCTTCAGACAGCATAGTTCTCAATATTTATACATGGCTTTCATTTTCAATCAATGCAATCATCTGTTCCTTGCTTGCAACCGCTTCCCTTGCCTGGGGAGGTGAGAGCCAGGCAGAGCCTCTGATACTTGTGTGTGTTACAGAACACTTGTTTACTACTTCCTTAAAATCTAGAGAACCAAGGAGATAGGGGGGCATTCTGGGATAATAAAAATAACAGAGGAAAAAAAATCTTCTCAGCTTGTTTATACAATTATGTAAATGATAAGCACTTATACATGGTTGATTCCTCAATAATTCATGGTTTGAAGCTCTTGAAAATTCAATTCAACTAAATAACCTTTTCTTCAGCTCTTATTATGAGCAAGGTACTGTAATTTGAAGGAGAGACAAAAATACGATTTGATAAGGAAAGTCAGGGGTACACACAAATGACTATAACACAAGTTCAGGAAGGACACTAAGGAAGGCATCGGGATGCTCAGGGTTTAGAGCAGAAAGAGAACTGCTGTTCGGGTGAGGCCAAAATGGGGTACATGGTGGGGGGACTGTGTTAGCATCCCCTCCCCTTCATTCCCAGGCCACTTTTAGTTTGCCTCTTATCTGGACGATTGGAGCAGCTTTTTCTCTGAGCTTCCCCTCTAATTGATGTTTCCCGGGGGTCTTTCTAAAAGGCAATCTGACTGGGACACCCTGGTGGCTCAGGTGGTCAAGCGTCCAACTCTCAGTTTTGGCTCAGGTCATTATCTCATGATTCGGGCTCTATGCCAACAGTGCAGAGCCTGCTTGAGATTCTCTGTCTCTCTCGCTCTGCCCCCTCCCTACTCACACTGTCTCTGTCTCTCTCTCTTTAAATATGAGGAGGGCACTTGTTGGGATAAGCACTGGGTGTTGTATGTAAGTGATGAACCACAGGAATCTACTCCCAAAACCAAGAACCAAGAGCACACTGTACATACTGGATGTTAGCCGATCTGACAATAAATTATATTAAAAAATAAATAAAAAATAAAATAAAATAAAAAGTAAAAGGCAATCTGATTATGTCACATCCTGGCTTGGACTTCTCCAGTGTTTTCAAGAAAGAGTTGAAGTTTCTTGGAATCTCACCCCTGAGGACTGTCTGTCATCCTCTGCTGCCTCAACACCGCTTGTCTCGTCGGGTGCTTAGTGCCCTCTCCCTCCGTGACCTTGGCCACTACTGCTCCTTCCACCTGAACTGCCCCTCCTCCTTCCTATTCTCCCTTCCTGGGTTCTCCATGTGCCCGAAGAATTATGATACTTTCCTAGTTGCCCCTGTCCCCAAGATAGGGCTGATGATTCCCATTCTCCTTCCCTGTAGTGCATGAGCCCATCAGCTCCCTTCCCACATGCGTGCCTGGCTTACAAGAGTATCATCCCAGTGGTCAGGCTCCAGGTCGGGCATAGCACATAGTATGTACTCCACGCATGTTTGAGGGATTAAGTTGAATTGGTTGCTTGGGTGGGTGAGACATGAATCTAGACTATTCCTTCACAGAATTTAGGATAAGAGGAGAGAGTCACAAAATCAAGGGAAAGCTGTTTTTGTGTGCTCGTTTTCATGGAGACCAAGGTTTGTTTATAAGCAGCAGAGAAAGAACTTACCGAAAGTGAGAGGCGATGTGAGTGAGGAAAGGGGCAACGGCTGGGTGACCACCCTGGAGGAGGTGAAAGGGAGGGAACTGAGGGCTCAGGGGAGGAGTGAGCCTCAGAAGGAGGAGGGACGCTTCCTCTCCAGAGAGACAGGATAGAGTAAGGTGGGGAGGAGGGTCTTACAGAGGCTTTCCAAGAAGAGTAGCAAAACTGAGGGTACTGGGGATGGCCCCAGGCTTAGCAAAAGGGGAGATGAACTTGCAAGTAGACCCAGGTGACACACTCAGTACAGGTACATCTTTCCCACGTAAACTACAAGATGTGGAGAGAAAACGGCCTCAATACTGGACTGTTATGTTCACCTTTGGTAGGTCCCCACTCCACACCCCCACTCTGGTTTTTGCTTTTCCTAAAAGCTGCAGCAGAGTACAGAACCAGGAGACGGTCATACCCGTATGGCCCCGTAAGTGTGTTTCCCTTTCCCAGCACCGAACCCCCCTGGAAGAGTCACAGAGGGAGCTGAACGTATTAACCCAGATGAAACATCCCTACTCCTGACCATTTTATTCTCGGTGCCACGCCTAAATAGCGGCTGCTCAATAAAGGTGTGCTGCCTGGAACTGAGAGTTATCAGAGGGTATAGGATCACAGAGAGAAGTCTACCCACAGCGCATGGCACACAGATCATAACTGTGTCCTGTGCCCTTGTCCCCACCTTACCTTTCCTTAATAATTAGTGCATTATCGTGGAGGCCCAGCTACACACGGAGCCCTAGACCTTCTGGGATAAAAGGGACCTTAGAGACCCCCAAGAACCCAGTTTCAGGCTGCAGAGAAACATGGGAGACGTAGTGCTTCAAAACATGTCTGCAGTCCAGAGCAGCCATGAAGCTGGGAACTCAGCTCCCCAAATATCACATTTATCTCAATTTGGCAAGAGGCTGAAAACCTATCTGGGGCCATTTAAATTCTAATGTTATTAAAGGCTCATCTAATCAGCTTTTAAAATAAGCTGCTTTCCAATGCATGGGGAATGAAGGTGGGAGAGAAATAGAAGGAGGCCAAGTAAAGCAGTTCGGACCAGCTTGGGAAGTGCACCTCCGTGTGCATTGCCGAAGAGCCATGAGGTGACCTGGGCTGGGGGGGAGGGGGGGTCGGGGGGAGGACTGCCACACCACACCAGCCCACGCTGGGGAAGAGCTATTTGAACATCTGTGGGGGACAGGGCTACTCTTGACAATCCACACACCCCTGTGAGGTCAATCGCACACAGGTGACACAGGGGAAGAGGGACTGGCCTTGGAACTTGGAGGTGGCTTTGAGATTTAATCAACAGAGCAGCTGGTGCTTCTGTGAACTACCTCCGAATGCTGCATCCTGTAGACTTCTGAGAGTTTCTGCCCTCAGCAGGGCCAGCAGGATGCCACACCCCTGCCTGGGCAGTGTTTTGCTGGTTTCGAGGTAGGCCCCTCACATCCAGCCAAGGTTGACTATCCCTGGCCCGGAGAGCTGCTGTCAGCCCCATCCTGAAACGGAGCTTAACCCTGATGTGCTTACAGCCCTGATGTGATTTGGAATTACGATTCTGATTCTGACACCAATTGCAGCATGTGGGGTTCTTTCCCCACACTAAGCAATTCTCTGATACCAACTGCGTGTGCTACAATTCAATGCCATTCTGACAGCGCCTACCTGAAGATGGTGTCAGATTCCACAGGCTAAGGGCTCAGTGCTACCAGATTGTCCCCACTTCCCATGCCCATTATTAGAAGTCCCCTTTACCTGTGCTGCCAACTGGCTATAAATCAGAGGTTCCCATGACCCCGTCTTTGAGTTCAGTTATTTTGCTAGAGCAGCTCACAGAACTCAGGACAACAGTTCATTCACTGGATCACCAGTTTATCCCCAGGGATATTAAAGGACACAAATCAACAGCCAGATGAAGAGATACTTTCGGCAAGGCCCTGAACAAAGGAGTTCCTGTGTCTATACCTCTATGGGGCCCAGCATGGTGGCATATGGGAATGGTCTCATTCCTGAGCCTGGAGGCTCTCTGAACCCAGTCCCTTTGGGGTTCATGGAGGCTCATTACACAGGTGTGATGTGTTAAATCATTAGCCATTGGTGAATGAATTCAATCTCCAAACTCCTTCCCCTTCCCAGAGGGTGGAGGGGGGGGTGGGACTAAAAGTTCCAATACTCCAATGTCAAGGATGGTTTCGAGCTCCCATTCTTAGGTGCTTTCCCAAAGTCTCCACATTAGTGTAAACTCAGGTGTGATGGAAAGGTGTTTGTTATGAACAGCAAGACACCTTTGTAGCTCTTATCATTTAGGACATTTCAAGGGCTTGGAGAGTTCTGTGTCAGAAACTAGATGAAGACCAAATATATATTTCTCATTATAAATCACAATATCACAAGGATCATCATCCCCAGGGCCTGTTTAATCATGAGGCTCATTCTTGCTTTCCATGAACATTCTCTGATTCAGCCTGCAGATCGATTTCCATGAGGTCAGACCTGAGTAGGGTCCTCGTTGCTGGAGTAGGGCTAGGTCCAGACAGGATGTGATGGTTGTCCTCATGGGTCACCCCTCTCCCCCTGTCTGTCTGCACGCTGGCTTCTCAGTTCCCTCAAAGAGCCTCATTCCGGCTGGCAGGGTCCTGGGCTCGCTCTTTCATCTCTCCACCCTCTCTATCAGAAGCCTCAGGTATCAGGGCTGATGAAAACAGCTGGGTGCGCTTGTCAGGCTAATGATTTGTCTTACATTTAAACCAACATTCTTTAAATATTTATTCAACATCGACTTAGCAGAGGATGACAACACCCCCTTCCCCTTGAACCCACCTTATTCAGAAGTCAGTTTAGAAACCAATGGGTTTTATTTGAATGCATTTCTTTGGTGGAGGTGGGAGGGTAGGGAGAGATATCAGTCTTGTAATGCAAGTGTCTTGGCCAATAGTCTTTTAGCTACACAAGTCCTTCTCTCAGTAGAGTGCTAGTAAGTTCAAATGTCTTCATCTTAATACATTTCCTATGACTTTCTTGCGACAGCTACCCTTAGTTGCCGCTCAGAGTCCACCCTGTTTCAGCTCTGCTTGGTTGCAGAGAACTTGATCTCAACCAGCTGTTACCTTCAAAACACCAAAGTAACCAATTTGCTCTAAAGTGTGAACAGCTAGGGGTGCCTGGGGGGCTCAGTCAGTAAAGAGTCCAACTTCAGCTCAGGTCAATCTCACCGTTCACGAGTTCGAGCCCTGTGCAAGGCACTGTGCTGACAGCTCAGAGCCTGGAGCCTGCTTCCGATTCTGTGTCTCCCTCTCTCTCTGCCCTTCCCCCTGCTCATACTCTGTGTGTGTGTCTCTCTCAAAAATAAATATAAAAACATTAAAAAAATTTTTTTTAAATAAAGTGCGAATGGCTGATAGCCAGCTTAATGTGCTAATGTCTCCTAAGTTTCTATGTTCAAAGGTATCTTAAACAGCCTGGGGTACTTTGTAGCCAATGTCCCCAGGTGAGGCAGGGTGTGGTTAGGACTAGTCTGGATTGATTCAAACTTGGGGCATCAGAACAGACTTGCCCTATTGCTGCAGAGTACGACAGATAATGAGTATATTATGGATCTGAGGTTGGAAATGAATTTTTCCCAAACAAATTTTAGCAACCGTATAAACACATAGAGAGAGGGCTGGTGGCTATATTATCATTGTTTTCTACAATAAAATAAGGGCCATACCTATCTGAGAAGTTCCCAGTTTGGTGTGTCAAGTTTGAGAGCCAGTGAAAGTTATTAAGGGAGCAAAATATTCACTGTGCCTGTCAACTCTGAATCCTCAGAGCCTTCTCCCATGGACCATTTTTCTAGAAGGTTATTATTTCAACCTGAAAATTCTTTGGACATATATATGTGGTGTGAAAAAAGGAATTAGGAAAGCTTTTAAATTAAAAGAAATAAAACGACAGGTTTTTCCTCTAGCCATATAAATGGTTATGGATAGAGATAAAGAGATGGATATTTTTTCATAATACTTTATTAGAGGTTTTGGAACTCCAGAAATTTTAGTCGGGCTGGTGAATAATTTAGCACCGATTCCTGCAGGCCGAGTGCAGGCGCGGCTGGGCTGGGAATCAAGCCTAGTCTCTTGGAGGGACTGAAAGCAGTAATACACTTTTATTACCAACCACATCATGAAATGCATTTCAGACATATTTTATGAAAAGCCAAAACCCCAGTGCCTGGTTTCCCCAGCTTTTACTGAGATGGCATGAAGCCCAGGGGAGGTAATGGTCTTGAGCACCTCTTTTCAGGGAGGCTGTCCCCTAGGCCATTGTTGCAGTGACAAAGAGTCTCAGACCCTGGGAATATGCAGTCACAAGCGAAAGCCTTGAACTGGCCATTGCAGTGAGGGATGGGAAAGTTTCACAGGAAATGGTACCTTTAGTGACAGTGTCTTTGATGCTTTCTTTTTCCCACACGCTCTTCAATCCTGACTCCAAGGGACCCAGTCTCTGTGCAGGTGCAGCGATACGTCCACCTGAAATAGGAATAGGGAGGGAAGAAGTCTGTTGAGAGTTTCAAAACAAGGAATCTCAGTTTCCCTTTCTATCCCAGCCTCCAAAGCCCCTTTTCAATAAACTTGGAGGTACAACAGGTGGATGTCTAAAGCAAAGAAAACTGTTTTTTTATGAAGTTCTTTCGTTTCTTCTCTGGAGAGTTCTATTTATTTTATTAATTTTCTTTCATTCATTCTCATAGTTTTGCAATGAAGCTGTAAATACTTAAGAAACTCTTCTACAGAATGATTATAAATCCAGAAATGTGTTTTATGTGATGAAAACTATTCGGAGGTCTTTGCAAGATGGCCATAGTAACATACGAAGGTGACCTGATTATGACAGATGCTTGGTACTTCCTCCATGAAGCCTCCCGTTGCCCCTAAACCAGACCCCCTCTTCTGTCCTTAATATAAGCATCACCTAGGCATTCCCAAGTTGTAAAAGTCACCACTTGTCATAAGCCTCTTCGTCTGTGCTATTCTCACTCCATACTCTGTACTGCTCCCTGCTTTAGTTCTTGTCCCAAGCACACTGCGGCACAGAGATGTTCACTAAAAACTCATCGCAGAAATGAATGCATAACATAGGGTAATCCTCTCAGGTAGGAACCCTTCCCCCATGGAAGCAGTGACATCTACTGCAAGTGGGGAGCTTCCATGTCAGTAATTTGTTAACCGATATAAGTCCGGTTCCCATGCAAGACTTAGGTCAGTTCTCCCCTGTACACAATTCCCAGGGACCATCGACACCTGTCCATTACAGGATGATTATGCCTTAACAGCCTTGCTTCCCACAAATCCTCTCGGCTTTCTCCAAAGGGGACACTGAGCCTTAGGGACCTCATATGCATTTGCAAAAATATCAATTAGCACTGGAGGCAGGAAGGAGCAAGCCTTTGGCTAAGGTGTAGGCTTGCTCCTCTAAGTTCTTCCTGAATAAATTAGCCTTCCCTGGAAGACCTTGTGGAACCTTAGAACTAGAAGAAAGATCGTTTAGTTCTGGAAGGGCAAATAGATTTCATCTCTGGTGAATCCTTACGCAGTGTATCGGCAGTGGCTGCTTGGAGAGTGGGGTTGGGAAAGATTGTGAGGCTGCATCATTGGGAAGGAGAGTGTTCATCAGTGAGCATGACAGTGCCCAGGGTGGGTAAGTGTTGGAAGGGACATAAATGCCGGGAGTTTCCCCGCTCCGGTTCTAATCTGACAGCTCACCAAATGGAATAATTATACTTCCTCTGGTCAGTGTAATTTGGACAGTGGCTGCCCAAATTTGCAGCCCATTTTTATCTGGCAGGTAACTCTGATATTAGAAAATTTCTTCTTCCATGGAATTAAAACTCTTCTTTTTGCTTCTACCCATTGGCCCTTTTATTTCTCATCCTGTGGGGTGGTGACTTCATTTGTAGAAAGCTGGCCCAATCTCTTTTGAACCAACAAAGTCAAAAGTCATCAAACATGTTAGCAAAATCCCCTTCAGGTTCTTTGATTAAAAATCAGTTCTTTCGATATGCTCTTTTATTACCAATTCTCCAACGAGGTATGAGCAGTCATTCACTCATTTAAGTAACATTTATTTGTTGACTACGTTTCACATTTCTTTGTTTGATATTCTCAAAATTAGAAAATGGATATGTGTTCATTGTACCAAGCAAATCGATATGAAGATGCATACATACAGAAAAAGCTAATCACCTCCCCCAACCTCAGCCCCTTGATGTAACATGCTAATAGACCAGATACGTATTTTTCCACCAGGCCACATGTTCGGTTCTCGGGAAACAGACCTCAGTAGGTTATGTGTGCTGAAGGTTCACTGGGGCATACTCTCATCAGGGAGGCCAGGAAGCAGGCCTGGCCAGAGGGAGCTCTGGAGCTGCCCGGCAGTGAGAAGGGACAGCTATTTGGACCCCACCTGTCCTTGGTTGCCCCCAGGGAGACCCTGGGCACAGCAGCTTCCTTTGGCTGAAGGTGACTCCTGGAGGGGACCCCAGCTGTGAGCTGTGAGCTACCAACACTCCCAGCACCTGGGTGGGGGGTGAGTGCTGCTGTGGGGAGGTGCCTCACAGCGCCCCTCACCCACACCCCCCTTCATGCTCATTTAAACCCAATCAGGCATATAGACACAGATACATGATGTTTTTGTTTATACTTCTTAGCCAAAATTCTCTGCAACTTGTTTTGAACCAACATATGAGCATCATCATTTTCCCCCTACTTTACTCATGCATACAGACACATATTTTCACCAGAAAGATCGTATTACACGTCGAGGCTTTGTTAGTGCCATGTCCTTATTTTTTATTTTTTCTCTTCTGCTTGCCTCTCTCCATCTCCTCTCCCTCCTGCACCATCCGTATTATCCTCAGCTCCCACGCTGTTGGTGTGGAACACAGACTTTGGTACTTTCCTCGATGCTCATATCAGCACACACAGCCATACATGACTATGGATAGATGCTCTGATTCGGTCATTGGCAGCAGGCGTTTGTTAAGAGCCTTCTGAGTAGCATGGTCTGTGCCAGGCACTGGGGACACAAGAAGAGGACACAGGCTCTGCCCTGATGGGGCTCCTGCCCATGGGGGAGGGAGAGACCAGGCTGACAGTTAAGGAGAAGTCCACTCACAGAGGCAGGCACCAACCACACAGAGGTACTGGGGGGATTAGAACTAGCCTAGGGGACCCCTGTGTTCTAGTCCTGTGTTCCTTCCATTTAACTAGCTAGTATGTATGTATGTATTGCTTTTAGTTAGGTTTTTTTTTTTTTTTTTCTAAACAAGCTTCAAACTGTGGACTGAGCAATGGCCACATTGAATTCGAGCAAGTGTGTGCTGGTCTTCTTGAAGCCATGGCCATACTTGGTGTGTTAGAGAGCTCCTATTGAACCTGATATACCAGCCCTTGTGATGTAATGTGCACTACCTCACTAACAGAACCATTTGGCTTGATGAACAAGGCATCTAGCCCTAAAGAGATCATACTAACACACCATCTCAGAGTGGGTTCTCGTATAACCAGTGACGAGGCGAAGGATTCCTGTAACAGAAAGTGATGCCGGTGGGTCACAACATGGGCAAATATTCCATGGTAACAAGTCTGAGGCAAAGCTGTTGGATAAATACCAAGTGCAGGGCTCTTGCTCCCAAATCCTTTCAGCTGATAACACCCCAGAGGGCACGGAGGGAGGGAGGAAATGGAACCACAGGAAATGCACACAAAACTAAGGAGCACGGTGACCTGGCTCGCAAGCACTTCAGCAAATTGCTGTGTTCTTTCTGTTCATTCTCTCAACCCACTCATCTACCTGCACTTTCTGCTCTTTATGGCCAACATTCCCTTGATAGCTATTTTCTGGAGTCAGCTTGTAACAGCTCATCTGTGGAGGGAAAAAAAGTTTTCCTGTGAAATACGCCCAGAAAAATGTGCACTGTATTTTCTCTCCACATCAAATGCTGACTCCTCTTCTATGAATATGAGTCCAGAAACAGGAGGGGTTTTGTTGGTTGGGCCCCCTGCCCCTGACTTCTCTGGGCAGGATCTGGGGAATTGGGTGGTCTGAAGGGTGCAACATTAGATACCTGTTGATCCCAAACACAGATTTTCTCCAAAGCCCTGTGCCAATTTCCCCTCTGGCTTAGGTAAATCATGGGCAGAAGAAGAAACACGGCCAGGCCAGGTGGGACATAGACTGTGAGGTTTCAGACTCCAAGAAATAGTTCATTTTGACATTCTGCATAAACCTTCATACTTGGGTGGTTTGGGTTTTGTTTATTACAAATTGCTGGAGATATCCCAGAAATAGCCAACTGATTGCAAGGGTGCTCTCAGTTCTAGACAAGACTACCCCATGTGCTGAATTCTTATCAATTCATATTTTTCCTCTTATAGCCATTGGTTATTGAAAATGGATCAGATTTTCAGTACAATGCCCAACAAATTATACCTAATCATCTTAATGAGAAAATGGGAATTTGAGGCAACTCTTGGTGATCTGACCCATATTCAGCTCCCAAACTCACAAAGGACCTTGGATGACTATTATTTGGGGCTCCTATCTTCAGACATATACACTGAAGTTTTCTTAGAAGGATTTCTTTTTTTTTTTTTAATAGGTTTTATTTATTTTTGAGACAGAGAGACAGAGCACGAGCAGGGGAGGGGCAGAGAGAGAGAGGGAGAAACAGAATCTGAAACAGGCTCCAGACTCTGAGCTGCTAGCACAGAACCCAATGCGGGGCTCGAACACACGAACTGCGAGATCATGACCTGAGCCAAAGTCAGATGCTCAACCGACTGAGCCACCAAGGCGCCCTTTAGAAGGATTTCTAATCCTGCCCATTGGTATTGGTAAGACATCGGAATTCAGAAGGATGTGAAGAGTTCATGAATTCATTAACTATTGCTGTATAAAGATTACTCCCCCAAATTCTGAGCTTAAATCAATAAGCATTTTTATCTCGTGGTTTCTGTGGGTCAGAAGTGGTTTGTCTGTGGTTCAGGTTCACAGTCTCATGAAGTTTCACATAAGATGTCTGCAAAGGCTGCAGTCATCTGAAGACTTGCTAGGTTTGGAGACTCTGGTTCCATGAGAGCTCACTTAGATGATGCTGGTTGTTACTGTAGGTATCCCCCTGTGAGCCTCTGCTGGGCTGCTTGAGTGTCCTCACAGCATGGTTGGCCTTCCCCAGAGTGCATGATCCAAGGGAGAGCCAGGGGAAAGCTACCACATCTTTCATGACCCACCTTATCCTTTCTGCAATATCCTATTGGTTACATAGGTTAGTGCTATTTAATGTGGGAGGAGACAACACAAGGCTATGAATACTAAAAAGCAAGGAATAATTAGGGATCATCTTGAAGGGTGGCTACCATGATGCTTTTCTGCCTTTATCAATATTTCTAAAGAACTGGGAAAAATCGCATCTCTCTTTCTTGTACCTCCATGGAACAACAAATGGAAGAGTGTGGAATTTGACTCAAATTCTAGCTCTTACCAGTTACACATTTTTGGAAATGTATTTACTGAATCCTTCCAAGTGCACCTTTTCTAATCTATAAAATGGGAATCATAATACTTCTTTATAGGATTGCTGTGAGGATTAACTCAGATAATATAAGTAAAAAGCTCACTTATCTCACTGTAATTCAGAAGGCAGGAACTCAAACCTTGTTTGTTGCTCACTCTTTCTCCCTCATTCTTGCCTCTCAGGATCATGGTGCATCATCAGAATGGTAAATAACAGCACTTCCGAATTGGCCTTCCTCCCTGCCTCCCTTCCGGCCGTGTTTTCCCAAATCCAAGGAAGGTACTCAAGCCTTGGTGGTTTAGGTTTGTTTTCCCCGAGCAAGATTTGCTGAGGCTTAATAAAGTCGGGATGTGTGAGAGACACTGCTGTTCTTTCATATCTTAATTAGCAATTAATTAAGTGGAGGTGCGGGTGTCTGGAATATCTGACAGACAGGCTCAATAATTATCTTTTATCATTATTACTAATGGAAAATATGGTCAGAGTGGTTCAAGTTTCCCCAGAATTTCGCTTTAATTGAACGACCCAGCGGTGAATCAAAATGAGCAGTCTGCCCTTTCCACATTGTTTTATTAAAAACATTTTGGAATTTGGCGGTGCCTTGCACTCGAGAACTTGGCTGGCATGTTATCCTAGGCTGTGATCTTTGGCTAGGCTGAGAGGAAGCAGGGGGTGCCGCCGTGGGGTTGAAAGGTCCTTCTAAGAAAGCACATGATCACATTTTGATGACTATGCCTGAAGTATTTCATTAACACCCTCCTCCTCCTCCCTCACCCCCGGGGAAGGTCTCTGTTTGGAGGTCAGAAAAAGACGTGGCTGTAAGTTCTGAGCTGCAGAAGGGAAGAGAGGCACTTTCCCAATGTTGCTACAGTGATGTTGGTCCCAGCCTCACAGAAATTATTTCCGGGAGGTGTGGTGAGACTCTAAGCTGGTGGCTACTGGCTTCACACCCTCATGTTCATAAAGGAAGCATGGCAAGTGAAGAGCCCAGAACCTGGCCACTGGTTGGAAGACTCAGGGAAAGTAAGCTTGGGCTTGGCCTCCACTCTAGTTTGAACTCACACACACAAGATTCTCCGTGGCCATTGTTTAAGATGGACAGGGCAAGCCACTCGAAGCCTTCAGTCTTCCGGAGGTCACCTGGGACAGCCGAGTATATATCAGACTACCTTTTCAGTGCAGAGAGAGCTGCACCGTGTTGCCACAGGGACTCATTCAGGGCGATACAAGGCTCCTTCTCTGCCCACACGTGCCTGGGTGTCTGTATAGATTGCACCACACTTCCCAGGAACATGCTACTTCATTATCATTATTCCAAAGTGGATTCTTTGGATGAGAGACGTCCCGCTCTGCCAACACGTATCAGGGCTCTGATCAAGCATCTGACAGATTTGGAGCACAGTCAGTATCCCCCACCAAGTGGGTAATTTGCGATATTAACAATGTATGCTTCCAACTTGAGATCATGCATCCTGATGAATAGGAATGGGATGGCTCCTACTCGTGGGGCTGGAAGACTCTAGCGTGTCCTCTCAATTTCTGGGTCTCCCTAGCTCTGTTGCTTGATGCTTTGCCCTGCCCATGGGTGGCTGTGCTGTAAAGGGCAGGGTTCCTTTTCCTCGACTATGCTTCATGTAGTTTCCAGTCTACATTCACGGTGCTTTGAGTTGCTTCTTCACTGAGCATTCCCTGTTCTTTGACATCCTTCTGAGCAACACTGCAATTTAATAACCCTACATGGAGTAGATCTGGTGTGTGAAAAAAGGATTAGCAATGAGCTCCATGAGCCATGGTTCTGAGTCATGTGGGTTTTTTTTTTATTTCCTTTGTCTTTCCCACTTAATCTAAATTTCTTACCATTTCTATTATGCTTGTATTTTGCTTTAACAATGTGAAAATAAGTGTTATTTTTAAAAATTTAGAAAGTACGGTTACAACTTATTTTACCAAGTCGTACAGCAGTGGTTCTTAGCATGGGGTCCACAAAGAGTTCATGAATTCATCTGGAAAAAAAGTTATATCTGCCTTTTCACCAACCTCTAGCAAAAATTTAGAAGTCCCTCTAATTTTAAATGCAGGCAACAAGTCATGATAGTCTGAGCAGTAGCTATAATTCCATCACCAATAGAAATCACAGATATTTTTATATCTCATTACAGTTGTTGCAGTGATGTTGAAATATTGTTTAAGCTTATTACTATTTCAAAATTACAGTACTTATTAGAGCTGCCAGCAAATCTTGGGTTTTTTTTTAATGTTTTATTTATTTCTGAGAGAGAGAGAGACTGTGTGAGCAGGGGAGGGTCAGAGAGAGAGGGAGACACAGAATCCAAAACAGGCTCCAGGCTCTGTGCTGGATGCGGGGCTCAAACCCACGAACCATGAGATCATGACCTGAGCCAAAGTTGGACGCTTAACTGACTGAGACACCCAGGCACTCCGATTGTTATTTACGGTGTTAATAAAGAAGTACATATATCACCATACAGCAAAATTTGGTTTTTTAGTATTTTTGATTTCAATAAAAACACATTTTCCTCCTTAATCTTATAGATAGTGTTTTCTACGCTTATGCCATTATTCTGAGAAGGGGTTCACATGCATCACAGGCCAAAAGGGATTATGACATGAAAAGGGTTAACTGGCCCCAGATGAAGAGGGGAGGGAGGGCACTGGCACTTGTGGATGCTGTCGTGAGCCCCGCCCTGGCCTTTCTGTGCCAGGGCGTGTGCCCTTCTGCACCCTCCCTAAAAGCCTGGGAGAGAAGTACTGTTACCATCCTATTTTAGAGTCAAGAAACTGAGACTAAGAGGTTAAGTCACTTGTTCAAGGTCCTTCAGCTTCTTCTTTTTTTTTTTTTTTTTTTGTTCATTTATCTGGAAGTAGCATTTATTTATTTATTTATTTTTTTAATTTTTTTTACAAATAGTTTATTGTCAAATTAGTTTCTACATAACACTCAGTGCTCATCCCCAAAGTGCCCTCCTCCATGCCCATCCCCCCCTCCCCCCCACATCCATCAGTCCTCAGTTTTTGTCAGCATTCAAGAGTCTCTCATGGTTTGCCTCTCTCCCTTTCCCCCACCATTTCCGCCCTTCTTCTCCCCCTTGTTCCTCCGTCAAGTTCCTCCTAATCCTCCTATACGTGCAAACATATGATATTTGTCCTTCTCTGCCTGACTTATTTCGCTCAGCATAACACCCTCAAGGTCCATCCATGTTGCTACACATGAAGGTCCTTCAGCTTCTAAATGGCAGAGCTGATGCAGACCTCAATCCTGCCCAGCTGATGCAGATGGGCTCCTTTGTCCTTCCCTTAGCTCCACAGATGAGCCACCACTGCAAACACTACTCCATGTGCTTGTGTGTGGCCGAGCCCAATGGAAGTTTGTGGCCTGGAAGCGCAATGGGTGTGTTTGACCTTTCCAACTACGATGCAAATATCTCAATGATAGGCATCTGGACTAGTTTTTTTAGTTTACCCCTCCAAAGCCCCCGAGGCAGTAGAATTAAAGGATTATCTTTCAAGCACTAAGTTGACTAGCAAATATTATAGAACTTCAGCCATGGAAGACATCCCCACTCCCCACAGGTCCCTAGCTTATGTTCTAGCTTCACCTTGGGACTCATCGTGTCTTTTTGGCCAACCTGGCTGCTCTTATTCTGAATGTCCCTGTTCCAGCATCCTCTCTGCACTCTCCCTGCCCCATCTGTCATTCCTACCTCTTTGCCCACAGCCTCCTTGTGTCTAAAGAGAGTGGGAGGCTCTGGTGGCCAAAGCCTGACACAGACAAATGCTTCATAACCAGGAGGCCTCGAGTGCACAGTTGTTAAGTGATCACCAAATTCCAAACACCACACTGGAGGGCACCCCTTGGAGAGCACTAAACTGGGGTCTAATTACATTTGCTAGGCATCAATCACCAGGGTAATTTCCTGCCTAAGGACGTGTGCTCTTCTTAGTGAAAGAAGCTGAAAATGAGTCCAAAAAGGGAAAGAGAAAGCTATGGATCTAAGGTGAGCCCTGGCCCTTTCTTCATCTGATATAGAGTTCTGCCTTGCCTGGGTGTGGATAGAGGGCAGTATTTCTTCTCTCCTTTAAATGGTTCCTGGGGAAGGTAATTGGCTAACCCAGTACTTGGCTGGCAAAAGTGTGACCCACAGGGCCAGGGGCTGAGTATATTTTCTCTGATGGCAGCTCTCTGGTCTTCCTCAAAGATAACCAATTTCCCCTCAAAGGACCTGACCCAGAGGGCACAACTTTACAACTGGCCCCACGTTTCCTGTCTTCTTGGAACAAGTTCAGTTTTAATTTGTTACATATCACTGTCTCGCTTGGATCCACAATTTAGGGAGGATCAGTTGCTAGAGTGACACAAGGTCAACTTCCTAGGTGTTTGAGAACGGTCTCCCCTCTGGTTTCAGTTGGGGTGTGAGCCAAAATTCTGCTGCTTCCCCATCAGTCAACGTGAGTGTGGAGGACACAGGACTCGAACACTGGGCAGAAGACACAGTACCTGAGTCCTTCTCTCGTGTCAAGGGCAGGTCAGGCACTTTTGTGGACCAGGGTCATCTCCCAGGGCCAGCTCCTGGGAGAACAGGTGGGGAGTTCCCTAGTCAAACGGGAAATGGATTAAACCAAGCTCCATGTGAGCCCTTGCACTCTGAGGTTGTGGGTCCTACCACTGACAGGCTGTGCACGAAGTCCCAGGCCGGCTTCCCTTCTCCCTGCTGCTGAGCCTGAGCCTGGGGCTGGCACTCCTGAGCCCTCACTGATCACATCTCTGGACAAAATGATTCTGAAAAGTAGCCTTCTAGAATCATTCTGCTGCAGGATGTGACTCAAATCTTACAATAGTCATGCTGGACTCCCAGGAGGGCCAGAAATACCAAAACCTGGGGGTGGTGACAGGAAAGGAAAGATTTTCAACGTCCCTTCATTGGTCAGCATTGCCGGAAGATGACACAAGGTGGACCTCAGGGCCTCGAAGGAGCTGGTGGCTCAGGAAGAGCTGAGCTCGGGGTTCTGCCTGCTGTGGCCTCCTGCTCCTGTCTGGTCTCTCAGACACCAAACAAGTGCTCCCACCTGGTCTTGGAAGAGTGAACTGGAAATTCCTCTTCTGTGCCCAGTCTCCTTTCCAGGCCAACCTGCACTCTGGGCCACCTGCTCCTCGCTTCCCCGCAGCTACTCACTGGGCTCAGCCCCGGCATCTCCTGCTTGTTCCCCCACCTCCTCCTCCTCCCCTCTGGGCTTCCTGCCCCTCTCTCAGCCCCTTCTAGTCATTCTCCATGCTGCTACCAGAGGGATTTTTTCTAATCTCAGGCTTTTTCCCTTTCACTGTATAAGATGTGTCCAAAAACCAAGAGCACACTTTATGCACCATATGTTAACCAATTTGACAATAAATTATATTAAAAGGAAAGAAAAGAAATAAAAAACAGTTGATTATTAAAAAAAAAAAAAAAAAAGATGTGACCAAGGCCCTTCATGACCCAGCCCCTCTCACTAGTCTGGACCCGCTTGCTGCCCATCTCCCCTGCCTCCTGTCTGCACTCCAGGCCTGCTCGGTCCCAATTTTCTTTCTCCTGCTGTCTGGGCCTTTGCATCTACTGCTCCATCTGCCTAGAAACTTCAGCCTGCTTAATATTGATTGTCCAGGAGTTGGCTTCTCCAGGAAGACTTCCTGACCTCCCCAGGAAGTGCCCTCCCCTCTGCTTCCTCTCCCCTACACTGAAAGCTGTTATAACAACTTTTCAGGCTGTGCTGCCGCTGCCTCTGTATAAGCTGGGGTCAGCTGTCATGTCTTTAGTGCCTGGCTCTGTGCTTGGCCTGCAGAAGGAGGTCAGTTAGCATCCGAGGCTGGCACAACCTTCCGAGGTCGCCACCGCAACTCCTTGCACCTACCACGGCTTGGAGAACCAGGGAAAATGCCCACATTGCATACTGCTATACTGTGCTCGAAACCATGTGCAGAGGCAAAACAAACAAGTGATTAAGTAATGGCAGGCAAGTATTTCACCAAGAGTCCTATCCAAATAAAATAACAGGAAAAGTGCCTTTCAGTACTGATTAACCACAGCTGAGAATTAAAGATCATTTGTAACAAATCATTACAGTCAACTGATTAAAAATGAATGAGTTTGTACAGAGAACCATTACTGAATCTAAGGCTGAAAAAAAAGACAGTTGAAGCACATTAACATGAGACGAGACTCCCAACCTGCGTGTGCGTGGCCTCATGGGACCAATTTGTCATTTACACCAACGGGGCGCTAAATGTCAGAGAGGGCGTGAATCTGAGTACAAGTTTGGCTTGGGGTCCAAACCCCAGGCCTGGCTCTGTGAGATCTTTACAGCTCCTCTAACCTTCCCTATCATCCTCTGAGAAAATAATGATTAGAATAATAGTGCCACCACCATTAGATTGAACAGTATAAGGAATTGCCAACATTTGGCTATATCTGATCTACAGAAATGGCGATTTCATATGGTTCAACTACTTACCAAACTAGGCTATTGTGGGGTTCAGAATGACATAATGTCCTGTGACTCAGGACATGATATGTAAATGTAAGGTGAGCTGGAAGTCTCTCCCAGCTTTAGAGCAAGAGCAAGATTGTGACAAGTGGCAGCAGAGTGGTGCTCAGCTTGGGGCAAATCCCAGCAATCGAGAGACTCCCTCGTTTGCATTAATTAATTACGGTTGGAGGAAGGAGAAAGGGAAAGATCAGAAGTAGTAAAAGAATTCTTCCAATTCCCAGCCCAGGCCCTCCCTTTCCCAGCCCTGTTCCACCAGGTCACTCTGTGCCCCACCCCCGACCCCACTGGTATTTTATTTGTAAGCGTAAGTTTTATTTCACTGCGAATTTTTTAAGAGCTCTAAATAAGGCTATTTCCCTCTGAATTTACAATAGGTTTGGGGGTAGAGGAGGCTGTCTGGTATTAGATACGCTTAGCCCATCTCCGGCTCTGGAGCCAGATCTGATCTCTCACTACCCTCACTGTGCGGAAACTTCTGAGTCTGAGTCACTGGCATGAAATGAGTGCCCAAATTAGTGGAATGAATGGAAGACAGAATTAAATGAGCTCTCAAACCCCACTCGGCCTGTGGCCTGTCCTTTTTCTGTTCTGACAGAGGCCTGATGGGGAAAAAAGGCCCTCTATGCCCACACCCCCGAGCCATGGAAGTAGCATCATTTTACATCTGCCGATTTGATGCAAATGATGGCAAGCAATTTCTTCATAATTACAAAATGCTTCTAATGAGAGAGCTTATTCTTACTTTTAAAATAACTTCTATGCAGCATTAGTCAAAACCCTTTACTTACCAAATACTCATATATATTAACCATCTATAACACACAAGCATGCATGCATGTGCACACACACACACACACAATTTTTTTTTTTGAGAGAGAGACAGAGCATGAGTGATGGAGAGGCAGAGAGAGAGGAAGACACAGAATCTGAAGCAGGCTCCAGGCTGTCAGCACAGAGCCTGACACGGGGCTCAAACTCACAAATCAAGAGATCATGACCCCAGCTAAAGTTGTACAACTTAACCAACTGAGCCACCCAGGTGCCCCTACATCAAAGTATTTTAAACTCCCTTTTCCATTTGCAATAAAAACCTTAATCAGATTTAACTTATTCCACCAAATTCTCTCCAGTGCTTTTGTCCTCATCAGGCAAAAATGTATCCTTTCTTTACCCTGGCTAACTCACTTTCCCAAAGTGATATATGCCTAATTTAACACCACCACCCCCAATCCTCATCCCTCTACCTCTCCCCACCCTCCACATATGTGGCTTTATCCTAAAAGTGGGAAACAGAGCTGAGGGCCAACTTCACAGGCAGAGAACCATGTGCCCCCACGGTGACACACGCAGAAGGGACCCACGCTTGGCTTACTGCTTTATTGTTGCCATCTTGAAATTTGTAGTAATGTTTGAGCAAGAGATTTCACAATTTCATTTTGCACCTGGCCCTGCAAAACATATAGCCAGTGTTGGCAGAGGAGAGAAAAGGAAACAGTGAACAAACCCAGAAGTGGCCAGAGGGATGGTGTAATCCAGGAGTAGAGGGCTCTGGGGGAGAGTCTGAAGAGGGCCTAAGCCAGCCAACAGGGCATCTTTAAGGAAAGCTGAGAGCAGGGAGTGTCCCTGCAGAGGACCTTTGCTGGTTGAGAGACTGGTTCTAGAAGAAGGAGATTTGCTAAAGAATCCTACAAGGCTAGAACTACCAGATTCAGGCTCCTGAGGCTGCAGAGACTGCTTCAACATGAAGGCAAGAAGCTAGTCCTCCAATATAAGAAGGAGACCGTGTCTCCCAGAGCCAGCAAGCAGTCAGAGAGTAAAACCAATAACTGGAAAATCTGACTATCGCTTTCATGTGACATAGACTGGAGTGTGCCATTCATTGTTATTTGTTCTTAACCAGCACTGACTGAGTATCTAACATGTATGTACTGCATTAGCTCATGAGCTATTTTTTGATATGATTAAGTTTATAACAAAGGTTGCTGTTGCCTGTAGTAGTGTAAGGGCAAAGGCAATGAGCAATGTTGGGGAAGGTTTCATGAAAAGTGTTGTGACTAGATTTTGAAGGGTTATAGGGGCTTAGCCAATGAAGACAATGAGACAAGCATTTACATGGAGGGACTAGTGTGAGTAAGAACATGGGGATGAGAACCATGGTAGCACCATGGGCATTGGATACTAATGAGAAGTCTAATACAACCGAAGCGGAGGGTACGCTCCGGGATGGGAAGTAGCAGGACAGTGTGATGAAAAGACTAGCAGAATCCCAGTTGTGAAGAGCCTTGAATGCTGTAATATGGGGCCTGAATTTTACTTCTGGTTCAGAGAAGAGCCTTTGAAGTTTCTTAAGTGGAGAAGATCAGATTTGGGGGAGAAAGAGGGAGAGATATCTTTTGCCACAGTGCAGAGATAGATTCACATGAAGAGTAACAGAAGCAGGCAGCCTGGTTGGAGAGGAAGTAATCACTAAAATTCAAGCAGAGGATAAGAAAGGCCCAATGTCAGGTGATAGCAGAGTAAATAGAAAGTGGGGAAGAGACTAAGGATTTATCCTAAATGTGGAATGGATTGTAGTTGACTCATTGGATGGAATGAGGGGGAGGCACAATGAAACCTTCCCAGGTTTCTGATTTACATATTTGGATTGACAGCATTACCATTAGCATGATGGAGAATAAAAGGATAGGTAGGCAAGAAAATGAATTGAATTTTGGACATGTTAAGTTCAAGGGCCACTAAATATGCCTAGTGATTATCTGTGCTAGGAATTTGAAAGTCATAAGAATACAGATACTTATTGAAGTTAAGAACATGGGTAGGATTACCCACAGAGGGTCTGTAGAGTCAGGAGCTCTGGAGAACACTGAAATTTAGGAGGTGAGGGAACAAACATGATCTAATGAAAGAGGCTAAGGACCAGCTATCAGAAAGACAGAAGGAGATTCAGTGTGGTGGATTGTATTATTGTTTCCTATTATTAGCTATCTTTCCTGGAAGATCGGTGTATGTCCCTGACCATTGCAAGCAGAGGAGTGCACTTCTTTGATCTCTTATTAGTAGGCTTGGGCCATGTGACTTGCTCTGGCCAATGGAATATGAGCACAGGTGATCCGCACAACATCCAAAAAGAAGTCTTAGGAATCACTGTGTGGCTCTGCCAGAAGGGCTTCTGTTCCTTCAGTGCAGATCCCCAGATGAAAAACATACAAAGAGTGGAGCAACATCCAATCCTCAGCTAACGTGGACATGGGCATAAAGGAAAACCTTTATTGTTGTAAGCCAGTGACATTGGGGATTATCACTTTAGCATAACACAGTGAAAGCTGATGATTACAACCAGGAAAGAATAGTGTCTCAGAAGTACAGGAAACACTTCCAGGAAAAGTAAGCAGTCAATAAGGTCACAAGGGACAACAAGGTAATTAGATGTGGCTATAGGGAAGTTATTGGTAATCTGAGGGGGAACAACTTTGACCATGTGGTGGACGCTGAGGCCAGATTGCTATAGATGGCGACATGAATGGGAGGTGAGAAGGTGGAGATTGTAATAGATTTATCAGTTAATAGTGTTGACTGTAGACAAGTAAAGACAGAGAGAGAGAGAGAGAGAGAGAAACAGCTTAAGCTGTAGATAGAGTAGGAGGGATTTTATTTAGGAGAGAAGAGACTTGCAATGGTTTGCAAACTGAGGAGAAAGATTTACTGGAAATGGAGAGATAGAAGATTAAGTGTTGAGGTTAAATGCCTGAAAATAAGTGCATCTGTTTCATAATATTAACAATAAGCACACCAAACGTTTTTGTAGTGCTCGTCAAGTACCCGGTTCAGCTTTGACTGCCTTGCATGTATTGAATTTAATCATCAAAGCAACTCTATGAGGTAAGTACCATTATCATCACTCCTATTATATAGTTGAGTAAACTGAGGCATGGAGAATGTCATCAGCTCATCCAAGTTCACACAGCTAATAAGTGACAGAGCCAGAATTCAAACTAAGGCCACCCAGCTCCAGTGAGCAGGTCCTTAATAACCATGGCGTATTGCCTCTCCCAGAGGTACAGAAAGATTTTGAGCTATAAGCCTTGCCTGGGAAGCTGATGTGTCAGAGAGGGTTATAGGCACCATGACCTATGGTGTGGCATAGGTGTGGCATGAGGTATAAAGGGAGTGCCCAAAGAGCACACAGTTCTGGTTTCTTTGAGAGTGGAGTTGGAAATTCACAAGCACCGAACCTTCTAGTTGGGGTATCAGCTGGTATTTTTTGTCTCCCCTCAGCCTCTGTCAGTCTGACTTCGATTGGGAGGTGAGGAAAGATGAAAAAGAAAAGGAGGGGGAAAAAGCTAGATACAAATGAGTACAAAAGAATCAAAGGGTAGGAGAAGGAGGGAAAACCAGGCTCACTTCACTCACTATGTGCCAAAGGCTGTGTGGGGCTGGAGGTTCTGAGGGGAAGGCCCAGCCCTTTCTGGGAAGAGCCCCCCAGGATGATGGGAAGACATACATAAGATGTACATACTTTGACTCTGGGGTGAGATCAGGTGTGGCGCGGCACAAAAGCCTAGTGAAAAGTGGACACAGAGACAGAATCTGCCAGCGCAGATTCCACTGAGCAAGAAGAAGGTTGTCAGCATCTCTCATCTTACAGATGCCCCTTCTTTTCATTCTCTTTGTGAAGATCAGGACACACCTAATGGGATGTGGAACTCCCCTCCAGCCTGAACTAAAGGCAGAAAGATCATGAGGGCAGAGTTGCTTTTCAGAGTTCAAAGTTGGAGAAATCTAAACTGATATCGTACATCTAAGTACCCAAGCTCGGTGTTTCTTTTAAGAGGTATTTCAAAGCACCAGTGGCCTTTCATCACTATTGGGTCTGCAGGACGCGTTGTGAGTTGTCAGGTCTCCCCGTGTCACCTCCATGTGTGGCGGATGCTCTGAACTGGAAAGGATGCCTCTGGGCTCTTGGGAAGTCTGAAGACTTCCCTCCATTTATTCTTGCTGCAGAGCTGGAGTGAAATGAACAGTCGGTTCTGCTCCGCAAAGTGCTTGTCCCTCTCTCTCCTCCTTCCTTTGCACTTTACTTTGTCTCCTTACCTCATCCTCTGATTCTCCATTTAAGAGCAACTACTGTCCAAACAAATGCACCACAAACATTGCCTGGCATTTTGTGCCTGGGAACCTCTGTCTCCCAGGTAGCCTGGCCTGCCCCCACAGATCTGCTTCACAGAGTCCTGACCCCAGAGCACCAGATACGGCTCTTGTGAGCATCTCTGACCCCAGCACCTCCTACCCCAATGCCCTCCACATCCGGCTGCCATTCTCCACCTGAGTCATGCATCCCTGGATTTATTTTGTTCTCTACTGTTGCCACCCTCTTTGGGAGAGTCCATAACTCTGTCAATGCCTTCCCTGCAATCTTACCCTATCTGGCCTTGTCCTTAATTAGCAGCTAGCCACTCTGCTGATCCCTGAGCACCTTAATGTGGAAAAGATGAAGTCAAAGTCAGTGGTGAGGTAAGGGCTTCAGAAAAAGTGAAATTACGGGGCTGGCTCAGTCTGGGTGGCTCAGTTGGTAAGCGTCCGGCTTCAGCTCAGGTCATGATCTCATGGTTTGTGGGTTCGAGCCCCGCATCGGGCTCTGTGCTGACAGCTCAGAGTCTGGAGCCTGCTTCGGATTCTGTGTCTCCTTCTCTCTCTGACCCTCCCCTCCTCACGCTGTCTCTCTCTTTCTCTCAAAAATAAATAAAACATTAAAAAAAATTTTTTTAAAAAAATTGAAATTGGGGTTGGTACTTGAAAGATGAGGCATATTTCCTGACATAGACAAGGAAAGGAAGAGTGCTCTCGGCAGAAGGAACAGCATGTGCAAAAGCACCAAAGTGTGACAGGACAGAGTGAATTCAGGAGAGGTGCAGCCTATGTATGGAACACGGCAGCCAAAAATGACACCGCTGAAGTTGTGTAAAGAGCACTGAAAATCATGATCAGAAACTCAGCCTTGGGCTTAGCTTTGTAGACAATTGAGGTCCACCAAGGTCTTTAAGAAAATCTAATGTGATTAGATTTGGGCTTGGGTTTCAGAGATCTAAATGTGACTGCATGAGAAGTGGGGCTAGTGGGCAAAGACCCAAGGCAGAGGGGCCTGGTGAGAAGCCACTGAAATCCCACCCAGGCAGGACCACAGCCAGGCTCTTAGCATCTTTCCCCAGTGGGCCAGGCAGAGCATGAAATAGTCATGGGAAAGATATAGGCTCTCACCCAGCCCTGCTGCAGGGAATAATCTCACACACTCCCTGGGTGATAGTCTCAGAACCCTGTCTCCCTACCTTTCTTTTCACAGGATGAAGTAGACTTTCTGAAAAGTAAACCCAGAGATCCTTGCTAGGAATGAAGGCTGCACATGTATGGAGAAAGGTGTGTTGCATTGCCACGCCATCTAGTAGCAGCAGGAAGAGTCTCCTTTATGAATTTCTCCCAATATTGCACACATTTTATTGGCTTATTGATGCCCACTTGGCTCTAATAAGAGAAATGCACCCACATCAGAAAGATATGGAAATCAGCCTGTTCTTCCCTTGCCAATCTTTCTCCTTACTCCTGCTCCCCTGCCTTCTCTCTTCTCTACCTTTTAGTCCAAGGCCATATTGTGTGCAAACTTTCCCTCCCTTTATCCCCCTCCTTCTGCTGGTTACCTGCCAGTGGCTCTCCCACTGGTTTTACTCTAAGCTATAATTTAATTTTTAAAAAATGTGAGCTCTACAGACAGCTTTTCCATGAGGGAACACCTGACAGTGAAGATTAGGAGACATGAGGCTAATGAACTACGGAATATTGGTTACATCTCACTTGATTACAATCAGAAAATGTAAAATAATCTTTTAGCTATGACTGGCCATTTGTCTGCAGGGATGCTCAGAGCAACACTCCAGTCACATTTATCTCCCCCTTCAGGTTCCAGTCAAGGTTTCAAAAAATTAGTGATTTGTCACTGGATACAACAATGACCACTGGGATCTGACAACTCAGGAAAAATCGGCATGTCCCTTGACCAAAGTGCTACCTCTTATTGATAACATCTTCACGCAGCTGGGTTCTGCTGGTCCCCAACCTCCATGCACCTACCAGAACAATGACCTCAACTGTGTGTCTGGACCACTAAGGGTAGATCAGAACCACAGTTGTCCAGACACACTTCTGGGATCCTAACAAGCTCATGCTCTCCAAAGAGGAAGGTAGGAATCCACTCAGAGTCTTCTTTGGTTTCTTGGGCACATAAGCCTCATTCATTTGGATGAGCGAGGAGGAAGGCTCATTCCTTCTGAGCCATAACTCAAGAGAGCAGCTCCCACATGTGAAGAGTTGAAGGTCAAGTTTGCTGTCATGTCTAGAGCATTGATATTAACTAACGTGCCCTATAACAGTAACATGTGTTAATGAGAGCAGGAGAAGCTTCTAATTAACATGAATTAAACTGCAAGCGGTTGTTTCTGTTCCTTCCTTAACAAAAGAAATCTCACCTTTAGGCAGGATTCTAAGATGGCTGCCAAGATGTTCCACCCCTGGGTATACATGCTCCCCATAATCCCTGGGTTATCAATATGAGGCTTTATTCTTGTAACAAGGTATATTATATGATACACTTGACATTAAGATTTGGAAAATATCCAGTGGAGCCTGTCCTAGTCACATGTGCCCTTTAAAAGTAGAGATGTGGGGGTTAATTGCAGAGAGGCAAATCAGAGACATCACTGAGGCATGAGAAGGATTCAATGCACATGAGACTTTCTGTGACTGAGGTAGAGGAGGCCACATGGCAAGGTCCTGAGACTGGTTAACAACCAGCAAGAAAATGGGGACCTCAGTCCTACAATTGCAAAGAAATAAATTCTGCCAACAACCTGAGGTTGCTTAGAAGTGGGTCTCCTCCTAGCTGTTTCCAGATGAGGGTGCAGCTGGCCAAAATCACTATTTCAGCCTATGATGGGATCCTGAGCCAAGGACCCGACTAAAACATGCTGGATTCCTGATCCCCTAAAAATGGTGAGATGATCACTTTGTGTTGTTTTCAGTTGCTACATCTGTGGTGAATTGTTATGCGCCATTTAAAACAAATACATAGAGATTTAAACCCATTAAGGAGACACTTAGAGTAGAGGAGAAGTGGCAACAAAAACTTGAAAGATGGGAAGCAGATGGACAAGTTCACCAATTTAGAAGAGTAGTGAAAGTACCGGCAGAAGGAGAAGCCAAAAAGTAGTCATCTGATTTGGGATTCGGGAAAGACTCAGGAACTAGATATCTAGGTGCCTCTGAAGACTGGGGTGCAGGTGGCATGGGGGACAGGAAGACTGGGTGAAAATCTGCATGAGCTGCTGCTACATCCCCTAGATACTCTCCTCTCCCCCACCCAGTCAAATAGCTTTCTTCTGGTCACCTCTACAGAAGGAAAGAAGCTTCCTCTTGTGACATTGAATCAGATAGGCTGTGGGCTTGACACCAGTCACAGCTGAGAGCAGTTGAAAGCAGGGGTATTGAGTGAAACGTATATCCTGGACCATGAGACTGCCCTGCCCCCTACTTCTTTGCCCCTCACAGTTAGGCATGTATTACTCTCACTCCCTGGGGAGGAGACTGGAAAAATGTCCCTGAAGAAATGAAATGTCTCCTAATTAAGTGACTTAGACTGCAAATGATTACCCTACAAATTACTCCATAGTCCTACCGGCACCCTGCTCTCACAGTGTGCATGCTTACGTGCATGTGTGTGCATACAGCATCTAATTAGCTTTCTAACGGCCCATTGGTATTTAAGATATACATAGGGCTGCCTGGCTGGCCCAGTCAGTTGAGTGTCTGACTCCTGATTTCAGCTAAGTTCATGATCCCAAGGTCGTGGGATCAAGCCCAGCATTGGGCTCTGGGCTGAGTGTAGAGTCTGCTTGGGATTCTGTGTCTCTCTCTTTCTCTCTCTCTCTCTCTCTGTACCCCTTCTCTCTCTCTCTCTCTCAAAAAAAAAAAGAAAGAAAAGATATGAATAGAAAAGAATTATTATCAGGCATTTGAGGAAAGATTCTAGTATAGAAAAGATAAAAGCAAATGAAGAAATGAAAGTCAGATGGAACAGAAAATTCAGGGAACAGAAAAAAACTTGAGAAAGCAGTATTTCATCCATGAAACAACAAAATAGGATTCTATTTACAAAGGACCCCTCAGAAAACAAGAAAAATCTCTTGGATAGTAAAGATTAAGATAACAGAAAAAAATGTAAAAATCGACAGAATGTGTAGAAGATAAAAGTGAGGCAATCTCCCAGAAAATAGTATACAAAGATAGAAAATAGGAACAAAGAGATAAGAAAATTAGGTGATTCATCCCTGGAGGTCCAACTTTCAACTAACAAGAGTCAGAGAGAGAACAAAGAAAATCAAGAAGTGAGAATTATTAAAGAAAAATATAATAACATTTTCTTCTATTGGAAGACATGACTTTAGAGAATGAATGGGCTTATTAAGTGCCCAGCAAAATAAATGAAAATAAGAATCACATCAGGGCATGCCATCATGAAATTTCAGATCAGAGATAAGGAGGTCTTACCATCTCTTTGAAAACTTGCCAGAGGAGAAAGGCAAGAAACCCACAGAATGTTAGAAGTCAGAATGGCATTGGCTTTCTAAGGGCAACACCAGCTTCCAATAGGCACAGAGTAATTCTTTCCAAGTTCTGAGTGAAGGTAATTTTCCATCTCTAGCTTTATACCCACGCTACCAATCAAGAGTGAGGGAAGAATAATTGCATCTCCAGACATCTAAGTTTTCAGCCTTAACAAATTTACCTCTAAGGCATCACTTCTCAGGAAGCTGGAAAAGGATGTATGCCATCAAGCAAAGGAGTGTGCCCCAAAGGAGGGCGCTGGGTGTAGGAGACAGAGGGTTTGGAGGAATTTCCGGAGCACCACCAGCAGGAAGACTGAAGCCTCTGGGGGAGGGGTGACACCCCTCCCCCAAGAAAACACAGAAATGACACTTTGCTTGATGTTCTTTGCTGTTCTTATGTTTATATGGGTCTGTCAAAGAGTTTACCAAGAATTGTAATTAGCCACAAAAGAAAACAAAAGGATGAAATGTTGAACTCTAGGGACAATGAATTATACGAGAGATCAGTCGTGATCACTGTACCCCACACAGCTTTGTTGTGAATAATATTTGCAAAGGCCGAAGAATGTAAATACTAAATATTGACTTAGACAATGGTTGTGATCAACTATACTGGAAACATGGGAGGGGAAATGTCTGTGTGCTTGTGTGAGCATTCTTGTGTGTGAGTGTGTCTGTGTGTGTGTGTCTGTGTGTGTGGTAGATGGAGTGAAGCCAAGGTTGTAAAAGAGCTAAATCTGTACCTTCCATGGGAGTAAATCGACATACAATTTCTCAAATTGGAAAGAAAAAATAATAACCTCAAGAAATAGTGATCTAAATATATGATCTACATTTGTCTAGGCAAATACTAAAATAAATGGCTAAAAGTGGTCGCCTCTAAAGAACAGCCTTCAGAGCTGGGAGGAATGAGCCAGGGAGTTTCTTTTTTCCATGATGAGCCTTATAATTTTGTTTGACTTTTCAAACTCTGTATCAGCGATCAGGAAGCCATAGAAGACTATCTTCAATTTATGCATCATGTTGACAATAATAATGCTCTCCTCTTATTCCATGGTTGGGGTGGACAGTGGAAAGATTGTTTATGATAACTTTATCAAGGCTTGAAAGCCAAGTTTTGTATGTGAACATATACCCTGGTTCTCTCTGCTAACCCCGGGTTTTGGGTGGCAAAGCCCATAATCATACCAATCACACATCTAGTGCCATTCAATTCACAAAGCCCCTGAGCACACATTCCTTTGTTTGATCCTGGTAGCTGCCTTGTGAGGTAGTCAGGGACTTGAATAACATACAGACAAGGAATCTGGAACTCAGAAAGTTTGGGTGACTTATCCGCAGTCACACAGCCTAGGCTCCAAGCCAATGGCTACTTACAAACCCACTGAAGCCATCTATCTAAAGCAAAAGGAAGTAAGCCGTAAGTTTGAAATAAGTCATAAGTTTGGAATAAGTAATTTATCTCTCCCTGGTATGCTGTCTATTTTGGGGCCGCCTGATTTCAGGACATTGACTCATTCTGTTCATCTTCCTTGTCTTTCCACCATGCTGGCCCCTACCTTCTTCTTTCCTGTTCCTGAATTACTCTCATGCCACCGCTTGGTTCTCATCCCTAACCCTTTCCTCATGGCTCCAGACTTAATGTTGGCTTTGAGAACTGAAGCATTTGAAACCCTGAGAGGGATCAGATCAATCATGATATGTCTCTGTGGTTGAAGGAAAGCATCATGGGTGTTTCAGCCTTGGAACCTGGATCACATGTGGAGGCCACTGGAACTAAACCACAAGGCAGCCTTCACATTGTGTGCTCTGTCCTCGGCTCTCCACTCATCTAGAAGTTCAGTCTTCCATAGACACAGGAGGCTTGCCACACAGAATAGACCCCAAAAGTGGGCTTCCTGTTGTATTTTAACAGTTTCAGTCTAAAGAATTGGTGAGAAAACAAGGAGGTGGGAAACACAGGGCAGAAAGAAGATGCTATGTTCAAAATATTTATTTACATTAGTGTCCTTTGCTGCTGATGTCTGCTGGGTTAAGGTGGTTATAGAGGCCCCTGTTCAAGCCACCAACACTTTTCCACCCCCAGGTCCCTTGGAGACCTCTTGATCCCATTTTGTGTTTGAGATAGATAGGATCACAGCATCCAGTGTTATGGCTGCAGGCATAATCCAACATCTGAGAACATTTTCCTCCCAGATATTTAATTTCCCCTTCTAGCCGTTGTACCACTGGGGCCCTCAACACACTTCACAATTCTATCTACCACACCATCTTAGCCTCTTTTCAAGTCTTTTAATATCTATTGGAAAATAATGCAGTCTTTGATTTGGAGACAAATTCCTAACACTGCTTCCCTTGTTTCTAATTAGCAATATTTTTGCAGTAATTAAGACAAGAGCAGCTCCACAGTTCTGCAGCATTTTTGATTCAGAGAGAAAGAAAAATACAACAATCACATGAAGTGGGTCTAAGAATGACTCTATCAGCTGGCTTGGCTGTATTTTAAATAATCTCAACACCTTAGTGCACACACACACATCTATACATGCATACACATACGTGCTTGTGCACACACATATAGTACATGTTCATGCACACACATCTATACATGCATAAACATATGTGCTTGTACACACGCATATAGTACATGTTCATGCACACACATGCATGCATACACACACGTGCTTCTGCACACACATACAGTACATGTTCATGCACACACATGCATACACACACCTGTACATGCATACACATACGTGCTTGTGCACACGTGATACATGTTCATGCACACACGTGCATACACACGCCTGTACATGCATACACATATGTGCTTGCGCACACATATATAGTACATGTTCATGCACACATGCATGCACACATCTATACATGCATACATATACGTGTTTATGCACACACATATAATACATGTCCGTGCACACACGCATGCACACACATCTGTACATGCACACACATATGTGCTTGTGCACATGCATGTAGTACATGTTCGTGCATACGCAGATGCATGCACACACATGTGTGCTTGTGCACACATGTATAGTACATGTTCGTGCACACATGCATGCACACACATCTATACATGCTTGTGCACACGTATATAGTACATGTTCATGCACACACATCTATACATGCATATACATACGTGCTGTGCACACATATGCAGTGCAGGTTCATGCACACACATGGAATAGCCAACCATTTCTGAAAGAAAGGAGACCCAAAATACACTAACGAAAATGCTGTCATTCTGTGAGTAGAACAAATGCATCATCATCTTGAACCCTGGGCATCCCACAAAATGAAGTATCTCAGGAAGCTGAGTGTGGATAAAAGATATTTAGGGAGTGACCACCTCCCTTCTCTCACTAGATGGCTGGAGATGGGTACATTTCCTCTCAATGTCAAACACACATGCATGCACACACACGTCTATACATGCATTTTCAAGACTCTTCAAAGGCCTACCACATAGGCTCACCCTGCATTAGCTCCCGCTCTTGCTTGGTGAAGAGGATTGTCAAAGCTTCACACTGCTGAACAAAATATGATGCTGTGGGCTGAGCCCAGGGAGTTAGCTGTGCTATAATTTCCATTTTAGAGATGGTACTCATGTCTCTAAACTCTAGTTACGTGCTGGTGTCCACAAACACACACTTAACTTGTAATCTTAAGGGATTAACAAAAAGGTATTCTACATCTCAATAAGAAAAAAGATACCCTGTCTGCACTTATGACTTTTTAAAAGCAAGGCATATTTTGAGGCTGGTGACCCTTACAGTTCAGGCAAAGACTTCTTGTAATTGTGTGTGTGTGTGTGTGTGTGTGTCTATGTGTTTCAAGGAATTGACACATAGCATAGGGCTTTATTTGTTTAGAAACTATAATTATTTCAGGCAATTTGGTAATTGTTTCTTCCGTGACTAGCGACTGTTTGCTTCTTCAAGCAGAATTGTGTTTGCTAAGAGGTGGATTTGTGCATTCTTTGACAGCCAAGGCTGTGTGCATGCCCATGCAGGCTGCTGACCCTACTGAGGATGAGCGCCTGGCTCCATGATGCCTCCAGTCCCCACCCCCAAGCAAATTCATTTCTGGGAAGTCTGAGCTGGGATTCAGGATGCCTCTCTTTGTAGTGGCTATTTTCCTTCCACAGTGAAATCCAGGACTTTCCCATTCCCATGCCTGTCAAATCATAAGGCCATTGGGAGATAGAGTTGGTTGGGCTTTCAGGATCATCTTATTCAACCTTCTTGTTTTATAAATGAAGATTCTGAGGCACAGAGTGGATATCGGCGGCCAAGGTCATCTGGTAGTGGGCATAGCTAGAGGTAGAACAGAGATCTCTTTACTAGCCAGCCAAGGCTCCATCCTCCTCCTGTGTTGATTTAATTCTTTTAAGTTCAGCAACTATCACTGAGTTCCTGGTATGGATTAAGCATCACAATAAGTGCTGCAAGTTCAAAGAAGCCACAGAGCAGAGGGCATAATAGATGTCAAACGAGACCGCATCAGAGGGGGCCTTATACAAGGGCCTAGAAGAAACAGTCTGCCGGCCCCAGATTTCATTTTCATTGCCCTCTCCTTCCCCCACTAATACACCAAGAAGGGGGAGACAACTCAGACACCTGAATTGGTCAAGTTCTTGCAGATGTCAGGCAAGGAACTGAGGGATAAGTAATAGAAACAGTCAGGAGGGAGCTGAGTAACATCAACTCCAGTCACTTCTTCAAAATCCCATTTTCTAGTTCTAGAATAAAACCTCCTAGGCCAAGTCCAGTTCTGGAAGAACTCCCTGGTATGCTATAAAGGCATCGCTGCCTCTTGCTGCCCCTCTATTCCAGGGTATTGGATAAACACAGGGCTCACCCACACTGGTCTGACTCACAGAAGCATTAGCGCTGACTCACTGACACTTACGAAGCAGAAAAAGCCACCTCCTCAGGTCTTGGTGGAGATGGAGATACTCACAAGATGCAAATATCAGCTCTAGAGAGGAAAGGATCATTGAAATACACTGAAGGCTGGTTGTCTGGGGAACACACTGTCAAAGATATTAGGCCTGGCAAACCATGAGAGACTCTTGAATGCTGACAAAAACTGAGGACTGATGGATGTGGGGGGGAGGGGGGGATGGGCATGGAGGAGGGCACTTTGGGGATGAGCACTGAGTGTTATGTAGAAACTAATTTGACAATAAACTATTTGTAAAAAAAAAAAAAAAAAAAAAAAAAAAGATATTAGGCCTGGAACTCAAGCTTCTGTACCCATTTCCCAAACTCATACGAGGACTCTTATTTTCCAGAGATTTAAAATTCTCCTTGATTCACTCTCATCCAAAAATCAGAGGCATAAAATCAGAGAGAACCTGAAGCAGCTGGGCCAAGTCATTCCTGAGTTCAGCCTTACATAGGAGGATTCAACCAGAAGGTTTCTTCTAACTCTGAGGTAGTGTGGCTTTAAGACCGACCCACCCATCATGCTGCTGGCTTTACAAGCATCTATTATGTATTGGTTTGAAGCTTCTCCAGACCCTATTCAAAGCCAGATATATAGATTCAGACTTTCTGCACCCTCACTGGACACTTATGATTAAAAAAAAAAGCAACAAAGAAAAAACGTTCAGCTGTACGTATCTAATTGGGGGCTAGCCAAGACCATAACTTGAATTTTTGGTCCCCTTTGCAAATATGTCTCCCTAGCTGGCATGGGATGAGATGCAGGGCACTCTGAAAGGAGACTCCTTAGCTACAGCTGGGGCTGTACCCTGGGGCATTAGCCTCAGCCCCTTGCCCTTTGATTCTTTTCCACCTCCCCACCAGAAGGTCAATGATCTGCAGCACCAAGCTGAACACACTCAAGTCCATGGCAGGCAGCCTTAGCCACGTCCAACACAAAATAACTCCCAAGGAGGATGAAGTGGTTGCAAATGGGCAAAAGGCTGGCATATGCTTGGTATGAGACCAAACTGGATCTTTGCACATATCTTTTCTCTTTTTCCAAATCCACCTTGTACCCAAATGCATCCTGACAAAATGTCTCTCTGTGCTTTATGACAACAGGGACTTTTTGGCAAGACATGCAGTCACAGCTTGCTGTAACACCAGGCAGGCCCCCAGTAGCCATAATGGCTGTTCAGTCAGCCTGGGGTGCCCGCAGCTACTTGCTTTCCCTGAATGCTGCTTTGATGCTTATTCAGCCTTCCAGATTCCCTAATTTTCCTCCTCTTATTCCTTCTCAATCTCAGCTTACATGCCTGTCTGGCCCTCTGTCGCCCCTGCCACAGTATGAGGGAGGCACTTGTACTTCTGTTTCCTCATGCAGCTTCCTGCCTGTAACAGATGGACTCAAAAATGACCTCCATTACCCTTGCCTCCCAAAGTCACACCCTTGTATAATTCCCTCACCTTGAGTTTGGGCAAGATCTGGGACTTGCTTCTAACCAACAGAATATGGTGAAAGTAATGGGATGTCACCAGCGCAATTATGTTCACAGATTATAACATCTTCTTGGTGAGAGAGACTCCTTCCCTTGCTATGGAGCAAGCAGTCATGCTGTGAAAACTCATGTGACAAGGAACTGGGGATGACTCCCCTCCCTCCCCCCCAACCACCAGCAATCACAAGGAATTGAGGGCAGTTTCCAGCAGACAGCTGGAATAAAACTGGGGCCCCCAGTGCAATATTCTGGAAGGACGTGAACTCTGCTAACAGCCATGTGAAACTGGAAAAGAGACCAAAGTATTGGTCAGCAGTTTGCTTACAATTTTCAGGTGAAACCCCAAGCCAAAGGGTCAAACCAAGCCTGGCCCTTAGAAATTGCGATATCTATTTCCCGTTTTAAGCTACTAATTTTGTAGTAATGTTACTCACAGAAATAGAAAACTAATATATTTTGCTCATAGAAGCACCCAACAATATGTCTCCTCAGCGTTTGAAGCAGAGACTTTTAGAGTCAACAATGTGTAAGTAAAACAATAGGGAACTTAACCTCCCTTTGATGCAGAAGTGTCCCTCTCCAGTAACTTGGACAGTTCATCATCCAGCCTCAAGCTGAACTTTGACAGCACCGGGAAACTCAGTGTCTGACGAGATAGTCATTATATCTGTGGATAGCTCTTTATTTTATGTTTACTTTATACTTATGTAGCACTTGTTCTGTGCTGTTCACCTATATACTTCATTTAAATTATTCCTTATAATAATCCTATTATTATATCCTAGGTTGATACCATTATTATCTACTTTATAAATACAAAATGAAAGCTCAGAGAAGTCAGGCAACTTTTCCAGGACTAATAAAGCAGCAGGCAGATTTTAACCTGACTCTAACTCGAAGCCCATGTTTTGAACAACGTGAAATTCTGTTGCAATCTTGCTAGAAAGCTCTTCTTTATGTTAAACCAAACTTTTCCTTCTTCCAATATCTACTCATCGATCCCTTGGGAGCTTTACAAGATTGAATTTCATAGAAATATTTCATAGAAAAAAACTTTAATGTTTAGAGATAGTTCTCATGTATCCCTCTTTCCCTCTTTCTTATGAGTTTTTTAAAAAGCATGCTCCTTAAAGATGTATTATGGAGAGGGGTGAATAGATGGAGCACAGAGGATTTTTATGGCATAAAAATACTCTGTGTGATACTATAATGGCAGATACATGTCATTACACATTTGTCCAAACCCATAAAAGGTATACCAAGAATGAATCATAATGTAAGCTATGGACTCTGGATGATGAGGAGTCAATGTAAGTTTATCAGTTGTAACAAATTCATCACTGGTGGGGGATGTTGATGAGGGACCTATGTGTGTGTGAGGGTAAGGGATATATGAAAAAATCTCTGTACCTTCTTCTCAATGTTGCTGTGAATGTACAACTGCTTTTTTTTTTAAAGTCATTTTTTAAAGAAAATTCTCAGCATCCAGAAAAACAAAAAACTTTTCAAAAGGGGATGGAGAGAAAGTACTCAGTGGGTACAGAGTTTTACATGAAGTGATGGAAATGTTTTGGAATTAGATGGAGATGGTGGTAGCACACTGTGAACGTACTAAATACTACTAAATACTCTTTCTCTCTCTCCCTCTCTCGCTCTCTCTCTTTCAAAAGTAAAAAAATATTTTAAAAATTTTTTTAATTTAAAAACCTTAAAAATAAATTAATTAATTGGTTAATTTTAAGTCATGTGAATTTCACCTCAATAAATCTTTTTAAATCCACAAACAAGTATTTTGGATATTTTAAACATTGAAAATGGTATAAAGATTAAAACAACATAGACCCATTTACCCAAAACCCAAATTTGAATGGAAACATTGTGAAAAGAAGAGTCCTGTTTTACCACTTCAAACTGCATTATCTTCCTTTTCCACTGAGAGAAAGCATGATCCTGGATGTGGTACTTCTCACTCTCATGTATTTCTTTTAAAATTTTATTTATTAAATTTTTTTAAACATTTATTTATTTTTGAAAGACAAAGAGTGAGCATGATCAGGAGAGGGGCAGAGAGAGGGAGACAAAGGATCCACACAGGATCCAAAGCAGGCTCTGCTCTGAGGCTTGAATTCGGGAACCACGAGATCATGACCTGAGCTGAAATCAAGAGTCGGCTGCTTAACCGACTGAGCCACCCAGACACCCCCCTCCCATGTATTTCTTTATTGTTTTAGTTCATACATATGTATCACTGTACAGTAAGTAGTACTGTGCATGTTTTTAAATGTAAATAAATGCTCTCATAATGTAGGTATTCTTATTGAACTTCCTTTTTCTGTTCTAATTATGCCTGTGATTTATGAATATACCACATTTTCTTTAGCCACTGTCTTGTTGATGGACATTTAGGTTATTTGTGCACTTAGCCATCACAATCAGTGTTGCTAAAAAACATTCTAATATATGTCTTTTTGTGCACAGGCGCAAGGACTTTTCTAGATTATATATCTAGGAGTATCTTTAGCTCCACTAACCATTACCAAGTTCCTCTCACAAGGTGTGAGATGCTTCCCTGTTGTGTTAGCCCTCCCTGGAACAGCTCTGATTTGTCAGGGACCTTTCTCCAGGACAATGAATGGTTGCCTCCTTTGTCCTAGACAGAATACCTCTACAGTGGTCTGTGATTGCAGGAAATGTTTTTGAAGTCTTATATACTATAACTGCTATTTGCATTTTAGTCAGACAATAACCCTTAAGTGATTTGTTCAGATGAATTTCTCTTAAGCCAGGTGTCCCCAATCTGGACCTGCATCACTGGTTTTTCTTAAGCCTAAACACAGGACTTAATTCTATCCCTATTGAATTTTACCTTGTTGGCTTTAGCCATTCCTATAATCCATAGAGATATTTTGAGTCCTGGTTCTGCTATCCCATTCATAAATTTGATAACATGCTTTCTGCTTATTTTCCATCTTAGTCTTTGATAAAAATGGGAAGAACAGAGGCAAAGATGTAGCTCTTGAATGTATAAGACAGTCCCACTCTGTTGATGTAAGCTAATGCCTAAGCATGGCTGGCCAACTAACCATGATGCTAGCAAACAGTATTATGCAGGCCTCAATTTCCCACTCAATCCACAAGAATATCAAGGCAAGCTTTGTCAAGGACCTTGGCATATCTATAGTATTCAGCTTATTTACATATCTAGCAATTTGGTACAAAATGAATATAGGAGTACATTTAATATGCCTTGTTCTCAGTGAACCCATGCTAGCTCCCAGTGATTGCCACTTCCCTTCTAAGAGTCCATAAGCAAGTTGAATATTAATTAATCTTTGAATTTCTATGGTGATCAGTATCAAAGACATTGGGCTATACAATCGGGAACCCATGTATTTTCCAGGAAAATCCAGATTTTTCTCATCTCTAGTCTTCTGGTTTCTTTCCTCAATCATTTCCAAACTTTAGTTTTATAAACATTTATCAAAGTTTCTTCAAAATCCTGGCATGAAATAATGTCAGGTGTGGAAACTTTTAAGGCCTCCAGGTGACCACTTACTTTTTGTTTGTCCAGCTTAAGTTTCAAGATTATTTGAACAATATTGATTCTATTCTCTTCTGCTGAAAGATCTTGCCTTTTGGTAAAGAAACAAAATGTTTGAGTTGTTCTTTCTCTTCTTATCCTTAACCTTGCTCCAATTTCCCCAAGCAGTAAGCCTGTACCTTTTAATTCTGAACATAGCTACTAAATGCTTTTGTGTTGTCCCTGGCATTTTTCTGAAGTCTCTGCTCATTCTGAGCATTAGTCTTGCTGGCACTATTCTTACAGGCTTGTGATACTCTTTTGTATTTGTCCTTGGTTATGTGTTTCTCCTTCCATCTTTCATACATGACCTTTTAAAATATGAGTTAATCAAGAGCTCTCTGGGCAGCCTCCCTCTCTCCTCAAAAACAATGCTATTACTTGTCTACTTCTAGAGAGGAAAAAGGGGGCCAACAGACATGCCCTCAGGAAAGAGCATAGTCATCACCTTCCATATATCTCCTTCCAGACCAGTTCCACCTCCTATGTCTGGTTCCTTCTTTTCTTCTATTCCTTTAACCCTCATGGAGACAAAGATCTTAGAGAATCAGAAGGACCATGGATTCATGAATGCAAAGGAATTTTCAACCTTCTTGAGATCTTTGGCCTTATGGTTTGTAGGGTTTTATAAGACTAGACATGCTCACTTGATCCCAAAGGGAGAAACCGTAGAATCCATCAAACTGCTGCATTTAGACCTGAGACAGTCAATAAAATTTGGATTCTATAATGTTAGGGGTGTGTCTAGGAAAGAAGCTGGTCAGAATTCTCTGCTATACATTTTCTCCTACATTAGGACTGGGATTTTTCTGTAAAAGCCTGGTTTACAGAGTGGCCCAATCTAGAGTCCTTCATTCTGAGGACGCTTATCCTTAGTGCCTGTTTTCTTTGTTTTTCAGTGGCCATAATCCATTGGCAAGAACATTAGTATGGAGTGGCTAAGTTGGGGACCACTCCCAGCATATCACAAGCTCTTTCTGCTTCTTGAACCACTCTTCCAACCCTGAAATACGGGAAAAATCATATGACCTCCTACCATCATCAGTGGGAGGGCAACAAGAGCGCTAATGGCTAACTGCATAATATATTGTAAGTGTCCTCGATGAAGAAAAAGCTACAGTACTTTTTTGATGTACATAACAGTGTTCATATCTAGCAGGTGCTTGCAATATGCTAGCTGCTCCTTTACTACAAGGCTGTATTGTTATTTATTTCCCCACTCTCCAAATAATGTTTCTGGTCCATTTTCCCCCAGTACTGAAGAAACCTAATTGAGATTTTATAATATCTGTGGCACCCATGCTCTCCACCCAAGTCTGCTGCCTTTGCTATCATTAAGAGACAACCAATTCAGATACATTTATATGCCCAAGCCCCTCACACAGCCAATGATCCCTAAGTGCTAAACAGATTTGTCCTGGACTTGGAGCCTGAGCCTGTGGAGCGAGGCTCAGATAATTTAAGTGCCTCTTGTAACAGAAGGCAACTGGAATTCAATAGAGATAAATGTAAAATATTGAACTAGGGAGCTGAACCATCATCAGGGCAGGATTCTAAATGGAAAGGTTATGGCTGAATGACTAAGCAGGGGAGAACACACAACACACCCAAGGAATTCTTGCAGAAATACAAGTCCCCAGTGGACCCTGCAAAGAAGAGAATGGATACTACAGAATAGCACAGCCAAAAGAGAGCTGCTTGGGCTCCATGGAAGCTGCTGCTGGGAAGTCTCCCTCCTGGTGCAGCCTGGCTGACAAGGGACAAGGGAATTTGACTGGTAGTGTGAAGCTGCCAGTTTTTAGCTGTTGTTGTGAAGAGTCAATATTGCTTTTTCTCTGCCAGGCCCCAAATACCAGAGGTAAAATATTTAATGATAACCTTCGGCATTGGTTGTGTCTATTAGAAAAACCAGCCACCTGGATTGGTAAATTCAATCAAATGTCTGGCCAAGTTCCACAAATGGATCAATAGAAATCAGTTGTTTGACCAAATGGATAGGTCAAATCAGGGAGCATGATTGGCACTGTCCCACAGAGCATCAGGCAAACAAGATACTGTACTAGAGCATAAAAGATCCCCTTGGGTGTCTGAGAATTTTCCTCGCAAAGATCCCAGGGTATTGGCTTGAGCCTCAAACACATCCAATATGGCCCTCCCCTTCCCTTCCTTGAAAGTGTGTTTTCACACAACTCACACAAGGGCAGGGGCTTGCTCTCTTTTAGGTTAATCACACCAGAAAAGAAAGGATGGGGGAAAACCACTGAAAAGGCATGGAAGAGTATAAGCTGGGATTAAACAAGTCCAAAAATAGGTCAAAAAATTTCTTGGGACACAGAAAGTACTTGCCTTGTTTTCTGGGCAAAATCCACCAACATGGAGCATTCTTGTAATCCCCCATGTAAGTATTTCAAGCCTTACCTCATGTCTGTCTATTTTAAGATTGTCAGTAGCCTATCAGAGGGTATTAAAAGGCACATCAGTTATTAGTCTTGAGGACAAAAGAGGCAACATGAGCACAATTTCTGCTTTGCTAAACTCCTTACAGCCTACTTTGAGAGCCCCCAGTCTCTAATGAAGAAAGCATCTATAAATTAAATGAGGGCAGCTTTGCAAAGCTCTATACCATGTTGACATATATACTAAGCTCTTTTGGCCAGAGTTCCAAATTCATTGCTCAGTTTTGGCAGGAAACAACATGGAGGCTTCTGCTGGGAAAATGCATTGCCATCTGAATGCATGAGAAAGAAGAGCCATGAGTGCTGGTATTGCCCACAGGGGAGCTGCCCTGCTGAGTCACAGGAAGGGGATCTGCTATTTTCTAATCAGCTATGAGTAAGCAGGCCCTGTCTGACATTTTGACTAATGATAGAGGGTTTTCACTTACATCCATGAGTGGTAGCAAAGTGCTTCCTCTAAGCCTTGTGCCCCCCTTTTGCAAAATTCACAAAACCCTCCCAAAGAACTGGGCTTGTTTACCTTCCTCTGTCGTTTCAGAGGCTGCTGTGTGCCGAATCCTCATTCTTTAAATAAGAGTCACAGTAAAACTTTCTAACCAGAAAAACAGTTGTTGATTTAGACAGAGATTAGCAAAGGCACAATTATTACCATTAAAAGTACCGTCAAAGAGACCTATAAATAGCAAGCCAAACAGTGGCAATCTGACTCTGCTCTCCATGGTCCTGACTTCTTCAAGACACATGGCAGCCTATGACACTTGAGATTTACCTGTGTCTTCCCCGTTACAGGCTCCAGTCCTTTCTGCCTGTTCATTGCTCACCTTCTCACTGCAGGCAGGGGTGAGAGGCTGGGAAGTTCCCCCTTCACCCCAGGGTTCAAAACTGGGGTCCAAAGTCTGGCTTGTTAGCATTCAGCTGTTATGCTTTTCTGGGGGCCTCTGTGCTTTATAACACCAGAGAGAAACATTGTTTCAAGAACCTTAGAAAATTTCCTGAGTAGCGGTTCTTTATTAATCCACTTAATTAGTAAATTACATAATTAATATATCAAATGATACCTAGAGGCCTAGAATATTTAAGAGGAATTCTGGATTGATTGCATGTTTTGATGGTGATTCTAGATACTTCTGGTGACAGCTGCAGAACTTCCACAGAGGAGGGGCTTAAGGCTGCAATTTGATTGGAAGGAAGGCTAAGGGAACATAATTGAGATTAAAATGTTTCTTTGGGGTGGCTTTTTGGGAGGGGAGGTAGGAGGAGATAGAGGCTGCTCCTAAACTCTCCTGTGCTCTGAGCCCTCTTGCATTATTGGTTTTCTGAAGCTGGTCCTGCAAACCCAGATGACTTTGCTATTGGGTACATCGTCTTTTTCTCTCCCTGCCCCACCCCTTGCTCTACCCCTGTCTCTTGCCTCCTTTATGTCATGCTTCTCCCCTTCAGCTCTATAACTCGACCTTTGCCCCTTTGCCCGTTCCTTCATCCCTAACTTTGTTTCAAAATCTGTCTAGTAATGACGGGCTGGAAGGCAGGAACACCCAGAGGCCTGTCATAAAACCAGAATTATGATATAAGATCTAAGCTCGGTTTCTATTTTGTGAACCATTGTTTGAGATGGTCCAGCCCATAAAGAATTCTGGACCTTAAGAGAATCACGAAAGTGTTCACTTTTTTTTCCATTTTACAAACTAGAAGTAACAGGATTACCCTGTGGAGCCTGCCATTTTGTTTCCAAGCGGGCTACCTTTCTAAGAACAGCGAGCTCTTGTCTTTTTCGTCTTACTGTCCTCATTCCTCAATCCCCACCCCCAGCCAAGGTTGGAAATTGTGAGTCTACAAATGAGGTCAGACAAACCAGTGGAGGATGAAAACAATAGAGTGACCTTTATAAATGTACAGTATCGGATTTGAAAGGGCTTAAACTTGGACTCCAGTTGCCCAGGGTAAAGGCATTGAATAATATTGCTATCTTCAAGGAGCAACCCCATGGAAGGGAGTTATGTCTCACTGTCTCATGCCAGGAGATTTCCCCCGGGAAGCACGGAGCTAGGGTATGAGCTGGTGAGGACCCGCATAAACGGTTGGCACAATAATTCTGGTGCATATTTGGCAATATGAGTCAAAACCCTTAAAAACACACATCCACTTTGACCCAGAATTTTCTTCTGGAACTTTATCTTCACAAAGTTATTAAGAAAGTGTTGAAGGCGGGGCATTTGGGTGGCTCAGTCGGTTGAGCATCCAACTTCAGCTCAGGTCATGATCTCACGGTTTATGTGTTTGAGCCCCCATCGGGCTCTGTGCTGACAGCTACCTCAGATCCTAGAGCCTATCTCAGATTCTGTGTCTCCCTCTCTTTCTGACCCTCCCCTGCTCATGCTCGCTCTCTCTCTCAGAAATAAATAAAAAGCATTTAAAAAATTAAAAAAAAAGGAAAGTGTACAAGGTTTATTTATAAGGTACCGACAGGGATACTGGAAAATAAACAACAATCTAAGTGTCCAATAATAAGTCTGGTTAAATAAACAATGAAACAGCATAACACAGAATACTACAAAACCATTAAAAGTGAATAGTATTTGTTAGCATGAAAAAATATTCGTAAGTATTGTTGAGTGGGGTTGTGGGGTCAGGAAGGATGTGAATGTAAATTAGTTCCTGGCCCTCAAAAAGTTTACATTTTAATAGGGAATAGGTGACAAGCAAAAACTTGAAAAGGCTTTGAAAAGAAAAGAAAATTAGACTATGGTTGGTTATTTTGTTTTGTTTCCACAAGAATCCTTGTTGTTTTATACAAGTTCCAAATTGCTAAGCCTCAAGCAGAGCAGGAGGAATATAAAGAAGACTACATTAGGTTGGGAACATATCCCTGAATAATCGAGAGCTCATTATGGACTCTTAGTACATCAAAATCCAATTAATTCATTAGCTCAGCACTTGCATTTTCCTTCTTTCCCCCTGGCTGCCAGCCTTTTACCCTATGATGTAGTTTATTAGCCACCCCAGATGGGGTGAGTGGGGAAAATAAAAAGGAGATAAAATCCAAATAAATCAATTTTGTTACTTGTTAACAATGGACTGGGGTGGGTGGAGGAAGCAGCAGGATATAACATGATGTTGGGTGGTTTGGAGTACGGGTCTCAGAAACAGTGTCTGACACACAGTAGGCCCTCAGGGATGGAGACTGCATAAATCCTGAATGAGGGAGTCTGCTCTTAGACCTCAAAGCCATACAGATTTCTTGGAATTTCCAATAAGAAAGAAAATTTGGGAACGCCTGGGTGGCTTAGTCGGCTAAGCGTCCGACTTCTGTTCAGGTCATGATTTCATGGTTCGTGGGTCAAGCCCCGCGCCTGGCTCTGTGCTGACAGCTCCTCAGAGCTGGGAGCCTGTATTCGGATTTTGTATCTCCCTCTCTCTCTGACCCTCCCCTGCTCACGCTGTCTCTATCTCTCTCTCAAAAATAAATAAAACATTTTAAAAACTTTAAAAAAAGAAAGAAAGAACATTTGGCCAGAAGGGGATCTTTTTTCTACTGGCCCTGACTTCTGACTTCACTTGGGAAATGGAGCCCCCTCCTGTCCCTGTGAGTCTCTGAATGATACTAAGTCAGTACCTAAATAGCCTGAAGTAAGGCCAGGCAGACAGCTTTACTCATGCCCCCCCCTACTCAGGTTCTGATTCCTTAGGCTTGAGCATCACTTTGCTTATGGTCGCTGCCTATTCCATTTTCCATAATCCTTTACCCATTTTAATATCATAAATCTACCTTTTTTTTTGCTCCACAAGGAGAAGACAACTCTGACTGTGGTCTTTAAACTGTTATTTTATGAAGTATTATTTAGGGAGTAAAAATAAAATACAAAATATATCATGAATTCATGTTTGCAGCTACTGCCCCTATTTGAGCTGTGGTACATCTTCTCCACCATCGGCACCAATGGTCTTATTTTCTTTTCCACAAAACCATTACCTCGGTTTTTATTTTCTGTCCTGTTTCCCTCAGCCCAAGTTGCATTCTTCTTAAGACTTTTCAAGATCTTCAAGACCTTCAGCCATTAACCTCTTGTTACTCTTCCTATTCAAGTAATATTTCAAGCATGAGAATTTTGAAACCTCAGGTCTCCCAAAGATCGTCTGTGGGTGTAATTATGTTTAATTATGTTTAGAACAATATTTAAGCTTAAATTCCCTAAGAGGAAGGAAGAGCCTGGAATGTGTGGGCTGGAAAGGGAAAGATGTCCTGGGGGGAGCCATGTCCACTGCGTGATACATGGAGCGAGCAGCTGCCTGGCTTGCAGGTTTGCAGGCTTGTGTGAGCACAGCCAATGTAGCCACTCAGGAGGCCATGAAGGTTGGTGGTGCTTGCCAAGGACCTCTTCCTATAGTTTGCTTACAGAGGAATCTATGCTGCCCTTCAGAGCTGCCAGGTCCCGTGCTCCTTAGGAAGCACCCCAGAGCCAAATAGTGGTTGGTACCCATGGAGCTCATATAGCCATGTGAAAACATATCTGTGTGATATTTAGGGGATACCATGAACTCTTTAATTTAAGGAACAGAAAGTGTGACCTACTAAAGGGAGTGTGTTTGTGAGAAGCATGGTCCTGGGACCAGATCCCTGTGTGCCTTGGACAAGCCCCTTACAACTCTGGGACTTGCTTGTTGCTGCTACAATTGGCAATGGGACTAGAGATTTTGATGGTCTTCACAGCTGACCATTCCAGGACTCTTTGATACTTTCATCTAAATAGAATGGGGATGAAGGCTCTGGTTGGGTTTCTTCCAGGCCCCAATTACCAATTCCCAAAATTAAAGAAAAAATAAAGTCATTAAGGAATCCAGTGACTGGAGAAATTCATGATTTAGAGGCAGTGGGAGTATTTCCTTATTTCAATTTTCCTGTTGCTTTTATGCCCATAAACCAGAGATGCTAACAAGTTAGCAGCTATAGTTGCAATGACAGGGGGCTGCCAAAAAAAGTTCGGGTTGCTTGTGTGGACTTGCTAAGGTGACACATGAAACTACACCTTGCATATTGTTGGGAGCCTTTCTGAGCCCACTAGTCGAGAAAACTCCTGGTGAGGTTAAAGCAAGTTTGCGCGGTCTCTTGCCAATCTGATGAAGACCGATATCCACCCTCACTCAATTATTTCTGCTTGAGCACTGACCCCTAGGGTACCTTGTTGATCAATATCGGGAGTGACTTGTCCCCTTATTCCAACCCTGGTATGATGACTGTACCTTGTGAAGGAACTTATTGTGGGAACTTCTTCTTTTGATTATGGGAACAGACATCGTGTCTCCAGAAGGTCCTGTTTCCCTCCATACTTTCCCTTGAGCTATGAACAGGCTAATGACCCTTACTCATAAAAGATTGGCCTTTACATGTACAATGCTGTTTCTACCATTGCGTTAGTCCAGGATGTTCATACAGCTCAACATGTAAACCAGCTAGCCAAAAATGTCTCTCATGCCCTAGCTATTCAAGAAATCATAATACTAGACACAAAGGTAAATGTACTCGAAGAGGCTATTCTATGCATTGGAAATGAGCTAAACTCTTTAAAGGTATGGTTGGCTCTCCGGTGCAATAAAGAATATAACTGGAAAATCAAGTCTTGCCCCGAGACAAAGAGCCTAACTTAGAGAGAAGGAACAGATAAGGGCAGAAGATAAGTTACTACATATACCTTTGCTAACTTTTGGTGTATAGCAGCCCCTTCCCTAAGGCCTACATTGCACAAATACCTTTCCTTACCCTGGCATTTGTGATGAGGATGGATAAGAGTATCTACAATCCTATGACTTAATCTTAGTGTTATTAAAATGTGAACACCCTGTTATTTTCTTAGTTACTCAACCTCACTATAATTGGGGTAGTTCTGCAAGAATACTTCTGTAAAACCTGTTTCTGTACATTTACAAAAACATCTTATCACAGAGAGCTATCCATTGTAAAAATTCCATTTTCTGATGCCATGTTAACATTTGACCTATAAATAAAGACACCAAAACCTACAGGACAGAGATGCCTGCCTGGTGATCAGAAAGAATCTCGGGGCTCTCTCACTCTCTCTCTCGCCGACACTGTCCATCCTTCAGGGACCCCTGGACCTGCTGGAGCCAGCCTCCGACAGCGCATCCTTTCAAGGCCAAGCCCTGTGGTCCCAGAGCAAAGTCCCATCAAACCTCAGCTGCAGAGAGGCACCTTCTCAGACTGCTTTCCAAGTTCTCTTTTGTGGACTATTGCCCTCATTTAGTAAATATTTATTTAGCCGTCTGAAGTATGATGATGAATCACTGCTGTTCTCTTTTTAAACAAACAAGCCTGACCCCTGGGTTTCCATTTCCTTGTTAATAGCTAGTTTCTACCTGTTTCATGTAATTGTTTAAAGAGCTTTGGGTCCACGAAACATGCATGGTGGGCATGCCTCAGCCATCAATTCACCCTTTTAATAGCTCAGTCCCTTCCCCTAGAGATGATTCCTTCATATCACAAAAGGTGCTTGGGTCTGAAATGGTCTTCTGTGTCTCTCCATCCATCAGCCTTGTTCAGACCCTTTCTCTCTGCCTGTTTGTGGTACTCAACATGCTCTTGCTTCCCATTAGCCCTTTGGCTTTAATTTCACTGAGGGTCCGGACTGGGGTATCTGCTATATCCAGTCCTCTACCTCCTGCCCAGGCCTGGATCAATTGTTGGACCCCCTGTAAGTTACCTCATTTCTGTTCACAGTGCCTACTGCAAAGCACAATGCAGAGAAGAGGAACGTGAGGGAGCTGGAGTTCATGGGTGACACTCTTCTTAGGGACTTGAGACTCTTGAAGGAAGCTGAAAAGGCTTCCCTGTAATGAAATGGAGGGAGAGCAATTTCACTCTCCTCAGTGTGAACCTAGTGGAGAAGAAAGAGCTTGTCTTCATTTTGATGCTGGGACTAAATATAAGTTCCTTTTAAAGGTTCCCTTTCTTTGGCCCTGGCTATTCTGTTCCCTTACTTTTTTTTTTTTTTTTAAAGTAAAAGCCTTCCCCCTCCCACCCCCCCCAAGCATCAGTAATTTTCTCCTACTTCCTAGCCAGGGACTGCCAAGGAAGGGCTCTTGGCTGGTCAGTAGGAGAGGAAAGCACAACACTTAAAGAGGAGCTGAGAGAAGTCACAGCCAGAAACCTAGTTAACCCTCTCAGGAGTTAGTGAGACATCATCCAAAAGGCTCAGTAGAAGTTTGTGGCTTAATTTCACTTGTTACAGACATTCTATTTTTCTCTTCATTAATTCTCGGCCAACTGTGTTGAATGGGAGAGATAAATGGGTCTGCAGGCATGTCTGCAAGAGTATTCTCTCCCTCCAGCCCTGCTTCATCCTGACCCCTCCAGTCCAACCAGCAGATGGCTTTCCCATCCACATGCACACTCACAGCACCCCAAGTTCTTCCCATGAAGTATCCAAGATTCAATCCCCAAATATTCACTAAGGTCGATCCTTGTGCCCGGCTGACTTTGGGCAAGCTGTGCGTGGCCAGATCTCTGCTTTCAAGCCGCTTACAGGGTAATTGCAGAGACAAGACAGAGACAAATGAAACAAAGAAAACCACTATAAAGCCGTATATCACTCAGTGATGAAATTTGTGGTTTTTGCAGTTTTGTTTTGACCGGTACTCATAGGATTGTCATTGATCGATAAAATGCTTGCTGGTGATCTCAGTATGTCATCAAAATTAATAGCACGCCACAAGTGAGTTCCATTTATCCACTCATTCAACAAGTGCTTATTATTATGCACTCATTCTAGCCACGTTTTGCATTTGTAAAGAACCTTACAGTTTGCAAGATGTTTTCACAAACACCTGCTCATTTGGGGCTCCACAGTGTCTCGGTGGGTTCAGTGTCTGACTCTTGATTTCAGTCCAGGTCATGTTCTCATGTTTCGTTGGATCGAGCCCTGCTTTGGGCTTTGCGATGACAGTACAGAGTCTGCTTGGGATTCTTTCTCTCTCTCCCTCTCTGTCCCTCCTCTGTTTGTGCACGTGCTTGCTCTCTCTCAAAGTAAACAAACATTTGAAAAATAAATAAAGCAGACAAACATTAACTCATTTGATGCAGATTGGTTTATAGATGAACAACAAGGCTCAGAAAGGTCAAGGGATTTGGTCAAGGCCCCTGGGTTAGTAAGTCTAGAACCCAAGGCTGTGACTTTCTCTATCATCATGGACCCTCCATCAGCCCATCTTCTTTTTTCTTTAATTTTCTAAATGCTTATTTATTTTTGAGAGAGAGAGACAGAGGGTGAGCAGGGAAGGGGTAGAGAGAGAGGGAGACACAGAATCTGAAACAGACTCCAAGCTCCGAGCTGTCAGCACAGAGCCTGACGCGGGCCTCAAATTCACAAATTGTAAGATCATGACCTGAGCTGAAGTTGGATGCCTAACCAACGGAGCCACCCAGGCACCCTCAGCCCATCTGCATGAAGAGTTAACCTGTTCGCCTAGGCAAGTATTTCAGTCTTGACCTTCTGCATCCTCCCCACTCCCATGAGTCACCTTCACTCATGGGTAAAAAGGATCTCCTGCGAGTACTAGACATAAGAATCTTAGGAATTCCCTTTCTCAATTTCATATAGATCTGGACATGCATCTCCTGGCATCTTTCTTTCCACACCCTCCTGTGTGGGGAAGAGCAAGCTGCTGATTTGTGGTCTTTGAGAAGGTCTTCAGAGACCCAGGATGAGCTTTCCAAACTCACCTCAGTTTGTCAGGGTTGTTTGCACAACTTCCTTCAACCTCCTCCTCCCTCAAACCCTGATTAAAATGATGGTCAAGTTGGGGTGGGGAGGAGAAAGAAGCAGGGCTTGGGTTCTGAATGTACGTGGCTGAAAGAGGGACCTGCTTTCATTGCCCTTTGGAGAAGATGTACATGTGCACATGTGCGTGTGTGGATGTGCGTGTGTGGGTGTGCATAGGGTAGACATGCTGAAATGAGTGAGTTTTACAACTTTATGCTATGTGGTAGCTGACTATACCCTAAAGAACTGGGCTACAAAGATTCACTTAAAATTACCCCCCCCTCACACACACACATCGAAATCAGTCTAATGTCAATACCACTTCAGCTGAGTGTCTTCAGAGCCAAGTTGCAAAAAGAAGATGGACCCTCAAAGAGAACGGCGGCACAATAATGAAGTCCAACATTGTGTCTGCTTGTACGTCCCACAGGAACATCTGAGTTTTTCACTGAAGCAAACTTGTTTTGCACACAAGCAAACAAGTGCCCTCAGGTGAATTCAGTGGGAAACCTGACTGTGCCTGCAGTCCTCATGTAGAAAGCGTCCTCATCCTCCACAGCAAATGCTGTGTCGGCACCATGCACACCCCAACTGGATGAGAGCAAGTACAGTGGCTGCTGTTGCCCACAGCACCAACGCCAAGGAGCCCACGACAGGGACAGCAAAATGACACCAGCTTGAACCTCAGTTGCCTTATTTGAAATGAAACGCAGCCACTGTCCATTCATCCATCCATCCACCCATCCATCCATTCAACAAGTATTCCCCGAGCATCCTCAGTTAAATAAGCACTGAGGACTCCATGAAGAATATGACATTTGCATTGGGAAATATTTAAGTTCTTCAGTAATAGACACTTCCTTCCTATATCCGCTATGAGAAAAAGCAAATATGAAACCAGAGGGATGTGGGTACTTTAGTAGAAAATGGGTCCAAGGAGTGCTGCACGTGTGTAGAAGTGTCAAATCACTGTGTGGCACACCTGAACCTAATACAGCATTGTACGTCATGTGTACTGCGAAAATTTTTTAAGAATTAAATTAAAAAAATCCACCTCTCACTCCAGTCCTATCAAGAGGAAAACCCCAGAAAATTTCTGAGGAGCTTCATCAAAATTATCCAGGTCATCAAAACCAAAGAAAAGCAGAGAAACTATTGCAACTAAGAGGACCTTAGAGAGAGACAGGATGACTCCTTAGTATGTGGTATCATGGAGGGAACAGAAAAAGGACATTAGGCAAAAACTGAGGAAATGTCAATAAACTGCTGGTCTTAGTTAATAATAAAGTATCAGTATTGGCTCATTAATTGCAACAAATGTATCATGCTACTAGAAGATGTTAATAACAGGGGAGGCTGGTTTCAAGTTACATGGGAACTTTCTGTACTATCTTCTCTATTTTTCTGTAAATTTAAAATTCACCCAACAAAGTCTTTTTTTTTTTCCAAAAAGTCTGAGAGGAAAAAAGTATACCAACATTAAAGATTGTTATCTCAGACTTGTTGTAAAGATAGAATAAAATAATGCTTATAATGTGTTCAGCACAAAAGCTGGCATAAAGTGTTCAATAAATGTTACCTATTACTTTTGAAAGAGAGAGAGAGAGAGAATGGGCCCAAGGAGAGGAGATGGGCAGATAGCATGTCTCTAGAAATTTTCCTGGTCTTAAGAATGTGTATGAGAAAGATGAACACCTTTGATGTTAGTCGCATTAACTAATTGGTCAATCACAATGAATATTATCATTCATTTGTGGTGTTTGTATTTATTCTAAGTATAAAAATGAATGTTGATTGTAGGAAGTTTAGAAAAGATAGAAAGATAATAAATTGAGAGCCATATATATATACATATATGTGTAATACCTACATATTATACACAATATATATGCCAACATCTGAATTTAGCCTTTTAATCATTTTGATATATTATCTTTCAGTGTGTTTCACTCCATCTTTCCCTTAGACTTCTCTTATTTATTTTTTTAAAATTTGTTAATGTTTTATTTATTTCTGAGAGAGAGACAGCGTGAGCAGGGGAGGGTCAGAGAGAAGGGAGATACAGAATCTGAAACAGGCTCCAGGCTCTGAGCTAGCCGCCAGCACAGAGTCCAATGCGGGGCTTGAACCCATGAACCATGTGATCATGCCCTGAGCCAAAGTCGGACGCCTAACTGACTAAGCCACCCAGGCACCCCTTCTTTTTTTAAAATTTTGATTGATCAGTATATACTCAAAGTGTTTCATGATCACAGTCCAAACCTTTTCATCCCACCTGTCCTTCCTCACCATAATTTAGAATTTCCCATGCTACCTCCTCTTTCACCCAGGGGGGCATGCCTTAAGAGAAGGAGACTTGATTTTAATGTTGGACTAGCTTAAGTTAAGTTTATTTGGCCGTAAAGTACTGTGTAATTCATCCTGGAGCCAAATACAGTTATGTATCATTTTGTTCGCCTTTGTTGGAAGTTTTCAAACAGTCCAAGCTGATCCTTCGATTAGTGCCCAAGCCAGCTGCCCACAGAGGCATTTCACACACCCTATGTTTGTGTACAGTGTGTAGATGTACACTTGGGTCACAATGCGCCCCCTCTCCTTCCGATGACACGCTGTCTTTTTTGTAGCAGTGAAAGGCTCTGCTCTTTCCAGTGTTGGGAGCCCACCCCATCATCAGCCCCCTCTCCTGCCTTTCCAGAAGGCACGGGGGTCAGGTGCGGAGCTGACACTGCAGGGATAACAGGGGAGGGTAGGCTGGGAGCTGGGTAATAAAGATCTTTGCTGGGATTTTCTGGAGGGAGAAGGCCTGACTCACCTAAGCAAAGTAAGATGGAAAGAAGTAACTGGAGAGTGGCTTGCCACACCCACCCAGCCTGACAGCCTGACAGGTGAGTTAGCAAATGTTACATTGTAAGGAATTACTAAAGCTATTTTCTACAAAGTGGGCAAAAGCTCTGGGATTAATGACTGTGCGGCGTGAGAGATGTTGTTAAAGAAGGCCATAAATTACCAGCCGTAAACCTGGCAAAGCTTATCTGATCGTATGATGCAGTCTGGGGCGCTGGCAGATTCCCAGCACAGGCTGGGGGCAGCAGCCTCGGGGGGAGGGCTTAATGTAGAAGCTGGCAATGCATAGCACTGGCTGGAGGGTACAGATGGTGCGCTTGGCAGGCCTCCAACGTTGGAGGCTGTGGAGCCGGGCTGCTGGACCTGCTCTGCCTTCTCAGAGCAGCAGTCCTTGGTCAGAGATGCTGGAAAAGCCCACACAGGCTTGGGCAAGCTCGGTGGAAGACCCCAGTCTTCTTCCCTCCCCCGGCTGTGGGAGAAGCAGCCAAGGTGGCCCATCCCTGCACAGGAGTCATGAGATCGAGTCCCAGTCGTTTTTCACCTCAAGCCTTGAAGAGGAAGATGAAGGATGAAGGGGGAGGGGAGAAGGGAGGCCATGGAATGAGTCCTGCTTCCAGATTCCCTTGCCAGGTCTCTCAAATTGGGTCGAGTATATCTAAAACTGTGTCCGTGACAAGGACACTCAAGCCATGACCGTGGCCTCAAATGCTGGCCAGTCTGCAGCCAGACCCCAGTCCTGTTCCCGTGCTCCCAACTCAGGGCACACCTTCCCCCCATCCTCTCTTCCTATCTGCCACTGTGGCTTTGCAGAAAGGGATAAGCCAGGGAAATAAACAAGGAGAGGGAAGGGTGGAAAGAGAAGAGAGGAGAGGAAGAAAATGCGGGAGTAGGCGCCACTCATGGTACGGAAGCAGACAAGGCTGCCCCAGATCACACCACCTTCTCCCAGATCTTTGACCCCCACCCCCACAGTCCACCCTACATCAAACACAACACAGATAAACTACTCCTGGGAGGAATGCAGCAATAGAATATGGAATTACTTTCTGCCTTCCTCCCCTCCAGTGTTAGTTCTTATACATACACCCTCATGCACACACAAACCCTTATATGCATACTTTTCAAAGTGTCTACTCACCAAATAATGACAGTCTCAACAGACAATGCTGTCCCCCTCTCCTACCTCTCCTTTGGTGCAGAGCAGATATGCCTAAGCTACACTGATGCTCGGGCACAAGGGCCACAAGGCAGTGAGGAAACGGTCACCTCCTACCCAAGGTGTATGGTCTGGAGAGTCTCAGAAGGCAGATTCGAGGCCAATAAAACACATAGGTCAGTTCTGCATCGAGATTAAAGGTCAGAGCCAAAGCTGGCCATCAACCGAAGTATTTACTGAGTCATTATTATGTACCAGGCACTGTGTCAGCCACTGGGGATTCAGTGGTGATAGAACAGACATCGCACATTTCTCATGGAATTTAGTGGCTAAGACTTTGGAGAAGCCATCAGCGCTATTCACCAAACTTCTAGCTCTCTGCCTTCTGTACACATGGTCGGATTGCACTTTCTGGCCCCTTGAGTTTGGCAGGACCATGGGACTTGGGAGCAGAAGTGATCTCTGTCAGCAGAAAGCTTTATCTCACTGCTGATGTGAGGTCCTCCCATGCAGTGTTCAAGCTGGTGGCCACTCCATCAGCCCGTGTCTCCGAGTGGAAGCCAAACTGTCACCTCGGTTACTGGTAGGGGCACATCAGTCAGGACAGGCTAGCTTATGGACCAGAGGTTAAGCATGAACAAAACTCAAAGGAGAGAGGATGCCACGGGTTGGGTGGTGAGTGAAGGTTGTGCGCCTGAGTTGGCCTTCAGGGCTACATCAAGTTCAGCGAGGTGGGGACCTAAGTGCATAAATAGTTCTGGTAGGAAGAGCACAGCAGTGCACAGTGCGCAGGAGGCCAATGCGAAGGCGTGGTTGGGGGCATCATTGTAAATAGACACTGGGCGGTGGAGAAGGTGCTGTTGAACTGAGGTGTCGGGAAAATGTGATGAGGGCTGGAGGTCAGAGGGAGGAGGGGCGGGCCTGCCTGCATGCTAGAGGCTGCTACCAGAGGCCTCCTTGTTTGGGGAGCCTCCTCTCCAGCCAGCAGTCATTTTCCCCCTCATTCCCTGCAGATGGTAATAACCTGTCACCAAAGCAAATAAAGTCTGATTTACATGAAATTTAATGCTAACCATTTCCCTTTATTCCCCAGCACTGCGGTGGTGGGGCGGCCGTGCTGGCCTTGCCCTGCCTGCTGTGTGCTACAGCAGGATTTTGCCCGATACAAGTTGATGGAGACTGCTTTTCTGTGACAGAGTCTGTCACCCTGGGCAGGGGGCATCACCCCACCCGGTTTCCCTGAGACAGATGCGAAGTCCAGTGGAGAGAGCTTGAGGAAGAAGCAAGAGGGGAAAGTGCTGCTGGAAATTCACTCAACTTCCCATGCTCAGTCTCATGGTGCCAATGACAGTGGCTTGAGTCCCATAAAGTGGCATCGGTGTTACCATTACACACGCCATCGGCAGCGTCATTACACTGCCAGCAATTACACACACTCCTTGAGCACCAGCCCTGACCATGCTAGACACAGCAGCTACAAAGACATGGCCACTGCCCTCATGGAGTTTACAGGTAATGGAGCCAGATGCTCACAGGGGGGCACCATCTTTCTCTACCTTTGTCACCACCCCGAGCGTGGAAATACTCTATGAAGTTTCTTTCCTGTCCTTTGCTAATAATGATTTTCCACTTAGAATGTCTGCATCAGCCCTACCTATTCTTCCAGGCTCAGTTTAGATGCCACCTTTACCAGGAAGCCTTCCTCACCCCTCCATACCAGGATGTCTACCTCTTCCCTCTGTGCTCCCCATTCATATTAATTCCCTTTCTTTCCTGGCTGATCACTTCCTACTTTGTAGGTGGTAATGGAGAGGCATGGGTTTCTCCACCCCTGTACTCTAAAATCCTGAAGGACCAGTATAAAACCCTAATAATTAGCCTAAGAAAGGGCATCCGTTCTTTCTCATGCATGCCCCCCGGGGGGGGGGGTGTCATCTCCCCACATGGAAAGGTATGAACAAGGACCCTGTGTTATTCTAATCTGGCAGAAACAAGAGAGTTCATGCAGAGGAGGAAGGGTGGACAGTGTACCAGAGATAAGTTGTGGGGCGGAGGGTGGAGCTTCCAGCTTGGAGGTTTTGATTCAAATTTAAAGGCAAGAGAGACCCAGGGAATAATAGGAGACAGCTAATTTCAGGGAGTTCACTAATGTCCCCTACACTCTTCCTGGGGAGGCTCTATTTCTTTGTTGCTTTTCTCCGTCTTTGGGATTCCGGGTTTAGAAGTTCACCCCATCTGGGAGTATAGCCACTTTTTTCCTTGACCAAGTGGCCTGAGGATTCACTAATCTCCATCCTATCCCATGGTAGTTCCATTGCAGGGATCTCCCCATTGCTAAATAACAGGGGACACTTGGCTACCCTCTATTTTTGAGCCAAGTTCATCTTGGAATCCTGAGTGGATTCCCTTTGGTTTTTATTAGCCATCTGACACCACCCTGCCTGGCCCTGGATCAGTGCGGCTGCTCAGAGAATAGAAATGGCTGATGGGGCTGAGACCAGGTGCTAGAAGTGAGGGTCTGGGGCCGGGGCCACAGTCATCACACTGGGCCTCCCCATTACAGGGAACAATGTTCTCTGTGCACATCATTTCTGTGGAGAATCTGTGGCAGAGCACCATTCCATACAGTGGCCTTCCCTGCACTGCCGTTTGACTATCAGCCACAGCAGAGTAACACCAGGAGGGAAATCTGCTGCCCCAAATGCAATATTCCAGAGCCTATTAGGAATGAGGTCTACATTTTTCTGCAGGGGAAGATTATCTGTGCCGTCGCTCATGCAGATAACTAAGAGTGGGTTGTCAATATCCCACATATTAACTGTGGGAGCCAGTTACTTCACCTCCCTGAGTCTCGGCTTCCTCCTCTAATATGAGGGGAAATTGCCTTGAAAAGTTGTGGAAAGCAGGAAATGAAGACTTAGCTCAGGCCTGACTCATGTGGGATGCTCAATAGCGTTAGCTCCGGTTGCTACTAGTAGGAGATGGAGGGAACCTATGGGCGTGTGGTAGTGGGTGTCCTACTGAGCAAGCTTTGTCCATGGGAGGGGTTCTAGAGGGAGTGCTCATTCATCAAGTGCAGGAAGGGGGTAGGGGTGAGGCAGGCAGGCTTGCCAGAGGAATTTGGGGTGGACTCCCGTGAACGTGGGAGACAGAGAGGGAAGGATGAGGCCATTTAACTAGATAGATGACCAGCTAATAGCAAGAAGTACAGCAAGGAAGAAAGGAAACAAAGATGGATAAAGCAGAGTAGGGAGGTGGGGGGTGGGCAGCATAAATAGACCAGAATATCAAAGATAGATCTGTGGATGGAAAGCGGCCATAAAATAGAAGAGACAGAAAGTATCAACACTGTAAGTAGCCCAATGGATAGAATATGAAAATGACCCAGGCAGATAGGCGGAGAGCATTACCCCAATTGGGAGAAAAGCGATGAATGAGCAGAGGGAGAAGGCGATGGGCGGGAGCTGGCAGGGCTGGGGAGTGGGGACCCTGGCCGCTGCCTCCCTGGCTCTGAGCTCGGGCCCCTAACGGCTCCGGTGACATGGCTTAATGAGGAGATTCCTGGAGCTGAACTAGAATTAAAACAAATGGAAATCCTGTCGGGATTTTGTCACCTTTTCTGCACTTGCCATCGAGAGGAATTTAAATGAGAGCCAGCCTGGCAATTAGTGTGTCATCCTGTGGCTGAGAAGACTCTGATGCCAGGCCAGGTGGTGGGGCTGTGTCCCCCCTCCCCCTCCCAGAAGAGGTGGGCCATCTCTGGGCAGAAGTCCCTCTGCTTTCTCGCCAGGGACCCCTGCTGTCATCCAAGGCCCTGACTCAGTTCACCCAAGGTCAGGTGTTCTCTGCCTTTACCAGAGTGGTACCACCAAGTGTCAAGAAGCTTTTCTGAGCTTTATCTGTACAAGGCTCTCTCAGCTAAGCAAAATAATGGACTCAGAGCCCTTCACCATCTCCTAGCATAAGTCTTGTTTATTCAGAGCAAAGGATGAAGGAAGTCTTCCCTCCCTTCCTCCCTCCATCTAGTCCTTCCTTCCTGCCTGTCTGCCTGCCTGCATTTAAGATTTATGAAGCATATAGCCATTATTCTGTAACATGAGGCATTATATTAGGGATACGAGAGGGTTTCAGGCTGTAGGGATGATGGGACTTCAAAGGCTTGAAGGATGGGCGGGTTCAGTAAGGGGATGGGGCGCGAGGCATTCCTGGTGGAGGTGAAGGCCTGAGCCAGGAAATACACAGTGCATTTGAGCAACTCCAAGTATACCCGCGTGGCGGAAGGAAAGGATTCAGGGAGGAGAGTGGTAGAAAGTGGTCTGGCTCAGTGAGGCGTCAGGGTGAGGAATTTGAACTTTACCAGCATCAGGGATAACGCCTTGAGGGTTCTGAGGGGGTAGAAACAAAGTCAGAGTTGGGGCAGCGATGGGTAAAATGATGGGGAGGACTTGGGGGTGGAGACAGGGAGGCCACTGCAGGGGTCCACCTGGAAATAGAGAGCGAGCATCAGAGGCAACACTGCCCATGCCTCCTTCTCACCCACAGCACCTCCAAGCTCTCTTCATCCCAACAGTTCTTTCTCCTTGGGATCCCCAACTTGTACCCTCATCCCCCTGCAAACCCTGACTTCTATCCTTTCATTCCCTTCCCTCCCCTTCCCCCACTCCATAAGGCAGCTTCAGTTTTTAAGGAGTATATTGGTATATTGGTCCTCATGGCAACTCAGACTCATCTGAGGTCCCTTAAAAGATGCTGAGTCACGAGACGCCTGGGTGGCTCAGTGGGTTAAGCACTGACTTGGGCTCAGGTCATGATCTCGCTGTTTGTGAGGTCGAGCTTTGTGTCAGGGGCTCTGTGCTGACAGCTCAGAGCCTGGAACCTGCTTCGGGTTCTGTGTCTCCCTGTCTCTCTGCCCCTCCCCTGCTAGCGCTCTGTCTCTCTGTCTCTCTCTCTTTCTTAAAATAAAATAGATGTTGAGGTCACAACAGTCTAAGGAAAGGAAAACTAAGATGAGGACCCCACCATGAAGATAACTACTGTAGAGATGACCCCAAGAGCCCTGCTGTCTGACACCCACACATTGATTTGGGGACACGGCTTCTGGGGGAGAAGCAGGAGGCGGCTCTAGCAGCTGATGTAAGGCAACTTCATGCTTTCATGCGAGGCGTGGCCAATTATTCTGACAATTCTCTCTTGCTGTGTCAGTTAAATGGTTTGTTCTGCACAACCTAACATCGCCCCAAACAGAGCAGGGGCAGGAGAACCAGGCTGCCTTCTCTGTCTGCCCCTCTGCACCTCCCATGGTGGGTGAGAGTACAGAAATACCGTTTGAATAAATGATCCCAACACTTATACCTGGGGGGTACCTATCTGCATATGATACGTGATTAACTTTTCACAGAGATCCAAGGGAGGGTTGTCATTCAAAGTAATGCCTTCACTGATTCTCCCACAGCCCAAAATATCCTTTGAACTTCTCTGAGAATTATCTTTAGGACTAGCTAACGAGCCACACAAGACTAGCCGTCATATTCCATTATAATAGCCCCGTGCACATGGAATAAACCTTCCCTTCTTCTGCAACTTGCAGCAAAGGAAAGCTAGTGGGACTCTTTTTACCCCCTTTCAAAGGAGCCGTTTTGTCACTGATTTTCTTTTGACCTTCAAGATGGTCTAAGGTATTTATTTTCACCAGCTCGGATTTGCATAAAGGGAGGAGGGGAGCTGCATACGTGCCCAAGTGCCTGTGTGTTTGGGGGTCCATACAGGGAGAGCTTGCACTGTCCTGGCCCCCCACCACATTGTGCCATGGGGCTCTATTTGCCCCAGTAGCTTTTCGAATTCTCACTTATGTCTTTCCACAGTGAGGTGGGGAGATTCCGAATATCCTAACAGAAAGAACGGTGTGTTTCAAGTCTTCAGGAGGTCTCTGCTTTGAACACAAACGTGGAGCTAAAAGGTGCCCAGTTATGATTGATGGTAAGTAAGTTTTCCTTCCAGGTTTCCAAGTGGGAATCCTGCCAGTCTAGCCATCAGGACAGAAAGCTCAGTGGAGCAAGCGTGAGCTGACAGCTCTTTTTAAAAATTCACAGAAATGTCTGCACGTGTTGAGGTTGACCCAGGCCTTGCCGTACTTGCTGCCACTGGGGTGGTGTCACCTGAAACTGGAGATGGGGCCCCTCGTCCTCACCATCTGGCTGTGGCTGTGCGGTCAGCCTCCTCCTGCCGACCAAGGGCCTTGTGACGGTGTGCCGTGGACACATCAAAAGCAGCCTCCACTGTAATCTGCACACCCCCAGACGGGGGTTCATCTGAGCAGAGGACTCATCTTTCCTTTGCAAGCGGGCTGAAGGCTCTTGGCAAAAGAACTGAGTTCCAGCTCATCAGAAATTCTGTCTTCGGCAGCCATGAGCAGATGGATTGGGGCTTCTTGGGGTCAAACATTTGCGCTAGTCCATCTCCACCTCCAAACTGGGTATTTATAGTTGAAAAACAATGTGTAGGTTGGGAAACATAAAGAAACCTCGCAGCAGCATGGGGTGGTCGAGAGAAAACGTAGGAGTGCGAATCTCCACGCGGGGCTCCTTGCCTTGGCTTCATGGCAGTGAAGGTTTGGAATCTTTGGGGCAATTTTTCTTACCTTTCTAGGGTTCCATTTCTGCATTTGTAAAATAACAGATATTGGACAAGGTGATCAGGTAATAGTGTTTGTGGCAGGAGTAAAGTGACATGTTTCCTGCTAATAAAGAAAAATGAAGCTCTGGGACAGCTCACTCTATTCCATCATGTTCTAGCTATAGACAATCTTGTGCTAATCTATCCATATTCACATTCTGGGGACTGACAGCACATGTTTCGAATGTCAGGAGCCAGAATTAGAGATCTCGACTCTGGCCCTGGACTAGAGCAAAACCGATCACCTCATACAGGTCAGAGCCTAGAACTCATGAAAATGATACTTCCACTAAATCGGCTCACAAATTCTGGGTGGTGCCTCTTCTTGGCAGCAAAAGCTCAAAGCTAAAATAAAATTAGGGTGGTATTCTAAAATATTACCTCATGAATTTTTCTTTGGGCCCTACAACTCTTTCCCCTTTAAAACTAGACTACCAGGCTACAACTAATGGCCCCAGGTCATCAAAGAGCCTCTGGAGAACCAAGACGTGGAGTCTTGACCTTGAGTTCCTGAAAGCCAAAGCTTGCTAGTACAAACAATAACATTGTAGCTATTATTACTTTATTGTTTTAATACCAACAGTGGAGGTTTGACTGTCAAGTGCAAGGGCTGGAGGACTCAAGCAAGAAATTCATACTTCAGTCCAGAGAAGAAGGGTCAGGATGCCTGAGGCAGTGAAAGGCAGTTTCCCCTTCTTACAGGGAGGAGGTAAGAATGTCTTCTGGGCTTTGGAAGGTGCCGCTGAAGAAGTGAAGGGGAGGGCAAAAAGTTTCTGTGTGAGTGTGGGCTACACTCTAGGCTCCACCCTGAGGCTGAAACTCTGGGAACCCCACAGAGTGGGCAGGGAGGCCTTTGCCACGCTTCCTGCCTGGCCCGCTAGGCACAGAGTCCCACGCCACTGTGGGGGTGCGTTGTTCAGATGAAAGGGTGAGAAGATAGATGTGGGCAGCAATACGTCCTGAGGAAACAGCCCCTCCCGCTACTGCCCTCCACCCCCCAGCAGGGCCTGGTTGGCTCCCAAAGGGAAAGCAGGTCCTCTGTGCCTGAGTAGGACACAGAAGGACCGGAGAGTCAGAAGGTCATACCAGAGTGGCCAGGAGCAGGAAAACCCAGGCAGGTGGCTGAGCCAATAGCGGAGCCTCAGAAAGTCACGTTGTCTGCGAGAGCTGGAGGGAGCTGTGAGAGGCTGCAGAGCTGGCCCAGGGCAATCACAAACCTGTCACAAGAGGGACATGAGATCCTCTCCTGATGCTAAGAGCATACACGGTTCTTACCCCCGTCCAAGCCAGGGAGCCCAGAGCACCCCCTGAGAGGTAGATCTGAGGAGCTGTGTGGGTCAGGACCAGGGAGGACAGTGCATAAACTGGTCAGTGGAGACCATGGTGGGCCAGGGGTCAAATAAGAAGGGGCATCAGAGGCTTAAGCTGATGCTCAATGATCAGGAAGAACCAGCTTGTTGCCTTGGTGGAAACAAGGTGTCCCTCTCCTCATCCACCTGCTCCAGCTCTCTGGAGTGCTCTGTGGCCTCCCCACACAGAGGATCTGCCACTGCTCAGTTCTGAAACACAAAAGGGGCATCTCCAGTTGAGAGAGATGCAAAGATCACAGAATTGATTCAACAAATTCAGACACATATATGTGCAAGTGAGGTTTGGGATCAACCAGTGTCATAAGAAGTTCTAGGTCAACCTGCAACACTGTGACACACTCAAGAAGCCAGTGCACAGAGATGGAGGAGTGGGGTGGGGTGGGGTGGATCTAGCGTGGGTCTGGAGGACATAGGCTATCTCTAAATGCCAGCTGTGTGACTTGGACACATTTCTTACCCCCACCCCAGGCTCAGAGACCTCACCTGTAAAACAAGATGATAATACAAATCTTAAAGGGGGATGGGATGGGTTAAATCATGTCCCCCCAAAAGACACGTTGAAGTCTAACCCGAGCACATGAGATTGTGGTTCTACTTAGAAATCATATCCTTACAGAGATAGTCAAACTAAAATAAAGTCCTTAAGGTGGATCCTAATCCTGTATGACTGGTGTCCTTATAAAAAGGGGAAATGTGTACATAAAGGCAAATATGCACAGAGGGAAGACCATAAGAGGACACAGGGAGAAGGCAGCCAGGTTCCTAGAGTGCTGCACCCACAAACCAAGGGATGCCAAGGATTGCTGACCAATACCAGAAGCTCAAAGAGGCAAAGAAGGATTCTCTACCAGAGCCGCCTGCTTGGTTCAGTCAGTTAAGAATCCAAATTAATTTCAGCTCAGGTCATGATCTCAGAGTTTGTGAGTTAGAGCCCGGCATTGGGCTCTGCACCGACAGCGCAGAGCCTGCTGGGGATTCTCTCTCTCCCTCTCTCTGTGGCCCTCCTCCACTCGTGCACGTGCACTTTCTCTCTCAAAAGAAATCAAACACATTTTAAAAAATCTTTCAAAAGCATTCTTCACCAGAGATGTCAAAGAGAGCCTGGGCCTGTGGATACATTGATTTTGAACTTCCGGCTTCCAGAACCTGAGGCAGGAGTTTCTGTAGTTGCAAGCCATCCCGTTTTCAGTACTTTTTACAACAGCTCGAGGAGCTATTACAAGCGCCTTGCAAAGTGTGATGTGTGATATGTGGAGAGTGTTGCCACATAGCTGACTCTGAAAACCAGAAAGTTATAATAATAAATACTTGCTATTCTATGCTCAGAATAGACATAGATCTTTATGACCCTGGACACAGGGGCCTGTGATCTTCTGGTTCATAGACAACCTTGGTTTGTAAGAACATTTTCAGTCCTACAACAATTAGAACAATAATAACAAAAAGAAGTTCTTAACATTCTTTCTAGCCTACGGCCTCATTTTTTTTTTTAAAGACTGGCTTAATTTATTCTAGGCTCTGGGGCTTGTGCTAATTAGTACAGCTGAATATATATTAGTTGCAAATGAACTTTCCTGCCTCTCACACCCAGCCATCAGCACAGGGCCCCAGTTGCAGATGCTTGGGAATCTCCACAACCACACTGCAGAAACCCGGATGGCAGTGCACCTACGCATGTCCTCAGCTTTCCAGCTACCTTCAGCTGCCTCCTCCTGGGTCCTGTGGCCACCAGCAAACATCAGCATGAGTGCTCACGATGTGTGGCATGTCCTGCGGACTTTACCCATGTCAACGTATTCCATACTCTAAACAAAAATGGCAAAGGAGGAGAAGTTATTCACATTTTGCAGACTGAGAAAGGGACTCGTGGGAGCTGGGGAAGGTTAAGTCATTTGCCTGAGGTCAAATGACGAATAAATATAGAACTGGGATTGAGTTTCGACTCCTCAAACCGAAGCACTAAGCCATGTTAACTGTCATTGATTGCAACAGTGGTTTCTGAAATGGCTCTGCGACAAAATTTAAAATGTGAGGGGAAATGTTGAGTGACCATCTGTCACCGTGTGCCCAGAATGTGGCACAGCATTATTTCATTAATGCTCATGATAGCTTAGAAACAAAACTACTATTATTCCCATTTTATGGAGAGAGCTGAGGCATTGAGAAGTGAACGAACTTAGGTGAGGTCCTACGGATCATATCTCAGAGCTGGGATTCAAACTCAAGTTTGGTGAACCCAAAGCCCATGCCCTTCTCACTGACCGGGTCAGGCTGGCTCAAAAGACAGGGGAGATGTTAAGTGTCATGTATTATAACCTCTTACCTACCCAGACAAAAGGTGACCACAGAACAACTCGGTAAACGGTGGTTCTCAAGGATCTCCACTTGCTAAAACAATCTATTCCCACCTGGACAGGCTGTTTCTCTCTTCCTCCTTCCCTCCTTTCTTCCTTCCCTCCCTCTCAAGATCCCTCCCTCCCTGTCATTCATGAGCGGTCTAGAATAGTGTTTCCTAATGTTTTGTATCATGGCACACAAGAACTAGTTTTGCCACATAGGGCCAGACAGACTAAGTTGTTCTGGGGGGGGTCCCCCAAGTGCTGAGGTATGCAAAAGCTGGGGCACACCTGTAACTCACCTGAAAGCCATAGTTAAGAAGCTTTGGTCTGGGCGAGGAGATCCCCTAAATGATGAGTCAATGTTAATACAGTATTGTGTGTCCCACAATGAAAATAAGGGACTGGAAGATCACGGGAGGGAACCAGAACCAATCTTTGGTGATCAGGGAAGCCCTTAAGGAAGAGGGGCATCCTAAGCTATCATCTGAAGGAGGGGCTGATTTCAGCCTGGGAAAGAGATGGCTGCTGGGTAGGAGGACATGTATGGCCAGAGGAATCCCACCTAAAATTGTCAGTGCCCCATACACACCTTGTATGATCTCACTTTTGTTTTATCTATCTCCTCCTCTTGTCTGGACATCTTTCTTTATTACCACCTTGTTATTCTTCGCTGGCTGGTACTTTCAGACTACAAATAGCCCCCACAAATGGCACTGTTTAGTCAATCTAAGATGGAAACAGTGGTCAACATCTTTATTAGAGCATATTGCAGAGGCTCTGGTGTGAAGAGTCACAAAGCCACTGGTTTGATGGTCGTGTCACTCTATGATTGGAATGCTCTTTAAACCTCGTGGCCAAGACAAGGAGAAGCCACTCTGAAATCATTGCTGGCAATGAGACCAGTGCTCTGGGGATCAATAACCACCAGGGTATAGCAGCTACTTCCTGACGTACCAAATTTGCCTTAAATAATGAAACACCAGCAACAGTCCATCAGTATTCTATGGCTCCGTGGGAAGTGATTTCATATACAGCTCTTTATTTTCTCAAACATTTTATTCTGACATTTATTTTACAACCAAATACCAAAGACTTATTTCTCTACAAAGCCTGCATTACACCGACATGATTTTTCCTTCAAGAAAACGTACCCATAAACAAATCATTGAATGAATAAAGGAAATGCTCTGTGTCCTGGCACCGCTTGGCAGGTTGCCACAAAAGCTCCAGCCCACAAAAGTTGCTGGCCTACATAGAACCTGGCTAGCATATGGTAGGTACTGAGTTTTAATAAAGAATTGCTAACTTAATTGAATTAAGAAAAGCATGATAATGGGGTGCCTGGGTGTCTCAGTCAGTTGAGCATCTGACTTCAGCTCAGGTCATGATCTCACGGTTCATGAATTTGAGCCCCACGTCGGGCCCTGTGCTGACAGCTCAGAGCCTGGAGCCTGCCTGGGATTCTGTGTCTCCCTCTCTCTCTGCCCTTCCCCTTCTCTATCTCTCAAAAATTAATAAACATTAGGGGGTTTTTTTTGTTTGTTTTTTTTTTTAAAGAGAGGAGCCTGATAACAAGAAATTGAGCTCTCAGCTCAAATGCACTTGAGTTGCAGTCCCAATTCTGTCACTGGTCTAGCTGAGTGAACTTGAGCAAATTGTTGAATTTCGTTGAACCTCAGATCTCTCCTCTGCAAAACCGGGGCAAAACCACCTGGCTCATAGATGAAGAGTAAATGGAATAATGTACCTAAGGGTCTAGCCCAGAATTATGAACAAAAGATACTCAAGCAGTAAGAAGTATTCTTCCCTTCTTCCCTCAAAATTGCCTATCAACCAAGCTGCGTCATACATGCCAATAGATTATTGGCCAATCAGAGCAAGAATTGAGCAAACTTCTGTACTCCGGGTCAAAAGATGGAGTCTGGAAAACAATATTTTTTCAAAAGCTGCACAGGCGATTGTGGTGTGCAGCAGAGTTGAAAAGCACTGAACTAGGAAAACGAAACTGCTCTGCTCTATTCTGCTCTGCTGCTGTCCAGGACGTGGTGTTCCTTTCTGGTTCATGTCCAGTAAGAGAGGAAATGGGGAGGGCCACCTGCAAGTGAAATGTACACCAGAATGACAAGAGCTCAAGGGCCAGGTTCATTAGCTCAACCAATTGAAGTTGAAAAGGAGACAATAGTCACTCTCCTCAATTATTTGAAGGGTTATTCTGGTAAAGAGGGATTAGGCTTGTCCTGCATGGTCTAAAAATGTCAGTCACTATGAATCAAAGGTTCAAGTCAGCTATGACCAAAGGTGGTGAGTTCTCAGTCACTGGAGGAATTCAAGAAGATAATGCATAACCACTTGACAGGGATAGGAAGGAGGGGATTATCGCACTGAATAAGCTGTTGGACTAGATCTTAGTGGCCTCTCTCAAAACTTGTGGCAATAGCAGTGTGATTAATTTTGAGCAATTTCTTGAGACAAAGACACTTATACTGCAAAAGGATGAAGAAATTCAAGCCATCTTTCTCTGTGTTTCTCTACCTTGGGCCCTCCTAGTCCACAGGCTTCAGGGAACATATCCCTCAGACACAGCTACAACACACGTGTCACTCTTGAAGTCTTCAGCCAACAGATCGTATCACATAGTATAGCTGATAGGATTATTAAATCCTCTAGACCAGTGCTTTAAGTCATTTTTTTAAATAAGCAGTGGAAACTCTCCCTGGTTTTAAAAACAAATCCTACACAGGCATCTAATAAATGACGAAAGTCAGGATGCTTTGGATAAAGCAGGGGAGCTTCACGATCCTATCCGTGGTCCCTAGGAGAGCTTCTCATAGCCCTCGGGTCCCATAGTAGAGGGTTTGCAAACCATAATCTTGACAATTAACCTCTTCTTTTTACACATGAGTAATCTGAAGCTCAGAATGGCTAAATAGCATGGTCAGGGGCACATAGCTAGTAAGAACAGAGCCAGGCCCAAAGCCAAGGTCTTCATCCTGGTCCCAGTGCCTTTCCAAATATCCCACATGAATGCCTTCAACTAAGGACAAGAGTGGCTCCAGATGTGGCTGTAAGGCCAGTTCTTGGGCACTTATCTATGACAACAATGACATGTAAAAGACCCCCAAAAGCTCATTTCAACCCCAAATGCCAACTTTTCCCCCCAGGGGTACACATTCTGTGTTGCTGGTGGTGGAGATGGATTTGCCCTAACATCCAGTTTCTTACTGTGTCCCCAGTGGTCAAAGCCTTCTGTTTGCAAAGTAAGCATCTCGGGGTGGAGGGAGGGAAGTGGTGCTTTGTCTTTGCACCCAAACCATGGACAGATCTCAAGTCTTCACCCCACAGCAAAGTGCTCCTACTAACTGAGCAAAATGCATGCAACTGACTGGAGTTGGGCCATTGTTCTGCATGTCTTCTTTTTCTCTCAACTTGGGAAAGGGTTCTATTTGCACCACAGGCAGAAAATAGAATGAAAACGGAGCCGGGAAGAACACAAGAGGAATTCTCACCATAAATACTAAAACTTTGGGTAACTGGCGGTTCAATCCGCAAAGTTTTTCCAACTCTTCACTTGCATACTCACCCAAATAAAGACAAATCAGTATGTTCGATTTTTCCTTTTGCCTCAGGCTCCAGTATGATTCGGCATGGCACTCTTATTGATCCCATCTTTATTTAAAATGGAAATGTTTTGTTTATCTCAGACTCTTTTGCATTAATTTTTATTTTTAAACATATTGCATCAACTATTATTTCTTTTCATTAGAGTGTTTTGGCACCACCCCCCTTAAGTTTTGCACCCCAGCCAGGCAAGCACCTCATTCACCTCCCACTAGGCATTGGTAAAAGCACAAGGGTACCAAATATAAAGAAGACATATGTCTATTCTCAAGTAGTTCTCAGGTTGGAAAGACAGACAGGGAAACAGCTATTTGAAACATAACAATTTCTGTAAGGGAGCTATGTGCAAGGGACAAGGTTGGCCTAAGGAGGGACAGATCTGCTTTGCTGGGTTGGGGTGCTGGCAAGGAGGTGGAGAAGGGCACTCCAGGCTGAAGGACACATATGCTACAGATGTAACAGCAATACGGGCCCTTCGTTATAACTGGCAAGAGTGCGATGTGAAAGCTCAGGGAGGATGGCAGGAAGTGGGCTCCAAGAGGCAAGCAGGAGCCAGGGTTGCACACATGGACCGAATACCTTGCATGTGCTCAATGCTCTGTGTCTTCACAAAGCATTAGTCATAATCTGTTCTCTGAAAAACTCACTCTAATTGCCGCAGACAGGGCATGTCATAGGGGAAAAAAAAATAAAGCCAGGTGACTAACAAGGGTGCAGGGACAGATGTCAAGAGGACAGTAGTTTTGAGGAAGGTGCACTCAGTCCCTGTGGACTGAGAGGGGTGATCAAGAGGAGGTAGCCCTGAATGTCAGTGCCAAGGGAGTTCACCAAATTCCAAGACTGCACATCCTCCTCTCTGATGGGATGCGCATGTCTGCATCTTTATGACATAAGAGCCTCCATTCACTTTTCTTTGTGAATGCAGCCTAGAAGCTGACCTAGAAGGAAGAGCCCTCTGCAGCCCTTGCTTGGAAGGTAGCCAAGGCTCTGTGTCCCTGGAACATAATCCCAGCTGACTGTCTTTGCTGGATGTGCACAGCAGAAGGTATAAATAACAGCAGCAATGAACCCCTCCCAGGGCTGCTGTGGGATTAATAAGCCCTCGAGACCTTGGCAGTCCAGACCCGCAGAAACCAGCGTTTCAATTGCTATTATGAGCAGGCTCCCAGCCATGGCTCCTTTAGCACATGCTGTTAGATAATCTCTCCAGACTATTGCTGGGAGCCATCAATCACCCCGTGCCTGTCTCCTCACCCAAGGCCTGGGAAGGGAGGGGAAGAGGCTCAGTAAGCACAGTGAGGGGTAGGGTATGAAGGGGTCAAGAGACTTTCTCTTCTAGAATAGTGTTGGCATAGAACACAGGCTCTGGAGTCAGTCAACGTGGATTTGAATAGGGCTGTTGATAAATACCTCCATTCTTTAACTGGGCACATGGGAGAATTGGACTTCTTAGCCCCCTTTGGAGTCAGATATGACTAAGTGACTTGCTTTGGCCATGAGTATGAGGGGAAGTGAGGTAGAAGAGGGGGTGTAAAAACTGGTGCAAAATTTACCACACTCGCTTCCCTCACTCCCCAACCATAGCAATGGAGGATACATGTGTCAATTTAGATTTAGCCTGGGAGTCTATGTGACAAGGGTAAGCAGGGATCCCTGCTGAACTATCTTCAACAGGAAAGAGAAATGAACTTCTGTTTTTTTAAGCTATTGCAATTTGGGACATTTTTGTTATGCAGCATTATGTAGGTGATCCTGACTAGTTCAAGGCAAGTTAAGTTGTTGCACCTGCGGGGAATGTAAACTGGTACAGCCCCTCGGGAAAACAGTGTGGAGGTTCCTCAGGAAACTAACAATAGAACTCCCCTATGACCCAGCAATAGCACTGCTAGGAATTTACCCAAGGG